>NW_027507787.1:210376240-210993740 GCF_037356315.1 Lithobates pipiens
CCGATAATTCCTATACAGATCACCTAGAAAGAGACCCCCCCCCCCCCCCATAGTTCCTATACCGATCACCTAGAAAGAGATCCCCCACCCCCCATCATAATTCCTATACAGATCACCTATAAAGATATCCTATTCCCCCCCCCCCCCCAATCATTCCTATACAGATCCCCCTAGAAAGAGATCTCCCCATCATTCCAATACAGATTACTTAATTCAGATCCCTAGAAGGAAAAAAAAGATCATTCCTATACAGATCCCCTAGAATGGTGGTTCTCACACCTGTCCTCAGGGCCCACTAACAGGCCAGGTTTTATGTATTACCTTGGGGAGATGCAGACTAGAATACTGCAATCCCTGAGCAGCAAATGATATCACCTGTGATGTATTTCAGTTATCTTGCAAACCTGGCCTGTTAGTGGGCCCCAAGGACATGGTTGATGACCACTGCTCTAGAAAGACATCCCACATCATAGCTCATCATAGAGATCCCTAGAAAGAGATCCCATATCATTGCTATACAGATCCCTAAAAAAGAGATCTCACAGCATTCTATACAGATCCCTAAGCCCTTGTACACAAGGTCGGAGAATCGTCGGAATGTGTCCTAACGGACCGTGTTGTCGGATAATCCGACTGTGTGTGGTATGCATCGGACTGATTCCGTCGGACCCAATTTTCCAACGTGTTGGAAATATTTCCCGACCAACTGGTTCGATCGGACATACTCCAATCATGTGTAGAGAATTTGATCGGACCAAGTGCCACGCATGCTCAGATCAAATTCCTACATCAAAGCTATTGGCTACTAGCCTGAACATAGTCCATCGTAACGAAATTACATCATACGTTCTGAATGATCGGATTTTTCGACAACTTAGTCCGACCGTGTGTATGCAACAGTTTCGGACAAGATCCGATGGATTTGGTTGTGGAAATCTCCGACCGTGTGTACAGGGGCTAAGGAAGAGATCCCACATCATTGCTATACAAATCCCCTAGAAAGAGACCCCAATGCATTCCTCAAGAGATTCCACATAATTTCTATACTGATCTCTAGAAAGAAATCCCACGTCATTTGATACAAAGATCCCCTATCATTCTAATATTAGAGACTGAAAGGACCAATGTGAGGATCTCTATAGGAATGATGGGGGATCCTTTCACAGGGGATCGTTACAGGAAGCATGCGTGGGTCTTTATAGGATTGATTGGGAGATCTTGTTAAGGGGTTCTCTGTAGGAATTATGCTAGGATCTCTGTATAGGGATTATGTTGAGATCTCCTAACTGGAAGGTCTTTCTAGGAGTGATCGGGAGGGATGTGTGACTACAGGAATGTTGGGGTGATCTCTATAGGGATCATGTGCGGATCTCTTTATGGGGAAGTTTCTATAGCAACGTTCTTGGGGATTTTTACTGGAAATGATCTAGGCGGGGATTTCTGACAGCATGGCTTCAGTGAGTTTCTGTATAGGTGAATCTCTCTAGCAGCTCCCCAGGGAGATTTGTGATTGTAGGGATCTCATTGTAGAGGGATCTCTATAGGACTGATGATGAAGATGTCGCTGTATGGGGGGGGGGGGGGCGGTTGTGATTGTAGGGATCTTATTATAGAAGGATCTTATTGGAATGCAGTATCGGTTACTTCAGATCTCAATAGGAATGATGAAGGTGTCACTGTGTGGGGGATTTGTGATCATAGTGATCTCATTGTAGAAGTATCTCTATAGAAATGATGAAGGTATCACTGTGTGGGGGATTTGTGATTGTAGGGATCTCTTTATAGAAGGATCTCTATGGGAATGATGGTGTCACTGTATGGGGGGGGGGGTGTGATTGTAGGAATCTCATTGTAGAAGGATCTCTATATGAAGGTGTTTCTGTATGGGGGGGGGGGGTGATTTGTAGGGATCTCTATAGGAATGATGAAGGCATCACTGTATGGGGGGGGGGTGATTTGTAGGGATCTCATTGTAGAAGTATCTCTATAGGAATGATGAAGGTGTCCCTGTATGGGGGTGTAATTTGTAGGGATCTCATTGTAGAAGGATCTCTATAGGATTGATGAAAAAGTGTCGCTGTATGGGGGGGGGGGGGGGGGGGGGTGGCACTGTGATGCTGGGGGGGAATCTGAGGGATCTGTTGTTGAGAAGGTGATACATGAAGATCTCTGGATCTGTCAGAAGGGGCCCTGGATGGGGTGTCTGTTTGGGGACCTCTGAGCAGTGTGGAATGACAGTGGATCTCTAGTACTAGTAATCTAGAGCTGGTTATCTGTGGAGGGATGGATGTAGAGTTAGTGTGGTAATCATGTGGGGATCTGGCTGGGACAATATTGGATAGGGGGATCTATGCAGTGTTGGGGAGGGCTGCACAGTGCAGCAGGTGATTGCATAGCTCAGCAGGTAATGTCACCCAGAGCCCAGCATGGTGTGAGTCTCTGGATCCACTCATCAGTGTGACTGCAGCACTCTGCCCGAGTCTGTGCCCGGTGTGTGTGAAAGCTGCATTTATTGCATAGAAAATCAGACAGTCACATGGCCCACTCTGACCAATAGCAGTGCAGCAACATGCTGAATGAAATGTGTTCATATCCATCCATGTGGAGGGCTGGCGTGTGCCCGTGTCACCTGTGTCCTTAGTGTGGGGTCAGGGCTGTGGGATTCTTAAGCTGGCCATACACTAGTACAATTTCATTTGAAACTTTTCATCTGAAGAACATTTGTTCAATGTTCGAATTGTTTGTTTGGTCTTATCTACGTTTGTTTTCACAGTGACGAGAAAGTTTTTAAAATGTTTCTTAAACCCCCAACAGTAAAATCAGTCTGTATATGCAGTAAAGCATGCTTGCTATACTCACTGTGGAACCTAAGGGTTAATCCTCTGCATTGTGTAAAAAGGCTATTTGATCCTGTCCTCTCTGATCCTCCCCTTCTTCCACCATCTCCAAAACCTGTCCGCATAAGATATTTACTGGAGTCAGGCTGCACATGCTCCAGTTGGCTGTGTATTGTTTTCTTTCTTGGGAGGGTGCATGTGATCAGCACGGGGCCAATCAGCACTGTCCAGAAAGAGGGTCAGGGGTCCTGCATCCTTATAGGTCAGCCAGTGCAGTATGAAAGCTCTTCCTACAAGCTTTAACCAGACACCGATAGAAGTCACAAGACTGCTATATACTGCTGATGAGAAAAGGTATTTAGCAGTTTATATTTACTAAAATAATTGTATTTCCATGTTCTGTTGTACTGTGGGAGACCAGATCTAGTGAACGCAGGCTCCTGGGTTTAGCAACAATTTAAGTAAATATAGCATTTTTTTGGGAAATGATACTTGTACCACATTCATCATATAAAACCAGAACTAGGGTACAGTTGTGTTCAATGTTCTGTTCCCTCTTCTGCAGTGTTAGAAAAAAAAAAAAACAACAACATTCTGTTACAATGTGCAGTTTCATACATTGTATGACTACTTCTAATTCTGTATGATATTGTAGTGGAGATGTGGCTGTACAAATACATCTATTTTGTCTAATTCTGGAATATGAACCAATTCTAGAAAGGGTAGTGCAGAGATTTTAAAGTATAATAGTCTTCTACCTTATGGTACATTGGAGGAATCCATATATCTTGCACACATACATATCCTAACTAGTTTCCAGTGTCATCGCTGTGGCGTTAAAATGATTCTAAAGGGTCTTTTTTTTTTTTTTTTTTTTTTTTTTTTTTTAAATAACAAACCTGTTATACTTACCTGCTCTGTATAATGTTTTGCACAGAGCAGCACTGATCCTCCTCTTCTCCAATCCCCTGACAGTTCTCCCTGGCTCCTCCCCCTTGACCAGTGCCCCCAATAGCAAGCTGCTTGCTATGGGGGCATTGTGCATGCTCGCTCCCGAGCCAAGCTCTATGGGTCCATAGAGGTCCGCTGAAAAGGCGGTACAGCCAGCTCTCCAGGCCCCATCAGTTAAAAGGAGGAGGGGGGCAGGCACCTGCTGAGTGGGAAGGCCAGCTGTACTGTCTTATTGCAGACACCGATCCTCTTCTGCCAGCTTCTCCTCTTTACCCCCCCCCCCCTGGGCTGCACTGCAAAGGGAGTGGTTCTAGCATGTGCACCGCTCCCGTATGCTGTTCCCCCGCATCGCTTCCGGCTTCCTCTCTTCTGCTGGCACTGCTGTGAGCACACATGGGGTTGTTTCAGGATGGAGAGAAGGGCAAGGGGCCGGTAAATATGTAATTTACTGGCCCTTTGCTTTCCTGAATTAACACAGTGAGTGATCAGTACAAATCATAGATCTGAGAATGCGAGCCAGGCCTTCTTGTCCACATCAGTGCCTGACCTCACAAATGTGCTTCTAGAAGAATAGTCAAACATTCCCATAGACACACTTCTAAACCTTGTGGACAGCCTTCCCAGAAGAGTTGAAGCTGTTATAGCTGCTCAGGGTGGGCCAACTCAATATTGAACCCTACGAACTAAGACTGGGATAACATTACAGTTCATGTAAAGGCAGGTGTCCCAATACTTTTGGTAATATAGTGTATATTGTAATTGTCCATTGAATGGAAATGCTGTGTCACTTGCTGTCATGTTGATCCCATCAGTTCAATGCTTTCCTAGAAGTAGTACCCATATCTGGAGTTCTGACTTTGCCGGTCGCCTTGTTGTAGATCAGTGACTCTAAAACGATTTAAGTTGGAATGTCAGGTAAAAGAGCGTTTTCAGAAGAAGATCATCAATGGCACTCCAGTCCTGAATGTCCATGAGCAGTGTTAGCCCGGCCATAGAGGCTCGGTTCACACGGGGCGATGCGAGGCGACACGACTTGCCGTGCCGCGACCTGACAAGTCGCCCCCGTTCTGTACTACGGAACCGTTCTAAGAGGAGCGACTCGAGTCGCTCCGACTTAGAAAAAAGGTTCCTGTACTACATTTGGGCGACCTCGGGCGACTTGCATTGATTTCTATACAGAAGTCATTTGCAAGTCGCCGCTGAGGTCGCGGCAGGTCGCGGCATGCAAGTCGTGTCGCCTCGCATCGCCCCCTGTGTGAACCGAGCCTAAAGGTTCTAGTCTGGGCCGGTTCCTGCTAATTCCAACCATGTATGGACAGCCTCGATGTACCAAGGCGATTGATCGCTCAACTTGGGTACAACCAGCCTGACCGATTTTTACATGTGATTTTCGCTAGTTGCTGATATAGCTGCTAGCAATAATCACTGTCCTCAAAGAATGCACTGGCTCGGCAGGAGGGATTCCCCTGTCAGCACTGTCAGTGTCGATAGGGAATCAAGCCAATTTTTTTTTCCTGCAACCCGTGGTTGCAGGAAAGAAATTTACTTTGTGTAAGATGTATGTGGAAGGCATTGCCAGTTACAGTTTTGCTCATAAGTTTACATACCCTGGCAGAATTTATGATTTCTTGGCCATTTTTCAGGGAATATGAATGATAACACAAAAACTTTCCTTTCACTCATGGTTAGTGTTTGGCTGAAGACATTTATTATCAGTTGACTTATAATAAATGGCTTTAGCCAAACACTAACCATGAGTGAAAGGAAAGTTTTTGTGTTATCATTCATATTCTTTGAACAATGGCCAAAAAATCATAAATTCTCCAGGGTATGTAAACTTATGAGCATAATTGTATGTGTCACATGTGATATTTGTGTCCTTGTTGTACAGTAAAGGAAGTAGAATTGGTGTGTGAGGAGCCACTCCTAAACAAATGATTGCTCTTATTGATTGCCATCAGTCACTTTACTGCAGACTTTCTCGCGGTTCAGGCGTTGTGTAACAAGCGGTGTCTGAACAATCGATCTGATAAAGAAGCTGTGTGCACACTCCAGGTGCTCGGCTGTACATATGGAGGGGGGGGAGGTGATTGTAGTACCTGGATCCCCCTCCTTTGTGTCTGTACTGGGAATGGTCACTGCAACTTATGAATAGATTTGGAAGCGATCTCTGGGGTTCAGTCTGTGTGCCCATACATTAATATAGAGCAAGAAGACGGATCAGGTTGCAACATGACCATCTTAGCCTTGTAATCCTACTAATTTCCTGTTGGTCTATTAGCCAATATCTGTGGCCACGCTAGTCATGTGCATTTTTCACGAATGACCAATAAAACAAAAAAAAACAACACTCACTGTTAGAAAGTAATGCATCACATGGGGCTGTCAGTTTAACAGTGGGAGCTTGCTGACGGGAGGAGAGAGTGCTGGATTATCATTGTGTCCAATTAACAGGCTGAGGGCTGGTTGGAGATTTATTATTTGAGTGTCAATTCACACTGGTGCACTGTAAGACATTGCATATTATTTACATCACATTGCTGTGAAGATCACATGTGATGTCTGTGTGATGCGATTTCAGCCCTACAGATGGTGCAGGACCCTTTTTATTTTTTTTATTTTTTGGTCTGCACTGGAATTGGATCGCATGGGTGTTTATATGTGATCCAATTCCTGCACCATTTCACAGTTTGCACTGCGAACCGATCTGGGAGTGTAACTTTACATTGACACCCCAGTGGCATTGCAGATCTCGGTGTGATTCAGGTGCGATGCAGGAACCGACACTGAATCACAGCATGCAGGACATTAAAAAATGCACCGACACCCACAGCGCAGTGGTGTGAAGAGTCCCATAGGATTTAAAGGGGAATTGTTTTGATGCGCTTTTGTGGTGCATGAAAGGTGTGGTAAAAAAAAACTAGGGTTGCACCAATACTAGTATCGGTATCTGTGCCAATACCAAGTATTTGCACAAGTATCGGTACTCCTGCAAAATGTTTCTCTGTTTACTCTTAGCCTTAATTAACTCCCTATTCTCCTCCATTTAATTATTATTTTCCTGCTTTTTTTTTTTTTTTTTATACAAAATCAATTTATTTAATTTGTAAATGACTTTTCAATGCTTTGTACCATTGCTGACAGCTGAAGTGTAAACAAACAAAAAAAAATAATTGGTATCGCGGCATCCCTAATAGAAACGCATCAGAGTGAAAGCAGCCTAACTGTGACTATATATATATATATATATATATATATATATATATATATATATATATATATATATATATATATATATCTCTATCTCTCTGTACGATTCTGGGCAAAATGAGAATCACGATTTGTTTGCTTAAAATAAAAAGATCACGATTCTCGTGGTGTAAAATCTTTCACATCATCCAAAAAAAAAAAAAAACTGGGCTAACTTTTACTGTGTGTGGTTTTTTTTTTTTTTTTATTTTTTTTTTTTTTCATTAAAGTGTAATTTTCTCCCAAAAAATTACATTTGACTGCTGTGCAAATACAGTGTGCCATTAAAATATTGCAACAACCACCCTTTTATTCTCTAGGGTCTCTACAAAAAAAAGTGTGTGTGTGTGTGTGTGTGTATGTGTATGTGTATGTGTGTGTGTGTATATGTGTATGTATTTCTCTTGAATCCAGCAATTGTCAGAAAAAGATTTAGTAAAAGGTTAGTGTTTAAAGCGGAGGTCCACCCTAAAGTGGACCTTCCGCTCATTGGAACCCTCCCCCCCTCCGGCGCACAATTGGCACCTTTCAGGGGGGAGGTGGGTGCAGGTACCTGTACAGTACAGGTATCTGCACCCACTTCCGGCGTAGATTCTGCAGAAGGTACGCCCCTTTCCGCAGAATCTACGTCCCTTTCCGAAAGTCCCCCGCTGCCTGCTGGGAAACACACGGATCCCAGAGACGGCGGGGACCATCCTTATTGCGCAGCGCGACTCGCGCATGCGCAGTAGGGAACCGGGACTGAAGCTGAAGGCTCCACTTCCTGATTCCCATACCCCAAGATGGCGGCGGCAGCACCCGAGAGACGATCGCGAGATCGGCTTCGGGTGCCGACATCGCGGGCGCGCTGGGCGGGTAAGTGTCACTATTTTAAAAGTCAGCAGCTGCAGTATTTGTAGCTGCTGGCTTTTAAAAAAAAATAAAAAAATAAAAAAAAAATAAACGCGGACTCCCGCTTTAAGTGGTTAAACTTCCCTCATTTTCACACCAAAGTTTATTCCTTTCATGTAAACATTGTTACAATGTTTATACTTAAGTTCCACTGCTAAAGAATGTTGTGATTATTATTATTTTATTTTTTCCTTTCTTTTGGTGCTGTTGGCTTTAACAGAGCAGAGAAACTTCTCTACATAGAAAGATGTAATCGTGGAGTTCCAGTATATAGCCATCTCGGGACTTCTGCTAAATCTTGTAGGAGTTTCCATTCTCCCCTGACCCTCTGTCTGGACAGTGCTGATTGGCCTTATGCTGATCACATGCACTATCCGAGGGGAAAAAAAAACCTCTCACAATACACACCAAAACTGAGCATGTGCAGCCCGTCCCCTGACTTTGTAAATATCAGGTTATTTTTGGGAGAAGGGGAGGATCAGAGAAGACAGGATCAAACAGCCTTTATACACACTGTGGAGGATTAACCCCTTAGGTTCCACAGTGAGTATGAGCAGTGAGTGCATATACAGTCTGATTTTTACTGTTTTGGGTTTATTAACACTTTAACTAAGGTGGAGGCAAGTAGTCACCATCCTGGCTATACTGTGGGCAGGGGAGGGAGTGCTACACTCAAGGATGATGGAAAACAAATCCTTTGACAGGAAATACATGTCACATGCTTTGTGTTTAGCTGTTTGCCTGGAGTTCAGCTTGTGAATGTGTTTGGGTAATTGTAACTAAATAAAGAAACAAAAGACAACAAAATGTCATAGCAATAAATAAAACAATGTAATATTTTATGTCATAGCAATGTGGTTTCATTGTTCAGTAATTAGGTATTTCTCCACATCCGTTTTCAAATTGCATTTACATTTTATTGATAGGCAGATTGTCAGGCAATATGTGAAATGAAAAAACGAGACGCTGAAGCTGTGCGGAACATTGTGCCAAATCCAAGTGAGCGGAGTTTATGCATTCAGATTTCCTTTAGACTGGGCCCTAGCTACTGACACTGGATTCATTCAGGAGCCAGACAACTAGCATTGGCAAAATGAGCTGTTGGCAATGGTAGCCTCCCCCTTTTTTTTTTTTTTTTTCAGGAAAACTTCACTGAAGCAATGCCCGGTCTTCTTCCTGTGGCTGAATGTCCGGCAAGCAGGGGTTAATAGCTTTGTACCCCAGGCTGAGCTGCCACAAAAACATCTCCCAAAGTGGACTCCCTCCCTTCTCCTTCTTTCATTATGAAAAGTTCTTTGATTGCTTTCACTGCCTGTAACAGGATCTGTGAATGAGGAGAGAATCCTGGGACTGATCAGACTCTTCTCCATTCAGAGATTGTGTTACAGGCATGAAAAGCGATCAATCTTTTCTTAGTGGAGGAGTAGGAAGAAGGAGGCGGATCCCTGTAGGGAACTTTTTTTTTCACTGTAGCTCAGCCCTGTCACTATGAACCTTCTGCATGCCGGAGGTTCAGCTCCAGGAAGAGGACAGGCATTCATGCAGTGGAGATTTCTACAGTCTCCAGCTGCCTGCACAGCAGTGGTGGCTGGTGCTCCAATGGACCTGACCACATACCCCCCCCCCCCCCCCCCCGCCGCCAGCTCACTCACCCTGTGCTGACAGGTGGAGACGGTGGCGGCAGCCCCCCACCCTGGAGACTCCTCCGTGTCCTGGGCTTCCTATGGAGATTTTTAAGTACTGTAGTTTGTCGCCATTCCATGAGCATGCGCAATTTTGTTGACATGTTGGGTGTCTATTCAGCATAACATCATTTTTCATATTATACAAAAAAATTGGGCTAACTTTAATGTGTTTTATTCATGAAAATGTATTTCTTCAAAAAATAAAAAATAAATTAAAAAAGCATTTGACAGATGCTGTGCAAATACTATGTGGCATAAAATATATTGCAACAATCACCATTTTATTCTCTAGGGTCTCTGCGTAAAAAAAAAGTGTATATATATATAATATGTGTGTGTGTGTAATATAAATAAATGATAGTTCTAAGTAATTTTCTGGCAAAAAGTACAGATTTTAACTTGTAAGCAACAAGTGTCAGAAAAAGTCATGAAGGGGTTAAGATATGAGGCCACCCATGGCCCTTTTATTTGAAGAGCTACCTAATGGGAATCTTCCCTATACCCAACCTAATACTTAACCAGTGTTCCTACCTGGACAAAGTGATCCAGTGGCCCACACCTTGCCTTCCCCTTCACAAACTTCCAAGGCTGGCTGGCAGCTGCCAGAACCCCCTTCCCCGTTTCTTTTTTTTTTGTTTGGTGTAGGAGGCAGCAAGGTGGGTGTTCTGGCATCACCAGCAGATGTGTTCCAGGATCATTTAATTACAGGCAGGGCAGAATAGCAATGTCTGAAGGATAACCTAATCTACTCAGCAAGTAGACTCTGCTCTGTCTATAAAGACAAAACATTTCACTTAAACATGTCATCAAGTACATAGATTTGGTCTGTCCCGTATCTGTATGATAGAATCAGATAACCATCTGCAATATAGTTTTCTGAAATGCTTGCACTGCATCTAGCTGTCTGTGGATTGCTTTTCTCTTAACAACCCAACGGTTAGATTTTAAGTGTTTTTAGTGCTGTGGTGCAGGAACGAGTGCAAAATTGTACATTTGCCTGCGGCGCACAAAAACGTACTTCCTTTAATTCTTAAGGTCACCCCAATGCATCTAGCAAACGGGCTCACATTTGTGCCTGTCAAAACGCATTGTTCTGCAGTGATCCAATATGAAAAGTCACACCTGTACTCCTTTTTTTTTTTTTTTTTTTTTCACTCAGGGCAGCCTGTAGACATTTTTATTATTAATATTATACAGGATTTATATATAGTGCCAACAGTTTGTGCAGCATTTTATGACATGGGCTGCCTTAAATATGATGCGCAGGAAAGAGCAAAAATGGACACACCTCCTTCTGTGAATCAGCTATGTGTACACATTGGCAATTTTCAGTGTGCTTTCCAGGCTGCAGAGTTGAGAGGAACCCTTCCAAAGTTGGGGAATTCATGGTTGTCACCAGGGTCATAGGAACTGGTGTGCCCTCTGTTCATGTTCTGGGGACAACCCAAAATTTGTTATCTTCTCAAACCTTCGCTCATGGTGATAGGAAGATTCACCCTCCTGGTGACCGTTAACGGGGACACAGAGCAATGAAAGCCTAATGGGTGTTCTAATCCCTCTCCATCTCCTGATGTACAGTGTGCTGGTAGTATTCCCAGTAAGCAAGATGGATACTGTGACTGCTCTGCAGGGTGTAAGTGCCAGAGCCCAAAAGGAGATTGTTCTGGCAAGCAGGTTCTTCAGGTGGCCCGACTGGCTACCTCATGACCAGAACCCCTCACGTCCTCAGGAACACCTAGAGATGCACCTAGGGTCCCTTTTCAGTTGGTATGTCCGTGGCTGACCGGTTCTAGGGCTTTGGCAAGACTATCACACTGACTCAGGAAACGGTCGCTCTCCCCAACATCCAGTCTTCTCCTCGCCTCATGGTCCTATCCCTAACTCCCTCTTCCTAACTCCCAGTCAGCCTTCTTTGGTGTCCTTACTCCTCTCTCCCCCCCAGAGCAAGCTGGAATCTGTAGTTCTGCCTTCACAGAAGGCTATGGGACTGCCTGTGATGGGAACTACATGTCCCAAGATCCTTTGCTGCTGGCCGGTGATTGGCTCCTCTCCTCCTGCCAATGAAGAAGAGGAGGGAGCAGGGCTGGCGACTGGGTCCCCTTAGCGTGCTGCAAAGTAAGGAGAAGGAGGGGGGAGAAATCCTCAGCAGAAGCTGACAGGCTCTGTGTCTCTCTGTGAGCTGTATGTAAATTCTGCCGGTGGCCGGCGGGAGATGCGGGGCTGTAAGCGGGCAAGGGGGCCACCTGCTACATTACCATAACAGGAATGGAGGGAAAATCTTTGAATGGTGACAAAGGGGATTTTCCCCGCTTCCTATTGTGTCTGCAATAAAAGTAAAGGGAAATAGCCCCAAATGGACACAGGTGATAAAAATTCTGTTAAGAGTTCATCCATTTCCTACTCTATCCAACATGACAGTTTTGTCTTCAGATGTATTGTAACAACCAATCTTCCCTTGCAGTATCAGGACAAGGTCACCCAGTACCCAGGGCAAATATGGCAAACTGTGCCGCCCCCTATCCCTGCAATAAATCATTGCACCCAGGGCAGCTGTGCCTCCAGCCCACCCCTTCTCACGGCCTTGTTCCCATGAGAAGCCTATAAGGCAAAGGCTGTACAGGTTGTAGTACATTTATATATAATATGTGATTGGATGACAGGTTCTCTTTGCCATAGAATTGTTTATGACTTGCCTTTATCTTTTGAAGAGACTTATTACTCTGTTATTTGTTTTCATCGTATGGCATTCCAGGAATGCATCATGTAGATACAGTATACTGATACACTGCTATAGTCAAAACTTGGAGATAAGAAAGGCGTGGTGCCATGCGGTGTGGTGCCAGTTATGCCGCGTACACATGACTGGACTTTTCAGCAGACTAGATCCGACGGAATCATTCCATCAGATATTCAGAGTGTGTGTGTGTGTGTGTGTGTGTGTGTGTGTGTGTGTGTGTGTGTGTGTGTGTGTGTGTGATAATCCAGACGGACCTAGAAACATGTTTCAAATCTGTCCGATGGACTCAATTCCTATCGTGAAAACTGTTTGTCTGTATGCTGGTCCGACGGACCAAGTACAACGCAAGGGCAGCTATTAGCTCCTGGCTATTGAACTTCCTTTTCTAGTCCCGTCTCTAGGCTTGTGCAATTTGTTTCGTAACGAATCGAAATTCGGCCGAATTTTGCATCTTTTGGACATTCGGATGCATCCGAATAAAAAAATAACGAATAACAACGAATATGAAAGAAATATAATGAATGAATTCGGTAATTCTTTAAAGATCTAATGAAACAAAAGGTCAGCTCAAAGTAAATTTTATAGTCCAATCAGCAAATTAATTTTGTGCCGGAGGTTGGATTACTGGCAAAGTGCATTCCTGAGAACTGAGTTAGAAGGGTGTTGTATTGTATTTGAGCCGAGGAGAAGAGACGTTGTCATTGTGTGTGTGTGTGTGTTAAAAGACTCAATAAATAAACGACTTTCCAAACTACGAATCATTATCACGAATGTAGATACATACATAAATAGCGAATTTCAACGAATACGAAGGAATGAATTAGTCACTCTACGAATAATAACGAATTATCCGAAAGCGTAGTAATGTAACATAATGAATATAACAGAACAAAATGATGTATTTTACGAATGACAACGAACCGAAACTAAACAGTCCAGGCTCCCCCCAACAAATTAAAAGTCAGCAGCTACAAATACTGTAGCTGCTGTCTTTTAATCTAAGGACACTTACCTGTCCAGGGATCCCACGATGTCTCTGCCCGAGCTGATTTTGCAATTTGCGGGGAAACCCGCATTCAATTCGCAGTAATGTGTACCCAGCCTAAGGCATACTGCCCAACTTTTTGAGATGGGAATGAGGGACATCTATCGGCAAAAGTATGCAGGCATAGGACACACCCCTTGCCACACCCCCTTAACGGAGATTTGTACTAAAAATAAAAGATTGGTTCCACCCACGTGTGTGTGTGTGTGTGTGTGGTGTGTGTTTGTTTTTTTTTGTTTTGTTTTTTTTACCACTACTATTCCTTTTTTATATTGGCTTTTAGAATTTACAAATGCAGTAATTTAGAAATCAGATGAAAGGTTTAGCGCTGGAAAACACTTTTTGATAGATAAAAAGTGCATTTTATGTACAACTATATAGATCAGACCACAATGAGGGACATTGCTCCAAATCAGGTGCAGTCCCTTGAAATCGGGGACAGTTGGGAGCTGTGCCTAAGGGCTTGTTCATATGTTAAAATGCCCAAAAAATGGATGTGCCTTGACGCACATTTTTATTGATTTTATTATTTTTTTTTTTTTTTATCTTTTATTTATTTCAAGAGAAACTGAAAAAAAAAACACACACATTTCTTCTAACAATGGTACAAATATTTCAGATAAGCATCATTCAACTTAATCTTAACTATCAGATTATCATGGTGTATAATTCATAATTACCATTTCTACCCATCTTAACGGACATCATAATTTATCGCGTTATTCCTCTATATTTCAATATCTAGTCCACTGTATTATAGTCGGTCCCCAATACTATTTCTATGTCTCAAATTTTGGCAAAATAAAACAAAACAAACAAAAAAACAAAAAAAAACAAATTATGTCATTACTCCTTTTTTTTTTTTTTTTTTTTTTTTTTTTTCTAATAAAGTAAATTCAAGAAGTGCAATTGAAGATATAACCCAAAAGAGCCTGCAAAGCTTAAAGCTTGGCACTAGGGATCTAGGTGTGTTGGCATGAGGTTCTAGCACCAGCAATTACATGCATATCAACAAAATCTGTTGTTTCCACCAATATATCGTGTTGAAAAAAGTCATGTACTGTAAATTCCATCCATTGATGTGCATTTTCTAGTCTGCTCAATGGGAATGTTGAAAATGCAGCAAAAATTGCACGTTCTTCAAGGCGCTGATACCGGTGACTGCGCCCAGAGGTAGTCGAAGCGGATTGTCTGATTTATCACTTTTTTCTTTTTGGAACATCACAAATGGTTTCCTAGCTGCCGGCAGATACTCTTCCACACGTTTCCTGCTCTCCGCTCAGCTGCAAGACCGTCTTGTCCAAATTTCCTTCCTTTTCTTATTTACTTGTCATTGGCAAACAACGCGCTGCGCTGCCTCTCCGGGCCAGGACAGCGGAAGTGACATCCGGAGTGGCATGTGCGATTTCATTCACAGCAGGTTTGTGGAAAAATAAATGAAACACATGCAGCTCTGTTACTGTTTGAACAAGATAATATTCAGAAATTCCGGGCGATAAGAGAAATCAGTCTGTGATTTGTGGGGGAGGGGGGCATTCAAACACAAAGGAGGCGGGGTTAGGACTGACAGTGCGACAGCGGGGGGAACCCAGAACAGGAGAATTGGGCTTCTCTGTGCAAAGCCATTACCTAGAGCAGGGAAATATGACATGTTTGTTATTAAAAAAAATAAAATAAAAGTTTTATAATCGCTTTATATGCTCATTATTTATAGGGGTGTCAGAATAAAGAGACTTGCCTTATTCCACAGTCCAGTAGTGTCCTTCCAGCAATTTGACAAGTCCCCTGCAGAATCCTCTTTAAGATGCTCCCGACTGAGGCTGTACGCTCACCCCCACTAAGTACAATACAGGGTTAACAGACCTGCATTGTACATGAAACTGAGGGTCAATCTAGAGACTGCAGTTTCAGGGAAAATCCAGCTGGTGGCGCCGGCTGTCATACTGCAATATCTGGAGCAGGGGCTTCACCCAACCGCGCTATATAGAAGTCTCGTAGACCAGCTTTAAGCATAGTTCCACCCAAAAGTGGAAGCTCTGCTTATCTGCCTCCTCCGCCCTCCAGTTCCTGTTTTTTGACAAGTACCTGCATGGTTATTTATTTATTTATTTATTTATTTATTTTTTTTTTCGAATAGTTAATGGGAACAAAGTCAATAATCATTGGGACGTTTTTTAGCCGAAAAAAGTTTGGAAATTTTCTGCCGAACGATAAATTACAAGGTTAATGTGTTTCCTGTCCGAACTGTTTGCATTAGGTATATGTAAAAAAAAATGAACAAAAAATGGATTCATTCATGTCCAATGACCGATTTATCGGTCATTACATGATGGCACTATCACTTGTGTTCATGGTGGAATGTTCGTTTTTCAAAAATGGGTTCAGCCGATTTTTTTTTTATTTTTTTTGTTTAGTGTATGGCCAGCATAAGACTAGGATGACATTAAAGTTCAAGTACGTGTAAAGGTAGGCGTCCCAATACTTTTGGTATAGGATACCGTATATACTTGAGTATAAGCTGAGTTTTTCAGCACGTTTTTTATGCTGAAAACCTCCCCTCCCCCTGCCTTATCCTCAAGTGAGGGCAGGGACACCGGGCATTGGGCTGCATTGAACTGTGGCTGCAGCGCTCCCCTCTCTCCCTCCCTTACACAACGGGAGATCGCTGTGTCTCGGAGCTCAGTCTGAAATGTTGGGCCGCACTGTGGCAAAAGTCCCGCCCTCCTCCTATACCAGCTCGTGCGATAGACTCAGTGTTCCATCACACGAGCTGGTATAGGAGGAGGGCGGGACTTTTGTCACAGTGCGGCCCAACATTTCAGACTGAGCTCCGAGATACAGCGGGAGAGGCCCACTGTGCAATCCAGGTACTGACTGCTGCTGAGACTGCATGAATGGGCACAGTCACTACTAGTGAGGCTGCGCTGTTGGGCACGGTGAGTCTGCGCTGATGGGCACAGTGACGCTGGCAGCTTCTGTGATGCCCGTGCTGCACCGCATCCTGAAAATTTACCAGTAGCTGCTGCATTTCCAACCCTAGGCTTATATTCGAGTCAATATGGTTTCCCAGTTTTTTGTTTTTTGTTTGTTTTGTTTTTTGTGGTGAAATTGGGTGCCCCGGCTTATACTCCAGTATATATCAATTATATATGGTATGTCTTTTTATTTCTTTGCCCATCGTTCCACTTTAAGCAGCATCCAACATAACTGCTCAATGTCATCATTTATTGAAGGATAAGTAGAAAATAGGCACAAGTGATCTGTTTTCTCTTGGGTTCTGTGTATGTATGTATGTATGTATGTATGTATATATAATATAATATCACCATTCTCATGTATGTATGTGTGTGTATATCATATAATATAATATAATTTCACCATTCTGAAATGGTTGCTTTCCCAACACGTGTCACTTTCACAATGATGTTGCTGCTTCCTCTGACATTCATCTGACAATAAAGTCGAAGCAGTAAATCCAGTCTGTGCTGCTGTTTGGCTCGCATTGCACAGTAATGATATCAGTTAAAACAACCTAAGTAAAATAATATAGATATAATATAATATGTTGGTTTCCTACCTATTAACCCTTAGTTTACCCTAAGTAGCCCTAATTACCTTATTATTATTAATAATAATTTTTTTTTTTTTTTTTTTTTACTGTTCTGCCCCCTATAGGTTGAAGTACGTGTAGCAGTGTGTAAACCCACCTGCTGCAACCAGCATAAGGGATACAGCGGTAGCGGGGAAAAGGCTTAAAGCAGAACTCCAGCCAAAAAATAAAAAGGTCATAATGAATAGCCAGAGACACTACAAAATCATCTTTTGCTGCAGTGTTCACATTCAATCCGGAGATTTTCTCTGCAATACTTTTTTTTTTTTTTTTTTTTTTTTTTTTTTTTCTGCCTCTGTATGTCCTCAGTCTGATGGCTAGCATCATTCAATTCACTTCTGCTGAGCCCAGGTCACCTTGGACCGACCCCAGCCTGTGCCTGGACAGTAAAAGGAGAAGCAGCAGTGATACACTTTATTTTTTATCATCCTGCTCTCTCCTTCTATCAGCATACTTCTTGTCGGTGCACAAAATGATTAGCTGCTTGTGTTGCTTTTTCCTTTCACGCTCCGGCCCTGCTGCATATGTATTGCAAGAGGTTGATACCAGGTCATATTTTCACATTTATGGTTCCATTAAAAAAACAAATTTTAATGAGATTATATATATATATATAATATGTGTGTGTGTGTGTGTGTGTGTGTGTGTGTGTGTGTCTTTTATATAGTATTAAGCTTCAGGGTTGCCAACCTCTCGCAGCATTTTTTACTGACGGAGCACATTCTTTACGGGCAACCAGAACTCCTATTAAAAAATAAGGCCTCATGTACACTGCTGCTGGTGGTAAAGGGATGTTTAGGAGCAGTTGGGTGCTTTTTTTTTTTTTTTTTTTTTTTTTTTCCTTCTTTTCAGCTGCCCCTGAACTCTCCTCTGTGTTATCTTATCAGTACATGTACACTACACCCGGTTGTTTTATAGTCCTTTCTAGGCGATTGAGTTTAGAAGCATTTTTTGGAATGCAAAAAAAAAAAATGCGTTCAGGACGGATGTTCAGAGGCATTGAAATACCAAAATGCCTGTAGCAGCTTGTAAACGTGTTAACTCGCGTTTTAACTGCGTTTCATTTACAGGCATTTTTAATGGAGATACATTGACTATTTGCAATGCAAAAAAACGCTTCTAAACGCAAATGTAGCTAAACATGGAACGCGGCACAACGTACGTTTTTTAAACTTGGGTTACTATCGGTCAAGTTAAATGGTCCAGGAGAGGTTGTAAAATGTCCCGTGTACATGAAGCCTTAAGGCCCATACACATGATCGGACTTTTTGACAACAAATATGCAACTTGGCTGTTTTAAGGCAACATCCGACCGTGTGTACGCTCCAACTTTTTCAGTTTTCGTCAAACTTTTGTTGGCTGTGCGAACAGACAATCTTTCCGGCAACAAAAGTCCGATGGAGCAAAGTCTGATCGTGTGTACAGAAAACTATTGGACTTTTGTATAAAGTACAAACACGCATGCTCAGAACCAATGCAAACGATCAGACAACAATACAGAAGTTGACCAAAGGTGGCGGTAAAGCGCAGAAAAACCATATGGTTTGGTGAAAGTTGACCTTGGTCATTCCTTCAGATGACTTCCGCCCGGGCCTCACTGCGGCGCAATCTGTCACCAGCTGTGTTCATTGGACACAGCCAATGGCAGATCATTTTACCGGGCCGCTGCTGGTACCATGTGATCGCTGTGACCAATCACAGCAGATCACATAACAATTGTAATAGATGGCTTCCTTTCATGCCATTCACTGCGTACAATTGTGCTGCTAACTGTGATTGGTCAAAGAGATCACCTGGTACGGAGAGGGCCAATCACAGCCCATCTGTACCATGCGATTTTAGCTTTGACCAAGCACAGCTAATTACAACAATACACTCTGAATTGATCAATTTAATTCTGTAAAAATGTTTGTTTATAACGGTGAAATTCACTGGTATAAGGACTTGTAATGTATGGGAAAAACAAACAAACAAACTGATCCCTGATTCCCCAGAATAGTACAATGTTATCATGGTAACATTGTATTGCTCTGGTCAGTGTGTTAAAAAAAAAAAAAAAAAAAAAAAAAAAATCTTAAGACCAAAAATACATTTTTTTTTTTTTTTTTTTTTTTATTTGTACATGCTCTCACCAGTCAGTGTCCCTGATCACTGCCACACCTGTTATATGATGATGCTGTACTGCACTGGTGACAGTATTTTAGAAAATTGTGAAAAAAACAAAAATGATTACTTAACTTTCTTGGAAATTGTGACAAAAAGTTACAACTTCAAAAAACTTGCTATGCCTCTTACTAAATACCTTGGACTGTCTACTTTCCAAAAAGGGGTAATTTGGAGGGTATTTGTACTGCTCTAGTGTTTTCAGGTGTGTGTGTGTGTGTGTGTATATATGTATGTATATATATATGTGTATGTGTGTGTGTATATATATATATATATATATATGTATGTATGTATGTATGTATGTATGTATGTATGTATGTATGTATGTGTATATGTGTATATGTGTATATGTGTATATGTGTATATGTGTATATGTGTATATGTGTATATGTGTATATGTGTATATGTGTATGTGTGTATGTGTGTATGTGTGTGTGTGTGTGTGTGTATATATATATATAATGTGTATGTATATAATCTCAGAATACAGTTTGGACTAAATATATGAAGAAAGATTATGTAGAGGCAAAACTGTATAACAGAAACCACGAATAACAATTTATTTTTTTTCTAACTTCGAACATTTTTCTCGATTGTTTAGCAAAAAATAAACTGTGGTGAGTAAATATCACGAAAAAAAAGCTCTATTTGTATGAAAAGATTGATAAAAATGTCATATGGGTACATTGTTGCATGACCGTGCAATTGTCATTCAAAGTGTAAGTGTGACAGCGCTGACTTTTAAAAAATGGCCTGGGCAGGAAGGGGGGTAAAAGTGCCCAGTATTGAAGTGGTTAAAGCAGGCCCTTTTTTCTTAAAAATTCAATTTTTTTTTTTTGTAGATTTTTACCATAAGAAACTGCTATACAATTTATTTATTTTTTTTTCTTTATAGCTGCATACTGATACTCAAACAGTGAAACACTTTAAATGAAACTGAAGTTCATCCATCCGTCTTATTGGAACGCGCTAAAGCAAATTGGTAGCCGCCCGGCTGTTCTGCTGGGGCTCAGCCATGCATCTTCCCAAAAGAAAACATTAAATCACTCGATTTCCTGCCTGCCAGTCTGCTGGTGCAGCAAAGTCTTGAGATGAAAAAAACGTGTAATTAATACACATCTTGTATAAAATGCCACATGGGGATGGTATGGATTTCACAGCAATAAGGCAATTTGCTATATATAATAAACATTAATTATTTAGCAGGCAGTTGCAACACTTACAGTATACGCGGCATCAATGTCAGAAAATGGATGTGGGTTGCAGTGACTACTAGATCAAAGCGTTGGGCAGATAGAAAAGACCAATTGTAGCTTTGTATTTGTTAGTACACCCTTTAATGCACATACAGTGTGTCAAATACAAGGCCCGCAGGCTGAATCCTGCTCTTGTCATGTGGCCCCCACAGCCTGTTTTGCAGGGAGATACTAGAGCTGAATTCGCAGGTAGTGGAGCTGTCTGCATAGGGAGATACTAGAGGTGGGCCAGGTAGGAAAAAATAGAGATGCAGGGAAGCTTTGGTTGGGGAGGGGAGTTTGGACAAACTCTGCCTGCAGAGCACCCCTGAACTTTGTACGTAGCACGATCTCTGCACGCTGTACATTACATAATGCACTCCTGAACCCTGCACTCTATATGTAGATATGTACACCCTAAACCATGCACTCTGTACACCATGCACCCCTGATCTCCAACCTCTGTGCATAGGGCACCTTTGGAGCTACACTCTGAATGTAACACATTCCTGTACTTTGCACTCTGCACGTAGTGCACTCCTGAGTTCTGCACTCTACGTAGTGCACTCCTGAATTCTGCACTCCTGAATTCTGCATTCTGTATGCAGCGCACTGATGAACATTGCGTTGCACGCCTGAAAAAAGATGCACATTTTATGTGCATTCTCGCATCGTACAAATGTAAACTGAGCGTAAACATCAAGATGCCCTGTACTGGCAGATGTTTGAGCCATGGCTTCAGCTGCCGAATACAACTCTTTCAACTGCATGGGTCCACATCAAAACCACCCTGCTATGCATGCATTTGGGGCACGGTGGGTTTTCAGAGGGGCAGCATGAATGCTGGCACAAGCCATACAGGATAAAATACAGCAACATGCCAACACTAGGTCAATGACACAGCTTTGTATATGTGCTTTTGTGGGGGTCAGTGAATTCCCGCTCACAGCTGACTGGCCTGCAACTGCAAGCTTCCTTCCAGGTTCAGACTGAACCTAAGCTCACCCCTAATATCTCCAACTTACTGTTCACAGTATTGTACCACGAGGTGCAGCTATAATAATTGCTAACAGGGTTCCCTGAGACCAGAAAGTTTATTTAAAGGTTCTTCCATGATAATAAGGTGGGGGTGGTTGGTGGGGTGACCATACCGGGTGACACCAACCCTAGTGACGTCACTGATTCAAAGTGCAGAATTTATACTGCTTGTCTGGGCTTCCAGAAGGTAGGGGGCAGGGAGCTCAAGTTGCACCCTACAGAGTTGATTAGAGGGAAGGGACAACCCTGCCCCCTTCACACAGGAACAGAGCTGAGGTTGTCAATCACAGGCTGTGTGCTGAAGCTTCCTCCCCTGTCACCCTTTTTTTCCTTGAGTCAGGAGAACTTGTCAAAAGTGATTCATGCTTATAGCAGAGGAAGGAGGCAGCAGACAGAAATGACACTGCTCAGTGCTTTGGAAGGAGTCACGTATACACTATAGAGGGGTATACTTTCTTCATGTTTTATGTATTGGGTTTACAACCACTTTAACCTCTTGAACCCCCCACCCCCTATGCCCGCCAGAAGCAACAAGGTGTATAATTCTTGCCACGGCCGAGAAGCAAAGCAATATGGCCGCAGCATGTGTAAACCCCGGCTGCTGCCACTGCAGCTAAAAGGGGGGGGCTTAACCATGGGGATTTACCACCCCTCAACCGCTGGTACAAACAAGCCATTATAATATTCTCAGTGTAGTATAGTTTAGAGGTCTCAAACTGGTGGCCCTCCAGCTGTTGCAATGCTTCATGGGACTTGTAGTTTTTCAAGGCTGACAGTTAAGAGCAAGACTCCCAAAGGCAATGGCATGATGGGACTTGTCGTTTCGCAACATCTGTAGGGCCACCAGTTTGAGACCCCTGGTATAGTTCATTCCTCCCCCAGCAGCTACATATAAGGTTATGTAGAGATGTGAGGGGTGGAGGAACTGGGCCATCACAGACAGTAATTTAAACACCCCCAGAATAGGAGAAGGCTATGGCAGGCCAAGAGGGAGGGGACTGTGCTAGGGAATTGATTCCTGGAGTAGGTTCAAAGGTACATTGCATGCTAGAAGGAAGGCTTTGGCTGAAACGCGTCAGTCTTCAGATGTAGCACTGCTGATAGTGCCCAATGAAGAGTTATAAGAAGACGCAATCGCATTGCTGGTATTTCATGTTAAAACACAAGGTAAGCAGGTAAAATTCCCGAGGTTTCTCTATTACCTGCATTTATTTTATTTTTATTTTTTTAATTGGTGACAGGGTCTCTTTAACATGAGACTGGAAGTTGTAGGGATTTCCAGTAGAAGCGAATGAATATAAAGATGGTAGTTTGTCCCCAGAGAGATATTTAATGCAGCGTTTTCATGTCTGACCGGAGCGTACCCATACACCCCCCCTATTGCAGTTAATGGCTCTGAAGCCGGCCATGGTTAGTATTGCTCAGAAAACATCTGTTCCTTTTTGGTTAATGCACTTCTCATATGCTTGTCTCCCAGACACGCTCTATATTTGTATGTTCATCTCTCGTAATGAATACTCCTGTCCGCTCTCACCAACATCCTGTTTAAAGAGGAGAACATTTTTCCTGTGCAGCCGTTATTCTAAACCACCAGACATTCAGGAAAACGGCAAACAATCACTAGAATACCTTCAGACGTTTTGCCGGCAATATTGTTATATTGTTATATTGGTGCACCGAAATGACTTTTTTTCATTTTAATATCGTGAATTTAAATCTGGGGTCTCCAAACTTTCAAAACAAGGGGCCAATTTACTGCAATTCAAACTTAAGGGGGGCCGGACTGTGGCCAGTGGGAGTAGAAAATGCCCTAGCATCAGTGGGAGTAAAAAATCAAATAAAAATTATACCACTGGTGTCAGTGGGAGGAATGGTGCCCCATCGTTGGTGCCAGCGGGAGGAATGGTGCCCCATCGTTGGTGCCAGCGGGAGGAATAGTGCCCCGTCGTTGGTGCCAGTGGGAGGAATAGTGCCCCGTCGTTGGTGCCAGTGGGAGGAATAGTGCCCCATCATTGGTGCCAGTGGGAGGAATAGTGCCCCATCGTTGGTGCCAGTGGGAGGAATAGTGCCCCATCGTTGGTGCCAGTGGGAGGAATAGTGCCCCATCGTTGGTGCCAGTGGGAGGAATAGTGCCCCATCGTTGATGCCAGTGGGAGGAATAGGGCCCCATCGTTGATGCCAGTGGGAGGAATAGGGCCCCATCGTTGATGCCAGTGGGAGGAATAGGGCCCCATCGTTGATGCCAGTGGGAGGAATAGGGCCCCATCGTTGATGCCAGTGGGAGGAATAGGGCCCCATCGTTGATGCCAGTGGGAGGAATAGGGCCCCATCGTTGATGCCAGTGGGAGGAATAGTGCCCCATCATCGATATCAGTGGGAGAATTAGTTCCCCATCATTGGTGTGGGTTTATAGGAATAGTGTCCCATATTTGGTGTTGGTGGGAGAATTAGTCCCCCTGGTGTCAGTGAGAGGAATAGCACCCCATCATTGGTGTCAATGGGGGAGGAATAGTGGCTCATATCAGTAAAAGGAAACGTGCCCTAAGGGCCAGATAAAGGCAAGCAAAAGACTGCATCCAGCCCAAGGGCTGCAGTTTGGAAACCCCTGATTTTAAATGAATATTCATATTTTTAAATGTATCGGCAAAACGCTGATAACCCTTTTGGCTGGCGGAAATTTTCGGAGGCTGATATATCAGTGCATCTCGAATTAGTGGTGCGCCGAAACCGAATATTCGTTTTTAAAAATATATATTTTTATTAATAATTGTATTATAGTCAACTTTTTAATTAATATCATGAATTTAAATTAATATGAATTTATCGTCAGACGTTATTTCTTTCGAAGCAGTGTTAAAAAATCCTGCTTACTGCATTTCTGGCGCATGTTTGGTCAGCACCTCATTGAAAAAGCAGCAAGAACGCATCAAAAATGCACCTGTGTTGCGTTTTTGATGCATTTTTTGAGTCACATGACCAATGCAAAACACACCATAAGCAAGGTAAAATTATGATAAAATAACGGCAAATTCGCAGCATTTTCGGCAGCCATTATGAGTATCTTTTTGCTTTCAGCGTTGCGTTGAAAACCCTATTTTTGGCAGCCGACCATTTTGGTGCATCACTATCCCCAATTGTGTTTTTATATTGAGGGTGATGGGCAAAGATCTTTTTGTACGGCACTTGATGAACTGTATGGAATTGTTGTACCGCATTTGCTTAAATTAGTTACTGTACAGTTGCTCTAATTTGAACTGTAGGTAGATCCACCTGTATCAAAGTGATCTCTTCCATTGTGAACCACCATCAATCACTCTCCTCGCTCACCTATCATTTTGGACCTTACAAAGGTCACAATGCCCCTTCCCCTTTAAAGGGTCAATAATGGTCGCTCCAAATCTCCAACTCCTTATTCAGAGAGATATATATATATATATATATATATATATATATATATATATATATATATATATATATATATATAAATTTTATTATTATATTATTTTTCTCTGGTAGTACAAGCAAGCTCTCCACTGTCCTAGTAACTCAAAAGGAATAGAAACTGCACATAGTGTTTTATCACTTAAAAAAAAAAAAAAAAACTTTTAATATGTTTATTAAAACCTTCATAAAATGCACTCATAATTTTGGTGCACTAATCCTCAGTAGTGCACCACCTTAAAAACAATATGTAGTTAAGTGGTCAACTCCAGAATTTAAAAATACTATTTTACAGCACCAACCTCCCCGTAAAGGTGTAGAGAATACAAAGTAAGGGGAGTGGAACTTTTATAGGTGTAATTAGTACAAGGACATATCAAATTTAATAAAATAACAATTTATTAAGGATACATAAAAACAATATTATATAATACATGAACAGCTTTATGGTCATTCAAAACGTGTTCTTGTAGCTCCTATAGTTGTTCCCACATCTTAATCCTACATGTTTCGCCAAATGGCTTCCTCAGGGACAAACATAGGATTATATAGTTAACAGTAAAGGTGATAAAGCGGTTTATTATAAATACATTTTCCTATTAATCTCTAGGCTATATCTTGTATATTGATATACTGCCAGGAGATCCGGCATTTTTGGGAGGTTCTAACCTGTTACATCTGGGCTTTTCTGGGCCACCCGGACAGACTTCTATTTCTGTGTGCTTGGCAATAACTGGATTTTACTTTCTATCATTGAGGCATGACTCCATTTAGGGAATAATTGCCAATGGATAAGATGCATCATGCAATAAATTTATTGTATACGCTATATATTGTGTTGATACTTACTGATATAACATTACATGTATTGTTTGTAATTTTTACTTTCTGTTCATATAGTAGCCACAAAACCATTTAGGATGTAGAAACAACTATAGGAGCTACAGTAACACTTCTTGAATGACCATAAAGCTGTTTATGTATTGTATAATATTGTTTTTATGTACCCTTGTAACTTTAATAAATTGTTTGTTGATTGTATTCAGTTTGATATGTCTTAGTACTAATTGCACCTATAAAGTCCCCCCCCCCCACTTTGTATTCTCGACACCGTAAAAAAAAAAAAATGGATTACATATGCAGTTACATGACCCCTTTAAGATAAAAGATCACAGCTTCACCAAGTTCCAGTGTCGAGGTCGCTCCTTCCTGGTGGCGTGATGATGTCACTAAACCCCACCCTGATGTGTTTTGTCTCTTCCTGTGGCTTCTTCTAAAGGACTAAATACAGCAGAGCAGCTGCATGGTGCATGACCTGGAAGCAAGTGCAGATCACTGGAGTAGTTGGGACTACTTGAGTAACTTTTGGCTTCAAGGGGCATTGGCCAGTTATGGCATATGCATAGTTACACATTGATCACAGCTGGGCCTCTTTTACATTGGTGGTTGGGGGATTGTAAAACTACTGGAAGCCTGGAGACCAGCATGAGAGGAGGTGACAAGGACCTAGAGAGCAGGATGTCATCAGCTCTCTGCTCACTTGAGTGCCAGTTTGTGGAGTGGCTTTCACACTGAGAAGCTTAGCCAACTGGGCAGATCCTGACGTTTTTGTCAGGAACCCTGAAGACCCTGGGTCAGTTCTGTGATGTCAGCCGACAGCAGGGTTTAGTCCGCTGACAGGTGAATCTGGTTCACATGAGAGCAGAACTCAATGCATTAATTTGACCCAGAAGAGAAGTATGGGCAAAAAGCTTCGGCCATACTTCTTTTTAAAGGAAAAAGTGCATATTTTTTTTTTTTTTTTTTTTTCTAAACTGTAGTTTCAGTACATTTTTTATTTATTTATTTTTATTCATTTATTTTTAAGAAGATTAAAACTCTTTATTGATAGGAAAGCATCAGAAAGTTTTGTGTTCTTATTGGTCACACTCATCCCTCCGCTCTACCTCCTTCTTCCCTTTTTTTTTTTTTTTTTTTTTTTTTTTTTTAGAGGCCACTCCTAGCACTCCAACATTTAGCCTTATTTCATCTTTATTTTAGGATGCTGGCTATGAATCTGTTTGGAAAACCACTAGATAGATAAAGGCCCAGACTTTGCCTATATTGCTGTTGGCAATCGGTGAACGGGCAAATTTCAGATCTCCACTAGGTTAGTATAGATACAATAGATATGCCCTTGAAGGACCAGCGGTAGATACCGATACACGTGCAGACTATCATGTAGAACATTAGAACACAGGGTGAGTAGAAGTCAATGTTTATCTGGATATTTAAATGCCTGTTTGAGGCTGGAATCTTTGAAGTTTCTGGTAGGGGCCCGAGGCTTTGAAGCTGGCATTTTGTATGAAGTTCTCCCACAGGACAGCTTTTGTCGGAGAAGACATGAAAAGCTTTGCTCTCTGTGTGTTTCAGTAAGAAATATTACAAGATAAGCAAGAAAGAAGAGAAAGCGCTTTCGTTGGGTACATAATGCCGCTTTCTTAGCATAAGGAGGAAAGGCGGCTATTGAATATTTCACGTTGAGTCACATAGTGTTATGGAGCTTTAAACTCAATGGTCCTTCCTGGTGCTCATCAGGGAAGGACATCGATACCAATAAATCTATACAGTAGGGCTTAGGGGGGCTTGGGGGGTACAGCCATTGAGTTTATGGGAGGGTGGCAAAAGGATCAAAAAGGACGAGTGTGCTCAAAGTGAGTTCAGTTTAGGGTCGTTACTGTTGAGGAAAATAAAGCTGGCCATAGACAGTTCGAATCTGCTGAACCGGCTGAGATTTTAACTATGTATCGGCAGGCTGAATGCACCCAAGTTCATTGTTTTATCAATCTACTTGGCTACAACCAGGCTGACAGATTTTACATGTGATTATTGCTAGGGGCTGTTCTAGCCTCTAGCAATAATCACTGTGTTGTTCTGGAGGGGGCAGCCTTACTGTCCTCCCCCAGGAGAACACATTGGCTCTGTGGGAGGTATTTCCTTGCCAACACTGTCTGGTTGCAGGAAAAAATTTTCCTACTATCTCTATGGCCGGCCTAATCTAGTAATTGTTCATGTCTCTCAAAAGTGGGGAGTCCCAAAGGGCCAACACCTGCATTACACGATTAATAGGTCCCTGGTTCAAGTTTTTGTTCATATTATAGAATGGAGATTGCATGAGGAGGGCCAACCCTCTGACCAGCCAAGGACACCCCTGAGTCTAAAACTGGCCTTAGATGGGTAGAATTTTGAAGGACAATTCTTAGAAAAAGTTCTCAGAAAGTTTGTTCATTTTTCTAATCATTAGTGGGGTCAAACCAACATTATTTTTCAACCGTAGTGACGACAAGAAAATTAGAAGGGGCAGGATGGAAACCTTTTCCTTGAATGAATGAATGAATGAATTTCTATCCGTGTATGTGTTTTTTGTAAAGTCCATTCATTCCAAAACCAAATTTAATGGATCACATTCGAATGTTCTCAGAATTCTGTTCAAAATTCTATCCATCTATGGCTAGCTTAAGAAGGCAGGAAATGGACATAAATGAGCAGTTATCTCATTTCCATATGAAAAAGCCAAAGGGTGTCTATACCTGAAATTACAATTTTAAGAAAAGTCCTTTAAAATGGAATACATTTGCTTATCATCACATCACAAATCCTAAAGAATTTTTTTTATTTCTCATTTAAAGAATAAAGCCAGTCATGCATGGATTGAAATTCATGCGGTTCAGCAGGGACTGGCCAAATTTTAATCCATTTTATATGGGCATTCTGGTTGTACACAAGTCGTTCTAACTGGTGTATTGGCCCACAGGAATTGCATTCTGGGATGCTCAAATAGGACTATGCAAGTCAGTGCAACTGGCTGCTTGTCATTAATTTCAACAGACTGCCTGTAGGTCCCCGCACGGAATGTTTAAATCCCAGGCGGCTGAAGATGGCCGCTTTGAATGAGCGTATGGATCGATGTACCCGTGTAAATGATGCCTTAAGACAGGGGTGCCCAACTCATGCTCCGGGCCACATGTGGCACGTGGAGCCATCTAATGTGGCCTGCAACTTCAAATCAAGGAAGCGCATGCCCATGCTTTCGGATGGCGGGGCGGCAAACGCATATCGTGATCAATGGTTTTCCGACCACACCCCCCCCCCCCCCTTCCCAGAGCATCAGAGTGCATGGAGCCAGCGCTGGTAGTAGAGGAAGCAGATAGAGGGAACAGGAACCACATAAGCCATTGCTTCCTCTTTAGCGCTGGCTACAGTCTTGGGCGAAGTGATACCAAGTGCACTATGCCTGGGACCTTTCAAGCAGGCTGGAGAGCTCTGCCAGCAGAAGCTGGAAGAAGAAAGGTCAGTGTATTAAACATCACATACATTGCATTTTTGCAACAGCATTTTCGCACTTATAAAAAGGGGTTATTAAAGTGGAGTTCCACCCAAAAGTGTAAGCTCCACTTATCTGACTCCTCCTCCCTCCAGTGCCACATTTGGCACCTTTTGGGGGGAGGGGGGAGCAGGTTTTTGACAGGTACCTGTCCCTACTTCAGAGAGATCTCGTCGTGGTAAGATCACTCTGAAGTTGGCCCACCCTCCTCTTTCCCCCTCCACTGGGCCATTCAGAAAGCACAGCGTGCTTCACACAAGTGCAGTAGGGAACCGGCTTTGAAGCCACAAGGCTTCACTGCCGGTTTCCATTACAGTCAATGGTGGCGGTAGCGCCCGAGAGCTGATGGAAACACCGTCTGAATCTGGATTCCAGGACAGTATGTGTAGCTGCTGACTTTAAAATGCTTACCGGCAGGTTAGCTGCACTGAGCCATCGACTTGGATAATATTCTGCCTGTTTGGTGTGCTTTTTGAAAGTGGACCACACCCGTAAGCTGTAATACAATTTCATGGCTCAGTGCGATTAACTCGCAGGAAAGCCACAGTTGCGCTGCACTCGCGGTGTGGGTAAACCACAGTGAATCGGTGTGACAGCAGCTTTATAGGGGGCTCAGGACAGTAAGGACTCCTTAACGTTTGCGGCTTGGGGGGGCAGTAAAACCCCATAGTTCGTTGCGGCCCATGAGCGGTTACCAAATCACTTAAGTGGCCCTCACTCTTCAAAAAGTTTAGCACCCCTGCCTTAAGATCAGCAAAGCTAGAAGGAAAAAGTAAAGTTCCGCTCATCCTCCTCCCCTCCTCTACCATTTTTGGAAGGGTTTTTTTTTTCTCCTGGGAGTGGATACCTTTTTCTGACAGATGCGTTCTCCCACTTATGCATTTTTTGCCTAGGTGAGAATTACAGATGTTGGCCACTCCCTGCCTGTACCCTCCTGGAACACATCACATGTGCCAGGAGGCTGTGGGACAAGTTTTAAAGCAAAGTGTGACTCGCACATGCACAGTGGGGAGCTGGCGGTGAAACAGCAGGAAGTCGCAGCTGCCTTCCCACAGCCAAGATGGCAGCACCAGGGACCTGAAGACAGGGGAAGACAGCCCTGGACTCCTGGATTAGTAACTGTCTTTTTGTTAAGTCAGCAGCTACAGAAAATGGTCAGAGCCTAGGACATTGTATACGAGATGGACAGAGACTGGGGACATGCCAGATGGTCAGAGACGAAGGACATGATAGAGGAGGTGGTCACAGATCAAGGACGTGGTATTGGAGATGGCTAGAGACTAGGGGCCCTTTTATAGAAGATCATCAGAAGCTGGAGACATGCTATAGAAGATGGTCAGAGACCAGGGGCATGCCATAAGAGAACGACAGAGACTAAGGACGGTGGTATAGGAGATGGTCAGGGATCGGGGATGTGGTATGGAGATGACCAGAGACTAGGCACATGCTATAGAAGATGATCACAAGCTGGGGACATGCTAAAGAACATGGTCAGAAACTGGAGACATGTTCTGGAGTGACAAAATACAATGAGTTCATCCTGTCCATGCTGAAGTTCATTCTCTATCATAATGATTTTACATTCAATGGCTCCCACTACATCCAGGTGCAGGGGGTAGTGATGGGGAACTTGTTGTGCCCCATCATATGCCAACCTGTACCTGGGGGGAGTGGGAACATACCTTTCTCTCAGGTGAGACTTTATCGATGAACACAGACTACGTACACATGTGGCACCGTTATATCGATGACATTTTTGCCATATGGGATGGACCCCTGGAACTTCTAGGAGAGAATGAACGAGAACAATTTCAACCTTTCTTTTACCATGTCGCACAATAGGGACCGTATATCTTTTTTGTATGTTAAGGTATGTCGTGGTGGGGGGGGGGGGGGGGGGGGGGCTGGTGGCTCCCTCTGCAGCTCCTCTACAGTAAATCGACCGCAGGAAATACTATATTGCATGCCTCCAATTCCAGCCAACACCTCTGGTTCTATTCCCTTTAGCCAGTATCTTAAAATGAGCTGCAGTTGTTCTGCCGATCTAACATTCAAACTGGAGGCAGACAAACTCTGTGACAGGCAAACTCCGCGACAGGCTTCTGCAGAGGGGGTACACTCATACGTCTCTAAAAAAAAGGCATATAAGCAGGCAAATATGCAAACTAGACATGGCATATTATACTCACAAAAAATCAAGACAACCCCTTGCAGATTGTCACAAAATATTTTAACCAGCACAGCCAAATCAGAAAGATCATTAATAAATATTGGCATGTTCTGTCAATGGACCCATCAGTGGGTCATCTAGTCCCCAGTACCTCCATGCTCACCTTTAGAAGGGCCACTTCAATTAAAGACAGGCTAGTCGGGAGCAAATTTAACTGTGAATTTGGAAAGGAGCATTGAAAATACAAAGTCACATTTATGTATGGCTCTTTCGGATATTGCAGATACATGCACACAGTTAAAAAGCCAGTTCTACCTAATGGGGAGTTTTTTTAGGCCCAAAAGTTTCGCTAACTGCAGGACACTTGGTGTGGTCTATATGCTGCTCTGTGATTGTGGATGTTTTTACATCAGGAATACCAAGCTTGAATTTCGGCAGAGAGCATATAGACATGTCAGGAGTATGCAGACATGCAACCCTGATTTACCATTGGGTCGACACACCATCATTGTCCAAAATCGGGGGCAGACTGACAACTCATGGGGCCCCCAGGCAATCGGACATTATGGGGCCACACAGTATACACAAACACACACGCATTATACAATCACACAGTATACACAGACATGTTTCTATTGGCTGAGAAGGTACTGGAGAGGTGGGACAGCTATAATCTCGGGATTTTTAGACCAAAAGCATGTCGGCAAGGGACATTTCATAGACAGATGTAAAAAAACACAGATTTTTACATACTTTCCATGGTTTTAGTGAGGCTGGCAACTCTGATGGGGGGCCCCCCGGGCAGTGCCCGAGTTGCCCAATGTTCAGTCCACCCCTGTCCACAATGGCAAATTTACAAGAATGAAATTTCTTATCTTGGACAGGATTCACCCCAATCCCAGAGGGGGTGACTGAAATAAATCCCTCCTGCAATTAGAAGATGGATATACACCTTGAAGGTCACACAGTCTGCAGGTCTCAATGAGGCTGTGTGTTATAAACCTTTTTTAGAGGGCTTTGTCTCGGGGGGGGGGCATGGAAAAATGAATGGATCACCCTCTCTCTTTTTCTTGTCTCTTTATGAGGGTATTGCTGCTTTGCCTGTTTTGACCACTATGTCCGAAATATTCCTTCATATTGTCCATGACATTTCTTGGTTTTGGTCTTTTCGTCAATGCATTGGCCTGTATGTATTCAGTCCACATTGTATATATTGTATTGTAACACACGTGGCCCTGGGACCAGCTGTTGTTCCCTATCCCAGCATATAACAAAGTGTATTGGTTTTCCTTTGATTATTCCATAGGGTGCAATGCAAAGTCTGTCCACTAGATGGCATCGCTTTAATACCAGTACTAAAAATGTTTTTTAATTTGATAGGTGTGTTTTTTTTCTTCCCGGACCGCCAACGCGGCCAATGCCCAGGTAACTGTGGCATTCTGGATTAGGTGGAATTTTTATTTTATTTTTTTTAAACCCATATCCATCTTTCGCCTTGTCCTTTTTCTTCTCTATGGTGTTTCTCACCTAATGGGGAATATGGCAGTGTTTATGGTGGGAGGCGCGCGCCGGGGTTCGTTCCGCCGCGCATGCGCAGTGATATATTTTGCCTTGTGCGGTGTGACGGCGAGGCGCACGCCTCTTAGGGGGCTAATATGGATGGCAACAAGCCTCGAAGGCTGCACGCAGCTACCGCTGATTGTGGTGGGCGGCGCAGCCTGGGGTGGCTGTTATTTAAACAAGGCCTATGATTGTGGACCGGAAGCTCAAGCTGTCCACATGAGGCCAGGCCACACACTGGACACTACTAACCTGTAGATAAGCCATGCCTTGCTGTTGCTCTGTTGGGAAGGGGGGCTGGGTCTGTGTATAGAGGGGATCACTACTTGGACATACCTGGATACAATTTGACTGACTTGCATTATGGCATGGGTGCTCTCCTGGCTTGATAAGGATTAACTCTGTTTGGCAATGTAATGACACATACATCTCCCACCATAAATACACACCAACTGTTGTCTGGCTGCATTTTATGATATTGCAGCCAGATTAGGTGGAGAGATGTGGCTGTTGTAATTGGTTCACGGCCACTCTTTGCATTTGTAAACACACAGCATAGGTTAGTTTAACACCACTTTTCCAACACAATCTGTATAGTCTTTGTATTGAACCAGGTGGATCCAATATAAGCTATATGCAATTAAATACGTATGATGACAATTTTATTTATGTATACATTCATATTTTTTAGCCCCTTAATGCCTTCCCTAGATTCCACCTAGGACTACATCCATCCCCTCCGAGGCCAATATCAAGGTATGTCTATTGTACCACAAACAAACACTTAGAAAAAAACTTGGCTTATTATCCATGTCCAATATACATACTTTTTCTACTTAAATTGTAGAATTCCATCTGTGGGCCTCAGTGGGTCCAGTTATGTCTCACACGCAGGTAGTTTCCTTCTTAAGGCTTCCGACTATATTCGGACTATCGGCATCCATCTTTTCAACTGATATCTATTTGCTGGTTTCCAAAGGGATGGGGCCTTCCAGGACCACGTTGCGTCTTTCTGTTTTTAATTTAATAGAGTATTTGTAAGAATCCAACTGTTGCAATTGTAAGTTTAAAATTTTTTATAGATACACGTATAGCAGATTATGGTTAAAATTTATATACCGTAAGTATTGACTGTTTGTACTTATGTTTGTAAAGTTATCATATCCTATGTACCCCTGAGGAAGGGGTGCCTATAGTAGACTCCAAAACTCGTCGGGTGAAGGATATTTTCTACATACCATCTATTTGTATTAATTGTATCACCAGTGGTGGTTGGAATGTATACTCCATGTTACAAGTTTTTAACTATTTACCTTTTAATAAATACATATATACTTTTTCTACTCTAAGTTGATTTATGTAAGTGCCGGTAAAGTCCAAATCCCAAGGGGAGCTTCCTTTTTTCTGTTCATACATTTGGACGTTGGCACTTTGAAACAATCACTGATATTCTCTATTTAAAAATGGCTGGTGCCACATATTATATTCCAAGCATTGTATTTTTCTTATTTGATATTTCCTATCTAAAGTTTTAGAGTAAAAAACATAAAACAAAAAAGGGGTGTATAACATAGAAAAAGTAAGTTGGTGTGGAACCCTGTCTAAAGAATATTTGCCTTCGCTAGTTGAGTAGGCACCAAAGCACAAACTATAGTCTACTAAGGCTCTAAAGGACAGCATTTGTAGCTGCTAACGTACTAAAATGTTTTCTAACAATGACCAAAGTTTCTCTCTTTAAAGTGCATTTTTAATTTTTTTTTTTCTGAAAGTACACTTATATAGGGAAACCATAGCTATATATTGCACCATATGGGGTTAGCAAACTTGAAACTGTTGTCTGAAAATTTTGTAAATGGCTTTAGACTGCATCTGTGTTATCCCAATTGGGAATAAAGAAATTACAATGGATATACCCCTATGTCTGGATTTATTTATTTTTTTTTAATCTCAGAGATGATATATTAAAGTGTGTGTGTGTGTGTGTGTGTGTGTATGTATATATGTGTGTACATACATACATACATACATACATACATACATACATACATACATACATACATACATACATACATACATACATACATACATTTATACATTTATTTTTTTATTTTTTTTCCATATGACCCACCTCGCCATGGCCTGACTGGTCGGATTGTGATGTAGTCGGGTTGATTGCTGGTTCTTGTTGGAGACAGGCAATTCTCTCTCCCATGTTCCTTGGTAGAACAGGCCCTGGTGGATGAAGCTGCAGGTCAATATGTTCACTTAGTGTGACTGATATTTCCTGCAGGTCCCTTCAGATTCTTGCTGTGCTGTCTCTGCCATTGATGTGGAAACCGAGCCGCTGACCATCTTCTGAGAATCCCAGAAAACAACTCCCAAGTCTTGCAATGTGCGCTTGTTCAAAGGGCTGCATTTACAATCAATTTGGGAGGACAGACACTCTTATTCCACCTAATCCCTCTCCCTCCTTTTCTCTTTACAGTCTGGCTTATAGACTTGGTTATACAGTACAGCTGTGCAAATGTACTGTTAATGCCAATGGAAACCCTAACTAGATGACAATTGGTTTGCTATAACACTCCCTGCCATCCTCTATTGATTTTAGTTTTATTTTTTTTATTTTAATAACATTTAATTTTCAACATTATTTTATCCTTTGTTGCATCTCAGTGCTGCTGATCTCAATGCAGCCTTTTTGCAGACACTTCCTGTCTACATGCACTTGTGCAACGGCTGCCCAGCTTTTCTCGCTGAGGGTTTTCCGATAGTTGACAATAGTGGACCATGCTTGCGTAATGCATGCTGAAAAGGCCACTTCAGAAGCCCATGTAACAGGGTAACAGAGGGGCACAATGGGGAGATAGGGACAGAGCATTGTCACCCTATTACAGGAAGTGTCCATGTAAGCCATCTAAGGTAAGGTCACCAGGTATTATTTTAATGAAGGCTATAGATTTAAAAATATCAAAATTACTTGAAATGACAATAACCTTGTAAAGCTTATGTATATTAAACAAGATGGGGGGGGGGGGGGGGGGGAAGGGTTTTAGTTGGAGGTTTTTTTATACTGTATAGATTTTTACTTTCCATCCCTAAGGCCTCATATATCTGCATGAATTCTGTTGTATTAACAACTGAAGGCTAGGTACATGCAAACGCCAGAAGGGAGCGCTCTTTAGAAAATGGTGGTCAACCTACTTATGATATAGAAGCTGGTCAGAGACTAATGACATGCTTTTGGAGATGGTCAGAGATTGGGGACGTGCCATAGGAGATGGTCAGAGACTGGGGACGTGCCATAGGAGATGGTCAGAGACTGGGGACGTGCCATAGGAGATGGTCAGAGACTGGGGACGTGCCATAGGAGATGGTCAGAGACTGGGGACGTGCCATAGGAGATGGTCGGAGACTGGGGACGTGCCATAGGAGATGGTCGGAGACAAAAAATGAAGATGTATAAGTCCTTTGCACTACTATGAGCAATAGATAATGATGCCTATCTACAAATATCATAAAGTGATAGATCCAAATGATTGCTGCAAAATCTAATGGTGTTAACGATAACAACAAACAAGTGATAAAAATATATAAAGTGCACTCGCGCAATGTAAGAAAAATCACCTAAACATATGAAATAAAATCCTCTAATAAAAAAAATAATAGTACAACCATATCTTGTGCGGTGCTAATAAAGTGCAATAATAATAAAGTGTGTAAAGTGTCACAATGCCTATAATGGATAAACTACCAGTATGCAAAGTGGCAAATGCAAACGGTGAAATAGAAATATATCATAAAAGTGTCTCCATCAAAAAAGTGGAAAAAACGAATTGCAAAAAAACAAAACGCAACAAATAAGAAATAAAAAATCTGGTGTTTTAAACAGTCCAAATATTTAAACGTGATGGATTAATAGTCTATGAAAAGTGTATAAAGAGATCCCATAAATCAGAATCGTTCATTTCAAGGGAATTCCAAATATGTGACTGGGTGTTATTAAAATTAGTGAATAGTATTGTTCCTAATAGAATTCCATATATTTTCTCCTGGACTATGGTCTCACTGGACTCGCCTTATAGCTATGTAGTATCTCGCATCAACAAATAATTGGTGTTATCCAAATTCTTCTGTCAGGGTTCTATTGGCTTGGTATGGACCAAAGATATTTCTCCCTTTCAAAATCCTCCACAAATATATCCTGGATCGCTCCAGCATCACCATATTGCCATCAGTGCAGCCTTGATCGATGCCCATCTGCAGCCTCAGAGGGTACAGGGAGGGGGGCGGGGCGAGCACCAACAGAATACATACAGGAGATGGTCAGAGACTGGAGACCTGTATGGGAGATGGTCATACCTCACAGCAGTAAGGTGAGAGGCCAATCGGCACAGAGGTGTCACTGCACTGAAAGAAAAGACATGAGTCACAATTTGGTTGTTTTGCACGTTTTATCACTCGGCATCTATTCATCGTTTATATTGGATTGATTCCAGGACTTATTATTTATTGAGTCATTTTTTTTTTTTTTTTTTATCACCAGCACATTATTATATTTTCTGTCACCCATTTTATATTTTTCAAGTTTTTCTTATAGTAGGAGAGATTGCCATACCTCCGTGTGTGTTTATTCAAGTCCGTTTGTGAGATTTGACGTCAATTATTTTGTTACATGATCATACACCTTGCAAGTTTACGTCACTCTTTCATATTCATTTATCTTTAATAGCACAGCACCATAGCTACAGATTTAGCTTATCTGTGTTTGCGGCTGTTATTTGTGCACTTTATATAGTGGTAGCATGAGAGCATCCTTTTTATATATTTTTTTCCATTCTAGCTGTTCAGAGACAAAAAAATTAAGATGTATAAGTCCTTCGCACTACTATGAGCAATAGATAATGATGACTATCTACAAATCTCATAAAGTGATAGAGCCAAATGAGTGTCAGAGACCAGGAACATGCTAGAGGAGATGGTCAGCAAATGAGGACATGGTACAAATGATGGTTGGGGACATTCTACATGAGATGGTCAGACTATGGCTGCAGTATAGGAAATTGTCCGAGACTAGGGATATGCTATAGGTACTGGTCTGAGACGTAGTATAGGAGAGGATCAGAAACTGGGGACATGTTCTGGAGAAGGTCAAAAACCTGAGGATATGCTACAGGAGTTGTTTAGAGATTTGGAACATGCTACAGGAAATGGTAACAGATCAGGGACATGTCATAGGAGATTGGGGATATGGTTTAGGAGATGGTCAGAGATTGGGGATGTGGTATAGGAAATGGTTAGAGACTGGGGACGTGCCATAGGAGATGGCTAGAGAGAAGGGAAATTATATAGAAGATCATCAGATCCTGGGGACATCCTTTAGAAGATGGTCAGAAACTGGGGACGTGTTCTTGAGATGATCCAAGACTGAGGCTCTTCTATAGGAGTTGGTTTGAGATGTGGGACATGCCATATGAATTGAAACTGCTAGGGATCAATGAGATAGCCAAAGATCAATGCAATTACGGTTCTTTTAAAAAGAATGCTTTCACAGTTGTGCTCCCTATGGCCCCCTTATAAATGGCTGGTGCCACATTTCGTATTGCAAATGTTTTATTTTTTTAGTTTGATATTTCCTATCTAAACGGAAATAAAAAACAAAAGAATAAAAAGGGGATGGACAGCATAGAAAAAGTAAGATATATATATATAATCTTTGGACAGGTTTTCCATACTGTTTGCCTTTGCTGGTTGAGTAGGCACCAAAGCAGGAAACCCCCTGAGGGCATGGCTTTAGAAGCACAAGCATCCCATAAATGTACTACTGTATGGGCAATAAATTTGTATCTATTATACCCTTTTAATGGTTCTATCACTTTCACTGCCCATTTTTCTTACATTTATACAGTGTGGTCCATTTGAGGGACTAGGTGCTGCATAACAGTCCCCCCAAACCAAGCTAGGTTCCTGCCGGTGGTATTAATGCAAGAATTTAATTTAACATCCGATTGGTTGTTACAGGAACAGTCCTTCCTGCTGGCACTTTGATAAATAAAGCCAATTGTATCATTCTATATTAGATAAGGCCCCAATGTCTGCACACAGAACTTTAGAGAATTCTATTTATCACAGGGTTCCGCTCTCGTGATCGCACTTGAAGTAGATAAATGAATCTGGTCTCTGTGACCTTCTATTCCAACTACATCTCATCACAGAGAGCGATACATTCTTCCCCCTTAGAATTCATGTCACTGGGACGCACAGCTTCCCACGACTGAATGTTTTCCATTGCTAATTCAGCACAGGACGGAAATGAGGGCTTGGTTGTTGAAAAATAACTAGATGGATTCTGTTACACGGCTTATCAGAAGGAGGGAGAGGGAGATGCCCGGCATCAGGAGGTGGTTATTGGGTGGGTGCATTTGTTACAGCCTTCAGCTGCGGGTATGTGCTACGAGTGATGGGGCCTCTTAGCAAAACAATTAAATATAAAACCCCAAAATGTAATACATCGCAGCTTACCTGTCCTTAGTGGCTGCATTTGTTTTTCTTTTTTCAGGTTTTTTTCCCTTTTTATTTTCACTTGGTGATCCTGCGAATAGCACTGGCTATCATGGGACTTGAAACTTGTCTGCCTTTGTGTATATCCATTACATGAGATGGGGCAATTGGTAGTTTACAGAAGAAAGTGTTTTCGGCTTCAAGATCAGTTCACAGGAAATGACCAGGACATTGCATTTGTGCCAATTGTGACCCCCTCTCACGCCACCCCCGTAATATGAGTAATGGATAGATTCATGCGTAGCACTCTTCAGTTATTGTAAATCAACCCCTCCTGTAAATATGTAAAAAGGGCCATACCAGGAGTCCAACTTTGAGGCCCCTTCCACAAGGTGTACACTGTGTTAGAGCCCGCCTGCTCAGCTGGCAATCTGTCCGCTGATCTCTGTTAATCAGGCGGGTGACTGGACCATGTCCGCTCCACTCATGCAGAGCAGACACAGCCTGCTCTCCGCTATGGGCGCTTGGATGTAAACAGACCACCCAACTGCCACCCGATCTGCCAGACGGATGGGAAACATATCCCCATCCATCTGTTTTTAGCGGACAGGATCGCATCAGTTTGGATGCTGGCAGGTGTCAACAAAAGCATCACTATGGACACCTACTGCTCCATAAAGGAGACTGGAGGGTCCGATGGGGTCCATCTGAAAATTTGACAGGCGAACCCGATCCGTCTGCCCCTGTGAAAAGGCCCCAACTAAAGTATATTGATGCATAACTTTACTGTCATAGAGCAGTTCTCCCCATCCCCAACAGGTATTTTACTTTATGAAATCTTTGTACATTATATGTTTGCTGGAGGACAACTGGGACCTTGTAAAGGCTGCCCATTAGGCCTCATTCAGACGGGATGCAGCCAAACACAGCATACAGTGGTGTGAAAAAGTGTTTGCCCCCTTCCTCATTTCCTGTTCCTTTGCATGTTTGTCACACTTAAGTGTTTCGGAACATCAAACCAATTTAAACAATAGTCAAGGACAACACAAGTAAACACAAAATGCAATTTGTAAATGAAGGTGTTTATTATTAAAGGTGAAAAAAAATCCAAACCATCATGGCCCTGTGTGAAAAAGTGATTGCCCCCTAAACCTAATAACTGGTTGGGCCACCCTTAGCAGCAACAACTGCAACCAAGCGTTTGCGATAACGTGCAATGAGGCTTTTACAGCGTCCTGGAGGAATTTTGGCCCACTCATCTTTGCAGAATTGTCCTAATTCAGTTACATTAGAGGGTTTTCGAGCATGAACGGCCTTTTTAAGGTCATACCACAACATCTCAATAGGATTCAGGTCAGGACTTTGGCTAGGCCACTCCAAAGTCTTCATTTTGTTTTTCTTCAGCCATTCGGTGGTGGACTTGCTGGTGTGTTTAGGATCATTGTCCTGCTGCAGAACCCAAGTTCGTTTCAGCTTGAGTACACGAACAGATGGTCGGACATTCTCCTTCAGGATCTCTTGGTAGACAGCAGAATTCATAGTTCCTTTTATCACGGCAAGTCTTCCAGGTCCTGAAGCAGCAAAACAGCCCCAGACCATCACACTACCACCACCATATTTTACTGTTGGTATAATGTTCTTTTTATGAAATGCAGTGTTCCTTCTACGCCAGATATACTTGGACACACACCTTCCAAAGAGTTCCACTTTTGTCTCATCGGTCCACAGAATGTTGTCCCAAAAGTCTTGGGGATCATCAAGATGTGTTGTGGAGAAATTGAGACGAGCTTTGATGTTCTTTTTGCTCAGCAGTGGTTTTCTCCTTGGAACTCTGCCATGCAGGCCATTTTTGCCCAGTCTTTTCCTGATGGTGGAGGCATGAACGCTGACCTTAACTGAGGCAAGTGAGGCCTGCAGTTCCTTGGACGTTGTTGTGGGGTCTTTTGTGACCTCTTGGATGAGTCGTCGCTGCGCTCTTGGGGTAATTTTGGGCGGCCGGCCACTCCTGGGAAGGTTCACCACTGTTCCATGTCTTCACCATTTGTGGATAATGGCTCTCACTGTGGTTCGCTGGATTCCCAAAGCTTTGGAAATGGCTTTATAACCCTTTCCAGACTGATAGATCTCAATTACTTTCTTTCTCAATTGTTCCTGAATTTCTTTGGGTCTCGGCATGATGTGTAGCTTTTAAGGATCTTCTGGTGGACCTTACTGTGTCAAGCAGCTCCTATTTAAGTGATGCCTTGATTGTGAACAGGTGTGGCAATAATCAGGCCTGGGTGTGGCTAGAGAAATTGAACTCAGGTGTGGACAACCACAGTTATAGTATGTTTTAACAAGGGGGGCAATCACTTTTTCACACAGGGCCATGATGGTTTGGATTTTTTTTCACCTTTAATAATAAACACCTTCATTTACAAATTGCATTTTGTGTTTACTTGTGTTGTCCTTGACTATTGTTTAAATTGGTTTGATGTTCCGAAACACTTAAGTGTGACAAACATGCAAAGGAACAGGAAATGAGGAAGGGGGCAAACACTTTTTCACACCACTGTATACATGCAGAAGCACTCTGGGCTATGGCCACACACAAACCGGAAGAATAGCTGCAGTCAGTTTCTATGCAGCCTGAACTGTTTTTTTCTGGATGCCAACTGTCCCTGTTCAGGGTCAGAATCTCTAATCATTTATAACCACTCGGGTGATCTAATACATAAGAACAGTGGTGGCATTGGCCAGTGACTTGTAGAGACTACAAATCTGGCTGTGCTGCCGTTGGCCACTGGATGGATTCTCCACCAGCAAATATCACAGATTCTCTTTGGAGAAGTCAATATCAGAATTGTGCGAGGTATAGGTTAAGATCCGCTTGTTAATAGCCAACATCCCAAAATAGAATACTATAGAAGTTTTCCCCTTAAAGAAGGCAGGACTTTTTAGGCATAGACTGTGACACCATTTGGCTTAGTAAAAATATAAAAAAGTAATTTTATTTAAACATAAAAAGAAAAAACAAAAAAATATATATTGACATACATTTCCAAAAGGAGAAAGGGACACATTACTTCCTCCATAAACTCGTGTTTGTAAAAACAGAAAACATTGAAAAGTTTACTTCCTAAATCTTGTTCCAAAAGAAACAGACTCCTATCACTTTATATATAGGCGTATTCAAAAATTATACAGACAAAATCAAGCAGCGTAAATATTGTGCATCCAATGTAACCTACGCGTTACGGAGTTATCTTACTCCTTATTCAGGGATGATTCATTCTAGCACATTAACTTTACAAAAGAGTAGAATCTATAAAGACATAAGAAACAAATATATATATAAAAAAAAAAAAAAAAAAACCACACCACTAAAACGCACCACCTATACGTTCTTCACTCCAAGATGTAGGTCTGGGCTCAAAAAAAGGGGGGGTTTTCACCTTCCTGAATGGGAACCGGGACCGCAGTGATAGGTGGACTGTAAGGGAGGAGATGTGAGAATAAAGTAGATGCATGGGAAATGTTCACATGCCTAAATTTAAATAAATGTTACATATATTTTACTACAACGCCTTTAAAGGCGATAGATAGTTTTTTATATTCACCCTTTTGTGTGACTTCCATCATTGTCTTTACACCAAGAGGGAAACGCCTCTAAAAAAGGGGAACTATGCATACAAAACTGTCTCATGGTAATAATCTCGTAAGGTGATATTAATATTACAATATCTTTGAATGATCTTACCCAGAAACGTCTCTTAGGGTGGTTTTCTATGTCCAGAAAAACCGCTGGGATTCATATGTTGGAATATATAGTTTTAAAAAAAGAGATGCCCAAATGTTGTTGTTCGCAGCTATTTAAACATCTGAGGCAGTCTGTTTTGCTTTTATTCGCCGCAATCTCTCTGTGGTCAAAGGGCTTTTAGCACTGTGAGAGAAATTCCCCCAGGGACAGACGTGTCAAGTCCAGCCTAGAAAGAGAGGGGGAGGACATTATATCCATTATTTCCCCTTCATTATTCAGTAAGGCTGCATGCAAACCGACATAAAAGGGTATATCTGTTTCATTACCTTGGGTTGTATATCTCAGCGAGTCGCCTCCTCCTTGGCCATTGCGGACTGATTGCAGACCGCTCATGGCCCATTAATATATCTCACTGCCCCGCCTCCTTACCTCCCCTTACAGGTGGAGTGAATGCTACTCACCTGTGTCTCCTATCACATCCAAACGCGGTCCCCCGGGTGTGCAGCGCACGGCGTCGCCCCATGCCCACATCCAAAATGGAGAAGTCAATATACCCTTAATGACTTAAACTAATCTGATGTCCAGTTGTCAGGGTTGGGCTTAGCCCTTCCTTCTCTGAGCTGGCCACTAAACTGTCGGCTAATTGCCAGCTCCTATGTCTCCACAGTGACTCACCTGTTGATAATATCCTGCTCATTAGTCCTGCCTACTCCAGCCGCCTAGTCCAGATGATCTCTGCCTTCACCTTGGTCACATCTCTAGAGACGCTCTCCTGTGTTCCTGTTAAAGACCTGCTTGGCTGACTTTCCTTCTTGCTCCAGATCCTGCTTGCTGTTCTACTACGCTGTTCTCTGGCTCCCTGATGTTTTGGCTTGTCTGACTATCCATTCTAGTTCCTGAACTCTGGCTATGTTTTTGACTACGTTTACTCTGGTTACCTTTTTTTATTATTATTAGACAAGTTTGATTTAACTGTACTTCTGTCTCAGTCTGATTCATGGTTTTTGACACCAATACAGCACTCGGACATAGACTGGGTCACCTTGGCAGCTAAAGAGAGCACTTCCAATAGCAATAGTTTTCACCTGCTGAAATTTTCCAGCTTTTTGGAATGACCTGGCCATTGGTTCCAGCACACTGAGTTAAGAAAAAGTCAGTGGTAAACCTGTGCTTCTTTTCGTCTGCTGAACCCCATAGGTGACGGTAGTGGGTCCAAGTATGAGTGAAGATGGGAATTTGTTTTCTTGCCCATGGATGTATCTGGTTACGGATTGTAGAAGACAAGATCAGCAAGGTTAGAAGGTTGAGATCTTTTTCAGCCCCAATAAAAGCCCCACTACCTCTGATATAATGTGCCGCAGCAATGGTACCCAGACTTTCACCCCATCCTACAATATCTTGGTATAGCCATACCTTAATATAATATGAGTGGCAGGTTGAGCTGTGAAAAGTAGCTTTTACCCACATGCAGGTGAAAGATCTACTTAATTGGAAGTCTTTAATAAACAGACTGTGATGTAGAAGGTGCATTTACATTCTAGGTTTTGTACGTTATGAGAGGGCCAGGAAGTGTGGTAATGGGTCACATGTCCTTGGAATGTGGGACAGCGGTGACAGAGCAGTTTGCATGGCCACTGCAGGAACTGCACAACAATAGAAGAGGACAGCAAGCAAACGTGGGCGGTTATAGTTTTTAAAAAAGAACATACAGTACTTTGAAAAAGATAAACCTTGTTTCAAGACATTAAAATGGCCGAATGAATCTGACTCTGAGTCACACTGTCACATGTAACTGTTAATAGGGGGGATTCAATGAAGCATTTGCTACACTTTTCTAGTGGTAGGGTCCCTTTAAAAAGCCCTGTGCCAAATTCAAGAAAGCATTGGAACATTTTTATTTAGAATTCTAATATGTGGAACAGATTAGAGCAACATTTATTTGCCCCACTACTGTGACCGCTTAAAAAAGAAATGCCTCTACTTTGCGGCTAGATTGCTCAGAGTGGGGCTGCAGTGTGTATAAATCTGTAGCACTAACCCCCGAAGGAGCTGCTGGTTTAATTGGGCTTACCATTACCTTCTTTTCCTTTTTCCTTTTCTTTTCCTCAATTCACGTCTAAGGGTGTCCCGTGGTAGATGGCCCAGTAACTTGAGAGACTGACGACAGATCTGCATAAAGGGATTTTATTTGCAAAAACCGTAGACAATGAACAGTCTCTTAAATTGGGATCAGAGGCATGTGGTGTTCTTCTGAAGAGTCCTCCCCTGGAATGCTATGAAGATAATGGGTCTCTCCCAAACTGGAGACGGCACCCAAACACCTCAGAATCCTCCTTTTAGTTTCCTTCCCTCGGGCTAGCCAGCCCAGAGACAGCAAATCGGGTGGATCCGCACCCCAGGCCATAGCCTTCCTGGGGGCTGGTCAGGAGGACCAGGACCATGAAGTCAGTTCATCCTTCTGGACCGGAACCCCGAACCACGTGACCTCTGCATCTAAAGTACCCTCTCCTAGAAAGCACAGCAAGAGCCCCACTCCCACTGGGCGGGCTCCGAGAGAGAGTAATCTTAAAGCACCCAACCAGACTGCAGTTCCATGCCTCTGCCAGGAGAGACCGTGTCCTAAGGTCTAAATTTAAACAATTTCACTCAAACCAAACTGCAGTTCAGGTGTAACCTTAAATTTATAAAAGACAGGAGCCGGCCCTACACATCTATGAATGCACCACCCTCTATCTGCCCCCCCCCCCCAACCTATCACTGGTTGCAAGGACTCTGTTGACTACATGGCATCGCTGGTTGCTTTGACTTTGTCGGCTACACAGCATCGCTGGTTGCTAGGATGTTGTTGGCTACACCGAATCACTGATTGCTAGGATGCTGTTGGTTACACAGTCGATAGCATCAGGCCTCATGCACACGAGACGCAGTTAAACGCGCATTCAGATGCAGTTGGACAGTTTTTTCAACTGCCCCTGAACTCATTCAATGTTATTCTATGTGTCCATGCACACAGTCCCGTTTTTTTCCGTTTTTATGCAGTTGCGTTTAGTCTCGTTTTTCCAGAAGCAAAAAAATGCGTTCAGAAACAAAAATTTCCACGTTTCAGACGCAAAACGCGGCAAGACGCGGTAAAACGCGGCAAAACGCCGCTACCGCGTTTAGCCGCGTTTGCGTTTATATGCGTTTTTAAAGGTGACCTTTTTTTTTACATTAAAAATCTCAAAAATGATTGCAAATGATGAAAAACCATTAGAAAAATATTTTAAACAATTGCAATTGCAAGTGGACAATCCACAACTTGTGGCAAGTGACATGGCAGATGGCAAGTGATGTGGCAAGTGGACAAACCACAACTTGTGGCAAGTGACGTGGCGGGTGAAGTGGCAAGTGACGTGGAAAGTGGACAATCCACAACTTGTGGCAGGTGACGTGGCAAGTGACCTGGCAGGTGACGCGGCAAGTGACCTGGCAGGTGACGTGGCAAGTGGACAATTCATAACTTGTGGCAGGTGACGTGGCAAGTGGACAATCCACTTGTGGCAGGGGATGTGGCAAGTGACGTGGCGAGTGGACAATCCACAACTTGTGGCAGGTGACGTGGCAAGTGGACAATCCACAACTTGTGGCAGGTGATGTGGCAAGTGATGTGGCAAGTGGACAATCCACTTGTGGCAGGTGACGTGGCAAGGGACGTGGCAAGGGACGTGGCAAGTGGACAATCCACAACTTGTGGCAGGTGACGTGGCAGGTGATGTGACAAGTGGACAATCCACATCTTGTGGCAAGTGACGTGGCAGCTGACGTGGCAAGTGACGTGGCAAGTGGACAATCCACATCTCGTGGCAAGTGACGTGGCAGGTGACGTGGCAAGTGACGTGGCAAGTGGACAATCCACAACTTGTGGCAGGTGATGTGGCAAGTGACGTGGCAGGTGATGTGGACAATCCCCAACTTGTGGCAGGTGACGTGGCAAGTGGACAATCCACAACTTGTGGCAGGTGACGTGGCAAGTGGACAATCCACAACTTGTGGCAGGTGACGTGGCAAGTGACGTGGCAGGTGATGTGGCAAGTGACGTGGCAAGTAGACAATCCACAACTTGTGGCAGGTGATGTGGCAAGTGACGTGGCAGGTGATGTGGCAAGTGGACAATCCACAACTTGTGGCAGGTGATGTGGCTGGTGACGTGGCAAGTGGACAATCCACAGCTTGTGGCAGGTGGCATGGCAGATGACGTGGAAAGTGGACAATCCACATCTCGTGGCAAGTGACGTGGCAGGTGATGTGGCAAGTGACGTGGCAAGTGGACAATCCACAACTTGTGGCAGGTGATGTGGCAAGTGGACAATCCCCAACTTGTGGCAAGTGACGTGGCAAGTGACGTGGCAAGTGGACAATCCAAAACTTGTGGCAGGTGACGTGGCAAGTGACGTGGCAGGTGATGTGGCAAGTCACGTGGCAAGTGGACAATCCACAACTTGTGGCAGGTGATGTGGCAAGTCACGTGGCAGGTGATGTGGCAAGTGACGTGGCAAGTGGACAATCCACAACTTGTGGCAGGTGATGTGGCAAGTGACGTGGCAGGTGATGTGGCAAGTCACGTGGCAAGTGGACAATCCACAACTTGTGGCAGGTGATGTGGCTGGTGACATGGCAAGTGGACAATCCACAGCTTGTGGCAGGTGGCATGGCAGATGACGTGGAAAGTGGACAATCCACATCTCGTGGCAAGTGACGTGGCAGGTGATGTGGCAAGTGACGTGGCAAGTGGACAATCCACAACTTGTGGCAGGTGATGTGGCAAGTGGACAATCCCCAACTTGTGGCAAGTGACGTGGCAAGTGGACAATCCAAAACTTGTGGCAGGTGACGTGGCAAGTGACGTGGCAGGTGATGTGGCAAGTCATGTGGCAAGTGGACAATCCACAACTTGTGGCAGTTGGACAATCCACAACTTGTGGCAGATGACATGGCAAGTGACGTGGCAGGTGATGTGGCAAGTCACGTGGCAAGTGGACAATCCACAACTTGTGGCAGGTGCCGTGGCAAGTGACATGCTAAATACAAGTACACTGCAGCTCTCACAGCTGCTGCTACTCACTCTGGTCTCACAAAATTGCTGAAATAGTTAATTTTTGAGCTGGGGAGGGTCTATGATGTTAGCTTAACTAAACTCTTCTAGACGCAAACGCGGTAAAACGCCGCTAAATCGCGGTAAAAATCGCGGCAAAACGCGCGTTTCTAAACGCCGGTTTCAACATGTGTCCAGCAGCGTTTGCATCTGCATCTCGTGTGCATGAAGCCTCATAGCAACCAGTGACACTGTGTAGCCGACAGCATCCTATCAGCCAGTGATGCTTTACTGCCTGGGAGATTAACATGCACTAAGGACGAAGTGCCCATGTTATGGACACTGCAACCTCAGTGCCACCCCACCCCCATGCTTCTATGCGATAAATTGAATGTACCTATCTCTCAACAGGTACATGAATCTGTCATAGGCACTGACATTTTTTGCGGCAACCCGCGACGCAATCCTGTAGACTGTCTGCAAAACTCAGACTTAATTACAGGTAATGTGTGTATGTGTACAGGTAAAAACACTTTCAGGTGTTCCAGTTCATGTAGCAATGTATTTCTCTAAGATTCCAGCTCAGATAGACTCAGGAAGTCATAAAGAGCATTGTAGATAAAAATCTGCCTCGCGCTAATGCTACAAATGGCAGAACATGCAACAGATTCATGTACGTATCAATAATAAGGTATAGATGAATCTCTTGCAGCTCTCACAGAACTGTCCCAAGGACCTCCCATGTGAACTGGTGGGTTTTATGAGCAGAAGCTGGTTGGAGAAGTTGGACGAGTAATGAAAGCGTACCAAGTATCAGTTCCAGAGGGACCTAAAGAGGAACTTTACCCACTTTTCAAAAAACTAAAAGTTGGCAGCTACGCTTACTGTAGCTGCTGACTTTGAAAACCCACATACAGTACTTACAGTCCTTATCAGCCCAAGAAGTTCAGCTCTGTCTTCCTAGAACCCGAAGTCTTCCTGCTTTTTCTTTTTTTTTGTTCCTGCATTATTTATCTTCAATTCAGGAGTAGGCTGTGCTGGCACTGCAAGGGTTAACTGCTAATTTAAGTCTAGTGGGCATGGAAACGTAGGTTTATTTACCTGATCCCGAGTGGCTAGACCAGACCCTGAGCCATCTTCACTCCCATACTCCAACAGTCTAAGGTCCTGCAGTCATTAAGACCAATGCAGAGTCCATAGTGAGGATGCTGAGGGACAGGGCACCTTCTGTGGAGGGAATGGAGGATTGTGTAAATAAAAGTGCTTTTTGTAGCCCCCGGTCTAAACGAGCAGCTAACCCTTGCAGTGCAGACGCAGCCCCAATGCAAGGGGGTATTCTCAAGTTTCCCAGAGAGGCATGTGTGTTTGAGCTTTGGTGTGCAATGGGCTGCATACAGTTATGCTTGCATGGCATACAGCATGTCAGATATGAGATAGAGATATTTTAAATCACATAATTGGTCTTCGGTGTGACTCATTCTACCTTTTTTAACTAATGTGAACTTCTGAAATCTTATATAACTAAATGGTGTAATAAACTGTATACCAGCTAGACGGATCTTCTCCTTCTTGTTTATTAATTTCTGGAGCTGGATTTACTGGATCCACCAATCTATTATAATAGAACCCTCGTATCTCACTCTTAATGCACATATGTCCCCTGGGAAGAGCTATCCAAGTCAATAGAGAGCATAAAACCCTCTTCCCCTTTTTTTTTTTTTTTTTTTTTTAAATCCATATTTTATTTAGTGAGTTTTTTTTTTTCTCCCCCGACAAATATGTAGCACTAACCCCCGAAGGAACTGCTGGTTTAATTGGGCTTACCGTTACCTTCTTCACCTTGATTTGCGTGTCTAGGGGTTCCCCTGGTAGATGTCCCAGAAACTTTAGAGACTGACGATAGATCCGCTTAAAGGAATTTTTTTTATTTGCAAAAACGTAGTTAACTAACAGTCTAAAGGCCCGTACACACGGTCGGACTTTTTGACAACAAACATGCAAATTAGCTGTTTTGGAGCAACATCCGACTGTGTGTACGCTCCATCGGACAAACTTTTTCTGTTTTCATCGGACTTTTGTTGGCTGTGCGAACGGACAAACTTTCTGGCAACAAAAGTCCGATGGAGCAAAGTCCGACTGCGTGTATGCAAAAGCATCGGACTTTTGTACAAGGTACAAACACGCATGCTCAGAACCAATGCAAACGATCGGACTACAATACAGAAGTTGACCAAAGGTGGCGCTGGAGTCATTGAACGTCCTCTTTTGAAGTGGCGTCAGTACGTTGTGACGTCACTACGTTCGTGTTTGTTGTCAAAAAGTCCGACCGTGTGTATGCAATACAAACTTGTGGACCACGCCCTTTGTACAAAAGTCCACGGGAAAGTTTGTACAAAGTCCAATCGTGTGTATGGGGCTTTAGTATAGGATCAGAGGGTTAGGAGAAAAGTTCAGGTACTCTATTTGCAAAAACGTAGTTAACTAACAGTCTAAAGGCCCGTACACACGGTCGGACTTTTTGACAACAAACATGCAAATTAGCTGTTTTGGAGCAACATCCGACTGTGTGTACGCTCCATCGGACAAACTTTTTCTGTTTTCATCGGACTTTTGTTGGCTGTGCGAATGGACAAACTTTCTGGCAGTAAAAGTCAGATGGAGCAAAGTCTGATCGTGTGTACAGAAAACCATAGGACTTTTGTACAAAGTACAAACACGTATGCGCAGAACCAATGCAAAAGATCAGACAACAATACAGAAGTTGACCAAAGGTGGCGGTAAAGAGCAGAAAACCCACATGATTTGGTGAAAGTTGGCTGAAAAAGTCCTGCTGTGTGTATGCAATACAAGTTCAGGGCCGACGCCCTTTGTACAAAAATCCAAGGGAAAGTTTGTACAAAGTCCTATCGTGTGTATGAGGCTTAAGAAAGTTCTTTATTATTGACTTTGACACTAAAGCCTCATACACACGATAGGACTTTGTACAAACTTTCCCTTGGATTTTTGTACAAAGGGCGTCGGCCCTGAACTTGTATTGCATACACACAGCAGGACTTTTTCAGCCAACTTTCACCAAATCATGTGGGTTTTCTGCTCTTTACCGCCACCTTTGGTCAACTTCTGTATTGTTGTCTGATCTTTTGCATTGGTTCTGAGCATGCCTGTTTGTACTTTGTACAAAAGTCCTATGGTTTTCTGTACACACGATCAGACTTTGCTCCATCGGACTTTTGTTGCCAGAAAGTTTGTCCGTTCGCACAGCCAAAAAAAGTCTGATGAAAACCAAAAAAGTTTGTCCGATGGAGCATACACACGGTCGGATGTTGCTCCAAAACAGCTAATTTGCATGTTTGTTAAAAAGTCCGATCGTGTGTATGGGCCTTTTCTTTGACTAAATCCAGGGAATAGCCATTCACAGCTGGATGTTCACTCTAGTTGGATAATCCATCTCTCACGAGGCCTAGCAGCCAACTGGGTGCTTAATTCAGGAATAAGTCTCTGCCACAGACTTTGTTGTAGCACATGAACAAGGAAACTTGAATACTTGTAGAACACTCGTGTGGTACCAGTATCTTTTAGCCGGTTCGGCGATACCTCACGAAATTGGATTCACTTAGGTCCCTCAGCCTCACCAGGCTCTTGCTAAGAAGCCAACCCCTGCGTGGCCTTCTTCTGAAGAGTCCTCCCCTGGATAGCTACGAAGTTACTGGGCCTCTCCACAACCGGAGACGGCACTGGACCACCTCTGAATCCTTTCCTTAGTTTCCTTGCCTCGGGCTAGCCAGCCCCAAGACATAGTCAGGTGGATCTGCACCCCAGGCCATAGCCTTCCTGGGGGCTGGTCAGGAGGACCAGGACCATGGAGTCAGAACATACTTATGGACCGGAACCCCCGAACCACACGACATCTGCATCCCAAGTACCCTCTCCCAGAAAGCACAGAGAGTGACACTCCCACTGGGCTGGCTCAGAGAGAGAGTAACCTTAAAGCACCCAACCAGACTGTGTTACCATGCCTGCCAGAAGAGACCATGCCCCCTATGGCCAGGCTGAACACTCTATAGTCCAGTCAGACTGATGCTGAGGTCAAAATTTAAAATAATTATACCCAAACCAAACTGCAGTTCAGGTGTAACATTAAATTTCAAAAACCTAGCACATGCTCTTCAGGAGCCGGCGCTACAAATACATTTTTCATAAAGTCACAATACAGAAAAAGCCACATCTACAGGAAAACAAATTATCCGCCTCTTCTCAGGTCCCCCTGCAGCCAAGCCGCCTGTTATAGGGGGCACTCATGCGTGTTCTCTCCCACACCCCTTCTCACTGGCTGTGAATGACAGCAGCAGGAGCCAGTGACTTCCTCTGCTGGCTCTGAGCCAATGAGGAGGGAAAGAGCAGAGAGAAACTTCGTTCTTGTGCACATCGCTGGATCAACATCAGGCTTAGGTGAGTATGGGCGGGGGGCTGGGGTGTTTGGGGGAGCTGCATGCAGAAGGTTTCTTACCTTACTGCATTAACGTAAGAAACCTGCATGCAGCTCCCCCGGCCCCCCTTATACTCACCTGAGCCCGATCTAGATCAAACAATGTGCACAAGTGAAGACTGTCTGCGCTCTTTCCCACCCTATTGGCTTAGGGACAGCAAAGGAATCCATTGGCTCCTGATTCTGTCAATCATAGCATTAAGGTAAAAAAAACTCAGCCTTTAAAACCACTTTAATGCATTATACTTTCTATCCTTTACCATCCCTATGGTCCAAAAAAAGGAACCCTGCCTCCACCTCCGGGCTTTCAGAAACCACTATAGGGCTGCAAGGACCCAGTGCCAAGGGGTTAAGATACACTCATAGGGAGGTGCAGTCTACTTTCTCCATGGCAGGAGGTGCTCTTCTGCTGAGTTTCTCTGTGGTTTCCTGGGTCACTGGGGAAGGTATCCCATTGGATGCTGCCTCCTCATGGGACTCTGGTGGCCATCTTGGGTCAGTTAGAACCTTTTTAAGGCCCTGGCTGCCAGGTTTGGTGCGCGTTTGAGAGTTGGTAAAGTAGTAACAGGTACCCTGCCTGGTAGGGACAGCACTAATGGCAAGGTCATTAATGGGGGGGGGGGGGTAAGCTTAGGGCTTTCAACTTCTCTGGACACCTACCTTTTCAAGGTACAAGACAGCCAGGCAGCATTCGTCCCCTCTCTACAGGCGCTGTCAGTTCGGCTGCATCCAGCTCTATACACGCTGTTGGAACTGTGAGTGTTCCCGGTTGGGCTGCCTTCCCACCAGGTCATCTCAATGCACTGGGACTGAGTGTGTTATTTCGCCACATCACGCTGCACCCCACCTACACACTTTAACCATCGGAAGATTTTATATTGCTGTTAAAACAGAGTTCCATGCAGAAATGGAACTTCCGCTGATCGAATTCCCCCCCCCCCCCCCCACCTGTCAAATCAAGATATCTGCTCCCACTTCCGGCCCCTCCTTCAGGTCCCAGAAGACAGTAGGGACCATTCAGAATGTGCAGCGCAACTCATGCATGTGCGCAGTAGGGAACCAGGAGTGAAGTCAAAAGTCTTCACTGCCTGGTTCCAGGGTGGATTTTATTTAAATTAAGTTGATTTAAAATCTAAATCGCTAGTAAAAAAGGCTTGATTTAAATCATAATAAAAAAAAAAAAAACAACTGTCATCTCTGTCCCGTGACGGTTCCTCCTCTGACTCGCTGTTGACTCACCGACAGTCCTATTCATGTTAATGGGGCGGCTGGTGATATGGCAGTGACCCAACAAGGTGAGGAGCATGGTGTCAGCAGGTGAGCGGATGCCCGCTAACAGGCGCTGCCATGATGGGTCTGAAATGACAAGTGCTCTTTAAATGTAAGGACTTATTCTTGCTGTAGTTAGATACTTTAATATTTGCAAACCAAATGAAGGTTTCCTATTTAGAATAATAAGCTGCCAGGTTAGTAAAACAGCGATATCAGAACCGATGTTAGGTTAATCACACATAGTTGGAGAACTACTCAAATTTTTAGATTTAGTTAAAACAATAACATTATATTACATATTCTTGTATTTGCTTAAAGCAGAGTTCCAACGCCATTGTTACTGTGAAATCAAAAAATCCGTTTTTTTTTTTTTTTGTTTTTTGGATTTTTCTTTTAAAAATTATTTATTTTATTTTATCCACCCTGCCTGGTTCCCTTACCAGGAATGGGGGCGGCCTGTGAGTCGATCCGAAGAATGCCGACATTGCAGGATCCCTGGACAGGTAAGTGTCCTTATATTAAAAATATTTGTAGCTGCTGACTTTTTTAATTTTTTTTTTTTTTTTTCCCCAGGCGGAACTCCACTTTAACTTGTTGTTTTCTAACATTACTAGAAAAAAAGATTATTCTGTGGACTAAAGACATGTTTCCATTTTAACAAGTTCCAGAAATTGTTTGTTTTTGTTTTTTTAATTTTTATTTTTTTGATACAAGCAGCATTTTTTTATTTTTATTTTTTTATTTTTATATTTTCTTTTTTTTTGTGTATTTTGTTTATTTGCCTTTTCCTGTCTCAGATATCTGTAACTACATAAAAATGTGACTTTTTGTCTGTATTGCTTACATTAGAACGCAGACCGACTTTAATTACACAGCTCATTATGATTCAAATGACATGCACATAACACAGGCAATGCATTATGTAGAGAGAAGTGCGTTTTGTTTTAATTAGATGAGCATTGGAGTTCACAAAATCTAATTTGGCCTCCCTTCTTTCTTGTATTTATGGGTTCATTAACTCTAATGGTGAAGTGCTATTTGCAGAGAATACATGTATGTCATTTCTTGTTGCCATGTACAAGGGTCTCTAGATGGGGGCTTCCTTCTGCCCCTTTGAGGATAAAGATGGGAAATCCCTGTACATACAAATCTGATATTATTAGAGGCAGTAAAATAACAGTTTTGTATAAAGTAAAATGCTAAACCCAGGCATTAAGGCTCTAAAAAGCGATCCACAGCCACTGCTAGGCATTTATGAGGTGACTCTGCTTTTTCTTTGTCGTATGGCAGGTTATAATGGGGTTAAGGCACTGCAAACATGAGCCAAGTGTTTGGTTCACGATCGCAGGGCAGCCCCATTAACTTTAATAGCAGAGCTTGACGTGGCGGTGCTGCCTATCAACTCAGAATGTCGCGGTTAATTTGCTGCAGCCACGATATGCGAAGCATCGCAGTCAGGGCATTTTTGACACCTTGCACAGCACTGTTCCACCAAGACAAGGCTCTTACTGGCTCTTAAAGTACTAAATGGTGGACTTCGAGTGGTATAAACTGAAGGCAGACTGGTAACTCAACTCTGAGGTACAGTTATCTTCTAGAGCTCTATTAAACACAATCTGACTTAAAACAGTTAGAACGACGCGATGGCATCGCCTCCCGGGCACCGCTGAGGGAGCTGACATGCTCCCTCTGCGTTTTTTCCAGGTTCGAGGCACTGGTGTGAACCAGGGCCGGATGTGTGTGTATATGTGTGATAGATAGATATAGATAGATATAGATATATATATATATATATATATATATATATATATATATCTATATCTATATCTATCTATTATACCTGTATGGTTTAGGAGATATTCATCATGCATGTGATGGCTAGAGAAACACACACACACACACACACACACACACACACACACACACACACTATTCCAGTGTGGTTGTACAGTGAGTCTGACTAGTGCAGATCAGATTGGGATTATTGGTCACTCTTTGCCCCTAATAGACAGGGTAACTTACACATAGGAGGAGCCGGGGCTGGACTGGGGGAGATTCCAGTGCTCTCCAAGGTAAGCTGGGTTCCACAAGCCCTCTGCCCAAAGGGACTCCCGTCACACGTAGGTTGAAGCTTTAGACTGAGGACACGCTACACAAAGGTGCTAGAGATTCCACCCCCCCCCCCCCCCCCCCCCACATAACAGACCCTTTTTTAAATCAGCGCTGGCTACTAAGGCCCGCAGGCCATCCTGCATATACCAAAGGGCCACATGTGGCTCTAGATTTGCAGTTGAGCAACACAGCTCTATAGAATAATACATCTCTTGAGTTACCTGCATTATTATTCTGCTACCTGTTTAAAATTAAAATCAAACACAGGTACACTTTATATGTAAGGCTGGGTTCACATATGAGCCGCATGCAGGGGTCCGGTGAGTCCTGGTTCAGAGTTTCAGGTCCGATTTCAGCCTGAATTCGGACCTGAAACAGACCAAAAGACGCACAGACCTGCTGCTGAAATATGTGAACCGGTTCCATAGAGAGCCGGTCAAAATCTCCTGCTATTGCGAATTGGATGTGGTCTCCTCCATCCAATTCGCATTGGTGCGAACCCAGCCTGACAACTGTCAGCATGGCCTAATAATATCACCTTCGATTTTATGTAATTACGGGTGGAGAAACGCAAATTCCTCCTTACCGGTTTAATCCATAATTTTTATACTTTTGACTTTGTAAAGGGAAAAAAAAACACAATAAATAATGGAATCATTGCAGCCATTTTTCTGTCAGTGGGAAGATACTTTGTCCCATAATAGAAAATGACATTTAGCAGTTGGCCCCGCAGATGAATAGAGCAGTGTGTGAAGTGTGGAGGACGTGGAGAATTCATGACTCAGACGTGTTTAGTGCTGATAATGGGCCTTACAGTCTGCGGACGGCTTGTTTTCTCATAAACAATAATTGTTATAAACAGAGACGCCGAGGGTTTATTTCATGATTGTGTACAGGACCTACAGGTAGTCTGGAGGGTGTAGAAAAAAAATATCTATCCTATCTATCCTATCTATCCATCTCAGTGATGGAGAAGCAGTAGACTGAGGAGGTCATCCCCCTGCTCAGTCCCTCTGTCATTATTTGCATAGTCGGCACGTGAGAATGCAGAATACCCAATAGACTCCAACCACTGCCCCTCCCCCTTGGTGCTGCTGTATAGAGGAGTACAGTAAAATTAAATAAAGTTATGGATTAACAATAGTTGGATTGAAAATTTATTTAATTGATGATTTTTTTATAAATACATTCATTATATTTTTAAAATTGGACGAATGTTCAGCATGAAACTATTTCAACTGCATTAAACACTTACCAGAATTTTTTAATAAATAGTTTAACAGTCGCTTCATGTGTCATCACCACCACATCTAGTCTTAAAGTGTTACTAAACCCAGGACCCTGCATTCACTATATCTTATCTCCCACAGTACACAGAACATGGAAATGTAATTATTTTAGCAAATATAGACTGCTAAATACCTTTTCTCATCAGCAGTATATAACACAATGGGATAACTTTTTTTTTTTTTGAGGGGGGGGGCGCAAACCCCTCCCAGGTCCTTGCCTGCCCATCCTCAGTTGTCACGGCTCCCGATACCTGACGACTTCTGTGTTCCATCATCTGCCTCCTGATTGGCCGGGACGCACAACCGGAAGTGATGGCAAAATTCTGATTCGCTGTAGTAAAAAGTGGGAGTGTTCACTGCGCCCTGAGCGCAATGTTAAGCCAATTCAAGCCTCAGGCTTTAATCACGTGCTTGTTCAACATTGACGGACCTAATAGACTGATATCAGTCCAGCGCCCTGCAGTGGTGCACTTGCACATACAAAGAACGATTTATTTTTAAATAAATAAGATGTTAAAAAATGTTAGCCAGATTATCATTTATTTAAAAATAAATCATACTTCTATTCGGTTTCCTATTGCCCTTGTGCCCCTTATGAAGTCTTGCAACTTCCATCAGCGTCCGGCCGAGCAATGGTTAAAGCTTGCAGGGGGAGTTTTTTTTTCATTCTCCTCTGATTGTCCTATGAGACTGCATGACCCCTGACCCCAGGACCCCTAGCCAATCAGAACAGTCTGGACTGTTCTGATTGGCCCTGTGCTGATCATATGCACTCTCCTGAGCAAATAAAATAAAAAAACTAGCAATACACACCAAACTGAGCATGTGCAGAGTTCTCCCAAGGCTCTGTACTATAAGGAAATGGATTGAGGTCTGTGGAAGAAGGGGAGAATCAGAGAAGACAGGATAAAACAGCCTTTTTACACAATGCAGAGGACTAACCCCTTAGGTTCTACAATGAGTATAACAAGCATGTTTTACTGCACATACAAACTTATTTTACTCATGTGGATTTAGTAACACTTTAAGATCACAACTGGTTAAAGATAATCGTCGTCCTACATATCTGTGGTCCTCATACCCAACACCCCATGATGAGGATCGTTATTTTCTAAAAGCTGGCAGTTATTTTCAATGAGTTTTGAAATTACTGTCACATGGCTGAAAGAAAGATCCTTATCCTTATTGCGGACTGAGTCTAAATACTGACAAAGAATATAGGGCTGTAGTTGGAAGGGTGATTTCCAGGTCAATCTAATATCTGATAAATTGCTTTGTGTTTGCCAGCTGAGCGTTGGTGAAAGTGTAAAGTGTATGTAAACTCAACAATCAACTTCTTTTATCTGCTCCCTTTTGGCCTGTTGAGTACGCCATTGGAAGGGGTTGGTTCTGTCTGTCCCTTAACTGCTTTCGGACTGCCCCACGCATATATACTGCGGCAGGGCGGCCCTTCAGTGCAAAATTAGGGCAGCCCTTCAGCTTGTATGCGATTCAATTTCCTGGGTCTGGGGCGCGTGCCACTGGCGACCAGCTCCCGCTTTGTCCAACCGGTGGGACCCGATGTCCGCCGGGACCCGCCGATCGTTCCTGAAGCAGACAGAGCGGTGCTCTGCCTATGTAAAAAAAGGCAGATCGTCGTTCTGTGACAGGAGAAGACAGATCTTGTGTTTCTGCTAAGCAGGAATACAGATCTGTCTTCTTACAGTACAAGCACCCCCCCCACAGTTAGAAAGCACTCCCAAGGAACACATTTAAACCTTGCCATGCACCTAATGTTAACCCCTTCCCTGCCAGTGTCATTAGTACAGTGACGGTGCATATTTTTAGCACTGATATTGGTGTCACTTGTCACCTGTCTCAAAAGTGTCATTTAGTGTCTGATTTGTTCGCTGCAATGTCGCAGTCCTGCTATGAGTTGGTGATCGCTGCCGCTACTAGTAAAAAAAAAAAAAAATGCCCAAAATCTACTTCATTGTTTGGTTTGCGCAAAAACTATAGCATCTACAATCATATGCTTATTGGGATTTTTATTTATCAAAAATATAGGTTGCACAATACATATTGGCTTCAATTGAATTAGAAATTTTTTAAAAAAATTAACGTTGTTTTATTGGTTATGTTTTATAGCGGAGAGTAAAAAATATTGTTTTGGGGTTTTTTTTCAAAATTGTCAGTCTTTTTTTTTTTTTTTTTTGTTTATAGCCCAAAAAATAAAAACTGCAGAGGTGATCAAATACCACCAAAGGAAAGCTCTATTTGTAGGAAAAGTAAGGACGTCAATTTGACGAATGCAGCTAAGGGCTCAAGTGCAGCAATTTCTACTGCTCCTCTAAAAAGCGATCTGAGCGTGTTTGACAGGTGGTGAGGAGGAGATATGTTGCCTCCTTACCACTTGATTTAAACTCGGGTTTAAATCAGGTGTGAGGAAGCGACGATTTTCCTTGTGATCTTTGGCTTCTCCCATGTTGTTCAGGTCGATCTCCACCTCTTTAAGGTTGCCTACCCCTGCCCTAGAGCATTCGCAGTTGAGGAGCTACCACTACAAGTCTTCCGAATCCCTTCCCTTTCTCTTGCCTCCTGGGGAGCACTTGGTTATAATACACTGAAAGATGTCCCTGCAGACGTAATTATTATTTTTTTTTTATGGATACAGCTTAAGCATTTGTTGAGGACTTTTAAAAGTGGTGAAATATAATTCAATTGTAAGGTATGGGAGTATTTTCACAACCCCTTAGTGATTAGAGGTGGAATATCGTGGTTCTACGACATCTGCAATCACACCTAAACTTGGCTAAATCCTTGTCCCTGCTAAATTGGGAAAAGGATCTGGGCAACGTGTTTGCAGATAGAGTGGGACATAGCCTTAAATCCTGATTTACAGCATCTCGTGGCACTGCTCACTGGGAAACCGCTTTAAAGATAGTCCACCTAGCAAAGTATTGTGACGCCTGCCTTTACACGCACATGAACTTTAATGGCACCCCAGTCTTAGTCCGTAGGGTTCAATATTGAGTTGGCCCACCCTTTGCAGCTATAACAGCTTCTCCTCTTCTGGGAAGGCTGTCCACAAGGTTTAGGAGTGTATCTATGGGAATGTTTGACCATTCTTTCAGAAGCGCATTTGTGAGGTCAGGCACTGATGTGGACCAGAAGGCCTGGCTTGAAGTCTCTGCTCTAATTCATCCTAAAGATCTTCTTTCAGGTTGAGTTCAGGACAGTCAAGTTCCTCCACCCCAAACTCGCTCATCCATGTCTGGATGGACCTTGCTTTGTGCACTGGTGCTCAGTCATGTTGGAACAGGAAGGGACCATCCCCAAACTGTTCCCACCTAGTTGGGAGCATGAAATTGCCCAAAATGTCTTGGTATGCTGACACCTTAAGAGTTCCCTTCACTGGAAATAAGGGGCCAACCCCTGAAAAACAACCTCACACCATAATCGCCCTCCACCAAATGATTTGGACCAGTGCACAAAGCAAGGTCCATAAAGGCATGGATGAGCAAGTTTGAGGTGGAGGAACTTGACTGGCCTGCACAGACTCCTGACCTCAACCCAATATGGGCCCCTTGTAGCATGGAGTCGGCTCACAATTGAGACCCATGAGACCCCTATAGCTACACCCATGTTCATATGAGTATTTCTATGCTTCTCGTACTAGCAATATTGTGAAATCTAGACAGGAGTGGGAACTGTGAATCACCACTTATAAGCTTGAATATGTTTCCTAGGCGTAATAACATTTGATCTTTGTTAAGATTTAACCCATATGATTCTGTCATCCTTGATTTATTGATTCCGGTTGGATATATTTCCCTTACAACAGAAATTTTTGTAAGCTGCTCTTACTCTTTCCTTTAGTACTTCTTCTTTGTTGCTCTTCTTTATGGTTTAACAACAGCCAGTTGCAGATGTTCGGCTGTAGTTCTGGAAACATTATATGGATAAGAACCACTACTTAAAATTTATTGTAACTATTACTTTGATATGTACTTTTTGGCCACACCAGTATTGAACTATGTCCTATAAATATATGTACCAAGTCTACGGTTATGAGAATTTTGGTTAACATGTCTATGTTCTTAAACTTTTTTAATAAAAGTGTAATGTGTTAAAAAAAAAAAAGAGGAATGGACAGCATAGAAACCAAACTGAAATGAGGCATGGATGAGCTCAGCTATGAGGAAAGATTAGAGGAACTGAAAGTATTCTTTCTTGAGAAGAGGACAATAGCCGCTTCAGCCCCAAAAGATTTGGCTACAGTGATCCAATGTTATAAAATTGCGTTTGATTACTGTAAAAATGGCAGTGAAGGGGTTAACCACTAGTGGACGGGGGAGGGATTAAGTGTGTCCTGGGGAGTGATTCTAACTGTGGGGGAGATGGGCTAGCAGTGATACAACACTGATCGCTGCTCCCAATGACAGGGAGCAGTTGATCAGTGTCCTGTCACTAGCCAGAACGGGGAGATGCTGTGTTTACATCGGCATCTCCCTGTTCAGCTCCGCAACGCGAACGTGGGTACCCAGCGGACATAGAGTCCGTGGGCACGGTCACGGAGCTCACAGCAGGCGCGTATGGCGGGAAATTCAAAGTAACGCATGGGTACGTTACTTTGCCCAGCCGTGCCATTCTGCCGACATATATCTACAGGAGCCAGTCGGCAAGTGGTTGAACGAGAAGTATGGCCAAAGCTTTTTTTTGCTCCACTTCTCCTATGGATCACAGGCGTGCAATTGGTTTTGCACCCCGTGACCCATTTTTAGGCAACAGCAGACTAAAGCCCTCTGCCGACTGATGTCACAGAGCCGGTGTTCTGCCTAGAAAGGTCCTCTTACAGACAGTGTCCACCTTGTACTGTGCAGGCGCAGCGTTTGCGCAGTCCGGAGGACAAAGACGTTGAAAGTCTCCAAACATAAACAGCTGTTGAGCTGTACACAGCACCTGCGCAATTAAGACTACATTGTGCCACACGCTCCCGATGCCCGTGCAACTCTGCAAGGGGCGGGTGTAGGGGCGGATGCATACAGAAGGGGCCGCATGATGGACAGAGCTCATACGATGGGAGTGGATTTCTCAAAGGGGTGGATGTATTATTAAGAAGCGTGTAAGGGGTGCATGCCTACAGAAGAGGCCATATTTTACAATGATGGGCAGATCAACATTGCAAAACCCACCCTTCAGATGTGTAAAGACACCCCGCAAAGACGTGTAGTTTATTGATAAAACCACCCTTATCAGTGTCTGTGTGTGTGTCTCTCTCTCGGGAGCTATGTGTAATGTATATTTATATATGTATGTAATTGTATGTATATGTATATATATATATATATATATATGTATGTATGTGTATATATGTATTATTTTTTTTTTTAACAAACCCTGTACTTCTTTTTTAACTTGCTTAGTCTGGTCATAGATGTATTCTAAATTCCATTATTGGGTTTAGATACAATTTATTGCTGGAGGAAGAAGAATGTTTCATAAAGTCTCCAGTACAGAGAGAAGGTTACCGGATGGCAGGAAGTTTAACCAGTGACAGCCATGAAGTGCTGTAGAGGAAAGGTTAGGAACAATGTCTGCTCAACAATCATCATTGAAGGTCAGGATGCAGACACATCCTTTTCTATATAAATCAAAAGTGTGTGTGTGTGTGTGTGTGTGTGTTTTATATATATATATATATATATATATATATATATATATATATAATATAAATTTGTTTTTTTATTTGTCAATTAATAACCCACAAAGTTCATACAAAAACGAAATCAAATAAATATTTGGCATTATCCACCTCTCTATCCTTTGCCTTTAATTGCCTCCGATACACTTGCACACAATTTATTTAGAAGCTCAGCAGGTAGGTTGTTCTAAACATCTAGAAGAACTAACCACACATTCTTCTGTTTATTCATGTACTCCCAGACAGACTCAATGATTTTGACATCAGTGCTTTGTGGGAATTTCTGTGGCTGTATGTTTGGGGTCATTGTCATGCTGCAGAATGAATTTGGGACTGGTTAGATGTCTAATTGACGGTATTGCATGATGAATAGATATCTGCCTGTTCTTTTTAGTTTTCAGACCAAATCTTAAAATCCATGTTAGGAAATGCAGCCCCAAACTTGCAAGGATCCTTCATAATGCTTCACTGTTGCCTGCAGACACTTGCCCTTCTACTCTTCTCCAGGCTGTTACAGCCCAGTATTTTCCACGTGTGGACTCATCAGTCCACAACACCTGCTGCCATTTCTCCACAGACCAGGTCTTGTTTTTTGTACACAGGTTAGTCGCTTGCCTATTTCTCCTTGTTCGAAGTAAGGCTTTTAAGCCACAAGACTTCCATGAAGACCACTCCAGACCAGACTTTGGACAGTAGATGGGTGTATCGGGGACCAACTGGTTTCTGCCAGGTCTGACCTGATGGCGCTATTGGATAGTTTTTGATTTTGGAGGGAAGTCAGTATGATGTGTCTTTCATATGACTAACCACAACATTTTTGTAACCCATCGTTGTTTGTTTGAGCTTCTGCAGGAGAGCTTATATGGAAAATCTGGAAACATTGGTCTTACTTAAAATTATTTCTTATGAGGAATCTTGTTGATGCAGTAAGACCACCCTATGACTTGTTAATCCTTGTACACACGGTCGGACATTACGACGGAAAATGTCCGATCAGACCGTGTTGTCGGATAATCCAACCGTGTGTGGGCTCCATCGGACTGTTTCCGTCTGAATATCCGACCAACAAAGTTTTAGAGCTGGGCTATAAAATTTTCCGACAACATGGTACGATGGGAATTTGTCCTATCGTTTGTAGAGAATGCCGATCAGACAAAGTGCCACGCATGCTCAGATCAAATTCCTAGAGGCGATTCAGTTCGCATTGTGCGCTATATAAGTATTTCATTCATTCTAGACCAAAGCTATTGGCTACTAGCCTGAACGTAGTCCCGTCGTAACAAAATAACGTCACCACGTTCTGAACAATTAGATTTGCCGACAACTTTGTCCGACCGTGTGTATGCAACACAAGTTTCGGACAAAATCCGACACGCGCAACACAAGTTTCGGATTTTGTTGTCGGAATATCCGACCGTGTGTACAAGGGTTTACTGTGCGCAGTCGTCTTTGTGTAGCTTTTTCGCATTGAACTGTTTGGTATAATTGTTTAATCATGCCTTGGACCACATGCCTGCAAAATTTTAGTTGCACATATAAATGTGTAGCGTTTCAGCTTTTATAGTCAACTGTAAAAGTTGCTGTATAAACATAGGAGCACCAAGGTGTGCTCCACATGCTTTCCCATTGATGAGAAGAAATATTAAGTAGTAATTGGCTTGCAAAATCCACTTTAGGCCATTGTGGGTCAGACAGCCGCATTCTCTAACAACATCATCTCTGCCTTTGTGTTCTTGGCTTTTTCCATACAATCTGCAGCTGCTGAAGACATCTCAGAATGTTTGACCTTTTCTAAAATTGTTACAAGGTTAGACTTAATCGTCTGATGTTTTTACAAACTGAAATTGCTCAGTTCATAAGAAAAAGGGAAAAAGATCTAGCTGTCCGTTAACGTATAAGAAAGTCTTTGTGTCTTATCTCAGTGACACAGATTCACAAGCTATTTGGGAGCACAGTGGGATAATTGGCTTAATGACAATTGCTTGTTAAATGAACTGCAGTAAGAAATGAGCTTAAAGGACCACTCCAGCCAAAAAAAGAAGATTGAGTAATTGTAATGGCCTGTAATCTTTTTCTGTTTGGATGGATCTTGGTTCTGTCAGTGTCCTCCATTCTAGATGAATTATATACTCTGAAAACTTGGCAAAATGAGCCAAGGATTATATTTATAAAGTCGCAGCTCCACCCCCTGCAAATCACCAAACTGAGTGGCTCAGCCCCCCCAGAGTGAAGTAGAATTGTTTTGTTAATTGTCCCCAGTCCCTGTCACTGTGTCCTTCTCTCTGGATTTTACTTCAATAAAGCTCAGATTTTTGGACTTTCCTACTTTTATGTGTGGTCATACTCTTTGTTTTATATTATGTCCTTGGCTGTGAGCTGCGCTTGCAACTGGCTTGAGGATCACTGAATTCGGTATCGTGGTCCTACTTGGAGCAGTGCTTTTATTTCCCTGGATATCCTCAAAAAAAACCTGTATTTTAAACATGCTGTTACAAAAAACAAAATCCTTCATGACCCCCAAAGGCATTTGCATAGTTCCTGAATCCGATCCCTGGATATTCCTTAAATTTTGATATTTCTTATAAATATTACTAGCCATTTAAATTTTGTGCGTTTAGAAACACATCCAAATCTGAGTTGGCTAGATCTAGCTGCTATGGAAAACTATTCAACATTTTTACAGCTCTTATGCCTCGTACATACGATCGGACATTCCCACAACAAAAGATTTTATTCCCGACGGATGTTGGCTTAAACCTGTCTTGCATACACACAGTCACACAATGTTGTCGGAAATTCTGAATGTCAAGAACGTGGTGACGTACGACATGCCGAGAAAATTGACGTTCAATAGCCAGTGCGCCTCTTCTGTTTGATTCCGAGCATGCGTAGAAATTTGTGCTTCGGCATTGTGTACACACGATCGGAATTTCCGACATCGGATTTTGTTGTCAGAAAATTTGAAACCCAGATCTCAAATTTTGTGTGTCGGAAATTCCGATGGAAAATGCCTAATGGAGTCTGCACACGGTCAGAATTTCTGACAAAAAGCTCCCATCGAACATTTTTTCCCCATGTGTACGTGGCATTACTGTGTAGAATCCTGTCCATATGTGGAGGTTAAACCTCTTTTCCAACAGGCACAGAGGGTGCCCTCTTGTCTTTTGCAACTTTTGTTTGGAGTTTGCATGTTCTCCCTGTGTTTGCATGGGTTATTATCGCCATGTACTTTGATTTCCTCCCACACTCCAAAGACATACTGGTAGTTTATTTGGCTCCTGTCTAAATTGCCCCTCTTTTGTGTGTACATATTGGATATGCACATGTGTCATCACATTCTGCATCCTAGTTCTGAGCCCAAGCAAATGGGAGGGATTGAAGAAAGGGATCTCGACCCACCGCCTAAAAAAAATTCCCAAAACAATTCTGGAAATGGCTTTCAAGCCAAAAGCCCAGAGAGCTGGACCATGAAGTCTCAGAGAATCTGATGCAACTGAACACATATATTCTTCCAATACTTCAATTTATCAGCTACTTCACCGTCCTTACTGTAGCCATGTAATGGTTCACCTGACCCTTACCATTCAGACATCCATTTCTTAGTCACTCAGAGACATAGAACAGTCCATAAGCTTTGTTTTTGTTTTTATTTGAGGGGATTCAACTTGGATGGGAAATGGGGAATTATGGGATCCCCCATAATATTCAGGGCAAACTTGCTTGGGACTTCTATATACACTCCTGTATATACACTTCAACCTTCTCTCCAGCACTCCCACTTGCTACAGACTGTTACTCCTCCAGACTAGCACCGCATGGTAGGCCTGACACTGCTTCAGCCTGGCCTCAATGAACTGCCTTTTGCGGGCAGGGACCTTAGGCCCCTCTGGTGTAGAAATAGTTCAGGTGCTAGCTATCCTCCATTCAACTACCACTCCCTGATAGCTCTCTTCAGGTCCTGACATTACCTCTTTTGATGGCCCTTCCCACAGTTTTCACTCCTGGTTCTGCACCCATCTCAACCTGCAATCTCCCAGTTCTCTCAGGCGTGCCTCCCCAGTCCTCCCAATTGTGCTCACTCACCAGCCCTCCTGGCTGTGACCAGTAGTCCTCCCTGGTGATTCTTAGAAGTGTTCTCTCCTGCTGTCCTCCACTTGCTCTCTCATGTGCCTCTCCTTCCAGGATTTGTTCACTCCTCCTAGATGCACCGAGCCCTGGCCCAGAGTCACCCCCAGACTGGGGAGCTCCCCATGGGCCCCGTCAGACTACACACTCTCTGCCTCCAGCTCTTCCACCTGACAACTCCTCCCCAGCTGGGCCGACCACAGGTATTTTAAGAAGGCCTGCCCCCTGCCAATCCAAGTTGGGGATTGGTAAAGGCTCCTTAAGATACCCCAGGCAGCCTCTCCTCTCTTCCCCCTCCTCTCCTTCTAGCACTTTCTAGAAGGAAAAGGGAGGTGACAGTGAAGTGATGCAGCCTATGAGTCACCAGCTGCTACCCTGAGCCACTCCCAGTCCAGAATGAAAACAAACAGGCCTAGCAACCAGCTAGGCCTGCCTAAATTGACCTACTCCGCCAACAAAAAAATCCTCACTCTAGCACCTACGTAACTAGAGAGTGCTAAAGTACTATATGGACCATTTATTTAAAATGGCATGGTTTATGTAAATAAAAGAATGTCATTGAAGACGCTTATGGATTAAATAATTTTTTCATATTTTCTTGATACTTCTTAATACTGAACCATACACAAGTGTGATTGGGTGCAATAATGAAGCTGTGGGAAAAGAACACAGCGATCATGTGAAATAAATCCTGTTTACAAAAGTGCTCATTTTTCCTATATCCTGGGAGCCTTGTCCTCATTCCTAGTGCCTGCTTTCCACCCCAAGGGGAATTGTACTGGAATTAGGTCACTTGGAAAGCAATCCATGTCTGTCAATGGTTTGCCCTCTCTGGCTCGGGGAATCCTGCGTTTTACATATGGTAAGCCAGACATAAATAGTTTAATATTGACCGTGTACAGGCTATTCATTACCATGCCCCGCTTACAGCATATGTTCAGATCCCAGGCTGATTCTACTATCCATCCATTGTGTCTCCATTTTATCGTCAATGGATATTATCCAATATGTGCAATAATAATACTGAGGATAGCAGGCTGATCCCTCTGCAGAAAACACATATTTTGTATTTTATCTGTTTCTTATTTTAATTTATCTTTTTTTTTTTTTTTGCATTGAATATTCTACTACATAGTGCTAATTAGACATATCATAAGGGCTTGCAATATTCCATTATTGTAAACTTTTATCTTCACCAGTGCAAAATGGGAGATCCATTTTGCTTATAGCCCTCCACCTCATAAAAATAATACCAAAATAACATTTAACAAAAAAGAAAAAAAAAATACCTTACCTGTATATCACATCACTATGTCTCCCAGGATAGCTGTGGGCTTGAAATCCCACAAAAACATGCTCTTGTAATAGAAACAAAAGAGAACCAAGTTGGGACTTTATATGAGATGTGCGGCAACACCAAATTTTTTATTTAAAATTTTTTTTTTTTTTATAGTATTGGAGCCTATACGCATCACCTCCGGACATTTCTTTTCTGTGGAGGTTTCCACACACATTGGCCCTTGGAGGACTGAACCACCTGTACCCCTCAAGCTTATTTAGTATACGTATAATTTAGGTGTTTGAAGGTCTATGTATCATACTATGGCACAATCCTTTTGATGCTTTACTGTATTGTGTAACTTTTTATTATTCCCTGAAATTTTAAACTGTAAAGAATAAAACTATATAGTTCATATTCTTATGGTTTTTGTCTTGTGTCATGCCATTTAAGTCCAGCACTACCATGGTATACCCCTGCAACTCTCCCTTTTTTTTTCTACTCAATGACTATTTTGGATATGGCATGGGTAGAGGTCTTCCCTTACAAAGGTGGGGAGTGGTTGAGACCCCTGACAGGGTTTTCTTTCCCCATCAGAGACATTTTCCTTTACTTCCTGTCCCAGAAAAACATGAAGCAAGAGGAAATCTCCCAAAAGCGACAGGAAACTCTTCTTACACAGTTGTTACCGGAATGAAAGATGGAAAATTTCCCAACTGGAAGATTTCCCCAAAACCTCCATTTTTGTTTTTGTGGATGTCCCATTACTTTCTGTACTAGTAATAATGTTTACCATGTATGAAGGGTGAGTCTCCCCATCAGAGCCACAGACAGTAATTAAAACTTGACACTGATACCCTATCTGAAGATAGGGGGGAAAAAACAATTTTGACTTTGCATACAGTGCCATGGCTTAGTGGTTGGCACTCGTGCCTTGCATCCCTAGGAGCTTGACTTATTAAAGACAAATAGACTATGCAAGGTCTACAATATGTTTAAAATGTAAAAGGCAACCAGAGTATACCCATGCAAGCACAGGGGAAACATGAAAACTCCATTTCGATAATGTCCTGGCTGGGAATTAAACCAAAGAGGGGGTGGATTTACTAAAGGAAATCCTGTCCTTGCAGGGGGACAACCTTGTTTCCTATTACACTTCATAGACATGTTGGCCATATGTTTATGTATGCATGTGATATAGACAGGGCTGCTGTTAGAAATCACGGGGGCACCGTACAGCCTACCTGACAGACTCCCCACCCCTGAAAATATCTAAATGATATGTTTTACTAAAAATACACAAAAATCATTAGTAGTAGACACAAACATAACTTTGAAAATTCCCGCTAAATATAAAATATAAAACTGCATTGAGTTAATAAAGTTCTGTGTGTGAATGAGGTCTTGGGGCTCATTCATATAACTGCTTTGTCCTGTACAGTGTGAATCTGTGTTGTTTTTTTTTAATATGGCTATTGCTGTGTGCAGGCAACCTATGTTACACTATGGGGATGCAGCAGCTGCATGAACACACTGGTCCAAATTTGTCAGGCGTGTGGGTGTAGGTGTATGGCCCCAAACAGACCCCTGACATCTCACCTTTGAGACGGAGAAAGGAATTGTGGACACAGATTCTTCAACTTCCTCCTTTGCAGCTTCAGTGGCACTGAAGATGAATGAACATGAGACAGAGGCTCCTGTTCATTCATAAACTGAGTTTACTCTGCTTCAGTTTTCAATGAACACAGGAGCGATCGGTACCGATCCCTCATGTGTCCAGTTCAGAAAAGGAAGGGGTCGGTAAATGACATAGTTATCGGCCCCTTCCCTGCTCTCCATCTCCCCTGTGTGCCCACCACAGCCAGCAGGAGGGGGTATCTGGGAGCGCTGCAGGGGGGACAAGGGGGGTCCCGGGCACACGGGGGAATCAGATGTGGGCAGCACATCAAGGGGGGGATCCGTGCAGCAGGACGTGAGGACAATTACAGAATGATGCACTGTGTCTGTGTCTCTCCCTTCAGCAGCTGTAAGCTGGCAGGAGGGAGAGGGAGGGAATCGGCTTTTAGCTGCTGGAGGGAGACGGACACAGTGCATCATTCTGTAATTCTCCTGTCCCGCAGCACCAATCCCCATACTGTACAGGTCTCCCTGTGTGCACGAGCCACTTGCAGGAGGCTCAGTAGTACCCCCCTATTGGTGGCCCTGGATATAGTGATCTTAGACCATAAGCAACTTGAGGGCAGTGATGGACGTGAATGTACGAAATGTAAAGTGCTGCCTAAATTGTTGCCACAATAAATACCTGTAATAAATAAAAGAACTTCCACAAAAAAATCAAGGTAATTTTACCCATAGTAAAGGGCAGACATGCCTATATGCCTTGTTTTATTAGGAGACATAAAACCCATGGAGGTGATGTTTAGAGAAGGGCATTCCAGCTGTATGGTGTGAGAGAACTCCTTGGTATTCTGGGTATACAATGACAAGCTGCTGGCTATTACTGGCATTCATTGCTTAGCCGTAATGTGATAAATGACTCCCAGATAGGTGTGTGGATGGGGATAGGCTGAACGGACAGTATACTGCATGTAGTATAGAAGGAAAATGAATCGAGCGGTTTCCTGCTAAGCACACGCAGCAAACATGAAGGAATACAGAGAGAGAGAGACACAGTGACAGCAATCCCTGTGATTTATGGGAGGATTGGAAATTAGATTTAAGGGGAAGCTAGTGATGAGGAAAATTGTATATTTATGGTGTATTGTTTCTTGAGCAGTGTGTATCATAGGCTGACAGAGCATGTGTATGGAGGAAACAGGAATATAATGGAATTTAGGTCTTGTTCACATGGGCATATTTAGGTGAAGGGCCACGTTTGTCTGCACAGGTTGGGCAGGTGTTGCGAGCATCCACGTACGGGCAGTCTCATCCATTTCTATTGGGACACAGTGGCTGCTCAATTGAACATCTGTGCGGGTGTGTCCCCCTGAACCAGTAGTGTATTTAGGTTTTGTGCTGCCCTAGGCCTGACTTAATTTAAATATGACCCACCCCTTCCTGTTAAGACCACACCCCTTGCTGTTTAAGACCCGCCCTGAAATTTTTCGAGCGGAGACACTAGTTCTGAGGGCCTTGGGAGGGGCAATGGATTCCCTTAATTTGCATAGATTTCCTCTCACTTCCTTTTTGGCTATGGGGCAGGAAGTGAAGGGAAATCTCCGCAATGGGACAGGGATGGTAAAAAAAATAAACTGACAGGGGCTATAACCCTCCCTTATTCTAGCCAAAATGGGGAAAAAAAAAGTGTTGCCTATAGTTCTACTTTAAGCACAAATTTCTGATAATTTTATGGAGAGGACTAAGAAGATATAACCAACAGCAGAAAACGTAGCACAGTGAGGAAGTTTTGTGGTCCAGAATGATAGGACAGTCAAAATTAGAAGCAATGCCCCCCCCCCCCCCCCACAGTTGAGGAATACCGGCCGCCCGCATAACGGAAGCGGTACGGCCTCTTTATGGGGGCGCTAGACTCATTTGCCTCTCAGCCCAGTACACCCCATGAGACTGGCGCTACACTAACAGTTTAGCGCAAGCCGGCGGGGACACTGTCTGTGCTGCCCCCCTGCAAAGTGCTGCCCTAGGCCAGGGCCTTGTCGGCCTAGGCCAGTATACAGCATTGTCCTGAATACTGTCTGCGGTCAGGGACACCCTGCATGCACCTGCACCTTTTATTGATGTCAAATTGGAAGCAGCGGCTGAGTGCGCACATCCGCTGCATCCCAATAGACATGAATGTGACTACCTGCGCACACACACACACACACACACACACACACACACACACACACACACACACACACACACACACACACACACACACACACACACACACACACACACACACAAAACACATGTGAATCCCATGCAGGCAAACATGGTCCTTCGCATAGGTGTGCGCTTAAGTACAGCCATGTACAGTACAGTAAGTGCAGGCCTTAATGGTACTTTTCAGACAGACCTGAAACATTTACATTTAAAGGGAACCTGTCATGACTTAAATATAGATGCTGCCATCAGACTATTTTTTTTTATTTTTATTTTTAGAGGTGTTCTCATACGCCCCCCCCCCCCCCCCCCAACTTTTTGAGATGGGAATGAGAGACACCTATCAGCAAAAGTATGCAGGCATAGGACACACCCCTTGTCACACCCCCTTAAAGGAGAATTGTATAAAAAAAACAAGATTGGTAAAACCCGCAAGGGCTTTTTTTTGTTTTACCACTTCTATTCCTTTATATTGGCTTTTGGAATTTATAAATGCAGCAAATTAGAAATCAGATGAAAGGTTTAGCACTGGAATACACTTATTGAGAGTTAAAAAAGCTGCATTTTATTATCAACTCTGAAGATCAGACCAAAATGAGGGGCAGAGGGACATTGCTCCAAATCGGGGACAGTCCCCCGAAATGAGAGACAGTTGGGAGCTATGTCTGATGACATAATTTATGATGAAACTAGTAGGATGGAGTCCATGTCCAGTCACACCACGCTAATCTACCTTGTGATCTGCAGATTGCTTTTCATCCAGGATTTTTACCTCTATTGTTGGACTTGTTACATTGTATGATTTTCAAATATACCACTCGGTTTTATACTATGTGGAAAACTTTCCCCTTTTACATTTTAATCATGAATGAGAGAGAGATGGAATAACCGCCGTGGTTGATGTCATGACCACTCTGCACGTATCCGGTGGATCGATCCCTCGTGCTGCATTGAACCCACGCTTTGCTAGGCTCCTATAACGTGGAGTCTAGCCATCTGGTATATATCCCTTTCTTATCACGGTGGAAGGTGCACTTTGGATCATCCTCTTTTTGCATCTTTTTTGAGACACTACAAAGGATTGTTTTCTTCACATTGTTCATTTGAACACTTTACTTGTACTGATAACATTTATTCATTTATTGTTGTTAACATAGCGCGGCAGTTTTTTGTTTTTTATTGTTCATACACATGTTCTTTTGTGTTATTGCCAGCTGCTTTCTTTATATTTCACCTGCGCAATTTCTACATCCCCTTTTTGGTATGTTCTAGGACTGTCCTTCTGATCCCAGCTTTACTATTTGTGGGGGGGGGGGGTCCTTTTTATTAAGCAGGCATCACAGTAGTCATACTGCTTCTTTAGGGCACTTTCACACTGAGGCGCTGGGGCATTGTTTTAGCGGCACTTTTTTGTCCGCTAGCAGGCCACTTTTAACCACAGCTAGCGGCTGAAAAAGGGTTAAAAGCGCCCACAAAGCGCAGCTGCAGCGACGCTTTGCGAACGCTTCACCAGCGCTTCCTATTCATTTCAATGCGCAGGGGCGCTTTACGAGTGCTCCTAAAGCATCTCAAAGATGCGTCTTGCAGGACTTTTTTTAGCGTCCTGCCAGCGCACCACTCCAGTGTGAAAGCACTTGGCCTTTCACGTTGGAGTGACAGGAGAGGCACTTTGCAGGGGCTATTTATAGCGCCTGTAAAGCTCCTTAAAGGGGAAGTAAACCCTGATGGGTTTTACTTTTTTCCCCTGCAAAGTAAAAGCATGCTTGTATGCATCGCATACACCAGCCCATTATGTGGCACTTACCTGCAAACAAAGTCCCCGATGTCCCTGCTGGTGGCCGCATCCATCTTCGCCCCTCTTTCTTCCGGGGCCACGGACTCTGGCTCTGTGACTGGCCAGAGTGGCGTGACATCACTCCCGTGCATGCGTGCGGGAGCCGTCAGTCATGGAACTTCTTAGTGAAGAAACGGCATGGAGGGCCGTTTTCTTCACAGCGCATGCGCCATTGACATTATTGGCTCACTACAAGGCTTATCTCATAGGGTTGCTAATCTGACAGAAGTTCGCTGCTTTTAAAGTTCAACATCCAAGCAGTCACGCTGAGTTGTAAGTCCTGTACTTCACTATAGAAACTGACTTTACTGTTATAAATATGTGTAAAATGTAAAACTCCGGTGGGTTCAACAACATTATCCTTACTGTGGACGAGTGTTGGGTGTAGCAAGATAGCGGTGACAGAATGTCACTTCTGTAGCAAACTGTGATGGGTCGCAGAATATGTCGTTACACCGCCATTGTAACTGTGCATGCGTGAGCCTCGCTGAGTGCTGTGAATGGCCGAGCAATCTTCTGGAACCTGTGATGTGTCCCAGAAGATTGCGGGGGGAGAGGTGAACTTTCTTCTAGTGCCGTGGAGCCCCAGGAGGAAGTGGGAGCCCCCCCCCCTCAAAATGACATGCCAAATGTGGCATGTCAGGGGGCCACCATCACTTAAAGCTGAAGTTCCATTTTTGGGTGGAACTCCGCTTTAAGCTGGCCATAGATGGATCGAAATGTGGTAAATTCAGCAGGAACCAGACAAATTTTGATGAAGGGCAGGCTGGTTGTACTGAAGTCAATCTTTCAATTGATCATTGTATTCTGACGGTGGGGGGAAACCTCCTGCTGTCGGAATACAATAGCTCAACGGGAGGGACTCCCCCCATCAGCATTAACTGTGTTGTTGAAGGAAAGAAAATTGCAGAATGTAACTGGTGGTTGATGTAGGGGATCCCTTAAACCGGTTGGTGGTCAGTGGGTCACATGCTCCCTTATAGCTTTTGGTGTAAGTAGATGCTTTGGTGTAGATGGTGTTAGTAGATGAGTAGGTGTCAGTAGATCTTTGGTGTCAGTGAAAGATTATCTTAAAGGCAGAAATTTGTGAAATTGCTCAAGAAACCCCTGGCAATCTCTGGTGGAACCCTGAGGGTCAAGAAAGGTTGGTGTAAGGGCACCAATGGAGCAGAAGGTAATGGGCTATCAGAAGGCCACCCCCAGACAACATCTTTTTAAACTGGGGACACAGACTTCCCAGTAAGTGTTGCAAATTTCCGTCTCAGCATTCACACTTTGTACCGGCCTACTGCCCTAGCTATATTTTGATAGTTGTCGGTTCCCTGAATAGTCCTCAATCAAATCATCATCAAATGTGCTCTCACTGAAACCATTTTTTTTATTAATATGCCTCCAAGATATTGTTTCGGCTACAAATAATAGAATTGCCAAGTAAAACAGTAAGACAGCGTTCTGCCCATAGTGTGACCCTGGGATCGAGATTAAAGCTTTCATAACAATCTTCTACTTCACAGCGAAGGAAAAAGAAAGCGCAGACCGAAATCTTGTTCTCCGTAACAAGCTGAATTGAGTTACATAATCGCATGGCTCCCTGCAGTGAGTCAGGGGAAGCTTTGTGGAGGAGCCAGCAGACTGGTATTATAGGACTTTATAACCTGGCAGGAAGTAACAATTTCTTAATGGTCCTATCGTCTTCCACTCTTACCTTTGTGTGAACCCTTAAAATGTTTTCATCTCCTTTCTGGAGATGAGCGCTTGCCTCTGTCCAAGCATTGCATATAGTATTTAACAATGAGAAGAAAAAATGACCTGTGACTTCTATTCATCAGTTTGATGCAAGTTAGGACAACCAATCAGATTCCAGGTATTTTTTTTTTTTTTTTTTGTCAAAGCTTAAACCCTTAGTGAAAATGCTACTGGATTAAAAAACGTCTATTTTTCCAGCTCACCCTTATCAGTAGATCTAAGGCTGTGGCCCGCAGTCTAGGATGCTTAGAGACAGGGTAGGCCCCACGGAAGGCAACTTTTTTTTTGGCTCTTTTGTTTGAAAAAAATGAATGTACATGGAAAGACAAAGGTTCTTGGTGCTTTGCAGGATATGGAAAGCTTCTGAACCTCTTTAAACTGGTCACATGGACCAGGGCTCACTGACCAAGCTGATCTGCCAGACAAGCAGTAGAAGTGCCAGCTTTTCAGCCTTGGCAGCATTCAGCTAAAGTTGAGGTACCTGGCTTCCTTCCTACTGTCCTGTAGATACACTGCCCCCTTCTTTCCTTTAGATACACTGCCCCCTTCTGACCTGAACATGCACTGCCCCCTTCTGTCCTTTAGATGCACTGCCCCCTTCTGTCCTTTAGATGCACTGCCCCCTTCTGTCCTTTAGATAGACTGCCCCCTTCTGTCCTTTAGATAGACTGCCCCCTTCTGTCCTTTAGATAGACTGCCCCCTTCTGTCCTTTAGATAGACTGCCCCCTTCTGTCCTTTAGATAGACTGCCCCCTTCTGTCCTTTAGATAGACTGCCCCCTTCTGTCCTGAACATACACTGCCCCCTTCTGTCCTGAGCATACACTGCCCCCTTCTGTCCTGAGCATACACTGCCCCCTTCTGTCCTGAGCATGCACTGCCCCCTCCTGTCCTGAGCATGCACTGCCCCCTCCTGTCCTGAGCATACACTGCCCCCTCCTGTCCTGAGCATACACTGCCCCCTCCTGTCCTGAGCATACGCCTGTCCCAACCCCTGCTAGTTATTTTTGTTGAACAGCTTGGTGTGCATATAAATGAGAAAAATATTAGTAACTGCACGATGAATAAAAACGCAATTCTTACACAAGTGCATTATACAGTATGTATTAGTCCTCTGAATACAATAGTCCTGCTTGCTGAGGTTCGTCATATATGGGAGCACACTGCCCCTAAAATCTATGTTGGCAGGGGAGGCTCTATAAAGGGAGCCTATGGAAAGGTAAATAATTAAAATGCCATTTTGGGAAGAGTGGGAAATGTCTGCTCAGCGTCTTGCAGCGTCAATGGCCAGTTTTGCAGAAAACTCTGATCCACTCGAGCTGTTCATGCAGCTTGTTGACTCTGATATAAACACCGCAGCCGTGCCCCAACAAGATTATTTAGGGAAAACAATGCAAAAGATAACACTGCCAATCAAGGCCAGTGTTGCATGCAGAGGATGAATTTCTGTGCGATAATCCCTGGCAGCAGCACGCTACCCACAATGCACCTGGCTGACGGGGGCCTCTGTTAGCGTGCTGGCACTGACCCCTTCCTGCAGACAGGTCTGAACAATTCGAGGCAAGGGAATTGAATTTTTGCACTGCAGTAACCTCAGACGTTGCACACAAATTCCATTTATTGTTCCTGTTTACAAAGTTTCTAGTATTAATCGCAGACAGTTACTTGTGAGATGGGAATGAGGGACACCTATCGGCAAAAGTATGCAGGAATAGGACACACCCCCCTGCCACGCCCCCTTAAAGGAGAATTGTACAAAATAACAAGATTTGGTTAAAACCACGAGTGCGTTTATTTATTTATTTATTTTTTTTTTTTTTTAACCACTATTATTCCTTTTATATTGGCTTTTGAAATTTTTACAAATGCAGCAATTTAGAAATCGGATGAAAGGTCTAGTGCTGGAAAACACTTTTTAATAGATAAAAAGTGCATTTTATATCCAACTATATAGATCAGACCAAAATGAGGGACAAATGAGGAGGAATGAGGGACAGAGGGACTTTGATCCAAATCAGGGACAGTCCCTCTAAATCGGGGACAGTTGGGAGCTGTGTTAATCCCAGCCAGTTACTTGTGAGATGATTGCTGCTGTTAGGAATCACGGGGGGGCCCCAATACAGACTTGACTGACAGAGCCCCGTTCCCCTGGCCAAAAGCCACTGAGGACATAGATTTATCATTCCCTTTCTCTGTAGCCTCAGCTGTACAGGTGAATGAATAGGAAGTGCTCCGAGACTTCCTACTCATGCACAAACTGAAGCATAGTAAACACCGTTTTTTTACACCGTTTACTATGGTTCAGTGATGAACGGACACAGCAGTGGTTTATACCGATCACTCACTGTGTTCTACTGGCCCCTTTCCTTGCTCGTCATCTTGACACATTCCCTGTGTGCCCACAGCAGGTGCCGGTGGGTGAGAAGGGAAGCCAGCAGCACTGTGTGGGGGGGGGGGAAGGGGCACATGGGGGGTGCCCGGACAGTAGTTGGAAGTGGTGCATGTGCTAGAACCATTCCCACTGCAGTGCAACCAGAGGGGGGAAGAAGAGTAATAGCTGGCAGCACTGCAGGGGGAGGCAAAAGAGAATTGGTGTCTGCAATAAGACCATACAGCCGGGCCTCCTGCTTAACAGGTGCCCGGGCCCCCCTTTTTGAACTGATGGGGCCCGGGCCCAGTACAGGAGGGCTGGCTGCACTGCCTTATCAGTTGCCCTGTATGGGGGTCTCTGCTGGTGACGGTGGGGCTCATGGCAGCTTATCAGTTTCTTGGAGCACCTGCTACATTATGTTACACAAAGCAATGGTCTTGATCTTTAAAAAAAAATTAAAAAAATTAGCTGATCTTCTGAACCAGACCCCCAGAATCATCTGTTGTCTGTACCCGCCCTCATTTATGATTATATTATTGGGAGCTGTGCAATGTCCGCACCTGCATTCAAAGCAATCTGACTGAAGCATTGGCAGGGAATCCTTCTAGTTAGTTGGAATGTGCTTATCACTGTGCTGCTTCTCCTTTCACTCTCCAGTCACAGGCTGGGGCAGAGCCAGGACGACCTGGGCTCACAGGAAGTGAGTTGAATAATGCTGGCCTTCAGATTGAGAACATCTAGTGGTAGAATAAATTACTGCAGTGAAAAATCTTTGTATAGAAGCTTAATATTGCAACACAAGCTGGTTTTCAGGGGCTATTCATTTTTATCCTGCTATTGGCTGAAATTCTGCTTCAAAGCCCAGCTCTGGGCAAATAAATTGATCTTTTAGGTGGGGCCGTGTGAACACTGCTATAATTAATTGCTCCTTTATGCCTAGGGAAACAATAAAGGGGATATACTTACCTGGTCCTCCAGTCCTCCCTAAGAACTAGACTGGTCCCCGCAGCTTTGGGAACCCCACACTTCACTGGTCCAGGGTCCTGACATCATCAAGACTGGAGCCAAGTCTATAGCCCTGCACTGGACCTGAGGATGCAGATGGCCAGTCCATCGCTGGATCATGGAGGAGCGCTGCCTGCTGGTAGAGCGAAGGATCAGGTGAGTAATTCTGTTTTGAAAAAAAAAAAAATATATATATTGATTGGTTTGCGCAAAAATTCTCGCGTCTACAAACTATGGGATAGATGTTTGGCATTTTTATTATTTTTTTAAGGCCTCCATTCCTGGCTACAGGCAGGGTCGGTGCTACCACTAGGCAAACTAGGCAGCCACCTAGAGCGCCCGGCCACTGGTGTTCCTACTCTTATCTCTGAAGCAAGCAACTAAGTCACAGCATCAGTGGGCAGCCGCCGCTCCGTTCACACATAGTGTCAGAGGCTCAGTGGCGGCATAGGACTGTCTGTGTCTCGACTCCCAAATTAATGGAAGCAAGCAAATATTATTTGATGGGCGCGGGTGAGGCTGCATTTGATGGGCGCTGGTGAGGCTGCATTTGATGGGCGCTACATTAAAAAGGTGGGGTTTACATGGGCAGGGCAAATGGGGTGGAGCCATAGGGGGGGCGGCGGCAAATTGAGGTTTTGCCTAGAGCAGTGATGGCGAACCTTGGCACCCCAGATGTTTTAAAACTACATTTCCCATGATGCTCCACTACACTGCAGAGTGGATGAGCATCATGGGAAATGTAGTTCCAAAACATCTGGGGTGCCAAGGTTCGCCATCACTGGCCTAGGGTGTCAAAAATCCTTACTAGGCAGCCGCCTAGGGCGCCCGGCCACTGGTGTTCCTACTCTCTTCTCTCTGAAGCAAGCAACTAAGTCACAGCATCAGTGGGCAGCCGCCGCTCCGTTCACACATAGTGTCAGAGGTTCAGTGGCGGCGTAGGACTGTGTCTGTGTCCCGACTCCTGAATGAATGGAAGCAAGCAAATATTCATTGATGGGCGCTGGCGAGGCTGCATTTGATGGGCGCTGGCGAGGCTGCATTTGATGGGTGCTTCATTAAAAAGGGGGGGTTTACATGGGCAGGGCAAATGTGGTGGAGCCAGGGGGTGGTGGCAAAATTAGGTTTTGCCTAGGGTGTCAAAAATCCTTGCACCAGCTCTGACTACAGGGACTCCAGTCCCCACAGGGTTAAGAGCCAGAGGAAGCAGTATTGGGTGGGATGGTGTGTAAGTAGGAGTGCAGAGAGATGCCTGTTTGGAGTGCTGCACATTGGCTGGAAGCTGCCAGATAGCAAGATTGGGATTGTTCTGAGTATTTTGTTATAGTTTGTTATGTTTTGTTTATGCAGTACTTGTGCTGAAGACAAGCAGACTTTTGAGTTGTATTTTTGTTTTGCTGCTGGAAGCATTTTTTTTCTGTGTGTTTTTGCCTGAAGAAAAATAAACACCTTTTTTGTTTAAATTTAAATGGCTTTGCACATGATCCCATGGAGCTATAACCACCAAACTTTACAGTGTGTATGTGTCTATATATATATATATATATATATATATATATATATATATATATATATATATATATATATATATATATATATATATATATATATAATAAAATTAATATAATATCTCTATCAGCTGTCACCGCATCTCTGACGGAACTCCCTGAGTACTGATCAGAACAATTTTGATAAATCAAAAAAAAAAAATAATTAAGTGAGGAATTAATCTATAATTTCCACAGCCCTAATATATATATATATATATATATATATATATATATATATATATATATATATATATATATATATATATATATATATATATATATATATATATATATATATATATATATATATATAATGTGTGTGTGTGTGTATATATATATATATATATATGTTTGTGTGTATAATTTTGTTTTTTGATGTATATAATTATGTAAAAAAAATGTTTTTTAAGAATTACATATGTTACTAAATATCAAATACACTTACAAAATGACTGCACCCCTTGTATTATAGTATTATTATAACAAATATTATGGGAATATCCCTTTTTAACTATAAGCGTCTTTTTTTTTTTTTTTTTGTTTTGCTGGATATTGGCTAGTAAATCTAACGCTGACAAATATCACATGACATTGCTGGATCTGCTAAAATGGGTCTCTGTTACCCAGCGGCAGCCCGAGGGGACCTGTGCGCGGCCGGAGTCTTAGCATTTATCCTCATGCGCAAAATCCTGATCATTCATTTTGCTAACTATGTATTCGGAGGCCTGGCTGTAATAGGAAGTGACACATGAGCACGGCTCTGTACAGCTGAATAACCATATGATCAGCCGTCTCCAGCGCACTGGACTGTGTGCTGCTCTATTCAATCTGCAGGCCAGAGCGGAGACTGCGTCCCAATATCTTCTTATGTGATGGAGCAGATGGTTCTGGAAGAAACATACTGACTGTAGGCTCCCCGATAATTCCAAACTTCTCTCTGAGTTACTATGGGATTCATAAAAGAGAATCTGTTCATAGAGAGCCAATTACTACTCCAACCTAGAACTGCCAACTGTCTGTCTCTCTCTTCTTTTTTTTTCCAAAGCTTCATTGAACAAGCTGAAGTTAGAAGTTGATTGGCATCCACAGCTGCACCAGATTTTGCACTCTCCAGTTTTAGTAAATCACCCCCATGTTTCTATCTTTCTATCTGTTATCTACCAATCAATCATTCAATTTAATATCTATCTTTGAATCAATCTTTCTTCCCTCCTTCCTTGAGCGTTCAGTACCTGGCACCTACACATGTGTACGGGACGTTAATCAGTCCACCACCAAGGAATGCTGAGATTGTACACTAAGCTGTCAAAGCGTTAGGTCCCTTTCACACTGGCACGGCGTCGGCGGTAAAGTGCCGCTATTTTTAGCGGAGCTTTACCGTCATATTTGCGGAGGTATTCGGGTTAAAAGCTCCCTGCTAGCAGCTGAAAAAGGGTTAAAACCACCCGCAAAGTGCTGCTGCAGCAGCGCATTGCTGACGGTATAGCGGTGCTGCCCCATTGTTTTCAATGGGTAGGAGCGGTATACACACCGCTCCAAAGCAGCTGCTAGCAGGACTTTTTACCGTCCTGCCAGCGCACCGCTCCTCTGTGAAAGCCCTCGGGGCTTTCACAGTGGAGTGAATGGAGTGGCCTTATTCAGGGTGCTTTTGCAGGCGTTATTTTTAGCGATGTAACGCCTGCAAAGTGCGCCAGTGTGAAATGGTCTTACCGCGTACAGCCTTTTAGAAACGTGCTTGCGGGCAGGTGAGATGCTTTTTGTCTACATCATCCACCCTGTGTAAGCTTCATCACCATCCACGGAGCTTACACTGAATATTGTGTGGCGGATGTGACAGGACAATGGAGGAGTGCAGTAGTAAGAGACTTTGTTGCTTTAACCCTTCAGCCCCGGAAGGATTTGCACCCTTCCTGACCAGGCCATTATTAAACGATAAGGCACTACGTCACTTTAACTGACAATTGAGCGGTCGTGCGACGCTATACCCAAACGAAATTGACGTCCCTTTTTCCCCACAAATGGAGCTTTCTTTTGGTGTTATTTTGATCACCTGCAGTTTTTATTTTTTGCACTATAAACAAAAAAAAAATGCAAATTTTGTAGAAAAAAACGATTTTTACTGTTGTGTTTACTATAATAACTATCCCTAATGCCCCTTTCACACTGGGGCGGGAGCGGCGTCGGCGGTTTTTACCGTCCTGCCAGCGCACCACTGCATTGTGAAAGGCCTCGGTGCTTTCACATTGGAGAGACAGACCTGTTTCAGGTCGGTTTGCAGGCACTATTTTTTAGCGCAATAGCTTCTGCAAAACGACCCAGTGTGAAAGGGGTTCTAAAAAATGTTTTTTAAAAACAAATTTCTTCATCAGTTTAGGCCAATATGTATTCTTCTACATGTTTTTGGTAAAAAAAAAAAAATCGAACTAAGCGTACATTGAACGGTTTGCACTAAATTTATAGCGTCTACAAAATAGATAGAATTATGGCATTTTTATTATATATTTTTTATTTTTTTTATTAGTAATGGTGGTGATCTGATCTGCGATTATTTTTTTTTTTTTTTCTTCTTTTTTTTTTTTTTATATCAGGACTATGACATTGCGGCAGACAGATCGGACATTTTTTTGGGAAAATTTACATTTACCAAAAATAGCCACTGATTACTGTGTAAATGTCACTGGCAGGGAAGGGGTTAAACACTAGGGGGCTATCAAGGGGTTAAATGTGTTCTCTCAGTGTATTATCTAACTGTAGGGAGATGGGAGTGACTAGATGAGGAGACATATCGCTGTTCCTAACTAAAAGGAACACACAATCTGTCTCTCCTCTCCTGACAGAACTTGGATTTGTGTGTTTACACACACACAGATTCCCCCTTCTGTCTCCCGTGCCTGTGATCGCGGGTGTCCGGCAGTCATTGCGACCGCTGGCCACGTGCATGAGGCCCCCCCGCCGCGCAGCGGGGCACGCACCTGCTAAGGCGCTTAAAGAAGCCGACATACCTGTATGTCACTTTGCGCAGGGCTGCCAACCTGCCGACGTATCTGTACGCGTGCCGGTCGTCGGGAAGTGGTTAAGATATCTTTAAAAGAGACGTAATAGGGTTGATTTACTAAAGGAAAAGTGCTGTTGTCCTCTGCAAGTACAGTTGCCCCAGAGCTTAGTAAATGAGGCAAATCTTCGCTTTGCAAAGAGTACACAATCATGTGTAAGGGGGAAAAAAAAAATCATAATATTTGCTTGCAGATGATAGAAGTCAGCAGAGCTTCTGCTCTTTAACTAAGCTCTGGGGCAACTGTAAATTAACCCCATTAGCTTTTCAATGTATCCCAATTATGGGTGAGGATGGAACATTACAGCCAGGGCTGCTCTTTTTTTATTTTTATCCAGATTTTGTTTTTTTTCTATAAATCTAGATTTGGGCTTTAAGGGTATAGTTGGACAAGATGGAGAGGACTCGGTAGGACATCTGTCTGTTCCTATTTCTATTACCTTTTGTAGGTCAAGTGGAAGATTCATTAGTGGGGGAATGGGCTCCTCCTGGATCTTAATAAAAATCACTAAGCTTTATTCAAGACAAATAGGTCAAATACCGTGTCTACTGAATCAGACGCCCCCCCCCCCCCCCCCCCCTCCGGTCCAGGTCTGACATCCTCTGCGTCAAAGCGTTTCCCAATAGTTTACAGAGATTCTGTCTGTCCAGCCGCGATGATTCATCTCATTGTTTAGGTTCTCATGTTCCTCCTTCCCTAGACTTTATAAACCATCTTCCCATAATCTGGTTGTAGACCTGCCTGGGATTCTTCATCTTACCAGTAATACGTTCAGTAAGAATATATACAACTAGTGGATGGTGTAATGGATGGTGTGATTGTGTGTAAACTGTAACAAAGACGAAAAGAGGGGGCGCGCCATGAAACCGTTCATTGTGTAAAAATCCACAATACTCACAAAAGTAAAAACAAGCCAAAAATCAATGCAGTGAAAAACACACAGATTCCGAAAATAGCCGAGGATGAACGGCGCCTGCACCGTGAGTCCAGGTTCTATCTCCACCATTCAAGTGAACACAGAGTAGGAATATAAAAGAGCCGAGCGCAGCGAGGCCGAGCCCGAAATGTGGCAAGCGGCCCTCTAATTTTCCCAACCCTATGTCCGCTTGGATGGTGGGGCTACCAACTCCACGCACAGCGCACTCCGAAGCTTCTTCTGCCCCATACTGCGCCTGCTCAGTACGGGGCGGACACTATATGATGGCAGGACACTATCTGCTAGAACACTGTGCGCTGTCACCACTAAACTTAAGCGGGCACTTGGCGATTTGTTTATATATATATATATATATATATATATATATATATATATATATATATATATATATATATATATATATATATATATATATATATATATATAAAGAAATGTATTCTTAAAATGGGATTAAACTATGTTGCTGCCTGAATTTTGTTTGCATAAATACTCCGGCTGGCATATACTGGTGAGGAGGTGTTTATACTCTGCATGGGATAATGCTTGGTTGAGACAAGTGACACTTGCAGAAAGCGCATTTGACCCTTTTCTAACCAAGCATATTTGGTTGTTTGATACAGTTGGTGAAGCTGAGCAGCGGCGTGGATCGGGCATCTAAGGAACGGTGGCGGGGATCGGGCTTCCGGCCATCCACCAGCGACTCTTCTCCTCGCTTACGCTGTGCATCTCCTCCACTCCTCCTAGGCATCCAATAGGAACACCTGTCCTTTCAGCCAATCAGGTGATGGTGATGGCTTTTTAACAGACTTTCGGCGGATGACCAATGGACTTTCTGAACGAATGGACTTGGCCACACACGAACGGACTAAGTCTGTTCGAAAGTCCGTTCGTTTAGAACGTGATGACGTAAAATGGACTAAACAAGTAAGTTCAATAGCCAGTAGCCAATAGCTTCCCTTGCGTCGCATTTGGTCCGTCAGACCAGCATACAGACGAACTGTTTTCCCGCTTTTTAGTCCGTCCAGATAGATTTGAAACATGTTTTATTTCTAGGTCCGCCAGATTTTTTATTTTATATAAAAAGCAGTCAGACGAGCCCACACATGATTGGATTGTCCGACGGACTTATCCCGTTGGACCTAGTCTGCCGGAAAGTCCGGGCGAGTGTACGCGGCATTAGGTGTGTGTAGAAAGGTGTTTTTCAGGTAAAATAACGAAGCTTATGCAGTTGTTTGCACGATGTTTGGTCGCAATCACACAAAAGCAGAGTAAACTCTTTCCTGGATGAACATCTAGTGGTTTAGCGCTAGACAGACCTCCTGATCCTATCAGTAACCTGATAAATCTCCAACTGTTCCATTGTAGTCAAATATTTGATGAGCTTATGCTACAAGCCCTGAAGTGAATCCTTTGTAATGCAGGAATAACAAAATTTAAATACAGTTTGTTTCACTCTTGCCGATGCTGGAAACACCTGACATCATATGAAAGAAGGAAATATTGGAGCTGATCCTAAGCTTGGATTAAAAATGACCCTGACTCCGAGTACGGTTTATATCCGTTACTGTAAAGTGACAGCCAGGTGTATCCTGTCCCTGGCAAGCACCGCTTGTACTAAGTGCGTAGGGAAAGCTTGACAGTCTTGCCATGATCCTGTGCAGAAAATAAGCTGACTGTGGATCCCCTGTCCATTACAAAGAGCTATAATGATATGCCACCAATGAGGTTACAGGAAGATGAATTGATCCCTGGAGGGATATTGCAGGGGTGTCCAAACTTTTTTGAAAGAGGGCCAGATTTGATGAAGTGAACCTGCGTGAGTGCCGACTATTTTGCCTGATTATTCTTTGAACCATTAAAGTTCGGTCTTAGGCTGGGTTCACACTGCTGCGGCTGGGAGACCCGGATGTGATTCGCACCGCACTGCAGTGCAAATCCCATCTGATCTCTGTGCGATGCGAGTTCAGCCATACAAATAGTATGGCTGAATTCGCATCGCACCCGCTCCAAACTCGCACAGGACCCTTTTTTTGGTCCGCAGCAGAATCGGATCCCATGGGTGTTCACACCATGCGATCCGATTCCTGTCCGAGTTTGCAGATCGCACTGCGATATGCGAACTGATCTGGGGGTGTCATTAAGGTTTCACTGACACTCCCAGCAGTCCGCATAGGGCAGTGTGAACTGCCGGCAGGAGGCATGCGATGCGGGAACCCGCCGTGGATTCGCGGCGTTCCCGCACCGCTCCAGTGTGAACCCAGCCTAAGTGTGTTCGTTCGAGCATTAATACACAGCCCAACCATAATTCTCTAGCCTTTGTGGGCCATGTGTAGTGAAGAGATGAGCTTGGGCGTGTTCTTTGGAGATAATATATATAAGTGTGTGTGTGTGTGTGTGTGTGTGTGTGTGTCTTTTGTGGCCCCCAACCCCACTCAGGACTAAGGATGAGCTCAGGCGTGTTATTTGGATAAACTGTATTTATCGGTGTATAACACGCACCTTCACTTTAAAGGCACTGGGGCATTGGGGGCGTTGGTGGTAAAGTGCCCCTATTTGTAGCGGCACCTTTCCGGCCGCTAGCAAAAAGTGCTTTTAACCCCTGCTATCGGCCGAAAAAGGGTTAACAGCGCAGCGCAAGGTGCCGCTCCCGCTTTAGGATCGGTGCAAAGCTGTTGCTTGCAGGACGTTTTTTAACATCCCGCAAGCACACCGCTCCAGTGTGAAAGCCCTTGGTCTTTCACGCAGGAGTGACAGGAGATGCGCTTTACAGGTGCAATTTTTAGCGCCATGGCGCCTGTAAAGCGCCTCAGTGTAAAAGTGGCTTTGGAGAGATATTTCAGGAAAAAACTTACATTTTAAATAAAGAAATGTGAAGCAAAATAAGGGTCAGTGCCCATGAATGCAGCCTCACCATTGCCATGAATGCAGCCTCACCATTGCCATGAATGCAGCCTCACCATTGCCATGAATGCAGCCTCACCATTGCCATGAATGCAGCCTCACCATTGCCATGAATGCAGCCTCACCATTGCCATGAATGCAGCCTCACCATTGCCATGAATGCAGCCTCACCATTGCCATGAATGCAGCCTCACCATTGCCATCAGTGCAGCTTGATCGATGCCCATCTGCAGCCTTGGAGGGGATAGAGAGGGGACAGGACAAGCGCCAAAAGATTACATATAGGAGAATCTCCTGTTTACTCGGTGGCCTCTTTAATAGAAAGTCCCGCCTCCTATGATAGAAAGAACAGCCCAGGAGACCTATTAAGATGCCGCCGCATAAACAGAACATTCTCCTGTATGTAATCTGACTGCACTCGTCCCGCCCCCTCCGAGGCAGCACAGATTAATACGGTATATATCCAAATCACCAGGGTGCCGTATTAAACCAGAATGCGGGCCGCGATTGGCCCACATGCCGGACTTTGGACATGCCTGCCATATTGAATAAGAGAACATATTGTAATTGTAAATCAGCCAAAGATATCTCAACCATGTAATTGCAATATTTTTCCAGTCCAACCGTATTTTCCATCTTTATGAAGGCTGTTTTTGGACCACTGATCCAGAATGCCTACATTTTGGGGCTTCTTAAAGCGGTTGTATAGTCTTTTTTTAATTTTATTTTATTTTTTTAAACTTTTACCTACAGTTAAGCCCATAATAAAGCTTACTTGTAGGTAAAAAAAAATAAAAAATCTCCTAAACCTGTATGGTTTAGGAGATATTCTCCTCGCTGACTGCAGCGGCGCACACGCAGTGGGGACTCTCGGCTGAAAGTCCGGCAGACGCCGGACCCTGCCGGAAAGGAATCTCCCACGCGCATGCACGGGAGTGACGGAGCCGTGATACCCGGAAGACACACCGAGGGAACATGTCAGCTTCCTCGGCATGGTGCGTACTTGCTCATTATGACTTTTCCCTTGCAGGTCTGAAAAAAATAAATAAACGTCCGCGGGTTTACTCCCGCTTTAAAGCGCCGGGTTCTTGGCTCTCACCCATATTTGTCCTCATTGTCATCTACTACTGAGCGCTTTGCTTTAGTTTTCACTGATGGGAGCCAAGAGCATTATTCTCAACACGCCACTGAAACAACAAAAAATCCTGAAGATCCCCAAAAAGAAGACAAGTTCCAGTTGTTTGCAGAATACAGAACATCTAACCTATCTTGAACACTTAAGGTGATTGTGAAGTCTTGTTTTTTTTTTTTTTTTTTCTATAGAAATAACAACCTGTTATACTTACCTGCCCTGTTGCAGTGGAGTGCAGCCCGCATCCTCCTCTTCTCGGGTCCCTCTTTGGTGCTCCTGGCTCCTCCCTCCTGTTAAGTGCCCCCACAGCAAGCAACTTGCTATGGGGGCACCAGAGCCGATTCACAGCTCCTGTGTCCATACAGATATGGAGCTGCGGCCCACCCCTGTCCCCTCTCTCTCCTGATTGGCTGACTTACTTTGACAGCAGCAGGAGTTGAAGGTGGAGGGAGAGTCTCGGATGGCATAGACATTCATGACATCGCTGGACAGAGATGGGGCACAGGTAAGTATTAGGGGGGCGGGGGGGGGGCGCTGTACACAGAAGGCTTTTTAGCTTGGTGCACAGAATGCATTCAGATAAATTCTGCCTTTACAACTCCTTTAAAGCTGAACTCCTGCCTTCCCTTGAGTCTTGCTCAATTGTACAGGCTCCTCTTCTGCATTGATATTTATTATTCTGGTTTGACTGTACACTTTGAGCTTTTCACAGTGTACATTAGAAGCTGCAGCAAGTCAGACAAAACCTGCCTTATTTCCTGGCTGAAGGACATACAACATATATTTTTCCTCCAAAGCTTGACTGCCCCAAGCCTGCCCCTTTCATTAAAGTGGAGCTCCAGGCTCCGTCAGAAAAAAATGAAAAGTCAGCAGCTACAAACTTTTAATACTAGAACACTTATCAGTCCACAAATCCAGCGGTGTCCTCACCCAAGCTGATTTTTCAATCTGCTCTCGAGTGCTGCTGCCACCATTTTGGCTAAGGGAAACTGTCAGTAAAGCCTTGTAGCATCACAGCTGATTCCTTTCTATGCTTGCGCAAAGCACACTGCGCATTGTGAATGGCCTGGTGCTGGGGGAGGAGGAGGGGAGGGCGAACTTCTGGTACAAAACCAAGTACCCGACCCCCCCCCCCCCCCCATGCCAAATGTGGCAGCGGAGGGGGAGGAAGATGGCAAGCGGAGCTTCCCCATTTGGGTGGAGCTCCGCTTTAAAGCGGTAGTAAACCCACAATTTTTTTTTCTTTTACCACCTGCAAAGCAAAAGGCATAATGAGCTAGTATGCACCACATACTAGCTTATTATGAAATACTTACCTTAAAACGAGGCCCCGACATCTGGCCCGATCCACGCCGAGGGAGCTGACATGCTCCCTCTGTGTTTCTTCCGGGTATTGCGGCTCCGGCGTTGTGAGTGGCCGGAGCCGCGATATCGTCATGCGCGGGAGATTTCATCCCGGCCGGGCCGGCCACTGCCGGACTTTCAGCCGAGAATCCCCTTGTACGCATGCGCCGCTGCAGTCAGCGGTGTGTACCGAGGGGGATATCTCCTAAACCGTACAGGTTTAGGAGATATTTTTTTTACCTACAGGTAAGTAAGCCTTATTATAGGCTTTCCTGTAGGTAAAAGTAAAAAAAATGAGTATACAACCACTTTAAGTTGATTTTCAGGTCTTTCAATCATAAAGGCTCAGCATCACATGTGGGCATTGAGTACAGTGGTCTGCATGCATTTTCGGGAATCTGTGTACAGCACCCTGCCGGCTGTACCCACCAGCCATCAACTGAACGCATTGCATACAGACAGAAGCACAGAGATCCAATGTCATTAGGGAGGAAAGGTGGAGCCAGGAAAGCCAACACATAAGCAGATAGATGCCTGCTTTAAAGCCCAATTAAGATCTCACATCTATTTATTGTCCTTTTTCCCAACAATATTTAACCCCTTTGGGACCCTCGTGAGTATACTCACCTGATCCAGCACTAGGCAACATTCTCATGCCAAAACCACAAAGTGCTAACCACGGAAAACAGATGAGGAAAACCTCAATTATTACTGTAGATAGAAATTTTATAAGGTTCAGAATACAATAAAAATCACTGAGACATTGATAGACAGCCAACTCCAAGCACATGCCTTTTCCAAATTATAATTAAAATGAAGATTTCCCAGTGTAATTACTTTGTTCCGGTGATGGGCTTCATTAATATGAGGCGTACGTGCTCGCTAGCAGTTTAATATTCTGATCTGGACATCTTGCGTCTGTCTTGTCGCTGTGACCTTCATCTCACATGTGTAATAGACAATGCCGGGGGTTAAGCGGGCTCTGATCTACCGTCACCTATCTGATCAGGTTATACTTTGGCTTCTGAATGTTTTCTTTACATTCACATTGGAGAATCAGAACTTGACACCAGGGACACAGCTTGTAGGGTGCTGTATCTAAAGGTGACCGTAAACTGTACAATCTCCTGTAAGCAGAACTTCACCCAAAAGAGTGTTCCTCCTTACACTTCCCAGCCCCAACCCCCCCAATATTTGGCAACATTTTTTTTAGGGGGGAGCAAAATCCTGGTTTTGACATCCAGTCCCACTTCCACTTGGGTCGTCTAGTTCTTCTCCCCCTCCTCCATCCCCGCAGTTCTCTTAGGCACGTCACAGGTCCCAGAAGACTGCTGTACCATTCACAAAGCACAGCGCTGCTCACACGTGCGCAATGGGCACCCGGATTTGAAGCTACAAGCTATCACAACCGGGTGCCCATGGTTAAGATGCCGGCACTGGGGACCAAAGACACAGTGCTGGATCCTGGGACAGGTGAATTGGCTGTTTTATTAAAAGTCAGCAGCTACAGTTTTTAGAACTCGTCTTTAAGATCTACCAGTAACTGTGTAGTGTGAGAGCCTACCTGATTGGATAGAAATTTAAAGAATAGTTTAGCTTTGCCCCCATATTTACATACGCTCGCAAGTACAGACACATTGGCGTACATGGGAAATCTTGGTCAGCTTGACATGGCACTGCTCCTGGTTTTTAACATTTAACATTGGTGTCTATGGGAAATCTTGGTCAGATTGACATGGCACAGTTCCGAAGTATAAGTGACAAAAAAAAAACAAGAGAAATAGCCCTGGGATTTTAGATGAGGTTTAGCCAATGTTCACAGTGAACACTGAGACAAAATCTATTTATTAGTTTCAAAATGTTATGTAACGGAGTGGCAACAATGATTGTGAGTTACCCGGCATAATAGCCAATGCACACAACACAGATGAAAGTAAAGGTACAAAGATTTATTACAAGTGTTATACAGTACATCAATGAGCAACAATAAAACTTGGAAGTTGCTGGGTCAGTAAATACAAATACACAATAAGAAAATTAAATAAAATATACATACATATAAACAGGGACGTATGTAAACATAATGTAGACATCAATAATACCCAGCATGTACCGGCATAAAACGAGCATCAATAAAGCCCTATGCATTTTGCGAGACCCTGCTCGCTTCTTCAGGGGCAGATGCATGAATGTTATATCTGTAATGTAAATGATAAGATCAATAGATGTATATAGTTTTATAGATGGGGGCAGATGGTGTGATTGGCAAGAGAGGTCTGAAACAGAGACCTTATACTTACCGAATGGCTGAGATAAATCGCCAAACGCTGGATATCAAGATGGCGGTCGTGTAGTGCATCCAGCTTGGGAGCTGAGGAGACGAAACCTATAAAATCCACAACAAGGGAACATCCGGAGGATCAGCACAGTCTGGATAGGGGTATTTCTCACTGCGGTCTCCACTCAGCCCCTTGAAAATCATGTCTAAAAAATATCTGCAAGGATGCACATATATCAGAGGGCATCATAATTACAAAATTGGCTATATGTATAAGGTTCTAAAATGTAATTTGATACGAAGGACTATCTGAGATATGGAATATGGTATGTAGTACTAACCCCCGAAGAAGCTGCTCGTTTTATTTGGGCTTACCGTTACCTCACCTGCTCACTTCTCTGTCTTAGGGGGGTCCCGTTTGAAATTAGCCCAAATGATGATAAATCCGATACTTCGTCCTTTTTTTAAGATTTATTTAGGGATAACGCCAAAGAAAGACAAAAGACACAGTCCTTCAATAGAGGGTTAGAGGATAAAGGGGAGTTCAGGCACCTAGTAATTGCGGGGTTAGAGGTATCAGTCAGATCCAGAGGACAAACGGCTCCCACTTGACCTAGCAGCCAATGAGATGCTCAACAAAGTCTCTGCCACAGACTTATCAATTGAACTTAGAGATTTTTAATAGTTTTAGGAAGAACTACTGTACAGTACCAGATTCTTTCAGCCGACCCGGCGATACTGTAAGGATGTTGCGTCCTTCAACTGAGTTTCCAGGCTCCTCCAGAGACACCAGCCTTGCGCTCGGTCCTCCACCTGAGAAGTCCTCCCCTGGATTCTCCATTTCTCTTGGCTTCTCCCTGCAAGCGAAACAGCACAGGCCCACCCCTGGATCAGTAGGCCCCAAGACATTCCTGGGCCTACACTCTTGGTTGCAAAGCCTCGGGCTGGCCAGCCCCGAGGTGCAGATCCATGCAACACAGGCCCCAGGCCAGGAAGGCCATGAGGTCGGGATAGCGGACCCCAAGACAGGGATCTGGAAACAGACCCAAAAAAATGGCTTTGGTACCTTAAATACCCTCTCCCAGAATGCACAGCAGGGAAACCACACCCACTGAACTATTTCTGAGCAAGAGGTGGCATTCAGTGCATCCAGCCTGCTGCTGTTCCACACCCACCAACGGTGACAGCAACACCTACAGTCAAGTGGGAATCGGTGCAACCCAGCTCGACTGGTACAAAACCAGAACTTTTAGAGAAATTAGTCTCAGCCAAACTACACCTTCAGACAATTAAATTTGGAAAAAATAATAGCGTCTGCCCATCAGGAGTAGGGCGCTACAGGTAAATACATGAATGCAGCCCAACATAGTTATAAAGCTGGTATGGGCAGAGAGACTACGGGGCAATATAGAAATAATATAAGTATTACATGTGTATAAAGACAATGTAACAAACCCAATAGGTGTCAGGAAAGTAAAAAAGTTGTACCTCAATTGGGTGAAAAATATCCAATGGTTATCAGTTTGTTCTTAGAGAGGAAAGCGTCTGGGAGTCACGTGACCGGCCTAAAGATATGTGAAAAGGGTATTTACATGCTTTGTTTTAAAAATAAAAATAAAATACTTACACAGTGCATTATGACTGGATACAAGAGAGGGGCTAGAAGTGACAGTTTTTAAACTTTTTATACTAATATCAGCAGGAAGGGGGGTTGGCGGATATGGCTCACATAGACACACGGTGCTAACAGGTGGGGGGGTAGAGTAGGACAGGGGAGACCAGTGGATGATGGAGGCATGTAAACTGACCATGGTGTCAGGGCTTAGCAGCCATGGTAAACTGTGGTCAGTTTACAGAGGGGAGGGCAGAAACTAGCAGGATCAGCCAGGCTTTTTAGTGCTTACATAGGGACAGATTAGACGGCACAAGCACTGTGCCGCTTAACCTGCTCTTGTTAATCTTTTTTTTTTTTTTTTATTAGGGTTACAACCACATTAAGATTGCAGATTGTAACCTCTGTTCGCCTCTTTTCCCCTCTCCTCCTTTCCCCTCTCCTCTTCCTTCCAATCTCTTTACCTCCTCTCACTCCTTCTTTCTTCTCCCCTCGCTTCCTATCTCCAATCCCCCCTATTTTCTCCTGTCCACTTCTTCAATTCAATGTATATGTAATCAGATAAGACTCTGTCTTTGTTACTAAAAAGATTGTAGCCTCAGCTCTCCTCTCCTTTCTTCCCCTCTCCTTTCCTCTCCTCCCTATTTTTTTTCCCCTACCCACACTTCTCCCTCACCCCTCTCTGTTCCTCCCTTCTCCACTTCTTTCCCTCTCCTCTTTTCTCCATACCTCCTCTCTCCATCTTTAACTCTTCCCCAGTCTTCCCCTCACCTCTCTTCTCCTCTACACTTCTCGCTTCCCCTCTCCAACTGTGTCCTCTCCTCTTTTGTCCACATCTCTTTTCTCCTCTCCACTCCTCCTCTCTCCTCCCTTTTTTTTTCTCCACTCCTCCTCTCTCTGCTTTTTTTTTTTTTTTTTTTTCCTCCACTCTTCCTCTCTGCTGCTTTTTTTTTCTCCACTCTTCCTCTCTCCTCTGCTTTTTTTCTCCACTCTTCCTCTCTCCTCTGCTTTTTTTCTCCACTCTTCCTCTCTCCTCTGCGCTTTTTTTCTCCACTCTTCCTCTCTCCTCTGCGCTTTTTTTCTCCACTCTTCCTCTCTCCTCTGCGCTTTTTTTCTCCACTCTTCCTCTCTCCTCTGCTTTTTTTTTTCTCCACTCTTCCTCTCTCCTCTGCTTTTTTTTCTCTCCACTCTTCCTCTCTCCTCTGCTTTTTTTTTTTTTTTTCTCCACTCCTTCTCTCTCCTATGCTTTTTTTTTCTCCACACCTCTCTCCTCTTTTCTCCACTCCGCCCTTTCTCTCTCCATCCGTCTCCTCTTCTCTTTTTTTTCCACTCCTTCTCTCTCCTCTTTTCTCCACTTCTCTTTCATCTCAACTCCTCCTCCTCTCTCCACCCTTCTCCTCTCACCTTGTTCTCCAGTCCTCCCCTCTTCTCTCTTCCTTCCATTCTCTCCTATCCTTTCCTCCCCTCTTCTCGTTTTTTTTCTTCCTTCAGTTCTCTCCTTCTCTATTCCCCTTTCTTGTCCTCTCCTCCCTTCTTCTTTCTCCCTACCGGTTTCCTCTTTATTCTCTTTTTCTCTTCTTGCCCTGTCCTCTCCTCCTTTTTTTTCTTCCATCTGTTCCCCCCACCCTTTCTTCTCTTTTCCATTCTCCTCTTCTGCCCCTTCTTTCTGCCTCTCACCTCTTCTACCCCTCTCCTTTCCTTTCTTCTCTTTCCCTCCCCTCTCCAAAAAAAAAAAACAGTTCTATACACTCATTTAGAGGATCCAATCAAAGATCTATTAGTGTATTCATGTTGTCTGCAGTAAGTAATAAGGACCGGTTCGAACTTTTTCGTGCCCTAAGTCAGACTAATAAAGTAGATGTGGCACCAAACATCTTTTAATTCCAGCCTTTAGGTAAAAAAGTGAAATCCTTGTTAGGCTGTGTAGACATGTGATGTCGCTGTTTGTACGTTTCTGAGAAAACCGCACAAAATACAGAAGTGTAAATAGTTTTGTTAGGCGGGTAAAAGTCCCTGTTCCTTCCTCTTTCACTTTGTCTACAGTTGTAAGTGCTGCTGTTTTACCATAAATATGTGTAAATGGTCAGCAAACCTCAAGTCATGCTATGGTAAGAGCTGGAACACACTTTTTTTTTTTTGACTATTTAAAAAAAAAAAAAAAGCTCCTACATGCAAAATGCGGCAAAATTTACATTTTTAAATTGCTGTCAAGTTAAATTGTTCAGGGGAGGTTTTAAAACGTCCCGTGTATATTAACCACTACAATACAGGGCACTTTCGCCCCCTTCCTTCCCAGCCCAATTTTCAGCTTTCAGCGCTCTAGCGCTTTCAGTGACAATTGCGCGGTCATGCTACACTGTACCCAAATGAAATTGTTATCATTTTGTTCGCACAAATAGAGCTTTATTTTGGTGTTATTTATTCATGACTCCGTTTTTTTTTTTGCGATATAAGCGCAAAAATAGCGGAAATTTGGAAAAAAAACAATATTTTCTTTTTTCTATTTGAAAAGAAATCCAATAAAATCAAATTTTGTCATAAATTTAAGCCAAAATGTATTCTGCTACATGTTTTTGGTAAAAAAAATTCCGTTAAGTGTATAATAATTGGTTTGTGTGATCACGGACATATGTACGCAAATGATCATGTACATATGTGTGCAGGTGATCACATACATATGTGTGCAGATAATCATTGGGACATGTGATTTTAGTGGGACATATGTGGGGGACATGTTTTTATTATTAGGGACATGTGTTTTTATTATTTGGGGACATGTATGTTTTGGGGACATGTGTGTTTTGGGGACATGTGTGGGGACTGTGTGGTGTGTTGTGTGTTTACACTACACTGAAGATCAGTGAGTAAAAAGCTGTAAAAAACAGCCCATACTCACTGATCATCAGCCGGCTGCAGCGTTCTGCTCTCCTCTCCTCAGCGGTGACTTCCATGTGAGGAGAGGAGAGCCGATTGCCTAGCAACCGGCTGTTTGTTTACATCACATGACGGCCGTGATTGGACACGGCCGTCATGTGATCAGGAGGGCCAATCACAGAGCCCTCCTGCCGATCTGAGATGTGCCGTGTCCGGGTGACACGAGCACATCGGGATCGCGCCGCTACGCGGGCGCGCGCGATCCCGCTACTCCTGAATGACGTTCCTGAACGTCCTATCAGGAGTAGACGGCTCCCACCCGGCCGTATATATGCATTGGCCGGGTGGGAAGTGGTTAAGCATAAACTGTATGTAAGCATTCTTTGTGGGACATGCCCGAGCATTTCTGCTGTCCCAATACAGGATATCACTGGGTCCTTACTATGAATTGGAGTGAATTCTCTATAGTGACGATTGTTAACGTACAAGGTGGGGGGGGCCTCAGCTGTGGCCCCTGACAACTCCAAAGGGCGGCACATAATATTCAATAGATGGCAGAGGAGTGTCAGAATGTCATACATAGGAGGGGATGATCAGAGACTGCAGACATACAACAGGGATGATCAGACTGAAGACACGCTGAGGGCTAGTTTACACTTGCTTCAAAACAAGGCTTCAGACAAGCTTTGTTAAAGAGGGAGTAAACCCTGATGGGTTTACTTCCTCTTTCATTCCCTGCAAAGGCAAAGCATAATGGACTACTATGCATCGCATTATGTGTCACTTACCTGAGACAGGAGCCAGCGAAGTTGCCGCTGTCCCCTGTAGTCCGCTGCATCCATCTTCTTGGTGGGGTCTCGCAGCTCCGCCACTGTCATTCGGCGAAGCCGCGATGACGTCACTCCCGCGCATGCGCACGGGAGTCGACACGCGCGGCAGCTCCATCTTTGAGAATGCCGCGCTCAGTGCGCCTGCACCTGCGCGCCGCTGTCTACGGTGCATGCACCGTAGACAGCGGTTCCCGTTTTCGGGCAAATATCTCCTAAACCATATAGGTTTAGGAGATATTTCTTGGACCTACAGGTAAGCCTTAATCTAGGCTTACCTGTAGGTCAAAGTGGTTTGTAAGGGTTTACAACCACTTTAAAGCTCTCTGAATGCCAGTCAAAGGTCCTGTCACTAAATAAAATAGTTAGCTTACAGTCCTGTTTACACCTTGCTTTTGCTTGGTGCTTTGATGAGGCTTTGGTGGGGCTTCAAGCGAATTTTGCCATAGACTTCTATGGAGGCTTTGAAGATGCTTTGAAGCACCACTGAAGCTACATGGTGTATAACCTTTGAAGAAAAGCAAAAGCAAGGTGTAAACAGGACTGTAAGCTAACCACTATATTTAGTGATAGGAGCTTTGACTGGTGTTCAGAGAGCTTTAACAAAGAGTATCAGAAGCCTTGTTTAACCTCTTACTTACTGGGCACGCTATCCCACTTTGAATGACAATTGCGCGGTCAGGCTACACTGTACTCAAATAAAATTTTTGTAATTTTTTTCAAATGGAGCTTTCTTTTGGGGGTATTTAATCACCACTTGGCTTTTTATTTTTTGCTAAACAAAAAAAGATAGAAAAAAAATAAAATAAAAAATGTTTCATAGTTTGTTATAAAATTTTGCAAATGGTTAATTTTTCTCCTTCATTGATATTCTCTGATGAGGCTGCACTGATGGACTCAGATAAGGCGACACTAATGGGCTCAGATAAGGCGACACTGATGGGCACTGATAAGGCGACACTGATGGGCACTGATAAGGCGACACTGATGGGCACTGATAAGGCGACACTGATGGGCACTGATAAGGCGACACTAATGGGCACTGATAAGGCGACACTAATGGGCACTGATAAGGCGACACTAATGGGCACTGATAAGGCGACACTAATGGGCACTGCTAGGTGATATTGATAAGCGACACTGGTGATGCTCACATGATCAGCTGTCAGCCAATGACAGCTGATCATGTACTGTAAACAGAGCCGGCAATCGGCTATTTTTTATCCTCACGCTAACAGCGTGAGGAGAAAAAATTGCCGATTACCGGCTCTGTTTACATTACATGATCAGCTGTCATTGGCTGACAGCTGATGGTGTGATAAGGGGGCAGGGTCAACCCCTTTCTCCAATCTGTGAATAGCCAAGTCTCATAAACTCCCTGATCACAGAGCCCCTACAACGGGCACGCAGGCCGCTCAAGCATGGGAGGACATCTATGGACACCCTCCCGGCAAATTAGGTCCGCGCTGCAGCCATATTTCGGCTATAGCGTGAATGGAAGGGGGTTAAAGCCTTGTTGAAGCCAAAGCAAGTGCAAATGACCCTAAAAGATATAGGAAACTGGAGACATACTACATATAACTCTTAGATTACGTTCATTTTAGCCTCTTTACAAAAGAATGCATCCGTTACTGACTTCTAGTGCAGCAAGTAGCAAACTACAGCGCTACCAAACCGCCCCAAAGATGCTGCTTGCAGGACTTTTCCTAACGTCCTGCAGTGTGAAAAGTCGCACTGAAATGAATGGGAGGCAGTTTTCAGGCGTTATTTAGACGCTATATCTAGTGCTAAAATGCCTGAAAACCGCCTCAGTGTGAAAGGGGTCTTGGGAACATAATTTTTTCCTAGTTTCTCTCCTAGAGATCCTGCCAGTAACAGCACTTCCTGTTTGACACTGACAATGCCGAACTGCTGTTTTATATAAAACTTTGTATCCTTTGCAGCTTCCAGGATAACTCAAATAATGTTTTGCTGAGTGTGAAGTTGTATTGTTACAATGTAATCACTACATAATATACTCTGTTCCAGTCACTACATCACAGCATGCATTCAGACAAAACAGTAATTACTATTCACTGCCAGCCAGATTCTTCAAAGAATAAAAACTTCCATTTATTTCACATATTTAGGCCTGGTTCACACTGATGCGGATCTGAGGTGATCCAAAAGGCATAGATTTTCACGTCATCCGAAAATACATTGTTTTCTATGAAGGCCGTTCACATTGGCTGGGAGGGAAGGGGTTAAAGTCAACTTTTCATGGCTGCCATTGCTCACCTCACCTTTTGAGTAATTTTATCCCTGGCTGTCATGCTTATCCATTGGTTTCAATGCTTTTCTCAGTCACCACCGCTAATAATGGCAGCTAGAAATTAAAGGTTAAAAAGAAAAAACTGTAAGCGCAAATATTTGTGTACATGAAGTAATATAACAGGTAATATGAGTAATAATGGCTCAATAGTCCATACAGCAACAGTTCTTAGGCAGCTGTCCCCAGAGAAGAGCCAGAATGGCATCCAAAACGAGCGTCCATGGGTCTGGCAGATGACTAGGGGTGACTCAGTCCGTCCTCTGGCCACTGACCGATTTCCTGGTGGCCACAGGACGGACTGAGGCTCCCCCAGTCATCTGCCAGACCAGTGGATGCTCATTTTGGATGCCGATCTACACCTGCAGACGCCACTATTTACAGATGAGCCTGTTTTTATGTTATTTCTTGTAAGTGCATTACTTGGTTGGTGCTTCCTGTGTCTCTCTTCTCCCTCAGAAATCAAAGGTTAGAATGTCATTGGCTGCTATGGGGTGATACAAACAGTTCTCCCCCCTCAGCCTCTATAATAGGATCAGGGATTTGGATCTTCTATCTGATATCAGTTTGCTGCCTTCCTAAATCTACAATGCTGCTGTGATCAGGTTCCATCATGTCTAGGCCCTTCTGTGTACAAACAATGGGTCTACATAGAGTGCCATGCACCCTGAAGTCGCTATGTCTTGGTGTCAGCTGTATCTGTATGTGTTTTGTTCCAAAAATTCTTATCGAGGCAACGCATGTCAGATACAGTTTACATCACGTATGCAGAGCAGGCCACGATGGGAGAAACCATGCAATACAGAGATTTGTTTATATATATATATATATATATATATATATATATATATATATATATATATATATATATATATATATATATATATATATATATGTATGTGTGTGTGTATACATACCGTATTGGCATTAAAATCAGGGGGTAATCGTGGGTGCGTGTTGTATGCCGATTTCCCCCCCCCCATTTGTGAGCCTCTCGGCCGATCTTGAGTGTGGCTGAATGTGGCCGAGGGCTACCGTGCGCCGCATAGATACACAGAACATCTGGCTCTGTATCTCGGCGGCACCATTTTTAAGCGGCAAGGCTGCAGATGGACACTGATAAGGCTGCATTGATGGGCATTTTAAGTTTAAGTTTTTTTCCTTAAACTTCCTTCCTAAACTTGCTAAACTTGGGGTGCGTGTTATACGCCGGCGCATGTTACACGCTGTTAAATATGGTATGTGTATATATAGGACTGTTTGGCCACATTTGCCTGGGCGCACACACCTGTACACCCATGCAGAGGGCCATGTTTACCTGCCCAAGAGACACAATTGGTCTGTGCAGCCCCATAAAGCTAGCCTTTTAAAAGCAAGGACAGGTGGACGAGTGCACTGCTCTTCACTGATCTTCATGCACATGACTGCTTATTAGTGCCCGGAGCTCTAATTGGCTTCAAAAAAGGGTGAGCTCGGGAGCTTTAGTGACTGGGCGGTAGATGCCTCAGGTTCGTTTGCCCCCCCCCCCCCCCCCCAAACCGATGGAGCACCAGCTGCCACTGGTATCCACAACAAATAAAGCCGGCAACTCTGTGTACTCCATCTTCCTGACAGCAGAGGTCAGTACTATGTAACTCAGGGTTTAGAGGTCAAGAGTAAGTAGCGCAGAAGCAGGGGTCAGTAGTAAGCAATGCAGAGTGCAGAAGTCATTGGCAGGTAATGTAGTTGAGTGGTCAGTAGTCATTAACTCAGAAGTCAATAGTATCTAACTTAGGGGTCAGAATTAAGTAATGTAGAGTGCAGGGGTCAGTAATAAGCCGTGCGGATGCCAGTAGTAGGTAACTGAGTGGAGAGGTCAATAGTCATTAATTCAGATGTCAGAATTAAGTAAGGCAGCATGCAGTAGTAAGTTACATAAAGTGCAGAGGTCATTATTGGGAAACACAGAGGTCATTAGTAGCACAGAGTGCAGTGGTCGATAATGCACAGTGTAGAGGTCAGTAGTAAGCAGGGCATTTTTTTACCCTCAAACAATAGATGCTGGAACTCAACCATGACCCCCCAAAACTCCTCCACCCACACACACCCTCCAGATTACATCAAATAGTGGGTGTGTTCAGTCAAATTTCACGAACAGTCTTAAATGGGCATTAAATACCAGGATTGCAGTACATACAGAGTGCAGAGTTCAGGGGGGTTACACAGAGTGCAGAGTTGTCACTTGTAAACACAGAAACCGGACTTCTGTGTTTACAAGTGATTGTGGTGAGCAGGCCCCCCCACCCAAGGGCCTGAGCCAGAGGTGGTGGAACTGAGTTCCATCAAGGTCCCCCTGAAAAAAAAGCCCTGGTAGTAAGTAACATAGAGGTCAGTAGTAGCACAGAATGCAGTAGTAGATAATACACAGTGTAGAGGTGAGTAGTAAGTAACATATAGGTCAGTAGTAGCACAGAGCACAGAGTGCAGTGGCAGATAATGCATAATGTAGAGGTCAGTAGTAGCAGAGTGCAGTGGTAGATAATGCACAGTGTAGTGGTCACTAGTAAGTAACATAGAGGTCAGTAGTAGCACAGAGTGCAGTAGTAGATAATGCACAGTGCAGAGGTCAGTAGTAATGCAGAGTGCAGTGATAATTGGTGAATGCTTTTGTCTTTGTTCCCAGCCATGCCTACTTTCCTCACAGGCACACATTTAATCAATGTGAATGACAATGGCCAGGACCAAGCGCCATCCTCTCAAATGACTCACCTCCCCAGGGTTCCCCGTGTCTGCAGGTGGGGTGGGTGGCGGGGAGCGTTAATCAAGTTATATCTGCAAATGAGATCTTAAAACCCGTTACAAGATTTTAAAAGCAGGAATCAAATTGTGGACAGTTTGCAGATCGAAGCGGCTTCCTCAAATTGGGGACTATCTCCAAAAACTGGGGACGTAGGACCACCCTAGTATTGGGCCTGATTAGACCAATGTGTTTAAGTTGCAATGAAATGACACAGGTGTTATTTTATTGAAGTATAGTGAGTTGCAACCCCCTACAATTCACCATGCACACATAATACTGCACGGTAGCACACGTGTTATATGCTATGCATTGCTGTGCCTTGTCGCATGTAGCAGTCCTTAAGGGAAATCTGAATTGAGTGATTAATCAATTTCAATGAATGAATATTTAATTCCAGCAATATGGTGAGTATACAGCTCGGGTCCATCTGCGACTGCTTTCCATACGGTAGAAGGTAGAGAGTCTGCTGTGCTTATTACAGAGGATATGGGGGCTATTCCTTTAGAAGAGATCTCTCCGGATGAGACCTTCTACATGATATCAGCTGTTTATAGCTCTTGTATAATATACACAGGACAGTGCTGATAGGGAGCCACAGTGATAATGCCACCTTTCCTGGAGCCTGCAGTCAGCATTACAGTAATAATTGTGAGTAATGTCGGGTTATGTGCACCCAGCTGGCTCTCTATTATGTTATGAACTCCAGACACACCTGCACTAAATATCCTTCCTACAACATTCCTTTATTCAAAAGAAAGCTGATTAAAATTGTGCAAATAACCTTGTATTACGTAAGATTGCTGAAAATGATTATTATGCCTGGAGTTCTACTTTAAAGTGGAACTTTAGTCAGAAAATTAAGTCCTGTTAGATGACCTCAGGCTGGTCCCTTTAGGAGGTATAGATATGTAAAACATTACAAATAAGTGTCTATACTGTCTAAAATCCAGTATAGGGAGTCCCCGAGATCTGACTTGCGAACAACGACTACTTACGAGCGGCAGGTGGTGCCAGCAGGCACATCAGAAAACGATGTCGGAAAACAGCAGAAAACATCAGGAACGCTCTGCGCATGCGTGTCCGGATTACGAACAAGTCCGACTTCAGAACTAACAGTCAGTCCCTAACCTGTTCATAACTCGTGGACTGCCTGTAATACACTGCCTCACCCTGCTCTGCACATGCTCAGTTGCTCTTCATTTTTAGGCACTGCTGAGTTTGTAGAGGCTGATCCGCTTGACAGCCTTACAGCGCAATTAAACCCTCCTATCTTTTACAGCCAAGGAAGCGCCTTCTGTTTGATCTGCAACTGCCATGGCTCTGCACATGTCATCAGTTATGACAATAGCCATTTGATGGTTTGACAGTTTGGTTGACGACACAAGAAAATGTGATGGCAGTTTCAGCATTCCAGGAATGTAACTGTTTTTTTTTTTTTTTTAAACCGCTAAATCGATGGGTTTAGTTTCCCTTTTATGATTTTCCTGCTATTCAGGGGCTCTGGGCTTCAGCAAAATGTCAGCCTCAAGAAATAAGAAACAGGAGCAATGCTGGAGGCAAATTACAGCACACACTAATTTTGGTAGCATAATTATTAATGTGGAATTTATGTTGCTTGCTAAAGAACATTAATTTTTTATCAAATTGTTCTAGGTAAACTTCGGCTTTAACCACTTCAGCCCCGGAAGATTTGGCTGCTGAATGATCAGGCCATTGTTTGCGAATTCGGCACTGCATCGCTTTAACTGACAATTGCTCAGTCATGCTGCGTTGCACCCAAACAAAATTGACGTCTTTTTTTCCTCGCAAATAGAGCTCTTTCTTTTGGTGGTGTTTGATCGCCTCTGCCGTTTTTATTTTTTTCACTTAAACAAAAAAGAGCGACAATTTTTGAAAAAAAAAAAACACAATATTTTGTACTTTTTATATATATATATATATATATATATATATATATAGAATATCCCCATTTATTTTTTAATAAAGCAAATTTTTCTCAGTTTAGGCCGATATGTATTCTGCTACATATTTTTGGTAATAAAAATTGCAATAAGTGTATATTGATTGGTTTGCACAAAAGTTGTAGCGTCTACAAAATAGGGGATGGATGTATAGCATTTAATTTTTGTAATTTTTTTTTTTTACTAGTAATGGCAGCGATCTCCGTTTTTTATCAGGACTGCAACATTATGGAGGACATGTCAGACACTTTTGACACATTTTTGGGACCATCAGCATTTATACAGCGATCAGTGCTATAAAAATGCACTGATTACTGTAAACATTTCACTGGTGGGGAAGGGGTTAACCAGGGCCGTCTTTAAGGCAGGGCAAAAGGGGCAGCTGCCCAGGGCCCTGTCATTGTTGTGGGGCCCAAAGCAGCTGCCTCATACTTGCCAACTATCCCAGTTTACATTTCCTTGTCCCTTGAAGTTTTAGTCCTGTACTGCTACTAATGCTGCCCAGCTCTGCCCTATTGTGTACGGATGACTCACCTGCAGACCTGTGTTTACATGTAAATACTGGAATTCATATGTAAATAGCAGTCGCATGCATATGTAAATAGCTAAGGCCAATGGCATTGATATGTAAATAAAGGCAGCATTCATAGGTATATCATGCCCCCCTGCAGTGAGGAGAAGATGTGCTGTAACCTATTGCAACCAGTGAGCAGTATTACTGTACAGTAATCTCTAGCAGCCAATCAACAAGCAGAAATGTGCTGTAACCTCTAGCAACTAATCAGTGAGCCTTAAAGAGGAGCTGCACCTAAAAAAAAAAATATTAAAAGCCAGCAGCTACTAATATTGCAGCTGCTGACTTTTAATAAAATCACACTTACCTGTCCCAGGTTCCAGCGATGTCGGCGGCAGATGACGAGCGATCGCTCGTCTCGCTGCTGCCACCGCCGCCATCCTCTGTCAGGGAATCGGGAAGTGAAGCATGACGGCTTCACTGCCCGGTTCCCTACTGCGCATGCGCGAGTCGCGCTGCGCGTCTCTTATGGTCCCCCGCTGTGTCTCTGGGAACTGTGTTTCCCAGAACACAACGTGGGGGGGCGGGGCGTCTGCGGGGGTTCTGCGGTGGTCTGGCCGGAAGTGGGTGCAGTTACCTGGATTATCCAGGTAACTGCACCCCCCTCCCCCCTGAAAGGTGCCGATTGTGGCACCGGAGGGGGGGAGGGATCAAAATAGCGGAACTTCCCCTTTAGGGTGAAGAACCGCTTTAAGGAGTGCTGTAACCTCTAGCAACCGGTCAGTAAGCAGTAATGATATGCTGTAACCTCTGGCAACCAATCGCAATCGCTGCCTGATCTGATACAGTAAACTGACTTTAAGTCTAGCTGCTATTTATTTTATGTCTCGGAGAAGGTGGAGAGCGAAATTGCACGGGGGGCCCTAAGAAAATTTTTGCCCGGGGGTCCAATCAATATTAAAGACGGCCCTGGGGTTAACCACTAGGGGCGATGAAGGGGTTAAATGTGTTCCCTCTCTGTGTTCTAACTGAAGGGGGGGCGGGACAGTGTAGGGGAGATGGCAGATCGCTGTTCATGCTCTGTAAAAGTGGGGTATTATGTCCATTTTCAGTGTGCTAATCCTCCCGAACCACGAATATAGATTAGAATCGTATTTTATTTTTTTTCTTCAGTGGAGGCATTCGCACAGGTATATAAACATGCACTGGGTTCAGATTCATAACACAAAATCCAAGAATCTGTATCTGAGTACACGCCGTATATATGTATACCATTGGGAAGAAAGAACAGGACCGTTTTTTCACATTAAAAACAGATCTATATACTGATCATTTACACAGGAACTTTTGTTCCTTGTCTAATGATCCGTAAACATTTTACGCCCCTGCTACGGGCCAATAAACGCTTTAAGATCAGCGGTTAAACAGCTCATAGTGTTTTTAAATAAAATAAAAAAATGTCAGTTCACTAAAAAAAACACTACTAACATACCGTATGAGCCATTTCTTTAAAAGAGAAATTGATGTATTTGGGACTTTATATCAGGCAATGGCCTAAGTGAGGTCACATGCCTCCATCCCTGTTTATGGCAAAATAAAAGGGAGGGGGCAAAAAGTTGGCACTTTAAATGAAGCATGTAGCTGCAAAAGATAACAACAATAGTTGTGTAAAAAGATATTTATTAATTCATGAAATTCTATATATAACATGGTAAAAGATATAGTACATGGTAATATTAAATTCCGTAATATAATTCATATGTACAACCATATTAAGATACATGAAAATAACAGGATAAAAAACAGTTCATGGTAATAATTTATTGATTGTTGTAATTCATATATATACTTCTGCACATATAGGATGGTCCAATACAAAATACAAAATGGGAGTAATGAAAACTTGCGGTATACTAACACCAGCACCCACCAACGCCCTTAATAACCAGTGAATGGTCCTTTTGTACCTGGTATGGATTTTGGGGGGGACCTCATGCCAATTTAAAAAAAAAATTGATTTGAGATTTCCCCCAAAATTTATACTAGATCAGAAGAGCCTAGTATTGATTGGTGAGGAATTGTCAGAAACCATGAATCAGACCGAGACAGAAGTACAATTAAATAACACTTGTTAAATAAAAATAAAAAGGTAAATAGAGTAAGCGTAGTCAAAGCATAGCCAGAGTCCAGTAACCAGATCAAGTAGTTAGCCAGTCCAGAGTTCAATAACCAGATTGAGGTAAATGCTGCATAAAGGGATCAGTGGCGGCTGGTGTTTTTTTTTTTTTGTTTGGGTGCTAGCAAACAACCGAACCACCCCCTCCCTGTTCCCCCCACTGTCTGCTGATTAGTTAATTGGCACTTACCCCATCTAGGCAGCGGGGATCGAGCATTCGAGGAGCAGTGACTGGGATCTGGCATCCGAGGAGAGTCAGGATCGGGCAGGAAGCAGCCATGGGGATCAAGCATCCAGGCATTGGCTCTTCTCCTCCTCACTTCCACTGTGCATTTCCTCCCCTTCTCTTAGGTGTCCAATAGGATCGCCTGTCCTTTCAGCCAATCAGGTGACTGGTATCAGACCCACTTTATGATTGGTCAGGAGGAGGATCAGTGCTGCAATAGCAAATATTCATCAGCTGTTGCAACACAACTAGGTGGGCTCCAGATGCCCGTACACCCACAATGGACCGGAAGGGATAGTGAACCAACAATTTCAGTATCGCATGCAATATTTGAAGAAAATGTGTCACGTGACCCAAATACAGTAAAACCTTGGTTTGAGAGTAACTTGGTTTGAGAGCTTTGTGCAAGAAAAGAAAAATGTTTTAATAAATTTTGACTTGATATACAAGCAATGTCTTGATATACAAGTAGCGTCATGTCACAACGGAGTATAAAACAGAAGAGAGGCGCCTCTAATGCCCCGTACACACGAGCGGACTTTTCAACATCCAAAGTCCGAAGGACTGAGTCCGTCAGACTATCCGATCGTGTGTGGGCTGCAACGGACTTTTGACTCGCCAAAGTCCGAAGGACTTTAGAATATGGAACATGCTTCAAATTTTTCCGAAGGAACTCCGCCGGACCCGGTCCCCTTCGAAAAATCCGCTCGTGTGTGTGCTAGTCTGACGGACTAAAACCGACGCTAGGGCAGCTATTGGCTACTGGCTATGAACTTCCTTATTCGAGCCGAGTCGTACGTCATCACGTTCGAATCCGTCTGAGTTTAGTGTGATCGTGTGTGGCCAAGTCCGCTCAGCCGAAAAGTCTGTCAGAACTCCGTCGGAATTCCAGCAGAACTCCGACGGAACTCCTTCGGAAGTCTGTCGGACATAAGTCCTCTCGTGTGTACGGGGCTTAAGTGTAGCAATATGGTTACGTTTAATGAAGGTACAACTCTTCAGGCGCCTCTCTTCTCTTTTCTACTCTGGAGCTCCTGCTAGATTTTGCTTCTAATCCCCTTGTGGAGGCTTCCATTTGTGGATGGACATTTTATGGTTACACTAACTGGTCACATTGCTATAATCTTTTACTATACTATAAACTGTAGGACTTAAAATAAATGGTTGTGGAACGAATCCATTATTTCTTATGGGAAAATTTGCTTTGATATACAAATGCTTTAGATTACAAGCATGTTTCTGGAACGAATTATGTTCACAATCCAAGGTTTTACTGTACCACATGCAATCTGCTTTAGTGAATTGAGCCCCAGGCCCTTGACCTCCACTGCAGAAGCGACTAAGTCTGGTCAGGAACACACCCCCGACCTGCTGATTGGACAGTGAAAATGCAGGACTTGGTGAAAATTCAAGCCACCTATGGGGTCCTTTTTAGTTTCACATCCTGGAAAGTGTAGTGACTGAGCTAGACCATCTCAGGATAGAGAAATACAAGGATGGAAACTGGCCTAAGTTCTGATACTTGAAGTGAACATTTTGCATCCTTGGCTGAAAAGAAAGTGTTTAGTTATTAAATGACTTTCTGTATCTGATTTAACGTTGCGATCTTACCTCTTGCCCCCCTGCTCGTGCATCTGCAGAGAGACTACACGGAATAAAGATGTCATGACAAGAGGAGCCATCTTCTCTGCTAAGTTGAAAATCAGTCAGCAGTGGATGGGACATGGCTCTAATGAGCGGAGCTGCCGGAAAATGATGTAGAAGTCAATGTGATTAGGCTTCATCTGGTATGCCGGTACTTCATTATTCCACAACTACCTTTACCAGTTGTAAATTGTTAATATAACAAGGCGGAATATGGGCGCACACATACACTGCCCATTTCTATCCTTCGTGACATTGGTTTATAGACACATTAAGATGAATTCCAGGAAAAGAGCAGGAGTAATAACAAAATGTATTGCCCATACCGCCATGCCCCCCCAATCCAATGATTGGCAACTTGCCAGGTTGGTGCACTTTCTTCAAAGTAGATCTAGGCCCTAACTAGGCTAAATCATTGCCGCTAGTCTCCGTAATTTCCAAGGGACAGAGTGACTACACATGAGCACAATAGCGAAACTGTTGTCACCCTTGAACAGGAAGCGCTAAAATGGACCTTCATGACAGGGTCACCAGGTATTATTTTAAAGTGCATTTGGCCCTAAATCAAATCTTCTATATGTATGGCATCCTGCTTCACTGTATTGAGTTTCCCTTTGGGGCCTATCCAATTTTATACATACTGTCAGCCCCTTTCCCTTCCTATAGTTCATGTGTTAAATATTCATTTTGCTAGGAGGAAAGGAACAAATGAACCACTTCCGGACCACCCACTGTGTGTGTGTGTGTGTGTGTGTGTGTGTGTGTATATATGTGTGTGTATGTATATATATATATATATAATATATATATAATATATATACACACACACGTTGGTACTTTGACATTATGACATTATATACCAGCATTATGCTTGCAGCTAGCTTCCATGACCCCAGTATTTTATTATACAGCAGGCGATCTTCTTTTGCACAAAGGTGGTCTCGGCGGTGGATTCATCCCTGGATCACTTTTATAGGCAGTGGAATGTCCATGGAGGACCGGAGCGACCTCCGATGAAGCCCAATGGCCTTAAAGTGATTGTACACCCTGTACAACCACTTTTACCTACAGTTAAGCGTATATTAAGGGTTACCTGTAGAAAAGGAGAAAACCCCCAATAAAGCTGGACTTTATAAGTGACTGAAAACACTGATAACAAATATTAATACAATATTTTATTGAGTACAAAAGGCTCGAACAAATGTCCAACCCCAAATGGGTTGGACATTTGTTTGAGCCTTTTTTATTCTATATTATGTTTGTTCTTCTATAATTTTTCTAAATGCTTTATATGCATATTTAAAGAAACTTTTGTACTCAATAAAATATTGTATTAATATTTGTTATCAGTATTTTCAGTCACTTATAAAGTCCCGCTTTATTGGGGGTTTTCTCCTTTTCTATATAACCTATTTGGGATGTGGTGACTGATAACAGTATTTTCTGCGATTATTGGGATTTTCTTCATATTAAGGGTTACCTGTAGGTGCTGGAAATATCTCCTAAACTTCCACAGTTTAGGAGATATTTACAATAAAGCCATGCGCCGATGTCTGCGGCACATGAATACTTTAGAAAGGGCAGATCGTGCCATCTCTAAAGGGGTCATGCCCCTTCCATGCAATGCATAGTAGGTAAAAAAAAGGAAAATTCCTTATTACCATGTACTCCCCCGGGGACCCCTACTACCTCTCATTTCTTTCTTCCCTATCTCTATTTTTTTTTTTTCTCCTACCTAAGATTACTTTTTCTTTTATTCTCCCTCTCTCTCTCCTCTTTCATTTTACTCTATATATAGTTCTGGTAGCAGAACTTTTATTTCCCTAGTTATCATTATACCAATTGTACATAGTTCCTATATGTAGATTTTAGATTCTATAATAGATTTTTTTTTTTATTATTTAAAAACTATACTCTTGATAATAATTAAGACTTTTTATTTTATTTTATTTTTTTTATCTGAGGTCATCTTTTATTAACCTGGTCTAAGTTGGTTTTATCCCCTCTTATACAATGTATGATGCAATCTTTTGAGTAGTTAGGTCCATACTACTACAACTTAAAGTGGTTGTAAACCGTTTTAAATAATTTATTATAAAAAACAAACAAAAAAAAAAAAACCTGCAAGACAAAGGCATAATGAGCTAGTATGCACAGCATACTATGAAATAAAAATGAGTGCAGCGCTAGACAGAATGTGACTAGATGTGTGAAGACATCTAGAACTTACCCAGAAAGATGAGATCAAATATAAATTCACTATGTCTCATGAATGATACTATATCACAATACAAGGACCAATGCAATGTGTAACATAAAAACACTATAACATGTGAATGGTATATTCAAAAAATTATAAACACAAATCTAAGTCAATAGTGTTGTACAAACATTGTGACAAAAATAATAAAAAAATAAGAATAAGCCTAAGGCCGCGTACACACGGGCGGACTGTCTGACGGACTTGGTCCACTGAAACGTGTTTCAGCGGACAATGCGCTCGTGTGTGGGCTTCAGCGGACTTTTTCAGCGGACAGTCTGGCGGACTAAGTCTTTCGGAATTTCCGTAATATTGTCCGTCCAAACTTGGTTTCAGCGGACAGTCCGCTCGTGAGTAGGCTAGTTGGACGGACTAAGTATGGCGCATGCTCAAAGGATTTACACGGCCGAAGGTTGCATTGCAGTGTATTGGACGTCGTATTTCTAGTCCCGTCGTACGTGCTGTACACGTCATCGCGCAAGCTTTCAGCGGACTGTCTGTTCATCGTGTGTGGTCAAGTCCGTTCATTCAAAAGTAGGACGGACTGTCTGTCGGATTGTCTGACGGACTTAGTTGGACGGATAGTCCGCCCGTGTGTACGCGGCCTAAGTGTCCAAAAGATGCCAAAAAACACTCAAAGGTGGTATAAATGAGAGGTTGGGTACTCTTATTGGATGTGGTGGACACATATACCATACAGCAGTGGGTCAAACGAGCTCGTAACACCTCAATGCCTGGTGTTGTAATGCTGCGACTCCAACCATGTGTTTTCTATTCCATACGTCAGGACGGCAATGAGACTGGCAGCCTGATGTTCACACTAGATGTAGTTGTTCCGTGACTCCAACTGTACATCTCCAGACCATAGGACAGATGGCAGCAACCCTCTCACCGGTAACTTTCTGTCTGTACCCTTATGAATTACTTACCTGAGATCGAAACCCCCGCATCGGTCCTCGTTCACCACTCCAGCGGCCGACATCTCCGGGGGGACGGGTTACTTCCGGGTATGGCGGCTCCGGCACTATGATTGGCCGGAGCCGTGATGACGTCACTCAAGTGCGGCTTGTCTGTAGTATAAAGTGGTTGTAAAGGGTTTACAGCCAGTTGAATATTATGACCATATATCTGATCTTTTCTTTTGCTGCCACCATATGTACTTATATATGCTAATTGTTAAAATTCAATAAACAAATTTGACAAGGAAAAAAAGGAAAATGGCAGAAGAAGAAAAATAAAAATACAGCATGGCTGTCAATGTGTGTTAAGGCTATGTGCCTATAGTAATACATTTTTTATTTTTATTTTTTGTAACATTTTGACTCTTGATGCAACCTGTAAAAAAACAAAAAAAACAGTTGAGTGCACATTTAAATATAATGCATTTCTGCCGTTAAAACAGGTGTCAATGCACATGTATTTTCAATGCATTTTTATGTGTCTTATGGTAATAATGAGCCCTCGTAGATTACAGCAAAGGCTTTAGGAGCATGATTATCAAACCTGCCAAAAAGGTGGATTCTGTCAGAATCTTTGGTGGGAATTGTGGCCCCGATACCATGTAATCCTTGTTCACCGAGCCGCAGTCTCACCTACATTTATGTGATTTTCCCAACTCTTCCAGCTTCTGACTTTAGACGGAAGGTTTTTGGCAGGGAAATGTTTTAGCACCATCTGCTATTAATGATACGTGGCGGGGAACATGACGTGACAACCTGAGAGAGATACAGAGATAACGTGGATCACAAATACATAATAGGCATCCGGAGGTGGTGGAGGGGAGGAGGAGGAGGGGGGCTGGTACGAGGACGTTCTGACCGGGGGAACCTGCTGTACGGCAGGCTGCTTGTTTTACAGTCCGGGTATTGAGTGTTGGTTTCAGTAAAAATGCAAGCGAACGCTCGTATAGCATTTTATTGTATACTGTGTCCTACATAACATTTGTCTATAAAACCTGGAATTATGGCACAGGTTACATCTAACTATAAACAACATAAAATACAAAGGAGCCGAAATGTTTTTTCTATTCTTCTGATTCGCTGCAAAAGGAGCGTGCAAGGACCAAGAACAGAGGCCTACAAAATGCTGCGATCAAATCTGTAATTTATAGAGATTAAGACGCAGTAGTACTGTATGCTATGGGCCCTTGCACACAGCTCTGTTTTGGTCTGCAGCATTTACTGTAGATGCGTAAACCAATAAAAAAAAAAATTTGCATCCCTGCTCTGACCAAATTTTACGGTGTATGCATGTAGAGTTGTAGACGTTTGTGCATAGAAGGTAAATGGGCCATATGTTCTGCCATTGCTGCCTAGCGTATTTGGCTGTGAGATGTAAACATCTACAATGCGTAAGCACCAGCAACAACACAGGTACAAAATGACCTTGACCTTTAACCAAAGACTTACAGAAAGAAGTGCCAGACTAAAACCAGATAAACAAATTCAAGATCATTTTAATGGTTAGTAAAATGTTTTATAAAAATATCCAATGCATTTCTGGGGATAACCATTCCCCCTTCATCAGGTCTCAACACAAGATAAAACGGATGGAGAAAACAGTGACTTCCCAGATCCATATGAGAGGCAGTATTGAACTCTCCCCATGGAGGAACAAGTTCACAGCATTTTCTGAGCAGCAATGGTGTCACAATCGGGGGTCAGGCTCGAAGACCAGTTGCTATAGAAGTAGCGGAACTACCACTGACCAGCAGGATAGGCACTCAGGCAGTCACCCTGGCAGATGACGCGGACTCACCTGAGGTGTGGAGTACTAACCGGTGTTCACCAGAGTTCCCGATGATGGAGCTGGATTTTGCTGCATATTACCAGGTCGTGGTCCACCCCACCAGATGGTGAGCAAGCCAGGGTCCAGTAGAGGGTATGCAGGTAGGGATCAAACAGAAGCGTAGTCAGTAAACAAGCTATAGGTCAGTAATGAGTAGTTGCAGGTTGGGATCAGGCAGAAGCATAGTCAAGGAGCAAGCCAAAGGTCGATACCGAGTAATAGCACAATATGGATGGCAGGAGGGAAGACAGGAGCGAGATACTGGCTGGAGAAAGCACAATAATCTGCCAAACGGGAAGTGCAGAGACATTGCTTAAAGGGATTGTAAACCCTTGTGCATAGGATGCATTAAAGTGAAAAAACACCTGGCAGTCATCGGCCCCCCCAGCCCCCCCCCACCTGTTTTACTTACCTGAGCCAGGTCATCTCCTCGGCAGGGACACTCTGTCCCTCTGTCCATGGGGTCACGGCTCGTGATTGGATAGATTGATAGCAGCGCAGCCATTGGCCCCCATTGCTGTCAATCAAATCCAATGAAACGGGCACCGGAGGGCGGGGCCGAGTCCGGCAATCGCATAGCTCCCAACTGTCCCTGATTTGGAGCAATGTCCCTCATTCCACCACATTTGTCCCTCATTTTGGTCTGATCTATATAGTTGTACATAAAATTCACTTTTTATCTTTCAAAAAGTGTTTCCCAGTGCTAAACCTTTCATCTAATTTCTAAATTACTGCATTTGCACATTTTAAAGGCCAATATAAAGGAATAGTAGTGCTAAAAAAAAGTCCTTGTAAATGTAACCTTCTTTTTTTTTTTTTTGGTTAATTCTCTTTTAAGGGGTGTGGCAGGGGGCGTGTCCTATGCCTACATACATTTGTTAGTAGGTGTCCCTCATTCCCATCTCAATGTTGGGAGGTATGCATTAATCTATGGGCGCAAGTGCTGGACTTGGGAGCCTTGCCCGCAAGGTACCCCCTCGGGAGAGCGATTCTAGGGGGTTATCTGATGTGGGGTAGAGCCGCCGGGGGACCCCAGAAGACGATGTTAAGTATGACATGTTTGTTATTTAAGAAAAATAAAAAACAATCCTTTACAATCACTTTAAATCAGGAAGTTCATCGGAGGAGCAAAGAGTTCAGGGCTCAAGACAAACAAAGTTTAAGACGGGATCATTCACGGAATTTTTCCAGGGAACTGTCCAGGATTCCAGGTAGCTTAGCAAGAGGAGACATTGCTTGACACTGCAAATGTTCCAGGTTCAAATCCAGGCCCTGACCAATGGAGCATTCTGGAAGACTGAAAATTTTAGGACATTCTGTACCTTTGCCGCTGCCACCGCCAATGTTTGCTTCTGTCTGTGAAAGGCGCAGGTCCAAGTGCAGAATGGCCTTCAGTCATTCAGAATGTGTTTTACAGAGCAAGTCACTGTTGAATTTTTTTTTAACATTATTGAAATGTTAGAGGGATATTTCATGTCTGTGCTTGCAGCTGAGCTGCGGTACATGTTGCAGATTTCATCCACACAATGCTGTGTTTTCTGCCTGAGTTCTAGTGAGGACAGGGCACATAGAAAACAATTGCAGAGACCGGGTTTTTCTGCTCTAGATCTCTGCACAAGTACGAACAAGCCTTTATGCCCCATACACACGATCAGAAATTCTGTCAGAAAAACTTGGATGGTTTTTCCGACGGAATTGCGCTCAAGCTTGGCTTGCATACACACAGTCACACAAAAGTTCTCTGAACTTTCAACCATCAAGAATGTGGTGACGTGCAACACTACGACAAGCCGAGGAAATTAAGTTCAATGCTTCCGAGCATGCGCCAAATTGTTTCCGAGCATGCTTGATTTTTTTTGCGCGTCCGAATTGCATACAGACTAACGCATTTTCGCATAGGAATTATTTCCGACAGAAAAATAGAGAACCTGCTCTCAATATTTTCCTTCTGGAATTCTGCCAGCAACAGTCCGAATGGAGCATACACACGGTCAGAATTTCTGATAAAAAGCTCTCATCGGTCTTTTGCTGGCAGAATTTCTGTGTATTGGGCATAAGTCTGTGAGTGTTATTAGGGCTATTACCTTTCATTTCTATTCTCTGTGTTCTGGTGAAACAATTCTCACTTCCATTGGGCAATGGAGGTAGGTGGATCAAGCTTGCCTTTTTTGTTACCTAATACCATAAGTTTTTATTGTGCACCATTACAACCTTGGCTGCCAGTCAACCAAGCACCAGTCCATACACTGTGGCTCCAATTAGTCTAAAAGTTGTCTTTTTTTTCTTGGGTTTATTTCTTGAGGAATTTTAACAAGAGAGGGGATCAGGGCATGGGATACTCAAACGCTTAATAATCAGAGGGCAAACTTCTTCCTGAGTAATCGCAGGTATGGAACAGTCCAAGGCCTCATAGCTGAAGACCATGGGGCAAGTCTTTTTGGCATCTGTGTTGCCAGTTCCAAAAAACTACGTCACAGTGATTAGCGTAAAGTCATATTAAAGGCTCTTGCCTTTATTTTTTTAATTATAAATAACAAACCACAAGCGGTGGTTTTACACAGAGCAGCCCTGAGCCTCCTTTTCTTGGGTGCCCCGCCAATGCTCCTGCCCCTTTCCCTTGCTTGATATCCTCATTGCAAGCCACTTGCTATGGGGGCATTAGTATGTGCTCCCTCTGCTCCCTCCTTGCTCACTGTGATTGACAGCAGCGGGAGCCAATGGCTCCCACTGCTGTGTCTCAGCCAATGAGGAAGGAGAGACCAAAGAGAGTTGCTGCTCTTGTGCTCACTGCTGGATTGAGATTTGGGTAAGTATAGTAGTGGGGGGGGGGGGGGGCTTAACACTGAAAGTTTTTAGTTTTTTTTTATCTTCGTGCATTGAATGCATGAAGGTAAAAAAAAGAACCTTTGGCTTTTACAACCACTTTAGGGTCATTACTCACAAGTCCCCAGGACAGCTGCCACTTTCCGGCTTCCCCTGTACAAAATCCCATGAGTGAGACAGCACTTCAAGACCAGATTCTTTCTGATGAGGTTCTGCAATCAACTTCTGGCAAAGTCCATCCAGACCCTCAACCCGTCACCACTGAGGCCTCTAAAAGCAGCTGTATGATACATGGCATGCTTGAGGGCAGCGGGCTCTGGAAACCTGGGGAGAAGTAACCTCGCTCACCAGTGTCTCAGGCTATTCATCACCATTCCAGGACACTTCTGAACACTCCTGTCCAGGGATTAGCTGGATCCCGATAAATATTCATGCTGGTAATTTAGAATCTCCCGCCTTATGCTCTGGCAGCTTCTTCCAGAGACAGGGTGAAGCAATCAAACTCCCAGCCTGAGAAACCTCTGAGCAGACCAGGCCAAACAATTACCAGTTTCTGACTCTATTTCCTTATTAAAGCATTTTGCTTGATCCAGACACACTCATAAATTCTGCGGTCAACTACAACTGGCAGTACTGTGAGCTCGAGCAATGACGTACTCTACATCTCGGGATAATCACAGATTAACATATCAATGTCGCTTCCCTGCATTCATTGTCACGTTATTTATTGACACTTCCAATTACACCGGCAGCGCTGTCATTTTCTTTTTTCTTTTTTTTTTCATGACAAACTCAACTGGGGGACTATTATTGTGTCACAAGATGCTGCTTGCAAAAGTTTCCTCTGTAATTAAATCTTTCAGTGACAAAAATCACCCCAGAGGTGATCTCTATGCTAAGTGGCCTGTATGTCTTACGGCAGAGATGTGCGTCACTTTGTTATAGAAGGTATATATTGATAAGGATTGTATATACAAAAAAGTACATGCAAGTTCATGTCTAAGAGATAGAAGTAAGAAGAGAGATGGTTAGGATTTCACCAAGATAGACATACAGGCCTGATGGCAAAACCATTATTGGGCCCCTCTGCCCCTACATTCTCCATCTCAAAGGCAAATCTTGTTGTGATTCCATAAAGTCATTTCTTATTTAGAAGTAGTATAGAGATTCCCATTCTATATATCAAAGATGGCGAACCTTGGCATCCCCAGATGTTTTGGAATTCCATTTCCCATGATGCTCATGCACTCTGCAGTGTAGTTGAGCATCATGGGAAATGTAGTTCCAAAACATCTGGGGTGCCAAGGTTTGCCATCACTACTATATACAGTATACATTCATGTTAACCAAATGTATATAACAATTAATATTGCTACAATTTTGCATAGATTAAGTGAGGGTTAAAAGCCCCGTCAGGCTTCCTTTTTGTTTTTTTGCCATCTGTGTCCTATTGGGGAGATTTCTCTTCACTTCCTGCCCCAATAGCCAGAAGAAATCCCTAGAAGAGTGAAGAGATCACTGGTTGTCACCAGAGCTAATGTTCCTATTGGAAGATTTCCCCTCTATTACTGTTCTGGGAACAAACCAAAACGTGGGATTTCCTTTCACTTTCAGTGATAATGGGAAAGTATAAATCGCATACCTCCCAACTTTCTGAGATGGGAATGAGGGACACCTATTAGCAAAAGTAAATAGGCATAGGACACACCCCCTGCCACGCCCCCTTAAAGGAGAATTGTACAAAAGAAATTGATTGTTTAAACCCACAAGTTCTTTTTTACCACTTCCAAAAGCCAATATAACAGGAATTAGAATTTGCAAATGCAGCAATTTAGAAATTGGATGAAAGGTTTAGCACTGGCACTTTTTGATGGATAAATAGTGCATTTTGTATATAACTATATAGATCAAACCTAAATGAGGGACAAATGAGGAGCTGTGAGGGACAGAGGGACTTTGTTCCAAATCAGGGACAGTCCCTCGAAATCAGGGACAGTTGGAATCTATGTAAATCGCCCTAATGGGTGCGCAGATGGCAATAAAAACCTGACAGGCATTCTAATGCCTCTCCATCCAAAACAAACAAAACATTTTTCCTTTAGTTAGACTTTAATAAATAACTGTCAGACAGCACTGGGCCCCCTTGTGATTCTAGGCCCTGTAACATTTGCATGGTCTGCTGTGACTATCGTTACCCCGTGAGAAGGTCTTCCAACTGTCTCTCTCAGCAGGGGCTTCCCTTATCTTCAGTCAACTCGTGCTGTTCCATCTCACTCAGTACTTTACAAACAATAAAAACCATCCCTGGCGCATTCTGTGCCATAGTCCTATTTATAATAAAGCCAAGTGTCTTACCTTCTGTTTTAACAACTTAAAGAGGGATTCCGCCCAAAAAAAAAATATTAAAAGCCAGCAGCTATAAATACTACAGCTGCTGACTTTTAATAAATGGACACTTACCTGTCCCGGGTTCCAGCGATGCGGGCAGCCGAGGCCGATCGACCGCTCGGGCCTCGGCTGCTGCCGCCGCCATTCGAGGTGAGGGAATCAGGAAGTAAAGCGAATCGGCTTCACTTCCTGGTTCCCTACTGCGCATGCGCGAGCTGCGCCGCGCAATAGGAAATCTCCGCGCTGTCACTGGGACCCGTGTGTGTCCCAGCAGACAGCGCGGCAGGGCAGGAAATGGCGTAGACTCCCGTGGGAGTCTATGCCCGGAAGTGGGTGAAAATACCTGTCTTTGACAGGTATCTCCACCCCCCTCCCCCCTGAAAGGTGTCAATTGTGACACCGGAGGGGGGGGGGGGGGGTTCCGATCAGCGGAGGTTCCACTTTAGGGTGGATTCCCGCTTTAAGGACCAGGCCAATTTTTCAAACTTGTTTATAAGTTAAAATCATTTTTTTTCCTGGAAAACTACTTGGAACCACCAATATATATATATATATATTTTTTAGACACCCTAGAAAATAAAATGGCGGTCGTTGCAATACTTTGTCACACCGTATGTGTAGCAGTCTTACAAACGCAATTTTTTGGGAAAAAATGCGCCTTTTTAAAAATAAAAATAAGAAAACTGTAAAGTTATCCCAATTTTTTTAATATTCTGAAGGATAAGGTTACGCCAAGTAAATTGATACCCAACATGTCATGCTTCAAAATTGCACCCGCTCGTGGAATGACGACAAACTTTTATACTTAAGTCTATATAGGCCAGTGATGGCGAACCTTGGCACCCCAGATGTTTTGGAACTACATTTCCCATGATGCTCAGCTACACTGCAGAGTGCATGAGCATCATGGGAAATGTAGTTCCAAAACATCTGGGGTGCCAAGGTTCGCCATCACTGATATAGGCCATGTTTAAAAATTTCTACAGGTTACCAGTTTTGAGTTACAGAGGAGGACTTTTGCTAGAATTATTGTTCTTGCTCTAACGATAGCAGCGATGCCTCACATGTGGGGTTTGAACACTGTTTACATATGCGGGCACAACTTGCGTATGCGTTCGCTTCTGCACACGAGCTTGGCAGGACAGGGCACTTTAAAAAAAAAATTTCATTTATTTTACTTTTTATTTTTTATTTTTACACTGTCCCTTTCCTTTTATAAAAACATTTTTTGGATCACTTTTATTCCTATTACAAGGAATGTAGCCATCCCTTGTAATAGAAAAAAAGCCTGACAGGACCTCTTTAATGTGACTTTCAGTCATTTTTTTCAACTTTCCATCTATTAAATCTTCTGCCTTTGTTTGTGTTATAATCTATATTCACTTCTGTTTGATTAATCTAATGCTCGATTACTTTGTACTTGATTTGAAAATTAATAAAAATTACAATTTAAAAAAAAATCTTCTGACTTTTTGTTTTAACTTTGGATAGTAATTTTTTATTTTTTTTTGCCCATAAACACCTCATACAACCCACTTCCTGTTTCTTGTCTGGTAAAAGCCTAGGCTTATGACATCATGCACAGCTCTCACTCTCCTGAGAGTTTTCCAGGAAGTGAGAGCAGATAAATCATAAGAGGGCCGATGAAATCTGCAGAGCTGGAGGTGTGCCTCTGTGTGTCTGTGTAAATCCAGGAAGTGAACAGGCAGCAGCTTCAGCTGCCCACGGTTAAAATGGTTGCAGCCGGACTCGGTGGAGGGAGATTTCTGCAGCATATTTGGCAAGTACAGAATCACAGTATATATAAAATAATATGCAAAGTGGTTGGAATAGCAAAGATGTTTATTACAAATTATGTGAGCAGTTCATCTTTAAAGCGGGACTGCACTGCGGAAAAAAATATTAAAAGCCAGCAGCTACAAATACTGCAGCTGCTGACTTTTAATAAATGGACACTCACCTGTCCCGGGGTCCAGCGATGCCGAGGCCGATCGATCGCTCGGCTGCTGCCGCCACCATTCTAGGTGAGGGAATCGGGAAGTGAAGCGAAGCGGCTTCACTTCCCGGTTCCCTACTGCGCATGCGCGAGTCGCGCAGCGCAATAGGAATTGTCTGCGCTGTCTCTGGGACCCGTGTGTCCCAGCAGACAGCGCGCAGGGACAGGAAGAGGCATAGACTCCCATGGGAGTCTATGCCCAGAAGTGGGTGTAAATACCTGTCTTTGACAGGTATCTGCACCCCCCTCCCCCCTGAAAGGTGCCAATTGTGACACCGGAGGGGGGGAGGGTTCCGATCAGCGGAAGTTCCACTTTAGGGTGGAACTCGCTTTAAGCTCTCCATTCCCTGCTTTTCAGGGAGACTTTGAATGGTTGTAAGGGAAAGACGGCGGTAGTTACATTTAGCTTGAGAGAAGTCGCACAAGACGGGAAGCAAGAAGGACCATATGCAGAATGAAAAAGGTTTTTCCTAAAGGTAGAAGTGGATTTAAAAATATGAGCATACTGTTCCAAAATATAATAAAGAGAAAAAGCTGGTCTAAAACAAAGGCAGTAATTATTTTGCTTGGGCAACAGAGGCACGTTGTTTTGTGTTCTTCTTGCTAGTACTAGAGACAAAGAGCCACCATTGTCTTGATGGGAAATATTTTCTATAGAGAACAACCATTCTTTCTTCTTGATTGAATATCTGTGAGCATTAAAGAACCAACTGTGAGGACACATTTGCAGGAGCCTTAGCAGTAATGCGTACTATAGCTTTAACAGTCAGCATGCCGCAGCACATGGGTGTAATAAACAAGACATTTGGCTCCCGTAAATACCAGAAGATCCAAGCAGCACTCTTGCTATTCACACCATCCATATTTACCACAATAATGTTGACCCAAAGGTTTACCTTACACCAAGCCTCAATTATTAAAATGTCAAAGAGGACAACTGGGTTGTCCTTAACAAGACGTGACGTTTCCAACCTCATTTATCAAAGCATCTTTTATATAAATGGTCTTTGTTGTCCTACAGCAGCCAGTCGGCGTCTTACCAGCCCTGTAGAATGAAGGTTGGAAAACAAAAATCTGGATGTTAGTACTGGCTGTAGGCAAGTCAGATAGGTCTTATCACAGAGAACCAAAATCATGGGAAGGACCATTACAAACTAGTTTGAAGGCTCTATATTTTGGGCTCTATATATTATTCGGTCATCATCTACTTCCTTGACTACCTTGAGGAACCCTTGAAATAGTCTTCAGGTCTTAGGGACCCTCTGCAAAAAACAATTTATTAGAGGTCAGTGGGAAAATTGCCCTTTACATTTATGGCCAGTAGGAAGAGTCCCCTAACAATGGTGGTGAGCATGCCACTTTAACAAACAAAAAGATTGTAAGTGTCATACAGCTGGCTCATCAAGTGGAGTTGACTCTGAAACTATGCAGGCACTATCAAATAGGAGGTCAATCGGCCACAGATCAAGGATTCCCTAGCCACTTCTGGAGGACCCTAGGGTTCAGCAGAACTCTGAGAATGGTTGACCTAGGAGCCTGAGACAAATATGCATCAACTGACATGAGAACATCAAAACATGCACATTCGGTTTTAGGTCAGTGATTCAGGATGCAGTGAGGCTAGAGAATAAGGATGGCAGCTCCAGTATTTGGATGTTTAGGGAGCAATCTTCTGCTCTCATTTTTCTTTCCCATTCCTGCACATGGCCGATCAATAAATAATGTAGTGTAATAATGTGGGTTTGCTGTCAAGCCATTGGAAAGAATCCCGTTTCATGAAATGGGACAAATTGGTCAAAGTATCTAATATTAAAACTGTTACTCCAGTACGATCAAAAAAAGTTGAAGAGCAAAAGCAAGAATATAAATGGTTGCTTTGTGCCCAAGGGCAGTAATCTTTTAAGATCCTGACATATTAGGCTCAGTCAGTTGTTTTATAGTTATTATTTTTATAGTCTGTAGAATAATTGGTACAGTACACGGTAAAAAAAAAAAAAAAAAAAAAAAAAGCTTATAAAAAGTGCTATGGGATACAAGTCCCTCTATCGTCCACAACAAATAATCACAAGCTGGAATTATTCTGATGGAAGAGCCACAGGACATAAATGCTCTTGTAGTCCATAGCAACCAATTGCAAGTTGATATGACTCTCTTTATTTTCTTAATGCAGCAAGGGGCCCTGAAATGATTCCTAGCTGTTGTAATCGGTCAAAAGTTTCTTCCTTCGCTGTGTGACACTGTTGCAACATCCCTTTTAGTGTTTTCTTCTACAATGACATTACAGTGACCTTACTCATTTTCTCATTAAACAAGTTCAACAGTACAATAAGATACAGTAGGATACCAGTGATGTGTAAATTATTGTTGACCATGAAAGACAATATCCTAATCGTTGGTTAGGGTGCAGAAGAAAGCAATTGGAATCAAACAAGAGCTTCCAGTCTCTAAGGTGTGTGTGTATGTATATGTATATATGTGTATATATATATGTATATGTGTGTGTGTGTGTGTGTGTGTGTATAATATATATAGCACTAACCCCTGAAGGAGCTGCTGGTTATTTTTGGGCTTACCGTTACCTTTTGTTCTCCCTGTTTCATGTCTAGGGGATGTCCCGAGGTAGATGGCCCAGTAACTTGAGACTGACAATAGATCCACTTGAATGGATTTTATTTGCAAAAACGCAGACCGTTGAACAGGCTTTAACTTGGGATCAGAGGGTTGGAAAGGAAAGTTCAGGTACTCTCAATGTCAAAGTCCAAAAACGTTAAAGAACTTGCTTACTTTGACTGCATCCAGAGAATAGCCATTCACAGCTGGATGATCACTCAGGTTGGACAGTCCCTCTCTCACAAGGCCTAGCAGCCAACCAGGTGTTTACTCAGGAACAAAGTCTTTATCACCGATGTTGTTACAAAAAACATAGGGAAACTAAGCTGTAGAACACTTGTAGGATACCTGTATCTTTCAGCCTGCTTGGTGATATCCACAAGACCAGATTCTCTTGGTTACTTCAGCCCTTCCAGGCTCTTGTTAAGAAAACCAACCCGGACGTGGTTTTCTTCTAAAGAGTCCTTCCCTGGAATGCTTGAAGTACACTGGGTCTCCCCCGAACCGGAGACGGCACCCATCCACCTTGGAATCCTTCCTTAGTTCCCTTGCCTTGGGCTATCCAGCCCCGAGGCATAAAAGTCGGGTGGATCCGCACCCCAGGCCATAGCCTTCCTGGTGGCTGGTCAGCAGGACCATGTAATCAGCACAGCATACTGGACCGGAACCCCAAACCACGTGACGTCTGCATCTTAAATACCCTCTCCCAGAGGGCACAGCGAGAGGGCCACCAGACCATAGTTCTGCGCCTGCCACCAGAGACAGTGCCCCACTGTGGCCAGGCTGAACATCTCACAGCCCAGTCAGACTGACACAGAAGTCAAATTTAGGCAAATAGACCCAAACCAAACTGTAGTTTGGGTAAAGTTAAATTTTGAAAAACACATAGCGCGTGCTCTTCAGGATATATATCATATATATATATAAAATATAATATAATTTTTTTTTTTTTATGTGTAGCACTGACCCCCGAAGGAGCTGCTGAATTTATTTGGGCCTGCACTCTGTTATTAAACCCCACAGTCCCCTTAACACAGCTGTGGTGCAATGTTGGTGTGGAATAAATGGTGAAAGATAACCCCACAGTATACCTTGATTGTATACATGACAGTATACCTTGATTGTCACCTGAGTATCCAATGGCTCCACCTGCTGAAGAAAGAACAATACTTCATTCCAATGTACTTTAATAAAAGTGTATTTTACTTTGGTTATGATAAGGAGATAATTACAGTGGTCATACTGTCACATCAACATAACGTAACAATGCAAGGAATCTGAACAACATGTAAATATAGCACAAGTACAAGGGAGCTCCCCCTACATTGAGTTCTAGGTTCAAGGCCTTGCAATAACACACAGTCTTTGATCTTCTTTAATTCTGCTAGCTATAAAGGTCTGTAGCGATTTGTAATCCAACAAAGTGAGATAGTAAAAGGTTAACTTAGAAGGGATCCTGGAACTGTTTCTGGAGGTACTCTAATGGTTATTACCTCTGGTATGGCACGGTACTAAAGTGTGATGAGGAGTAGGCTTTAGACCTGCCTACTGTCAGTCTTTGTTAGATCCTCCTCCGTGGGACTACAGGTCCCAGTACCTCTGTATGAAAGTCTAACTGTATGCAAGTGTGTAATAAACTGTGGGCCACAGCCTGCTCACCAACTGGATCTGATGAAATGCAGCAGTTCCGCTCCGGTGCACTATGTCTTGGTTCTAGCCGGCCGGCTCCGTCACACCGCTCCATCCTGCAAGATGCACTGGGTCCCTCTGATGGCTCACAGGTGTCTCTGGATCCATCCTGATCCGGCCACTCAGTCTCTCCAGCTATCAGATGAAAGAGGTTTGTCTTTGCTGCGCTCCGTAGTGGATGTAGGCCGCGCTCCCTGGAGACCTCCTCCACAGGTCCTTTCAGGCAGGCCATGCGTCCAGCTGAGACCTAAGATGGCCACGCGGGGGTCTCTTTATAGTCTACCCAGCATGCCTTGCTGTACAGGGTGATCATGGGTAGGTCAAATATAAAAAGTAAACACTGTCACTTCCTGTTATATTTCCAACATTATGAAAAGGATAATCATCCAAGTCCATTTCCAGTTTTGGTCACTAGATGGCACCAAATACATTGGAATAACATTGTCTATAGGTTTATATATTAGAGCATTAGTAGGCAAAAATATTATAATTATATTTATATATATATATATCACATATATACACATACACACACATCAAGCCCTGGTTCGCGCCAGTGCCTCGAACCTGGAAAAAACGCAGAGGGAGCATGTGCCCGGGAGGCAATGCCATTGCGTCGTACTAACTGCTTTAAGTCTGATTGTGTTTAATAGAGCTCTAGAAGATAACTGTACCTCAGAGTTTAGTTACCAGTCTGCCTTCAGTTTATACCACTCGAAGTCCACCATTTAGTACTTTAAGAGCCAGTAAGAGCCTTGTCTTGGGGGAACAGTGCTGTGCAAGGTGTCTAAAATGCCCTGACTGCGATGCTTCGCATATTGTGGCTGCAGCAAATTAACCGCGACATGTTGTCTCCTGCTTCTCTTTCTCCTGATCCCTTCATATACTTTGTTACCATATCTATATCTTTTTGCATTGTCCATCCACCCCAAGACTTCTCACTTCACACTCATAAACCTTAGCCCAAAGGAATGCTCATTAGAGCTAACTATCACAGACTCGCTCCATTCTACACAAACCCATCACCATTCTAAACAAAACCACTCACTTCTCCAGGTGAGACAAGAAGCCTTGCATACGATCAACACTGAAGAAATGGCTGCACTCCAAGATCCTTCAACATTCGTATTTAATAACGAACATCCCAAGTGTTACAGACAGTTCAAATGGTAGATGCGTTGCACACACTAACAGGTGCGCTTATTCATGAGTGAATTCATTCGTTAATGAATAAGCGCACCTGTTAGTGTGTGAAACGTGTCTACCATTTGAACTGTCTGTAACACCTGGGGTGTTCGTTATTAAATACGAATGTTGATGGATCTTGGAGTGCAGCCATTTCTTCAGTGTCCATCACCATTCTATTGACTTGGCTTCGTAAACAATTCACCAGTTCTTCTCCTATGGTCACAATATGTTAGTATTACAATGATATCTGCAAATATTTTGTTGCTAATCATCATCCTTTGAATAGGTGAGGGTCTGGGGATGGTATATTCAGCCCTACTTAATAAGTAAAAGATCAACATTCCAATAGTAGCAACTATTTATGATGTACTGTTTAAACTCTAGTGACAGTAACCGCTTTCTTGTAATTACCAAAATTATTGAAGCGGAAACGTAAGAATCCTGCTGGCTGATAATAGCAATGCCAGGCACTTTGATGAACTGGGGCCAGTGGAAAGAAACTGCCAACTGCCTGGTTACTGTAGTTGCTGCTGTTGGAATATTGCTCCTTTGCGTATTAAATATTGGCACGTACGTGTTCCTAAGGACTTTCTAGGGATGGTTAAAATGATTGTAAACAATCACCTTGTAAAACAACCCATTCAGTTTCAAAAAGAAATGAAAGGCAAAAGATATTTTTATATAGATGTAAAAAACATTATAAATACAGTTTATCATAAGTGATCACGTTCCCTCTGTTCTTAGCTGCATAAGAGTTGGGGGGGGAGGAGAAGCAGCAGTACACTGAGCTTGCCTGTGAATGGCTGTGCAGTGGGGGCATGTTAGGACAAGTCTGATCATTGGAGAGGAGTTCCTAGCACAGCGAGAGAACTGACCACAGTGTGCTCTCTTGCTTAGTGTGGTGAGTTTTTAATAGGAAAGCAGAGGAACTGGCAGACACACCAGGGGTTTCACATCTAGGAAGCAATATAAAGGACAGTATACTTTCTCATACAAGTACATGGTACAGCAGCCACATATCAGCAATATGAAGTGTTGAGATAACAAAAGCTTAACGTGTGAATTAAAAGTAATTATAGAAGTTTGCTGTATTTTGTGACCTCGGTGTTAATTGCACAATATTTTGTGATCTCAGTGTTAATTGCACAGTGTTGTGTGACCTCATTGTTAGAGCCGGCAGCCCCAAATAAACACAATTGTCCCTATCTGAACTGAACAATTGTAATATTTATGTCACAATGTACGTGACAGCAGTATATCTTTCAATGATCCATTACTGGTCTGTGAATAGATTTATTATAACATGTTCCTCTCTGCACCTTGGAAATGGAGTTCTCTATATCTATGATAAATGATGGAGGATGCGGGCAGATTAGGGACATTATGTAGACGTGCAGTCAGCCCACATCCACATGAATAAAATGTCATATGATAGGTGACCCATAAACTGCACTATGTATAATCAGTGATTCATCTCTGTGATCTGTAAATAATGTGCAGCTTCCTATATTTGCCCTCCTTTTTTTTTTTTTTTTGTATGACTTTTTTTTATTAAAGGGTTTTGTCCCTTTTTACCTGACCTGAGATCAACAGCCTCATTTAGAGGCAGCCATTGGCCACCCCTGCTGCAATGGTTTTCGTGTGGCTCAAAGGTTGGTTAAATCTTCTTACAGCAATGGTAATTAGCCGTGGTTCTCTTTAAAGGGCAAGTCCATTGAAAATGTGAATATTCTGATCACTGGCTTCTCGTATATCTGGCATTGGCAGAACTTAATCTACAGCTACACTAAAATCATTTACCAGTATTTCCTAAGGGATATATGGAGGATCCAGCACAGCCATTCTGCCTTGCTCAGTATAATGCCAAGTGAGGCCTATGTCAGCCAAGATGCATGTTTTTGTTACCAGTGTCATCCCATTTGCAATCCTCATGGCTACTTCCTAGTATATTTGTAGCTCTTTATTCTGTGTTAGGCTGGCCATACACGGTCGAATTTCTAAAGAATTTTCTTTTGAAAATCAGAAATTTTGTGCGTTTTTTGTGATCCGATGGCGCCCCCATTGATTTTGAAATTCAGCAAACCGAGCCTTCAATTTCACCTCCTGTTGCTACATTTTTTTCTAAATGGACAAAAATGTATCTCCATTAAAAGCGACTGTAAACAAAACATGGCTAAATGCCAGTTACCGCATTTACAAGCTGTTACAGGCATTTGGCTTTTCAAACGCTTCTGAAGATCATCCTGAACGCATTTTTTATTTTTTTTGCTTTCCAAAAAAAATCTTCTAAACTCAACTGCCTAGAAACAACTATAAACAATCCTTTGTGCATGTACTAATAAGATAACATAGAGAAGAGTTCAGAGGCAGCTGAAAAAAACGCCCAACTGCTCCTAAACGTCCGTTTACCAGCAGTAGTGTACATGAAGCCTAAAGCCTCGTACACACGATACAATTGTTGGCCAATCGAGCGTCTGATTTTTTTTTTTTTGTGAAAAGGGCGTGTGCCAGGATCTTGTCTTGCATACTAACGGTACACAATTGTCATGCAATAAACACGAACGTAGTGACGTGCTATGAGGAATTTCAGCTCTTGAGTGCCACCCTTTGGGCCCCTTCTGCTTATTTTGTGTTTGGTGACCATTGATTCCAATTATGCGTGTTTTTACTTTCGACTTTTGTGTGATGGATTTGTGTACTGACCATACGAAAATCTGATGTCAAACCGCTGCCCGCCGAAAATTTACTAGCCTGTCATCCAACATTTGTTGGCCGAAAGTTGGACAACAGTTGTCAAAAGGAGTGTACTAACTAAGATTTTAGAACAACAGTCTGTCAACAGACAATCCCCTGCCAACAATCGTACCATGTGTAGAAGGCTTTAGAGATTGGCAGAATTCTAAAGTTGCAGGATACTGGATAGAAATTGTACATAGAATAAACAGGACCTTCAAGACCACTTTGAAACCAGAAGCCTAGATCTGCCTCCTGGGGATTCTAGAGGAAGGCAGAATTCCCCCCTGAATAAAGACGTCAGTATTAAGGTGCCTGTATCAGGCTAGGCGGCTGATAGCAATAAACTGGCAAGCCAGGAACCCCCCAGCATTTGAATCATGGGTCAATGCCATTAACTCCACAATCTGGTGTGAAAGAGTGATGTTTATAAAGCAAAACAACTTAAAGAAATTTGGGGGGCTATGGAACCCCTGGCTGGGTGGGATGGGTTACCCCCTGGACGGTGTCACAGGGGGGCGGGTCTAGTACCCACCTGGCTTGCTTATGGTCGGTGGGGGGGCTAGGGGCCTTCTCGTCTCCCGCTATTGGCCCGTCCTCCGGCCGTGGCGTCCGGGGGATCGGTGGGGGGGGAGTTTCCTTGCCCCCCCCCCCTTGTTGCCGGCGGTGTCTACTATCTCCCAATCAGCCAACCATCATTGATGTTGGGGAGGCTGGAGCTAACAGTGTGTATTATAATCGGGGTGGGTTTGGGTGGGAGGTTTGGGAATAATTATAAGGCAAGTTTGTAACAAATTGAAGGCTGTGTATAGTTTTGCTATTGTCTCAATCATGCTCGAGATGTAGGCTTTTGTGAATTGTGAATTTTACTGTTAATCTTGTGTTTAAAAATGTAATAAAGAAAAAGGATTATAAAAAAAAAAGTTGCAGGATGGCATATTTACTAACAATTAGAACAGCGGATGATAATGTGCAAATAATTGCTACCACTTGTGAGGCTTACACCAGTGTTTCTCAACTCCAGTCCTCAAGGCGCCCCAACAGGTAATGTTTTCAGGCCTTCCATTCTTTTGCACAGGCGATTTTCACTGCCTTAGTAATTATCACAGCCATTTCATCTGAGGGAAATCCTGAAAACTTGACCTGTTGGGGTGCCTTGAGGACTGGAGTTGAGAAACACTGGCTTACACAATTGGGAACCATTTGTTCTATAAGGGCTACATACAAAATGTGTGTGTGTGTGTGTATATATGTATATGTATGTGTGTGTGTGTATGTATATGTATATATGTATATATATATATATATATATATATATATATATATATATATATATATATATATATATATATATATATATATATATATAGTTCACTGCCTATTAATACAATGTCACCACCCTTGATAAATAAGCGAAATCATTCATGTATTGATGAAATCTCTACATGTGTTTGTCTATGCCAGCATTTATGTTCAAATCAACCATATGTTCCAGAAGCACAACTTATATCAAAGAGTCAAGATGAGTGATTTAATATGTTATGTAAGAATGAGTGCAGCTATGCGTAGAAACCAGTCAGCCTCCTTGTTTTATTGTCAAAGCTTAAAGTGGTTGTAAACCGTTATAAACCAGTTTGATCTACGGTAAGCCTAGATTAAGGCTACATGGTTTAGGAGATATTTAGTAAAAGACAGTCACCACTGTCTACCGCGCATGCCCCGTAGATAGCGGCGTGCAGGCGCACTATCGCCGTTAGAAGCATGTCATGCCATGACGTCATCGCTGCTTTGGCGCTGTGAGTGGCCGGAGCAGCGATACCTGGAAGAAGATGGATGCGTCGGACTACAGGGGACAGCGGTGACATCGCTGGCTCCTTTGTCAGGTAAGTGACACATAATGGGCTACTATGCGATGCATAGTAGCCCATTATGCTTTACCTTTGCAGGGATTACTTCCTCTTTAATTGAACAAGCTGAAGTGAGAAGCTGATTGGCTACAATGTACATCTGCACCAGTTTCTGAGTGCTCCAGTTTTAGTAACTCTCGACCGTAGTGTCTTTCATTTCCTCTAAGGCAGTAGTCCCAAAACTGTGGCGTTTTTGTGGCCCTTGGGGCACTATTTCTTCCACTGTTCCAATGTCGGGACACTATGCCTCCCACTGACACCAAGGATGGGGCAATATTCCTCCCACTGACACCAAGGATGGGGCATTATTCCTCCCACTGACACCAAGGATGGGGCATTATTCCTCCCACTGACACCAAGGGTGAGGCATCATTGCTCCCACTGACACCAAGGGTGAGGCATCATTGCTCCCACTGACACCAAGGGTGAGGCATCATTGCTCCCACTGACACCAAGGGTGAGGCATCATTGCTCCCACTGACACCAAGGGTGAGGCATCATTGCTCCCACTGACACCAAGGGTGAGGCATCATTGCTCCCACTGACACCAAGGGTGAGGCATCATTGCTCCCACTGACACCAAGGGTGAGGCATCATTGCTCCCACTGACACCAAGGGTGGGGCATCATTGCTCCCACTGACACCAAGGGTGGGGCATCATTGCTCCCACTGACACCAAGGGTGGGGCATCATTGCTCCCACTGACACCAAGGGTGGGGCATCATTGCTCCCACTGACACCAAGGGTGGGGCATCATTGCTCCCACTGACACCAAGGGTGGGGCACTATTCTTCCCAAAGATCCCAACAATTATCATTAAACCTCCCACTAAAACCAATGATGGAGCACTATTTCTCCCACTAATACCAGAAATGGGCATTTTGTCTCCTACTAAAACCAATAACAGGCCACTGTTTCTTGCACCGATACCAATGATGGGGCACTATTCCTCCCAACTGACACCAACAATGCGGCACCATTTCTTCCACTGATACCAGTAATGGGGTACTATTCCCCCACTGATATCAATCATGTAGCACTATTACTCCCAATATTGGGGCCCCGTTACTCAGACTGATACCAACAATGGAACACTATTTCTCCCACTAAAACCAGTGATGGGACAGACCCCAGGACATTTTCTACTGTCCACTAAAGCCCCTAAGGCCCCTAAAGCCTGAAGGACAGTGAACTGAAACTTTGTTTAGAAAGTATGGAGACCTCTGCTTTGCGGACATAACCATGAATAAGGAATAACTTTTGTATGGACTGATTTCTGCTAGGGCAGCTCTTAGGGGGTGGGGATAATGTTTCTTTTCATGGTGTTTGAGCTGTTTGGTGCTGACATATAAAGTATATCAACACAAGACAATGAAAATCTATTTTCAGAAGGATGTTTGGAATAAGCATACTGGAATATGGGGGATATAGGAGGATGCATGGTGTATGTGATTCACTGATATACTGTTTTAATTTTTCTTTACTTCTGAAGCCATCAATGTGGATTTACATATAGTTTTTTTTTTTGTGTGTATTTTTAGGCAGCTGCAATGGGGTGGATTTCATCACCAGCTGTGTACCTTGGTATTACTCTAGGCCAAGTGTTGTCTGCACATGGGAATCATACAACTGCCTCTTACTCCACCATACCAAGTAAGAAAATTGCACAAGACTCTGAGCTGCCTTCTTGGGAAATGTCTTCTAAAGAAATACATATCCCACTCACTGAGTAACTTATGTATTACATCAAAAACACATTCATGAATTGCAATGCAGTTACTTGTGTATATCTAATTATGAATGTATTTTTTATGTTGTTTTTTTTTTTTTTACGTTATTGTAAATTGGACTCCCATTTCTGTCCATGTCTGTGGGTGCCTGAAAGGCAAAACAATAAATGATAACTTTCACAAGATCTTACATTTACCTGTCCATGATCCTGGCAGATCCACACTATGTGCCCCACTCGGAACTGCACAGCTGCCGCTCGATGCTTTTGCATTTGGTCTCAAGGTCTTCTGTGTATGCACCAACAAAATATTGTTCTTTCTTGTAAGAAGGCCATCTGTCGTGAGACCTGCCATTGGACGGCCTCGTCATAGAAATCAATAGGATTTGTACATGCATGCACAGAAGACTTTGGGGCCGGCTTGGAGAGTTTCCAGCAGTGGTCGAGTGGTTCCCCATGGCCCACACAAGTTGGATCTACCAGCATGGTGGACAAGTCAATATAGGACCTTGGATGGGAAAAATGAGGGAATAAAGTTATCCTAAAAACAGAACTAAATTAACTATGTGCCCTTCAAGTGGTATTAAGGCTCCAGTGCTCTCGGCAGGAAAAAAATCCGCTAATTTTGAGCATTTTCTTGTACTAGCGTTTAGGAGTCTTTAGCATTTTTCTCTGCCAGAACAATGCTCTCAAAAACAGAAAACAGTTTTTTCTTCTGCATCTAAATGCTGAGCTTAAAAACCTTTTTCAACCAGGGTGCCTTCAGGTTTCTTCAGGGGTGCGAAGCAAAATGCCTACAAATTGCCCACACTTGTATACAAGTAGTGAGTTGATGAAGCCTGCTTTTGTTACACAAAGACCCAGGTTTTCATTGTGCACCATCACAACCTTCCAGCCACCAGGGTCTTGGCAACCATTGACACCATCTGTTGATAAGGAGGGTATTGGGCACTTGCACAGCATCCTTGTTTGTCCCTCCCTTGTCCCCTCAGTCAGTACTGGGGTCACATTAGCTGAGTGAGGGAGAAGAGAAACATTGGAATTCTAGTCGGTACCAGTGTGAAAAGGTGTATTTCCTTTGGAAGAAGTTGTCCCCTTTAACATTGGGTGTCCTATATGTGTTGATGTTGCTGTTTTTTTTGCTGTTTTTTTTTTCACATTATAGAACAGGGTGCCTTGAGATTGTGCATAATTTTAAAGGGTGCCTTGAACAAAAAAAGGTTGAAAAAACGCCTCTAAACTACTTAATGTGCATGGACACATAGAATGACATTAGTTGCTTCTGTAGGCAAAATGCTAAACTCCTCTGGGAGCAGCGTTTTTTTAAACTAATGTGCATGAGCCTAAACGCAAAACCAAAAATGTAATATATAGCAGTTTACCAATCAAACGCAGCGCTTTTCCAAGGTTCTGCCTCCTTTGTCGTGATCTTTCCCCAACCTGGACCGGTGTTCTGTCAAAAACTGTCCCCCCATCAGATAGTGTCCGCCCCGTACTGCGCAGTCTCAGCGCTTGCACAGTACGGAGGACAAGGAGACTCGGAAAGTCTCCGAAGGTGAACGGCGCCTGTGCATGGGGTCCAGGTTCAAGCCCCACCATCCAAGTGGATATATGGTAGCACTTAGTAATGGGGCCGCTCGCCACGATTCGGGCACGGCCTCGCTTCGCTCAGCAATTTTTTATTCTAACTCTATGTCCACTTGGATGGTGGGGCTTGAACCTGGACTCCATGCACAGGCGCCGTTCACCTTCGGAGACTTTCCGAGTCTCCTTGTCCTCCGTACTGTGCAAGCGCTGAGACTGCGCAGTACGGGGCGGACACTATCCGATGGGGGGACAGTTTTTGACAGAACACCGGTCCAAGTCTCTTCGGAGACTTTCGGCATCGTAGCGCAGTACAGGGCGGACACTATCCGACGGGGGACAGTATTCGACACAACACCAGCTCTGTAACATCAGCCGATGTTGGGTCACTGTCAGTACAGTACAGCCAAACAAGCTTTGGCTATATTTGTCCTTTAAGTTCACAGAGGTATTTGAAAGAAACACAGTACAGCACTTGTGAATGAGATATTGGATTAAAAAAATTCGGTGCATTTTTAACATGTTTAGGAGGCATTTGTAATATACTTGAGATGGTATTTGTAATGTCATTTTACCTCCTCCCCAGGGGCAGCGCATCCATTAAGGGCACACGGGCGCCGCTCCCTCTATCCACGCCACCCCCTATATCGGGGATATGCAATTAGCGGACCTCCAGCTGTTGCAAGACTAAGTCACATCATGCCTCTGCCTCTGGGGGTCATGCTTGTGGCTGTCAGAGTCTTGCTATGCCTCTTGGGAGGCATAGCAATTTAACCTTCTGCAACAGCTGGAGGTCCGCTATTTGCATATCCTTGCCCTATATGATTCATAGATGAATAGCATGAATCTTTCCACAGCTGCCGCGGCCATCCCCTATTCATGCGTCCGGCCCCTTTCAGGACAAAATTACAGTGACGTTTTTTTTGAACCACCTGATTAGAGCCATAGGCTCTAATAGGCTTCAAATTAGGGTGGACTCGTGGCGCAGAGCATTGCGCTCATAGTCCGCCCAGGTGTGTTAAAAAAGCAAATGAATATTCCCTTTTCTGACATTGAATCGCCTCTCCGCAATGCAGGAAGCAAGGGTCTGATACCCATTTACCGATTTGCTAAAAGGTCAGGCGATCCTATTGATGCCTAGGAGGGGGGGAGGGGGATGCACAGTGGAAGCAGTCGTGATCCACACCAGAGGAAGAGTAAGAAAGCTGCTGGACACGCTGCCCGCCCGCTTCCTGAATGGGATAAGTGCGGGGTTTTAATGTTCCGACTGTCCTCCGGGGGGGCTGTTTGCCACCCCCCAAGAGAAAAGACAACCAGCCGCCACGGAACCTCCCTACTACCCATTGCAGAGGTATTCAGATGGGGTTGTATACATGCCACGGCAAAATGTATACCTACTGTTGCGTTTGGTGGGCAGTACATGACCCATTCAAGTGACAATGGACAGCATCTGTTTGTCTGCAAAAATAGGAAAGGGATGCAAACCTTTTCTGTTTTTTTTCTGCTTACGCAAACAGACTAGTTACTGAAAAATTCAATTACTAAAACAGCACTACATATGATATTGGAAAATAATATCATGATATGTGGTCTTCCCCACACAGTGCAGTTTATAAACAGTAGGCGATACAACAGGACAGTTCAATTCAAAGGAGAAATGGTCATGAGTGTAGACTCCAAGATGTCCACAAAGTGCACCTATCACCGAAACGTGAAGACAATCCACCTTGTGCTGCACACTCCCCCCAGGGGGTCAAACTCACCAGACTCCTCTATATATCTGAGCATTCAAGACAACTAGGTGCCAGAGAGCCACGCTCTATCTCCTCATCATCATCACCAACAAGTATCCAGAAATGCAGGGGTTCCACAGCAATGTCATAAAATACAAGAGAATCGGCACATAGTGTAATCTCGTTTATTTTAGACAACCCCCCCCGCATGACAGGACCCCTTAATAAAACTGCGTACATCAAGAAATAAAATCACAAGCATAAAAGTGCAAGACACAGAGGGTGCTCTCGCTATACTTAGCTGTCCTGGGATGGAACGCAAGTTTCCTTTCAGAAGCTGCAGTCACTACCGGTTTGGACAATGGAGGGCAGTGGAGCGCAGAGCGTCACTACAGAGCTGCCGTGTTGGTCACACCCTGACCGGTTTTGTCATCACGGACTTCCGCAGAGGGCATGGCCACACGACGTAAAAACAAACATAAATATCCTCGATTCCGCCATCTAGCCAATCGGGCGCGCTCGCAACTAGTGATGTCACACGTCACTCGCACTGGATAGGACACAGCAGCCTTAAGGATAGATATAGAGCGAAGACTAAAGACAGCATGCAGAATGGTTACAGACTGCAAAAATGTATCCTAAGCAAGCAAGCACGAAACTTAGCTTAGGGTAAACGTTGCTTAGGATACGTTTCTGCAGCATATTTGGCAAGTACAGAATCACAGTATATATAAAATAATATGCAACGTGGTTGGAGGGAAGCTTCAGAATGGCAAAGATGCTTTTATTACAAATTTTGTGAGCAGACTGCGCTTCCTTCCTCTTTAAGACGAGAGACATCGAGACCCAGAGCATTTCCAGATGGAGGATAGCAATAGCTGCATATTTCTCAGTAAAAGTTTCCTTTAAAGTAACAAGAAACCAAACAAATATTCTATGCATGTATGTACTGTATTCTTAAAGTGGTGTTGCCACCAAAAAATGAAAGAGTGCTTAAAATTCTTAAAAAAATAAATAAATAATAATAATTGGGGAAAAAAAATTTTTTTTACTCTCCTCTAAATACCTGTTGCTAGGGGGTCCCTCGTAGTCTGCCTTCTTCCTTGCCCAGGCTGGTGACCTCACTTCCCCTCACACCGCACAGTCATCTGGGACCTGTCACGTGTCCCAGATGACTGTGCGGCGTATCACGGCGCCCTGCGCCGCTCGCGCATGCGCAGTGGGTGCCCGGTTGTGAAGTCACAGCCGGGTGCCCACAGTACGAATGACGGCGCCAAGAGCGGAGCGGGGAACAAGGGGGCGCTTCGTTCCCCCGCATCGCTGGACCCTGGGACAGGTAAGTGTCTGATTTATTAAAAGTCAGCAGCGGCAGTATTTGTAGCCGCTGACTTTTAATTTTTTTTATTTATTTTTTTTTTTTTAGGGGCACCCCACTTTAACTCATAAAATTCTCTTCTATTGCTCTTGGCCTACAAATCTCCAAATTTCTTTATTTTTCTGCTGTGATCGGACTTTGTTAGAGTGGTTCTCAACCTTGTCCCCCCCAACAGTCCATGTTTGCAGGTTTTCCTTTATCTTGCATAGCTGCTTTAAATCACAGTCAATGACTTGATATTTTGGACAGATATTTAATCAAAGAGAAATTGCTAAAACTGGCCCGTTGGGGGTACTTGAGGACAGGGTTGAGAACCACTGTCTTATGCCGCGTACACACGATCGGAATTCTGGCCAGAAAAAGACAGATGAGAGCTTTTCATCGGAAAATGCGACCGTGTGTATGCTCCATTGGAATTTAGCTGTCCGAATTTCTGCCAGCCAAAAATTGATAGCATGTTCTCAATTTTCCCGACGGAAAAACGTTCTATCGGTAATTCCGATCATGTGTATGCAATTCTGACACGCCAAAAATCAGGCATGCTCAGATTCAACTACGAGACAGAAGCTATTGGCTACTGGCTATTGAACTTCCTTTTTCTGGTCCCGTCGTACGTGTTGTACGTCACCGCGTTATAAACGATCGGAATTTGATGTGACCGTGTGTAGGCAAGACAGCTTGAGCCGAATTCTGTGGGAATTCCGTCGGGAAAACAATCAGAGCTTTTTCCGACGAGAATTCCGATCGTGTGTACGCAGCATTAGAGGATGGCCATGTTCATTCTCCATGGTCCTACTGTATGTAGGAACTTAGCCGCCCTCTCTTGCTTGCTCCTAAGAGGCGCTATGGGATTTGTAGTGTACATAAAGCAGTGCACATAAACACAACTAATGTGCATTGCTTGTTCCAAACAATTGGAAGTGAGGGGAAAAAAAGAGAGGCTCGGGAGCTCACAGGGGGCAATACAATGAAGCAGAAAGATACAGAAAAGATTTAATGAAAAATCAATTACAAGGCAGTGGCTGTATATGGATTATTTTTGGAGAAGAAGGTTGTCATTCGTGTTATTTTAAAGTTGAAATCCCACAATCTTCTTTAGCAGTTTGCCTTGGTTAAGAATGGCAATTTAATCCCAAATTCCGAATGTTTTACTCTTAGGCTGGTCACAGATGGAACAAATGTTCTTCCAATACGACCATAACGCATTCTTTGTGAACAATAGAAAAATCATAACAACCTAAAAATATTCCATAACTGGAAAATCCAATCATTCTCCTTGATATGGTTCATTGTTCTGCTCCTTTTGTTCTGGTGATGGTTCTGATCTTACACAGATGTCACACAGACTCCATAGTCCCCCCAACTCTCTGCAATGTCCACAGTGATAACATCTCTCCAGTGGTGATGGCTCTCCGACTATCTCATATCTGCCAGTTTTGTCGGTCATTCTGCGTGCAGAACCTTAGATCTTGTCCAATGAGATGAGTTCGCTAAATATGAACTGACTATGGAATATGTCCAAAAATGCACACAGCTGACAGATGTCTAATTTGAATATATAAATATCAATAAACTGTCTCTATCCATTCCTAATTACCACAACAAAGAGGGTGGGAAGTTCAACCTACTGTATGTCTTCCCATAGCTTCATTCATCTAACATACAGTATACATCATTATTTAAATCTGAGCCAGCGTTCTTTAAAGTGCCAAGTGGAATACATTATTTTATCTATGAGTATTAGCCTGATTTTTGCAAATAACAGAAAAATTCAGGAGCTTTGGAGGAAAAAAAGAATATAATTTTGCTTATATTACATAATTGTAGGCAGGTGCAGGTTTCCCTCCATTCAGTAGGTGGCACTGTACCATTATACATGGGTGTGAAGCCTGTTGAGGGAAGTGTCCCCTCATGGACTGGCAGAGCCCCCCTCTGCCCAAAAGCCCCCCCCCCCCCCCCATGTTGAAGGAATATGGCCTGGTATGGTTCAGGGGAGAGGGAGGCACTCACTGAATTTTTTTTTCGATTCTGCTATGGCCTGGAATGGTTTGGGGGGGACCCCACGCAGTTTTTTTTTTTTTTTGATTTGCCCAATCAGGGAGCAGAATGCACTGTGCAGCGTGCAATGCAGGGGCAAGGGCAAATTTTGGGTTTCCCCCGAACGGGCCGAACAGCCAATGTTCGGCCCAAACTTATGCTGAGGCGAACCATTCGCCCAACACTAATTACCACTAACCTATAAGAGTATACAAGATTAATTACAACAACAAGGACTATGTGTATGGCTTCTCCCTGACTGGGTACCTTTCGCTGCGTTTACATACTGAAGTTTACTGTTATACACTCTAATGGCGCGTACACACGACAGGACTTAAGGCCTGGCAGACTTTCGACGGAGTTCTGACGGAGTTCCGACAGAGTTCTGACGGACTTTTCGAATGAGCGGACTTGGCCACACACAATCACACCAAACTCCGACGGATTCGAACGTGATGACGTACGACTGGACTCGAATAAGGAAGTTCATAGCCAGTAGCCAATAGCTGCCCTAGCGACGGTTTTAGTCTGTCGGAATAGCACACACACGAGCAAATTTTTCGGTAGGAACTGGGTCCGGCAGAGTTCTGGCGGAAAAATTTGAAGCATGTTCCATTTCTAAAGTCTGTCAGACTTTTGCGAATCAAAAGTCCATTGCAGCCCACACACGATCGAATAGTCTGCCGGAATCATTCCGTCAGACTTTGGATGTTGAAAAGTCCGCTCGTGTGTACGGGGCTTTAGAGAGCCAGACAGAATGAATGGAGACACTGTGATGTAAGCTCAGAGTATCCCTGTCCTGCTCACACCTTATTGGCTGGTACATAGGTCAATCATTGCATGGACTTCAGGGTCTCTGTGTGGCTCTACCCCTTTCCTTCCTGTATATCTGACCACGCAGAGAAATGTAATACTGATTTTGCAAACACTGTTTTGAAAAACACATAGCTGTGACCACAATATTAGCCTTTAGCAATCTAAAAAAAAAAAAAAATCAGAAGGCTCTACGTTTGCAAGTCCTGATATTCAAAGATGACTGTTCAAGACATTTCGAAATCCTGACTTCATGAATCAGTTTCTTGTGAAGATGTACGTTCTCTATAAGGCCTTGTGTACACTGGATGTTATAAAAATGGCAGTAGCCTTATGCCATGTACACACGATCGGAAATTCCGCCAGCAAAAGTCCAATGAGAGCTTTTGGTCGAAAAATGCGATTGTGTGTATTCTCCATGGGAAATTCCTCCAGCAAAAGATTGAGGGCATGTTCTCAATTTTTCAGTCAGAAAAAGTTCCTATCTGAAAATCCATTCGTGTGTATGCAATTCCGACGCGCAAAAACTCACGCATGCTCAGATTCAAGTACGAGATGGAAGCGATCGGGCTGGTAAAACTACCTACCGTTAGTAATGGAAATGGCACATTCGTCATGCTGAAATATTTTAAATAGTTTAATGCAGCGCATTCTCTTCTTCTTTAGAATGCTAGAAGAATGACGTTGTTTTGCTGCTCATATTCACGCAGAGTTCTCACAAAATGATTTCTTTATTATTTCTAGTGATCCCATGAATTATATTAATTTTGTTTTTCGTCACATCTCCATAATAATGTTTTTTTTTTTTTGTTTTTTTCAAGATCAGCATTTTTTTTCTAGTGATCTCCATAATATTATTTCTCGTTTTTGTGTTTCAAGTTACCACAACAGTTACAATACAGTTACCTTGTATTTTTTTAACTCAAGGAGGTTGGTGTTGGTGTCCCTTGTTAATATGACCTTGTATTTTTGAAATGTGTGCAGTCTTCTCTGCTTTTCCTCTTGGTCCCTTTGTTTGGTCCTCGCTCTTAGTTTTTCTGATACCTTTATTCTGTCCTTTCTCCTATTTCTCATGGTTCCTTTGCTTGGTCTTCTCTATTCATCCTGATCATTTTGCTTGGTCATCCTCTCTGATGCTCTCCCTGATACCCTTGCTTGGTCCTCTCTGATGTTCCTCCTGAGACTCTTGCTTTGTCCTCGTATTTCTCCTGAATCCTTTGCTTGGTCCTCTTGCCCAGTGGTCCCCAAACTGTGGCCCACGGGCCCTTTGCTTGCCTTTATCTGGCCCTTGTGGCACTATTCCTCCCACTGATATAAAGCACTATTTATCCCACTAACACCAATGATGTGGCACAATTCCTCCTACTAATACCAATTATAGGATACTGTTCTTCCCATTGACACAAGTGATGGAGCACCATTCCTCCCACCAATACCAATAATGGGACACTATTTCTCCTCTTACTGACCACAGGGGCTAGATATTTGTTTAACTCCCACTAACCAACAAGCTTAAAGAGGAAGTAAACGCGCGGCAGCTCCATTGTTGGAAATGCCACGCTCAGTGCGCCTGCGCGCCGCTGTCTACGGCGCATGCGCCGTAGACAGCGGTGCCTGTCTAAGGGCAAATATCTCCTAAACCGTATAGGTTTAGGAGATATTTCTTGGACCTACAGGTAAGCCTTAATCTAGGCTTACCTGTAGATCAAAGTGGTTTGTAAGGATTTACAACCACTTTAAGGCATTCTTTATTGACTCTGGTGCATTTTATAGTGCCAAAAAAATATAGGATAGTAAACTGTTGGTTTAGAAAGTTTGGAGACTCCTGCTCTAACCTATTCCTCCTGGTCTCAGTGCTTTATCCTCTCTCCTATTCCTTCTGGTCCCTTATCTTGGTCTTCAAGCCTTTTTTTCTTGGTCCCTGTGCTTGGTTATCTCTATTAAGCCTATTTCTCTCTTTCTCCTATTCTTTCTTGTCCCTTTTTTCGGTCCTCTCTCCTATTCCCACTGGTTTCTTTGCTCAGTCCTATTCCTCCTGGTCCCCTTGCTCGGTCCTCTTGTCTATTCTACTTCCCTATGCTTGGTCCTCTTTCCTATTCCTCATGCTTCCAATACTCAATCCTCTATCCTATTCCTTCTTGTCTCTTTGCTGAGTCCTTATGCCTATTCCTTCTGGTCCCTTTGCTCAATCCTCTCTGCAATACCTTTCTGTCCCTCTGGTTGGTCCTCTCTCTCCTATTCTCCCATTCTTTCTTCTATTTCTCCTTGTTCCTTGAATAAGTACCAAACATCAGTTCACATTGTTATAAAAAATTATGGCTTTCAGTGTTCTCTTGTTTATCTATACAATTGTTGTAAGTAAATCTGGTAAAGCACAAGGCTGCCCAGAGCCTAAAATAAAGCAACAATAATGACACGAATGAGATAGAAGAGGAAGATTAGTATGAATAAAGTGCTGGACTGGCACACTCGGCTCAGTACTTCCTCCTGTGCAAGGACTTCCTTCTCTATGAATTCACAGCCTACTCATAGCAGGCGTAACGCATCCAGCTGCAAGCTCAGAAAGCCCCAATTACTTCACACCCAATACTGCTGCAATATGCATTTTTTATTTTTACATTTTGATTGTGTGACTTGCCTCCTGAGTGCACACTTTCTGTGTTGTTTTAGAGCACAGAATTGAAATGAATTGACCAGAACACTCCCAGAATGTGGACAATCCTGCCCAAAACACGAGTTGCGGCATGGCAACATGGCCTATCCGCTGTGGTGCCTCTCCATGGAAGCCTTCAGCATGCATACTAACTCCTGGCGCATTTTCTTTTTGCTGGATCACAATATTGGGATTGTACCCACCGCTCTATGCAGACTTTTTGCGCAGCCCATACAAGGATTTTTAGAGGACCAAGCTACTGGATACATCCCCGCTATTGTATTTCCACACAGAGTTCTCCCTCTGAGATTTTGGATTGTTTTTTTTTGGGGGCTATGTCAAGAGTGATTTTCCTCTGTGATCCATCTGGAAGATTGATGATGTAGCAGCGACTTGGCAGTGCATGCTGGACAAGCTTGAGTGTATATCAATACTTAGAGTGACGCTCCTGAGAAAGCTACAGCATCGCGAAACATGTTGAGCATTCGCCTGTATTTTTAATGCGATCTCCAGGACCCATGATCATATCTCAGCAATCAATGTCATATACCAGTGGGACTTTGTAATTATATCATTAATAATATCCCACAGGAAGAAGTTTTTGATGATACAATTTTGTCTGATAGGATTAATTCATGGGCCTATTGAACATATATATTTTTTAATTAGTTTGTGTCTTTGGAATTAATGTATTTCTGATATGAATAAATAAAGAGATTGTTATATTGTTTTATATGTGCCTGAAAAGTCTGTTTTTCGCCATATATTTCAACTGTAATGTTAGGACGTGGCACAATATATGTTTTAGGGTGTTATGATTGCCACCGGAGGGCCCAGCAATCAAATTTTCCCCTCCATGTTTGGCATTGTCACTTCTGCTAAAGCTGCAGAGGTGATACCATTGCTCTCAACTGTCCATTTTTGGAAAGACAGTCCCTCTTTTGAAAGTAGAACTCGCTTTTGCCCTTTTTTTCTACCTCCATCCCTCATTTAGGTTTGTTGTGTAGATTTTTATAAATAAATGTACTATTTTAGTACCATAAACCTTGAAGAACCCAACTTTGGCCAAAGTGCCCTATTTTGTCTTGGATAGCGAGGAGGACCTCTCAGTTTTTTTTACTTTTTTTCCTGTGACCACCCAGTAAGTGATGGAACATAGACCATGCTCATCGTATACTATGAGGAAGGCTGTGTAAGCCGAAGCGGATTGCATTTTGGATGGTCTGTCTTTTCATTTTGTAGCCAATAAAGGAAATTTTGCCAAGAGTACCCTGATTGGCCAGCTTTATACGTTATAGACCACAGTAAAACGTGAAAGATATTCTATGCCTTCGATACCATATCCAAGAACAATGAACCAATTTGGGTTGGAGTTTGGGAGAAAAAACTGTTTTCAACTGTTGCAGAGAGCCACACAGGGCACCCTGTAATTGCCCCTCCGTCTGACCGCACTGATTCCCTCTGCTGTTTGGGCCCCCCTGTGTGCCCGAGCCCCCTACTGGAGGACTGGTGTGCCCCCCTCCCTTATCAGCAGCCCTGGGAAGAAGTAGAACAAGGAGCCAATCAGTTCATGTGCTGACAAGAAGCATGCTGATTGGAAGAGAAAGCAGAATGATAGAGATATGAGCCCATCACTGCTCTGCTTCTCCTTTCACTGTCTAGTCACAAACTGGGGTGAATCCAGAACGTTCTGGGCTCATAGGAAGTTGTTGAATGATGGTTGCCATCAGAATGAGGACATCTAGTGGGGAAAAAAAAAAAGTATTATGGGGGAAATCTTTGGATTGAAGCGGAATATTGCAGCAAAGTTGGCCTTGCTTTTTTTAAGACACTGTCCAAAACTGTGGGCAGAGTTTGCCTTTAGGACTGTTCCAACACCCTGGAAGTGGCAATTCAGTATGGCAATAGGTTGTATCAAGGGTTTGAAGGGGGACACTACTTTCCCTGTATTCTCTGATATATATGAAGCTGAAATCTGGGTCTCGCACACCTCTGCAGCAGTCTGCCGCCCACACACACAATATTCTGCGTTTTCATAGCTGCATTAGCTGACAGTCAGAGAGAACCATTGTTAGTTCAAATGATAAAATAAACGTTCTTGTCCTCCCACCTGCAGTGCAGATACAGAGAAACTCTTTTTACTATATTTTTTGATTGAAAACAGAAGTGTATAATTGCCTGGGTCATCAATTGTCCCTGGATTCTGAAGGACTCACCTACACAACACAGCTCGTGAGTGTCTGATTTAACCCATCCAGGGGATGCAGATTATTCTAGATGCATGTGGTTGGGATATGTGTGAAGATAGGGCAGAGTTAAAGCTGAACTGCAGCCAAACCGTTAAATACACAGATATACCGATGGAATACAGATATCAGAGCTGTTACCTGCCAAAGGATTTGTATTTCTGTCTGTCCAGTTCTAAGGTTTGCACAGATCTGCCAAACGGCACAGTCTTTTCTGACAAGGCAGGAAACCTCATTTTTCTTTGTTGCGGTTCAGTAACACTTATGCCGCGTACACACGGTCGGACATTCCGACAACAAAATCCCTCAGATTTTAGAAAATTCGAAAATTTTAGATCCTGCTCTCAAACTTTTTCCGTCTGAAATTCCGACAGAAAAAGTCAGAGCCCACACACGATCGGATTTTCCGACAACATAATCCGATCGGACTTTTTCCGTTGGGATTTCCGATCGTGTGTATGGGGCGTAACAGGTCTTGCCCTCACCTGTGATTGGAGAGCGAAAAGAGAAGCAGCAGACGAATTAACTCATCCCTCTGTCATTCTGCTCTCTTCTCCTAACATGGGTCTTGTTAGCACATGAACTAGCCAATTGGCTCCGTGTGCTGCTTCTCCCTCTCCAAGTCTGAACTACGCTGTACATGGACTGCATAACGCTGTTTGAATTTTAAGGTGGAACTACAGTGCCTTGAAACAGTATTCATACCCCTTGAAATTTTTCACATTTTGTCATGTTACAACCAGAAACGTAAATGTTTTTTATTGGGATTTGATGTGCTAGATCAGTGATGGTGAACCTTGGCACCCCAGATGTTTTGGAACTACATTTCCCATGATCTTCAACTACACTGCTGAGTGCATGAGCATCATGGGAAATGTAGTTCCAAAACATCTGGGGTGCCAAGGTTCTCCATCACTGTGATAGACCAACACAAAGTGGGCACATAATTGTGAAGTGTAAGGAAATCGATAAATGTTTTTCCAATCTTTTTTCAAAATAAATATCTAGAAAGTGTGGGGGGCATTTGTATTCAGACCCTCTGAATCAATACTTTGTAGAACTGCCTTTCACTGCAATTACAGCTGCAAGACTTTTTGGGGATGTCTCTACCAGCTTTGCTCATCTAGAGAGTGACATTCTTGCCCATTCTTGACATTCCATCAAATGCAGCCTTACCAGCGCCCATCCAATGCAGCCTCACCAGCGCCCATCCAATGCAGCCTCACCAGGACCCATTAAATGCAGCCTCACCATCACCCATCAATAAATGTTGGCATTCCGAAGTCGGGACACAGACACAGTCCTCTGCCTAAGCTGCGCCTCTGACACAACGTGTGAATGGAGCGGCGGCTGCCTGCTGATGCTGAGACTTAGTTGTTTGCTACAGAGAGAAGAGAGCAGGAACACAAGTGGCCGGGTGCCCTAGGCAGCATTCCGCCCTAGGCGGCTGACCAGTTTGCCTAGTGGTAGCACCGGCCCGGAATGCAGCAATTTATAATTTGGATGAAAGGTTTAGCACTGGGAAACACTTTTTGAAAGATAAAACTTGCATTTTATTCACAACTATATAGATCAGACCAAAATGAGGGACAGATGAGGGGGGCGGAGGGACATTGCTCGAAATCAGGGACAGTCCCTCGAAATCAGGGACCGTTGGGAGCTATGCAAAATGGCATGCCATAAACAAAACCTGTCTCAGTTGCCTGTGCTCTTAGCTGACCTGTCAAGCCACTGGTGACTGGTGTCATAACTGATCACATGTGCAGCACCATGGCAACTGCAGATCAAACAGAGACTAAGATGGCAACTTTCTTGGCTGTAAAGGATAAGAAAGTTTAGTTCCGCTTCAATGTACAGATCTTTCATGACCAATAATATATTTTTAAAAAGTAGGTGGGTTACGCAGCTGAATAGAAAAAAAAAAGGCCATGGAATTCTGGAAGGAAGACAATTCTATTTACCTAATATATGAAATAATAGACTCCAGATACATTACACACAGAGACTTGTGCTTTTACAGATAAAAGGATGCTTAGAAATCCCAGAACAAATGTTGCTCGCTCCCCATTTATTTTTGTGTTGTCAAGGCAACGCCGACTCCCCTTCTACTACACCGCTGTCCCTTATGGGAAAAACAGTCCAAAAGCACAGCGCGGTCTGAAGTGGCGTGTAATGAGAACAGAGCGGATGCTCAGAGATCCTTCATGGCTCAATTGTAGATTCAATAATGCATAAGAGAGCACTCCGCACTTCACACTGCAGTTTAGCGGAGTGCTGTTCCCACAAAGCCATCACGGTAGAGATTTGTAATACTGGAGACGACAGCTGCAACTGGAAAACACAACTATACCGAAAGTACAGGAAAACATATACTTTATCTGTCCCTGGCATTAATATACAGTGAAACCTTGGATTGCAAGCATAATTAGTTCTGGAAACGTGCTTGTAATCCAAAGCACTTGTATATCAAAGCAAATTTCACCATAAGAAATAATGGAAAATCAGATGATTCGTTCCACAACCATTTATTAATAAGTCCTGCAGATACCAGCTTCAAAACGCACAACAAACACACCTAAACAATGTGCAAAGCTCTACGCCTGAAAGTTTACGGAGCTTCTTTGGTATGTTCGTCATGCATTCAAGTGAATCGGCTGCCCTATGTGCAATACACGGAAACATGCAAAAAATGCACCAAAAATGCCTTTAAGGCCTGCTTCACACCTAATATAGGTTACAGTTTGCATAGTACAGGCACATGTTGCATTTTTCAATACACATTTTTGATCCATTGAAGTCTATGGAACCAAAAGCTAGAAAAAAGTCCCTGGCCCGTTCCCTAAAATGCACAGATGTGAACGTGACCCAAAGGAAACCATGTTAAATGGACTGTAGCGTGTTTCTGCAAAACTGAAAACGCGCTAACAAATGCATCGGTTATGAACCAGGCCTGAAAGCACACATTCACCCTACGCTAAGCTTGAATGGGGCCTCATCGATATGTCTTTTGATGAAAATAATCAAAAGTCGGCAAACAATCGAATTGGCATATGTCCCTTCCGACCAATTTGGATTACATTTCAATTGAACTCCAAGAAACTGGGATGATTGACCAAGTCAGAATAATTTTGATAATTTTTCATCAATCGGCAGCACTATGAAATTTTGTTCATTGATCAAATCGGGAGATTACATGATGGAAATAGAGATGCCATCAATAACTTAAGATTGTAAATTATGATCACATTTTGGCTACCAATCAGTAACTACTGTGCTTTTATTGAATACCATGGATACATTATGGTTAGGGAGTGTTGTGTCACCCCAGGACAGGACGTGTGTTACAGGCAGGTAATTACACCAGGTAAAAATAAAGGTAACCTAGAAAAAAGGAAAACGAATGCAGCCACCATATCTAAGCACTGACCAGCTGCAATATATTACATTTTGGTTTCTGGGTTTCGATACACATTTAATAAACCACTCCGTGCACGAATATAATTTTTTACACAGCTTTTCTATATTTAGATGTTAAATAGCCGCTTAAGCCTGTCCATTTCTTATACATCTATGGTCAGTGTTAGATGAATACGATCGATATAGCAGGAAATAGCCACTTAGCTTTCCTCCCACAATTTTACTGTAATTCAACGTCTAGCAAACAATAACTTCTGGCTGTGGTAATACAATTATAATGAGGTCAAAATGCTGATTACTTATTTAGATTAGAAGAGGTCGTTAGGTTAAGAATGGGGTGAAAGCTGTGGAGAAAAGCCCAACTTTAACAATGGAACTCTACAGCAACAGATCCCAAGGTCTTCGGTCCACCGAGAACAATATAACAAAAGCAACAGAATGGGCATTTGTTCTGTTCCGGGGTGGAGAGGCAATTATCGGAGAGTGTACTGAGCATGGGGGAGAGTAGAAGGACGTAACTAAAAACACAAAACTTTATTAAATTGAATAAAAAGTGTACAAGTACAGAAAAAAAAAAAGGTTGATAACATCTAATACGTGAATCACATTTTCAGAAGTGTACATTTTAGGAACATTCTACAGTATATCACAAAAGTGAGTACACCCCTCACATTTTTGTAAATATTTTATTCTTATTTTATCTTTTCATGTGACAACACTGAAGAAATGACACTTTGCAAAAAATAAAAACCGCAGAGGTGATCAAATACCACCAAAAGAAAGATCTATTTCTTGGAAAAAAAGGACGTCAATTTTGTTTGGGAGCCACATCGCACAACCGCACAATTGTCAGTTAAAGCACCGCAGTGCCAAATCGCAAAAAGTGCTCTCGTCAGGAAGGGGGTAAAAACCATAGGCAAAACAGTTTTCTTAATTTTGAATAGAGCATGGGAAGGTTATAACCCCTGTCAGTTTTTTTTTTCCCCTTCTGCGTCCCATTGTAGAGATCTCCCTTCAATTTTGGTTGTGTACCATGTCATATGACCGCGCAATTGTCAGTTAAAGCGATGCAGTGCCGTATTGCAAAAAATGACCTGGTAATTAAGGGGGATAATCTTCCAGTCTGCAAGTGGTTAATGAGAATTTTGGCTTGCAAGGGGAGTTTATGCTTTGGGGTTTGGGCATGCAGATTAGTGCTGGTATTTTATTTTTATTTATTTTTTTATTTGAGCGGGGAGATTTTTTGCTGAGATATGATCACATTATGGGGGAAAGGGATGAATATTAATGTATTTATGTACTTGTGTCATTGACTTGGCTATCAGCTGATTCCTACCATTGGCCTTTAGAGGTTACTTCACGTTGCATATCATCATTACTTTATGAATAACCGGTGTTATGGTGGCATGAGGACGGGCACCAGTGTTTTGGTGACATGAGGACGGGGACCAGTGTTTTGGTGACATGAGGACGGGGACCAGTGTTTTGGTGGCATGAGGACGGGGACCAGTGTTTTGGTGACATGAGGACGGGCACCAGTGTTTTGGTGACATGAGGACGGGCACCAGTGTTTTGGTGACATGAGGACGGGCACCAGTGTTTTGGTGACATGAGGACGGGCACCAGTGTTTTGGTGACATGAGGACGGGCACCAGTGTTTTGGTGACATGAGGACGGGGACCAGTGTTTTTGGTGGCATGAGGACAGGGACCAGTATTTTGGTGACATGAGGACGGGGACCAGTGTTTTTGGTGACATGAGGACGGGGACCAGTGTTTTTGGTGGCATGAGGACGGGGACCAGTGTTTTGGTGACATGAGGACGGGGACCAGTGTTTTGGTGACATGAGGACGGGGACCAGTGTTTTGGTGACATGAGGACGGGGACCAGTGTTTTGGTGACATGAGGACGGGCACCAGTGTTTTGGTGACATGAGGACGGGCACCAGTGTTTTGGTGACATGAGGACGGGGGCCAGTGTTTTGGTGACATGAGGACGGGGGCCAGTGTTTTGGTGACATGAGGACGGGGGCCAGTGTTTTGGTGGCATGAGGACGGGGACCAGTGTTTTTGGTGGCATGAGGACGGGGACCAGTGTTTTGGTGGCATGAGGACGGGGACCAGTATTTTGGTGACATGAGGACGGGGACCAGTGTTTTTGGTGGCATGAGGACAGGGACCAGTGTTTTGGTGGCATGAGGACAGGGACCAGTGTTTTGGTGACATGAGGACGGGGACCAGTGTTTTGGTGACATGAGGACGGGGACCAGTGTTTTTGGTGGCATGAGGACGGGGACCAGTGTTTTTGGTGGCATGAGGACGGGGACCTGTGTTTTGGTGACATGAGGATGGGGACCTGTGTTTTGGTGACATGAGGATGGGGACCTGTGTTTTGGTGATATGAGGATGGGGACCTGTGTTTTGGTGGCATGAGGACGGGCACCAGTGTTTTGGTGGCATGAGGACGGGCACCAGTGTTTTGGTGGCATGAGGACGGGCACCAGTGTTTTGGTGGCATGAGGACGGGCACCAGTGTTTTGGTGGCATGAGGACGGGGACTCCTTGAAGCAAACTGTCGGACTGTATAGAATAAGGACTGAGCAGGGTTCCTGTAGATCTTGTACCTGGTCTCTGCAGACGGAATGGTGCAGGCAGTCCCTTGTTACACGCCTGGTTCTCATACTGATCTAAACGTCAAGACTAGCAGAAAATGACACCCAGGGGAAGGGGAGAAAACAGCTTGCAAAGTAACATTCAGCCCCTCCAGCTTGTACAATCGATGAATGTTCTTCCCTCGGGGGCTGACGAAGCCAGAAATAAAGAGTGTTTAAGGGATAACCTGAAGTCATTAGAATGTTGCTGTTGCGGAGGGCTTTGTGGTCTATGGAGATTTCCAGACGGTTATGAAGTGTTACGTTTTAAACTCTTGCCTGTTTAAAGCAGAACTTCACTCTCTCAATCAACATTGACTATTTGTAATCCTTATGCAGCTAGCATTAGTAAATAGATAGGAAAGTACACTATATTGTCAAAAGTATTGGGACACCTGCCTTTACACGCACATGAACTTTAATGGCATCCCAGTCTCAGTCCGTAGGGTTCAATATTGAGTTGGCCCACCCTTTGCTCCTATAACAACTTCAACTCTTCTGGGAAGGCTGTCCACAAGGTTTAGGAGTGTGTCTATGTGAATGTTTGACCATTCTTCCAGAAGCGCATTTGTGAGGTCAGGCATGGATGTTGGACGAGAAGGCCTGGCTCGCAGTCTCTGTTCCAATTCATCCCAAAAGTGTTCTATCGGGTTGAGGTCAAGTTCCTCCTCTTCAAACTCGCCCATGTCTTTATGGACCTTGCTTTGTGCACTGGTCCAAATCATTTGGTGGAGGGGGGATTAGGTTGTGGGTTGTTTTTCAGGGGTTGGACTTGGCCCCTTAGTTCCAGTGAAAGTAACTCCTTAAGGTGTGAGCATACCGGTGGCGGCTTGTGCTCAAAAATTTTTGGGGGTGCACAAGCAAACTGAAATATACTGAACCCCCCCATCAATTGCAGTCTCACTGTGCCCATCATATGCAGCCACTTGTGCCCATCATATGCAGCCACTTGTGCCCATCATATGCAGCCACTTGTGCCCATCATATGCAGCCATCTGTGCCCATGAAATGTTGCCCCTTGTGCCCATGAAATGCAGCCCCTTGTGCCCATGAAATGCAGCCCCTTGTGCCCATGAAATGCAGCCCCTTGTGCCCATGAAATGCAGCCCCTTGTGCCCATGAAACGCAGCCACTTATGCCCACCAAACACAGCCACTTGCCCCCATCAAACGCAGCCACTTGCGCCCATCAAACACAGCCACTTGCGCCCATCAAACACAGCCACTTGCGCCCATCAAACACAGCCACTTGCGCCCATCAAACACAGCCACTTGCGCCCATCAAACACAGCCACTTGCGCCCATCAAACGCAGCCACTTGCGCCCATCAAACGCAGCCACTTGCACCCATCAAACGCAGCCACTTTCCCATCAAATGCAACGCAGCCATTGTGCCCATCAAATGCAGCCTTGTGTCCATCAAATGGAGCCATTATACTCATCAAACGGAGCCATTATGCTCATCAAATGCAGCTACCTGTGCCCATCATATCCCCCCACCCCACTTCGCAGATTGCGGCTGCAGCTCCGACATCCCCTGCGTGTGGATCGTGGCTCCGGCACCAGAACCCACCACTCCCGTGGCTCTGGCCCAGCCGAGGGGACTTACTGCAGCACTGTCAGGTGGAGATCCTCTCAGAGCGGCGGCTCCAGCGCACTTCCCCTCGCTGCTTTGCCTAAGCGACAGGCATCCAGGCCTGGCGCTTTGGCCAATCAGGAAGCAGGTCTGACATCCTGTCCTTTTCCCTATTTTGTAGACGCTATAACTTTTGTGCAAACCAATCAATATATGCTTATTGCGATTATTTTTTTTTTTTTTTTACCAAAAATATGTAGAAGAATACATATCGGCCTAAACCAGTGATGGAGAACCTTGGCACCTCAGATGTTTTGGAACTACATTTCCCATGATGCTCAACTACACTGCAGAGTGCATGAGCATCATGGGAAACGTAGTTCCAAAACATCTGGAGTACCAAGGTTCACCATCACTGGTCTAAGCTGAGGAAAAAATATTTTTTTTTTTATATATTTTTGGGGGATATTTATTATAGCAAAGAGTAAAAAATATTGTGTTTTTTTTTTTCAAAATTGTCGCTTTTTTTTGTTTATAGTGAAAAAAATAAAAACCGCAGAGGTGATCAAATACCACAAAAAGAAAGCTCTATTTGTGGTAAAAAAAAGGACGTCAATTTTGTTTGGGTGCCACGTCACGCAGCCGAATCACAAAGTGTTCTGGTCAGGAAGGGGGGCTAAAATATTCTGGGGCTGAAGCGGTTAAGTTGTCTGCAGAGAATGGTAGATGGATTGGTGGGGCTTTCTGCTTTACAGATAACCAGTCAGGAAGCAAAAAACTTGCAAACGGTGACTCTTTGGCTTCACATTAATTCCAAAGCTGGATAGATTCAGTTTCATTATTCGGCAACTAGCGTGCGACCTGGTAGTCAGAGAACGGCAGCTTCAGGCTGAGCCTTCTCACACAGGTATCTGACTCCAAAAACCGGTTCCTTGCAAACTATTTATTGAATGATTGATTTTATGTGTTGTCTGGAGTTGCTCTCTGATTGATTTCAATTTTTCTTTTTTTTCCCCCAGATACTATAGAACCCACTGAGCCCAGCACCAATTCTATATTAACATCAGTTCTGGTACCTTTGCTGGTCTGCTTTGCGCTCATTATCCTGGCTGGTTACCTTCTAAGGTAAATGTTCTCTAATTATTAGGCTGATGTTATGCAATGACGGGTTAGTACAAAGGCAGGATTTAAATCTGCAGACTTGGGATTGGGATATTCTAACACACATGACAAAATATTAAAGTTACATAGAGAGTAGAAATAGGGGTGTATTGATTACTTCCGTGGGTGATCAAGTACTAGTACAGTAAAGATGATCTCTATGCAGATGTAATAGACACAGATGAATGCAGCTCTATAAACATTAAAGTGATTTGAAAGGTTATCATTTGAAAAAAAATAACAAACCTGCTCTGTGCAATGGTTTTGCACAGAGCAGCCCCAATTCTCTTCTTTTTGGGTCCCCCACTGGTGGTCCAGAACCCCCCCCTCCGCGGGCTGAGTGTCCCCAATAGCAAAAAAAATTCTCTGCCATTAGAACCACTTTAACGCACAAAAAATGTATTAGTTATATGTAAGTAGTGTAAATACCCACATTTAACTTGGTTGCAGTCCTTGTACAGTAGAGCTTGAGTGTGAGAGGAAGAAGCATCACAAGGAGCCAATTGGTTCCTGTTTTGACAAGAATAATGTTGATAGGAGGAGGGAGCGGATTAACAGAAAAATGAGCTCATCGCTGTGCTGCTTCTTCCTTCACTGTCCAATCACAGGCTGAGGCAGGTCCAAGACAACCTGGGCTCTGAGGAAAAGAGTTGAATGAAAGGATTGAAGGGAAATATTGAGACAACAATATAATAGCCTATTAAAGATTAATAGATTGGGGGGGAGCACACGGAGGGGGTTCAGAGAAGGAAGGGGGGGATCGGAAGAGCGCATGGAGTGGGATTGGAGGAGGAGGGGGGCAGATCGGAGGAGGACGAGGGGGGGCAGAGGAGCTCACGGAGGGGAATCGGAGGAGGACGGGGGGTGGATCGGAGGACGACGGGGGGTGGATCGGAGGAGCTCACGGAGGAGTATCAGAGGAGGACGGGGGGGGGACGGAGGGGTGGATCGAAGGACGACGAGGGGACAGATCAGAGGAGTTCAGGGGGGATCAGAGGTGGACGGGGGGGCGGAGGAGGACAGGAGGACAGGGGGGCAGATCGGAGGAGTTCAGGGTGGACGGGGGGGGGGAGGAGCTCACGGAGGGGGAGCGGAGGAGGACAGGGGGGCAGATCGGAGGAGTTCAGGGGGGATCGGAGGTGGATGGGGGAGGAGCTCACGGAGGGGGATTGGAGGAGGACAGGGCAGATCGGAGGAGTTCAGGGGGGATCGGAGGTGGACGGGGGGGGGGGCGGTGGAGCTCACAGAGGGGGATCGGAGGTGGACGGGGGGGAGGAGTAGCTCAAGGAGGGGGATCAAAGGAGGACAGGAGGGCAGATCGGAGGTGGAAGGGGAGGCGGAGGAGTTCGAGGGGGTGCGAAGGAGGGCATATCGGAGGAGTTGAGGGGGGATCAGAGGTGGATGGGGAAGGAGCTCACAGAGGGGGATCGGAGGAGTTCAGGGGGGTATCGGAGGTGGACGGGGGGCGGAGGAGCTCGCGGAGGGGGATCAGAGGAGTTCAGGGGGGATCGGAGGTGGACGGGGGGGCGGGCGGAGGAGCTCATGGAGGAAGACAACCGTAGGACCACACAGAAGGGGACCGGAGGAGGATAGGGGATGATTGGAGAAGGATGGGGTGGGACCGGAGGAGCGCACGGAGAGGGAGGACACAGAGGGGAGCCGGAGAAGGATACAGGGGACACTCGGGAACAATAGGTAGCGGCGGTGGGGGGAAGTTATAATCACGATCTCCCTGGTGGCTTTCAATAATGCATCTGAAAGCTGCGGAGGGGAGATGAGGAGAAGCAGCTGTCATGATTATAACTTCCCCTGCCGCCTGAGTGTCCAGGTATTGGACTAGGCACCAGGATCATTTGCACGAGTATTCCTGCAAAAAACTTGGTATCAGGACAACCCTACTTAAAAGCTGAATTCCGGGACAAGCCAAAGTTACCTAAATACAAAAGTCATGTATTCTTCCTTTAATCTCGGTGGGCTTTGTGTATTTGTTCCAAATCTGTGCAGTAATCCAGTGTGAAAGTTGCCTCTGTGCAGAAACTTCCTGTAAGAAAGACCGGTCACTGCTGTTCTGTCACCTTGCGCAGGGGGACTGGTCTTGTCTCCGCCCCCTCTTATAGTCTTCTGCAGGCAGCTTGTAGAGGGTGGGGCTGTTGGGCCCACAGGCTATGGACAGCACAGTGATAGTGTCACTACCACTTTAACAAGGTAATACCTGCGTTTGAAAATGCTTTTGATGCACACAAAGTGAATTTATATCCTTTGTGGCTATTGAGGCATATATTTAAATGAAAGGTTTTGTGCCCAGAGTTCAGCTTTATTCTTGGTTACTTTAATAGCAGTGGCAAAGGAATGTTCTAGTTATTGCATTAAACAGATCAGAGTAGCACGCCTGTTGCGCTTACTTTTAAGGGTTTAATGACACCAAATGCATTGAGCTGTGTTGATTAGCATCAGTCAACGCAGGCTCAATATATGGACACATAGAAAACTATTGTCTTCTAAGACAGATGACAGTCCCTACCGCCCATCTGAAGTGCAGTCCGTGGTAGATCGCTTGTAGGTAGGTAGTGATTAACGCTGCCGCAGCTGGGATATTGATTGTGCTTTCAGGGGTTTTCTAGGTGGTTTATTTTGGGCCCGACCCCACCCCCCCCAAGGGGTTCTTGTCTCTGTATTCTGTTTGTTCGGTTCCATCCGGTTCAGTTTGGTTGGGCCCGCTCCCTGCAGTTAATGGATTCTGGGTTTCCAGTGATGTGCAGAGTTCCCACTACCTTGGAGGGAATTGCTAGGGCTTTCAGTCCTTCCTGAAGACACCAACTGTGGGATCTCCCAAAGATGGACTCTTTCCTATGCAGGTATGCTGGGGCAGCCACAAGCCTGAAGTTAGGGACTATGAATGATAGGGAATGTTTGCACTTTATTGCAGACTGTCGTCTGTCTATTTCAACATGTTCATTTATTCAAGTAAAGCTTATGAAACATTGCTCTTGCCTGGCCTGAAGTTACTAAAGGGGTGCAATACAAGTAACTGGCATATATAGTTGCAGCTCTGGTTGTTAAGCACATTGGGGTATGAAGATTATGGTACAAGAGTTCATACAGTGTGAAGATACAATTGGTTACCAAGGGTAACGAAGGGTTTTCTAGAAGCCTGTCGTTAGTGTGTACATGTGACAGGTGAGATGGCCTTTTTGCAGCGATGGAGATGTTGCCCGTCTCCCATGGCAACGGGAGAGGATCTGGACTGCCGAGGCCGTCAACCTGTACACAAGTATGGAAGAGGAAGAGTTAAGTGAAGAGCACGCATGAAATCAGTGCTAGGTGTATGGCAGGACCCAATAACGCTTTGGGTTTGAGGTAGCGTTCATACGCTGGGCAGGTGGATAGGGCAAGGGCTCTGCATGTCCCTCTCAAATGCACAAGTGACCGTGGTAATGTACAGAAACATTGTGAGAGATTATTAGAGATCAGTCGGTTGTTCCAGTAAAGGTATCCCCCCCCCCCATGTAAGACAAATCACCCTATTTAAAGTGCCAAGTGCAGCTGAGAAGAACCCACCCTGGGGAAGGCCTCTTATGTGACCCTTGCTTGGCTCCCAGCGAGGAGGGAAACATGGAAGACCCGATGACCTTGTATTGATTTTGTTTTGGAATTCTGCAGTCATTTTGGCTTGCAGTTGTGGCGTAGTCGAGTTGACCCCAATTGGCAAGTTTGACAGGTGGTGCTTTTTCTTAAAGTCAGCAGGCCGAGTTAAATGTGCCACACCTGTGAAGCAAAGCATCACATGCCGTGGCATGAGTAAGACCCACTCTGGTTGCATATTATGATTTTGGTGGGCAGTTGAGTGGGCAGTTTTTTGTAAAACCATGGCTTAAATGCCTATTTTTACTGCCCCTCTGCCACCCCTATAAACAAAGCTTTACACAACGCACAAAAAACGCATGTCAACATCATGTCTTATAATGCACTGTAGTGCAAGGAACTGAATCGGGTGCCATTTTTGTTTAACAATTTAACAAAAATAAAAAAAGCAAAAAGAAAACATATCACACCACCCCCTACACAATGCACACAAGCATGTGGTCATTATACAAACCGTAATGAACCCCCTAAAGGATATTTGTTCTTTTAGTACATTTATAGCTTAAATACCCCCTCCTGGCAACCCCCTTAACTTTTATTTATTCATTGTGTGGCCCGGTGGGAGTTGCACAGAGTCTTCGCTGAATGTCTTCAGGTCAGGCTGTGCTGCACAGAAGAATCTATATTCATTCCAATGTCAAGATCATCTATTATTCATCAGTGATGGACAGTCTTTCCATAAAAATTAATGGAAGCAGAGCTCAGCCAGGAGACATTAGCTGTAGAGGCCATGCAGCTCTCAGAAGGCCAAACAGGAAAGTTTGGCAGATAAATATACGGCTGCTACCAGGTCAAATTCAGGTTTTTACACTGCTTTCATTTAAAAAAAAAAACACATTTAATGTCATATTAGAGCTACCATATAATGAATATAAAAATGGCCAAAACTCATACCCTGCAAAATAAGATTTTTGTCAACCTTTTGTGGGGCCCGCACTGTCCAGCAGTACTCCAATGTTGAGGAATTGTCTCTCAAAGTCTCCTGGGAAGCCAATCCTTTCAGGAGTGTTGACCTCCTGTGTCCAACCAACATAGAGCTTGTTGGCTCTTCTTGTAGGACAATTTTGTTGCCTAAGTTGGGTCTAGGGTGCCATTTGTTTTTCCCTCTAATGCCCCGTACACCTTATCGGACATTGATTGGACATTCCGACAACAAAATCCATGGATTTTTTCCAACGGATTTTGGCTCAAACTTGTCTTGCAAACACATGGTCACACAAAGTTGGTCGGAAATTGCGAACTTCAAGAACGCGGTGACATACAACACGTATAACAAGCCGAGAAAAATTAAGTTCAATAGCCAGTGCGGCTCTTCTGCTTGATTCTGAGCATGCGTGGAACTTTGTGCGTTGGAATTGTGTACACACGATCGGAATTTCCGACAACGTAGAACCAGATCTCAAATTTTGTGCAATTGAAATTCACATAGAAATACACATTGTCAGATTTTCCGACGGAAAATGTCCGATGGGAGCTTTTTGGCGGAAATTCTGACCATGTGTAGGTTCCATCGGACATTTTCCATCGGAAAATCTGACAGTGTGCATGGGGGGCATAAAGGTTACCATCTCCTTAGTTGTAGGTAAAAGAGAGTCCTAGGGAGTCATAGTCAGTGGTGGTATAGTAGGGAAGCAACTCCTGAGGGTGGATAGTATCTAGGCCCCTGTCAGAGTTCAAGGGCATGCATCTTTAATAGTGTAGACAAGCATTTCTCAACCATTTCAACACGGGTAGCCCTTAAAAAAAAGTTCCAGTCCCAGGGAACCTCTGCTAAATATGACAAAATCTACAACTCATTACACATTAGTCTTATGGCTAGTAGGAAGAATGCTCTGTACGCTTGTGGTCATTGATAAGAAATGCCCCTTACAGATGGCTAAAATGATTATTTATGCCAGTGGGAACTTATCTGAAATGCAGAAACTGCTCATTGTTCAAGGAACCACTAGATACCTCTGGGTTCCATGGTGCCCTGGTTAAGAAACCCTGGTGTAGACTATCTTGTATGGGCCTTTCTCCTGGCTGTGGTCCTCTTTGCTTAGTAGGCTATGCCAGGAAGCTGGAGCACTCTGTAAGTGTGAGTGGGGATAGTGCTGTATAGAACCATGTGTGATGGAACCATGAATTTATGGACTGATGCTAGCTACGTCACTTTGATCTGCTAAATACCATGCTGTATGGACTGTTATAAAGCCTGTTGCCAAAGAAAAGAAAATGTCCAGCAAGAAGTAGACTGAGCCTCGTCAATTCAGTGTCCTATACCCAGAAAACAGGAAATGAGTGTGAACACTAGGGCTCAGGCTGGAGACTGTTGGTGGTTAGGAGAATTGTTGTTTGCGTGCCTGGTGATGTGATAACAAAACCCATGATCCCATTGAGTTTGGGGCAGGTGGGCCCAGATAGTCAGCCTCTGATGGACCTGGCCTGAAACCATTGTTTTGGAGTCGCAGGCAACTCTGTTGAATAGTAGTCCTGTATTCCCTATGCTAAAGACCTTTTGGCTGTGGAATGGGAGCCAGAGCTCAGGCTTTTAATCACTCTGGCTGAAAGCTGTCAATGCAGGCCCCCTGGGGTAGGATCTGGCCTAACAACCACCTCCCAGGGCATGTTACACTCCTGCCAATGTCCACATCACTGCTGTGCCTTGTAATGACTTTGAGGAACCAGTGGCTCCTAAAAGGAGGGCAGGCAATTGGCACTACTATAACTGTGTATTTCTAATGCTGCGTACACACGATCAAATTTTCCGGCATACTTAGTCCGCCAAAACGCATTTCACCAGACAATTCGATCGTGTGTGGGCTTCAGCTGACTTTTCCAGCGTAAAGTCTGTCAGACTTAGAAAGTATTTTTGCAGTCCAATCTTTCCGTCGGACTTGGTTTTCAGTGGACAATACGTTCGCCAGTATGCTAGTCCGGCGGACTAAGAATGACGCGTGCTCAGAAGCAAGTACGAAAAGGAAGCTATTGGCTACTGGCTATTGAACTTCCTTTTCTAGTCCCGTCGTACGTGCTGTACGTCATCGCGCTAGCAAACGCCGGACTTTCTGTGTGTCCGTGTGTGGCCAAGTCCGTTCGGTAGAAAGTCCGCCGGACTATCTGCCGGATTGTTTGCCGGACTAAGTACGCCGGATAATTTGCTTGTGTGTACGCGGCATTAGCTGGCTTGGTGGATAGTGGTGTTTGACAGCATGGGAAGCAGGAGATTGACCTTCTTCGTTTGCAGGGTATGAGTTTTGGTTGCTTTTATAACAATGGCAGGGTCACTTTAATATATACGTAGTTACATTCATTTGTACACTTTATATCTGCCTTGAGTTCAAGTTTAGTGTTCCTCCTGCGATTCAGACCCGTTATCCCAGTGCTGTATGGCAGATGTGCTAACCTCCTATCCATCAATAGCCATGTACAGTCACCAGCTGAGTGACAGGTCACGTGGCCTGTGGCCGCAGAACAGGAAAGTATGAGCATGAGTCTTTTTGTGTTCGTTTGATTCATACAGCAAAGCGTTAAAACTTTGTCAGTGTAACAGGAACTTAACCATATCTGAATGACACTTCCTGTATTTGCTCTATCAGAAGACGTTCATGGTGCAGGTATAATGTTAAAAGGCCGTGCTTTCCATTTTTTAAGATCCAGGAAAAGCCGTAAAGCGGACGTCAGCTCTGGAGACAAGAAGATCGGAATCTTGGAAGAACAAGGTACTTTTTAGTTATGCTGTTGGGTGTTTTTGTGTTTTTTTTTCTTTGTGTTTTTTTTTTTTTTTTCTTCAATGTATCAAATTCAGCCTGTGTGACTTTCTCATAGGAAAATGGGTCTCTGCATGAATAATTAAGCAATTAGGGAATTTCAGCAGGCTGTAGTTAAAGGGCTTTCTGCTTTTTATTGGAATTCCTCCCATCCTTTATTATGTGGTATATCGGTAGTGGTGTCAGCCCTGTGCATTCCTGTTGGAAAAATGAGTGTTTGCTTCTGATCAAGTCTCTTCCTATCAGTGCAGATGTTTCCATCAGAATGGGAATAATTAGTAAATAAGGGTAAACACACACAGATGTGATATCTTATCTTTTTTGGGGGGTTTAAATAACCCATCAGGTATTTTTATTCATGTCTATGGCTTAAGCTGGTAAGATCTCGTTGCCACACTTTACTTGAGGATCTCCCTAATATCACTGGATTCTACTTTCATTTTCCTTTGCCAACAATTCAGCAGGAGGAATGAGACCCCAGCAAAACACTTTTGCTTGCCTTGGTAATGACCATATGGGGGTGATAAAGCTAGGAACTCTATTGGAAGATCTCACTGCTGGAAAGTCGGAAAGGATTAAAGAAACCTACTTGAGATTACTGCTCCCTTGGTTGGACTGACCTTTTAGTCCAGTAAATCTGGAGATGTTGTAGAACTACAAATTTTAGCATGGCCTACCAGAAAGGGAGTGTATAAAGTCGACCAGTTACTCTGTAGGGCATGCTGATACTTGTAGTTCCACAAAGCTGGAGATCTGTTGGTTGCTTGACGCTGCTTTTCCACCTGACAGGCTTAAAACTAGGCTCCCAAAAACATTTAAATAGGTAAAACTCAGATATGTAAAACTTCCAAAAGTGAAAAACTTGGTAAACGTCTATATGCATAGTTGAAATACTTATGTGTTTACTATTTACTTAAGATAGGATTTGGAATGATCCCCAATACCCCTGTCCTAAGTAGGGTAGTGCTTAATCAGTAGGCCCATTGCTAAATTGTAGCAGGTCAAAAAGGGTATCCAAGTGTGAACATTTACTTTGTTAACTATTCCATGGCTAGATTAAATGGTAAAGTTTTATGTCAGGCTGGAGTTCAGATTTCATAAACCATAAATAATGTCTATGGCTTGTCTCTAGTGGAGAGATTTACCAGTTTTAATGAGTAGCAGCACCTAAGGAAGGGAGTCCAGGGCAGCAGCACCTAAGGAGGGGGGTCCAGGGCAGCAGCACCTAAGGAGGGGAGTCCAGGGCAGCAGCACCTAAGGAGGGGAGTCTAGGGAAGTAGTAAAGACCCATTGGGGAGCAAAACTTGCCAAAAACTCCAAAGCACCAAAGGAAGGGAGTCTAGGGCAGCATCACCTAAGGAAGAGAGTCTAGGGCAGCATCACCTAAGGAAGAGAGTCTAGAGCATCGGCACCCAAGGGAGGGAGTCTAGGGCAGTGGCACCCAAGGAAGGGAGTCTAGGGCAGCGGCACCCAAGGAAGGGAGTCTAGGGCAGCGGCACCCAAGGAAGGGAGTCTAGGGCAGCGGCACCCAAGGAAGGGAGTCTAGGGCAGCAGCAGCTAAGAAAGGGAGTCTAGGGCAGCAGTGAGGACCCATCGGGGAGCAAAACTTGCCAAACTCCAGTCAGGAGCTGTTCTTGAGAGATTGAGCTCTTTAGAGCTGGAAAATCTAGGTGCTAGAGCCCCATAGATGTAATTTACAAAGATGACTTATGAAGGCTGAACTGAATGCTACTTCAATACAGTATACAATATAATGGAATTCAATAATACTTCAATATACAATAACTGAATTCAATACTACTTTAATATACAGTATATCTGAATTTAATAGTACTTCTATATACAGTATAACTGAATGTAATACTACTTCTATATACAGTATAAACATATTACTACTTCTACTATACAGTATAAATGAATGTAATACTACTTCTATATACAGTATAAATGTATTATTAATTCTACATACAGTATAAATGAATGTAATACTACTTCTATACACAGTATAAATGTATTATTACTTCTATATACAGTATAAATGAATGTAATACTACTTCTACATACTGTACAGTATAAATGAATTATCAGTACTACTTCAACCAGCCTCTGTCAGTTTCTTTGCCTTCAGGCCTCGACCTATACTCTGTTTCCAGAAAGATTTTTATTGCTTTACAAAGCTGATAAACGCATTTATTGCTTCTGGCTGAATGAAACATTGGAAGATTGAGAAGAATGGACTTCTTTAGGTATACTTTTTTCTAAAAAAGGCAGTTTATTTTATTTTACGAAATGGTGGCAAAGATTAGAGACATAGACAAATAAAAAATATATACGTCAGTGAATATGGCTAAAAAAATCTCAGTGACTAACTAGTGGTCCAGGGTCCAGTCGATGGACTGGCCCGGTGGGCCAGAGAATTCCTAAAGTTTAACACTTACCTGACTACAATAACATAAGGTAATCTAAACAGGTACAATTCTAGAATAATTGGTAAGGGGTTAAGAAAAGTCGAACCAGGGTATATCAATTCTACTTTTCATTTGTTAAAAAAAATTCATGTTTGACTAGTTTTGCGTTCTGGGCGTGCTTTTTCTGGAGCTAGATGGGTCTAATGAAAATGCAAAAAGGCAGAATAAATAAATAGCATAGTTATACAGAATAGAGGCATTTTTATTGTATTTGTACAAATAGACATATATGTATACATAAAAGCATATACTGTAATATTTGGAAGCATAACTATAACAACCGGGTAAACATTTCATTTTCACACATATAGCACAAGTGTTTTTTGTCACTGAGATAGAGGGACAGGAACTCCAAGGAGACCGGCATGTCTGGCTGAATGAAGAAAAAAAAATCATAAACGTACACCCGCTGATCGATCGTACAGTGGGGGAAAAAAATATTTGATCCCCTGCTGATTTTGTAAATTTGCCCACTGACAAAGAAATGATCAGTCTATAATTTTAATGGTAGGTTTATTTTAACAATGAGAGACAGAATAAAAACAAAATATCCAGAAAAATGCATTTCCAAAAAGTTATAAACTGATTTGCATTATAATGGGTGAAATAAGTATTTGATCCCTTTGCAAAACCTGACTTAGTACTTGGTGGCAAAACCCTTGTTGGCAATCACAGAGGTCAGATGTTTCTTGTAGTCGGCCACCGGGTTTGCACACATCTCAGGAGAGATTTTGTCCCACTCCTCTATGCAGATCCTCTCCAAGTTATTAAGGTTTCGAGGCTGTTGTTTGGTAACTCAAACCTTCAGCTCCCTCCACATATTTTTTATGGGATTATGGTCTGCAGACTGGCTAGGCCACTCCATGACCTTAATGTGCTTTTTCTTGAGGCAGACCTTTGTTGCCTTGGCCGTGTATTTTGGGTCATTGTCATGCTGGATTACCCATCCACGACCCATTTTCAATGCCCTGGCTGAGGGAAGGAGGCTCTCACCCAACTGTACATGGCCCCATCTATCGTCCCTTTGATGTAGTGAACTTGTCCTGTCCCCTTATCAGAAAAAAAAAAACCCAAAGCATAATGTTTCCACCTCCATGTTGGACGGTTGGGATGGTGTTCTTGGGGTCATAGGCAGCATTCCTCCTCCTCCAAACATGGTGAGTTGAGTTGACCACAACACTTTTACCCAGTTCTCCTCTGAATCATTCAGATCTTCATTAGCAAACTTCAGATGGCCCTGTACATGTGCTTTCTTGAGCAGGGGGACTTTGTGGGCACTGCAGGATTTCAGTCCTTCGTGGCGTAGTGTGTTACCAATTGTTATCTTGGTGACTATGGTCCCAGCTGCCTTCAGATCATTGACAAGCTTCTCCCGTGTTGTTCTGGGCTGATTCCTCAATGTTCTCATGATCTTTGAAACTCCATGAGGTGAAATCTTGCACGGGGCCCCAGACTGAGGGAGATTGATGGGTATTTTGTGTTTCTTTCATTTGCGAATAATCGCACCAACTATTGTCACCCTCTCTCACCAAGCTGCTTGGCAATGGTCTTGTAGCCCATTTTAGCCTTGAGTAGGTCTACAATCTTTTCCCTGACATCCTTGGACAGCTCTTTGGTCTTGGTCATGGTGGAGAGATTGGAATCGGATTGCTTTTGTGGGCAGGTGTCTTTTATACAAGTAACAAGCTGAGATTAGGAAGCACTCCCTTTAAGAGAGTGCTCCTAATCTCAGCTTGTTACCTGTATAGAAGGCATCTGGGAGCCAGAAATCTTGCTGATAGGGGGTCAAATACTTATTTCATTAAAATGCAAATCAATTTATAACGTTTTTGAAATGCATTTTTATGGATATTTTTATTGTTGTTCTGTCGCTCACTGTTATAATAAACCTACCATTAAAATTATAGACTGATTATTTCTTTGTCAGTGGGCAAACGTACAAAATCAGCAGGGGATCAAATACTTTTTTCCCCTCACTGTAGCCAGTTATTGTTAGATGTGCCACTTTAGGAAAAGCCAAACCATGACAAACACTTTAAGCGGGTATCTAGCGGTACCTGCAATATCTGATCAGTGCCCTACCAGTACCAGGGCACTCAATATTTAAAAGACGCCTCCATTTACAAAGCCTGAGCTCTGACCCCCCCCCCCCCCCCCCCCCAATCTATTAAAGTGATTGTAAACCTCCACCTTGTAAAACAACTCATTCAGTTTAAAATAAAAATGAAAAGCAAAACATTGGAGTATGTACATAAATTATAAATACCATTTGTCACCTGTTTTTATTTATAAATTATCACATGACCTCTGTTGTCAGTTGCATAAAAGTTGGATAAGGAGAAACCGCATTACACTGAACTTCTCAGTGAATAGCTGTACAGGAGTGGGTGTGTCAGGACAAGTCTGATCAATGGAGGAAAGCACACTGAGTTCCCAGCACAGCTAGAGAACTGATCACGCTGTGTTCTCCTGCTTAGTGTGGTCAGTTTTTAATAGGAACGCAGGGGGACTGGTAGGAACACCAGGGATTTCACACAAAGGAAACAATACAAAGAGAACAGGATACTTTTTCATACAAGTACAGTAGTCATATATAAGGCCAAAACAATTAATTGACAACTAATCGATTATGAAATTAAGCGATTACTATTTTCATACTCGATTAATCGGCCAGTAACATAATGTGGTTAAAAAAAACTAAAACGAGCCCTTTAGAGTACAAAAAGAGCACATACCGTATATACTCGAGTATAAGCCGAGATTTTCAGCCTCTTTTTTGAGGCTGAAAGTGCCCCCCTCGGCTTATACTCGAGTCATCGCTGTCTGCCCGCTCGATCAGCGTGTCGAGCAGACAGACAGCGGCCATTCTATAGTTCAAAAGCCGCGCCTCCGGCTCCGCCTTCGCCTGTGATAGGCGGAACACTGAATTTCCCAGCAGCCTGTGTTCCGCCTATCACGGACATCGTATCATCCTCGTACTACGGACGAGGATGATACGATGTACGTGATAGGCGGAACACAGGCTGCTGGGAAATTCAGTGTTCCGCCTATCACAGGCGAAGGCGGCGGCGCAGCTTTTGAATTTTACAATGGCCGCCGAGGCACCGACGAACGAAGAGGGCACGGGACGGAGGCAAGGCAAGGCACGGCACGGGACGGGACGGGACGGAGGCAAGGCACGGCGGCGAGGCACGGAGGCAAGGAGGCTCGGCACGGGACGGAGGCTCGGGACAAAGGCTCGGGACACAGGTAGGCTGGACACACACACACACACACACACACACACACACACACACACACACACACACACACACACACACACACACACACACACACGGATGGATACACACACACACAGGGATGGATGGATGGATGGAGACACACACACAGGGATGGATGGATGGATGGATGGAGACACACACACACAGGGATGGATGGATGGATGGACACACACACAGGGATGGATGGACGGACACACAGGGATGGACGGACACACAGGGATGGACGGACACACAGGGATGGACGGACACACACACAGGGATGGACAGGCATGTCTTACCCTCGGCTTATACACGAGTCAATAAGTTTGCCAGTTTTTTTGGGGGTAAATTGGGGGCCTCGGCTTATATTCGGGTCGGCCTATACTCGAGTATATACGGTAATCGTTACTGTAAATATTACTTTCACTGTTTCACAATAAAAAAAAATAAACCCTTTAGAGTAGCGATTATTTGCTCTTTTTGTACTATAAAGGGCTAATTTTTTATTTATTTATTTTAACCCCATTATGTTACTAAACGTCTTAGACCTGGTTCACACCTCTGTGTTTTTTGGTGCTTTTTGCAGAAACGCACTACAGTTCATTTAACGTTCACATCTATGCTTTTTTCAGCTGCTGCGTATTTGGAAAGGGTCGGGGACTTTTTTCAACATAAAACGGTGCTTTTTTGGTTCAATATACTTCAATGGAGAAGCTACAGAAAAGCATGTAATGCATTTTTTCAGCAATTTGTGTTTTTTTTTATCTGCCCAACAACAAATTGGCCAAAAATAGGCATAAAAAATGCAAAAATGCAAATCGCAGCAAAATCACATGCGCAAAAAATCTAAACGCACAGAAAAATGCACCGCAGAAACAGATCAGAAGCAAACTGCATATTGGTGTACCGAGCCTTACGCTGGCCACACGGATCAATTTTCAGACGAAAAATCTTTGTACATTCGCTGAATGAAAGAATGTTTGACATATTCACTTGCTTTTAACATTGTGTTTTAAAACAAATGTCATCTCTGAACGAAAACCACATACACTGTCTGAAAATTCCTTTTGACCAAGAGGTTTTCTATTTCTAAATTTTCCAGTCATTGTGGTTGAAAACAAATGTCAATTTGACCCCACTAACAATTAAAAAAATCGAACAAACGTTCTTAACCACTTCAGCCCCGGAAGGATTTACCCCCTTCCTGACCAGAGCGTTTTTTGCGATTCGGCACTGCGTCGCTTTAACTGACAATTGCATGGTCATGCGACGTGGCTCCCAAACAAAATTGATGTCCTTTTTTTCCCACAAATAGAGCAATTTTTTTGGTGGTATTTGATCACCCCTACGGTTTTTATTTTTTCCGCTATAGACAAACAAAGAGCGACAATTTTGAAAAAAACGCATTATTTTTTACTTTTTTCTATAATAAATATCCCCCAAAAATATATTTAAAAAAAATTTCCCCCTTTAGGCCGATACGTATTTTTCTACATATTTTTGGTTAAAAAAAATCGCAATAAGCATTTATTGATTGGTTTGCGCAAAAGTTATAGCGTCTACAAAATAGGGGATAGTTTTATGGCATTTTTATAAAAAAAAAATTTTTGCTGATGTAAACAGCATCTCCCTATTTTTGAGCTCCGTGACACGATCGCGGGTATCCACGCGGCAATTGAGTCCGTGGGACCTGCGACCACGGTCACGGAGCTCTCGGCAGGCACGCGCGTGCACTGCGGGAAATTCAAAGTAATGTACGGGTACGTTTCTTTGCCCAGCCGTGCCATTCTGCCGACGTATATGTGCAGGAAGTCGGTTGGGAACCGGATGAAATAAAAAATCATTTTTTTTTTTTTTTTTGAAGGAAGACATTTTTGGTTTTGTATGCCCAACATATAATATATTACAGTTCTGTTTAAAAATCTGCAAAACAGGCTTTAACTTTTTTTCTTTTAAATATCTGATGATATTTACTAGATTCAACCTCTAACAGCATATACAGTATATCTCTTCTAATGGTATATACGGTATATCTCTTCTAATAAGATATACTGTATATCTCCTCTAATAGCATATACTGTATATCTCCTATGAAAGTATACCTCCTCTAACAGTATATACAGTATATCTCATCTAACAGTATATATCCTCTAATAGTATATACAGTATATCTATTCTAATAGTATATACAGCATATCTCCTCTAAGCCCTTGTACACACGATCGGAGATTCCGACTGTGTGTGGTCTGCATCGGACTGTTTCCGTCGGAATATCCGTCAGACCAAATTTTCCAACTTGCCGGAAATATTTTCCGACAAAATGCTCCGATCGGACATACTCCGATCATGTGTAGAGAATTCCGATCGGACCAAGTGCCACGCATGCTCAGATCAAATTCCTACATCAAAGCTATTGGCTACTAGCCTGAATGTAGTCCCATCGTAACGAAATTACGTCATCACGTTCTGAACGATTGGATTTTCCGACAACTTTGTCCGACCGTGTGTATGCAACAGTTTCGGACAAGATCATTCGGACAAAATCCGACGGATTTGGTTGTCAGAATCTTCGACCGTGTGTACAAGGGCTAATAGTATATGCAGTATACCTCCTCTAATAGTATATGCAGTATATCTCCTCTAACAGTATCTACAGTATATCTCTTCTATCTGTTATTCTCAGAGTGGATTAAAGATATTACTCCCTAAGGATACAGTTGGTTATTTATATTTACCACTGCATATAGAGATATTTAAGAATAAATTGCCTTTTTTTTTTTAAACTTTGCATATTAACTAAATTATACACCACACTTTTTTAAGGTTATTAATCGATTAATGGAAACAATAATTGGGCAACTAATCAATTATGAAAATAATCGTTAGTTGCAGCCCTAGTCATATATCAGGAATATGAAGTGTTGGGTTTACATACTCTTGAAATAGGAAGGCTCTCAGTGCCGGGGGATGTGCCGGAGTATGGACATTCAGGGCTGGAAGTCAGTATTTGGGTCTCTAGCAGGGACTGGACATATCTCAGGGGAAGGTGGAAACCCCCTTCTTGTATGAAGCCTCATTTCATCTTTTGAGGTTTTCACAGGAAATGGGAATCAGAAAGGAAATGGTATACTTCCTAATTCTAGCGGCGCTGCGTGTTTCTAAATCCGTCCTTCTCCTTAAAGAACTTCTAGTATGAAAAATCCTCTGATCACTAGAAGCAACTTATAAATGTAATTGTAGTATTCAGTCTGTACATTCCTTTTTTTTTTCCTATATGCCTTTATTTCTGCATCACGTCTTCATAATCACAAGCAGACCGAATTATGGGGATGAAATATAACACGTTTAGGTCTATAGACCTTATCAATTATCCATATGGTTCATAGTAGAGGTAAACCTTTAAGGCCTGATTTACACCTATGCAGGTTGCAGTTTACATATCCAAGGTGCATTTTGCGTTTTTCAATGCATGTTTTTGGTCCATTGAAGTCTATGGAACTGAAAAAGAAAACAGCACTCATAATGCCACATCAGTAAATTAGAGGGTAAAAAAAGGGGTACTAGGAAACAGTAACCAAAGGTTAGACTTATAAGGCAAGGAAACAAATACGGTAAGTACCAAAAATAATATGTATTGAAAAAAGTACATGGTATGATTACAGTATTTAATTTTTTTTTTTAAATCATATAAGAATGATAAAATTTGTACAGTGAGCCCTTGTACGTCTACACGTTTCACCGTAAGGCTTCTTCAGGATGATCAAGGTTCAGAGATATAACAGAAAAGAAAAAGGGGGGAGAGCGAATCTCACTATCTTTAGGTGGACTAGGCCTCATGTACAAATATCCAGTGGTTAGAAGGTCACCAGAGATGTAGAATATTTCCAACAAACTACTTGTGAGTAAATAAATGTTACTATGGAAGGGGCAGGTGTGCATCTCATAATAGATAAATAGCACTTCAATGTCTAAGGTCCACAAAGGAAAAATGCCATTGAAATTCAACGATACTGCTGGGGTATAATATAACCTGACTAGCAAAAAGTACCTTTAATAGAAAGGTACAGGTTCTGAGATTAAAGAGTATGCCCCTGGGAGACAGGCTAGTGCTGTACACTAATGTGATAAGTGCTATTTATCTATTATGAGATGCACACCTGCCCCTGCCATAACTTTTATTTACTCAGAAGTAGTTTGTTGGAAATATTCTACATCTCTGGTGACCTTCTAACCATTGATTATTTGTACATGAGGCCTAGTCCACCTAAAAATAGTGAAATTCGCTCTCCCCCTTTTTGCTATATCTCTGACCCTTTATCGCCCTGAAGAAGCCTTATGGCGAAATGGGTAGACGTACAAAGGCTCACTGTACAAATTGTATCATTCTTATATGATTTTTAAATTTTTTTGAATACTGTAATCATACTATGTACTTTTTTCAATTATTTTTGTTACTTTGTTTCCTTGCCTTAAAAATCCGAACTTTGGTTACTTTTTCTAGTACCCCTTTTTTTTTTCGAAGTTTATGAAACCAAAAACCATAAAAACAGTCCCTGGCCCTTTTCCATAAAATGCACAGATGTGAACTACATCTATAGGAAACCACGTTAAATGGACTGTAGTGTGTTTCTGCAAAAATGAAAATGCGCTAGAAAATGCATAGGTGTGAACCAGCGTGTTTTAGCATGGTTTCCTATGGAGAAATAAGAGTAGCCTCTATTTTAAATAAAAAATAAGTAGGGAATGTAAACAGAATTGTACCATCATCCAGAAACTTTAGAGATAAAGGGGACAGGAGCCTGGTCCACAACCAGGTCTCTTCAAAGGAATAGGGCAATTGGACTATCTCGGGACAGTACAATGGGGGTAAGTTCAAGTATATAAACAGATATATAAAATGATACAAAAGTTTATTCATACAAAATTAGTAACACAGAACAATAACAATGAACTTACCCCCATTGTATAGTACCAAGATAGTCCAATTGCCCTATTCCTTTGATAAGACCTGGTTGGGGACCAGGTTCCCGTCCCCTTTATCTCTATGGTTTCCTATGGGTCATGTTCACATCTGTGCATTTTATGGAAAGAGCCAGGGACTTTTTCTGGTTTTTGCTTCCATAGACTTCAGTGGATCAAAAAAACACTAAATGCACCTGGAATATGTAAACTGCAACCTGCATAGGTGTGAGCCAGACCTTAGTGGTTAGAAATACTTACATGTACCCAGTGAAATGAATAGCATCGGGTGATACACAGAGATGAAATAAATCCTCCTACATAAATTGTATCTGTTTTTCTGCAGTTTGCTGTACATATTTTGAAGGTGCTGAATTATAAGGCTGGGGGTTCAGAAAAAAAGGGACAGGGAGCTGAATTTACACTCTGCAGAGCTCCGTAAGATAAGCTGTGAGAGCTGATTGGAAGGAAGGGACACCCCCCTCCCCCCCGCACACACACACACACACACACACACACACACACCACACAGGAACAGAGCTGAGGCTGTCAATCTGCTGGACACCCCTCCCCGTCACCATTTTTCTCTTGGTGTCAGGAAAACTTGTGAGAAGTGGCTATCACAGCCATTCAGAGGAAGCAATGTATTCTAGCAATGAATACAAAGCTTCCACTTATTGGCTCAGAGAGGTAGGCTGATGAATTCACAACCTCCGCCTATCAAAGGAAGCTGTGTATTCATTGCTAGAATACTTTTTCTATGAATGGCTGAGTGCCGCTTAGACAGACTCTAGAGTGTTCCGGGTATGAGACAGAAAGGTCTTGGCTCGCACCTGGAACACAGTGTGGTATGCTTTAGGTAGCCACATCTACATACAATTTATACCGCACATCCATAGGTCTCACATGTTAGTGAGGGACATCTATACACTGGAGGGAGAACCTCTGGGGGAATCTAGGATGGAAAAGGACCTGGGGGTCCTGGTAGATGATAGGCTCAGTAATAGCATGCAATGCCAAGCTGCTGGTAACAAAGCAAACAGAATATTGGCATTAAAAAGGGGATCAACTCCAGAGATAAAACGATAATTCTTCCACTCTGCAAGACTCTGGTCCGGCCGCACCTGGAATATGCTGTCCAGTTCTGGGCACCAGGCCTCAGGAAGTATGTACTGGAAATGGAGCGAGTACAAAAAAGGGCAACCGAGCTAATAAAGGGAATGGGAGGATATTAGTTATGAGAAACGGTTGCGAGCACTGCACTTATTCTCTCTGGAGAAGAGACGCTTGAGAGGGGATATCATTTCAATATACAAATACCATACTGGTGACCCCACAATAGGGATAAAACTTTTTTCCGTGGAAGGGAGTTTAACAAGACACGTGGCCACTCATTAAAATTAGAAGAAAAGAAGAGGTTTAACCTTAAACTACATAGAGGGTTCTTTACTGTAAGAGCGGCAAGGATGTGGAATTCTCATCGAGGAGCATTGATAGTTTCAAGAAACTATTAGATAAGCACCTGAATGACCACAACATACAGGGATATACAATGTAATACTGACATATAATCACACACATGGGTTGGACTTGATGGACTTGTGTCTTTTTTCGACCTCACCTACTATGTAACAGTGTGCTTGGGCCAGCTTGGCACAAACTAACTATGTAAAGTGTAACAAAAGCTGGAGTTCAGCTTTAATTTGTTGAAGGTGCAGGCTTTGGGGATAACTTCATCAGGCTTTATACATTTCAAGGAAGCAATGAAATATAACTATTGTCACCTCAGACTTGACATCTTATTGCATCTTTTTGAACTGTCAATTGCTGTAAGTCTTGAGGAAGTTTATTAAGCCTAAAGTAGAAATCTGAGTTATCCTAAAAGCTTTAAATAACTCATGTTAGCCCATAAAGGGTATAACTTAAAGTGTTACTAAACCCAGGACCCTGCATTCACTATATCTGTGTGTATGTATCTGTATATGTCTCCCACAGTACACAAAACATGGAAATGCATTTATTTTAGTAAATATAAACTGCTAAAGAGTAAACGCAGTTGATTGATACTAAATGGCTTCAGCCAAATGCTAATCGTGAGTGAAAAAACGTTTTTGTGTTGTCATTCATATTTTCTGAAAAATGGGCAAGAAATCATAAATTCTGCCAGGGTATGTAAACTTATGAGCACAACTGTATGCGACCTTTCAGCAGCCGGGCTTTGGCGCAGAGGGGCCGCATATTTGTGCGCATTAGCGCTGATATAGCTGTGCCGAAAGCGCACACCTTGTGTGCTCCCGGTACAGTAACTGACAGCTCACAAAAAGCTCTCAATCGCTTCTTACGGTCTGGAGTTTTCCGATCATGTGACTGCCATGACAGCCAATCAGGGCAGTCACATGGTCACAAAACCCCGCCCTGCCTCCTGGAATGCCAAAGCCCTTAAAGAGCCGGCGCCATGGGGTGTTAAGCTCCATACTTTCTGTATTAATTGATGGCCAACACAATAAATAGTGTTTTTTAATAAGAAATTAAGTCAGAAACAAGCAGCAGACTGGAATCTGAATATTTATTGTAATCACCATTGCTCAAATTTATTGTAAACTAAAGTGTATAACTGGTAAACCTTCTACAATAAGTGAACAAGTCTAGAAGCGGAGGTGATGTGTGGTAGATATTCTATAAATAAAGCGTGACATTTCTATCGGATTTATTTGCAGGTGGTTTGTAACCCGTAGCTACAGGATGTATAGAATAATGTCCCAACTACAGACTATATTTAGTTTTATTTATATAGTGTCATTTACCATGTACAAAGAACAGTGAACCGTTCTAGTGGTCCCTGCCTTGAAGTTGTTTACGACATAGTGCTGATCCTTTAGCAGTTGACTCCCAACTGTCCCTGATTTCAAGAGACTGTCCCTGATTTGGACCAAAGTGCCTCTGTCCCTCATTCCTCCTCATTTGTCTCTCATTTTGGTCTGATCTATATAGTTGTATATAAAATGCACTAATTTGAATGAATGACTTGTATAGCGTGACAAATGCGAACTGAATCGCCTCAAGGCGCTTGATCCATCCTGTGTTGTCCTGCTTTTTAGAAGAGGTAGGTCTTGAGTTTTTTTTCTGAAGGCCCAATGGTTTCCTTCCATGCAGATGTTAGTGGGTAGAGTGTTGCATAGCTGTGGTCCTCGGACTGCGAATCTTCGCTCTCCCTTTGATTTGTAGCGGGACTTGAGGAGGAGGTTTTGGTTAGTTGATCGGAGGCTGTGATTGGGTGTGTAGTGTTTTTATTCTCTCGCATAGATATTGAAGAGTGTTTCCTTTTGTGCATTTGTGGGTGAGGCAGAGGGTCTTGAATGTGATCGAATCCTTTACGGTATGGTCCTCAGGGATGGGGAGATGGATTCCCAGGGTTTTTTTCCTGTGACTAGTCTTGCTGCTGTGTTTTGGACGACTTATAGGTGTGCAATCTGGTATTTAGGTAGTCCTATGTAGAGGGAGTTTGCGTAGTCGAGTCGGGAATTGATCATTGTTCCAACTACTACCACTTTCTCCTCTTCTCGAATGAAGGGGATGAGTCTATGTAGCAGGCAGAGAAGAGGGTGAGATCCGCTGACTACTGATCCTATTTGTGCATCCATCGGCATCGAAGATGACTCCGAGACTTTTGGCTTTAGTGCTTGGGGTGATGGTCTGTCCAAGGATGGTGGGTGGTGTCCATGGGGTCTTAGTTTTTGTATTTCGGTTTGTGTTGAGGAGGAGAAACTCTGTTTTGGATCCATTGAGTTTGAGGGAGCTCGTTGTCATCCAGTCATCCATCAATGTGAGGCATTTTTCTAGTTCCTGACATTGGTCTTTTTGTCCAGTGATCAGAAAGTAGAGTTGAGTGTCATCAGGGTATGAGTGAAAACATAAGTCCGATTTGCTGATGATTTTGAGGAGTGGGCGGATGTAGATGTTGAAGAGCACGGGTGACCAGGGTGTTCCTTGAGGGACGTCAGAAGTAATTGCGCTAGTTTCAGAGGTGAAGGCTCCTAGTTTCACTGTCTGTGAACGATTACCTAAGAAGGAAGCGAACCATGGTAGATCTGAATCTGTGACTCCTGCTACTTCTTTGAGGCGGATGAGAAGAGTATTGTGGTCCACTGTGTCGAACGCTGCACTGAGGTCCAGCAGTACCAGGAGACATGATTCTCCGTCATCTGCTGCTTCAAGGGCGTCGTTCCATATTTTGAGAAGTGCCATTTCTGTGCCATGGCCTGGGTGGACTAATCTATCAAAAAGTATTTTATAGTGCTAAACCTTTCATCCAGTTTTTAAATTGCTACATCTTTGATTTCCAAAGGCCAGTATAAAGGAATGGTAGTGGTAAAAAAAAGTACTTTTGGGTTTAACCAATAATTTTTTTTGTACAATTCTCCTTTAAGGGGGTGTGGCAGGGGGTATGTTTATATACTTTTGCTAATAGGTGTGCCTCATTCCCATCTCAGAATGTTGGGAGGTATGCATAACACACTATGGAAAGTTTTGGTGGAAGCAGATAAATTATCAGACACAACTTTGGATTGTGGGAGAAAACCATCATACCTGGCAGAAACCCAGACAGAATATTCATAGAACAGTAATGCAGTTTTTATAGAGGGGATTCAACTTGGATGGGGAAAAAACAAACATGGGATGCCCAGATAATTGATCTTGTTAGATTGAACAAACGATTTTGGATCTATATTGGCAGGCTCTAAAGCTCCATACTCCTCCAACACACTGCTTAAGTCAACTCCACTTTCTGTACTGCGCAAAATGGTTCGGCCTCACTCTGAATAAGTCCCAACTGCTCAATACCCACCATTTGCTGGCAGGGGTCTCCGGTCCCCTTTGGTTTAGCAACCAGTAGCGATGTACTTTTAGTACTTTTGTGCTAACTGAATCTTGGTGAACTACCAGTCCCAGTCTGTCCTGTGCAAGTCCTGCCAACTCTCCTGGCTGCAGCAACTTGACTCAAACACCAGCGACATCACAGTTTCACCCTCTGGTTTCACATCCACTCCTGTCTCTCCCAGATCTCCTCACTGTGCCTGTCACTCACCGACCCCAAAATGGATCCCTCCTGAATGACTTTCCCGGCAGTGCTCTCCTTTGTCCTCCTCCTCCTGTTCAGGGCACCCCAAGATAGTGTAGTTTGAAGGGGTTCCTTCCCAGCTCCGAAGCTCCAGGCCCAAGCTCACCCCCCCCCCCCCAGAAAGGGGGCTCCCTCAAAGGCCACAACAGCCTAACACTCCATTACTCAGTTCTTCCACTTGACAACTTGTCCCACAGCAGGCTGACCATGAGTGTATATGTAGGAGACCTGCCCCCTGCCAATTCTAATTGGGGACTGGTCAGGGCTCCTAAATGCACTCCATGCCACTCCAATCCTCTGCCCTGCCTCTTTTCCAGAAACAGAAGAGGCGCCAGAGAGATAAATTGCTCGTCATTCACCTGCTGAACCACTGAACCACTCCCCAGCCAGATCAAAATAAACAAGCATAGGTCACAGCTAGACTTGCCTAAATTTACCTGCACTGGCTGTAAAAACAGCCTGTGGGTTGAATGAAAAAAACTGAACCAATGCTCCCATCCATACATGAGATGAATGGGGAAATCCTTCCAACTGTGCTATTGTATTTTGGTAGCGGGGAGACTGTCAGAATACACAGATCAGCGATACAGCCAGTGGCGTCGGGAGGGGGGCAGGCTGGAGCCCCGAGTGGGCCCCCAAAAAGTCCCAGGTCTCAGGCATTCACAATTCTATTAGTAGCCCCGATCCCGAGGCGGGGGACCGATTTGACTCTGAGCTAGGCCGAGTGACATAACAAGTCCCGCCTTCTGGAGCCTGCATCGCCTATGATGGATGTCACAATGGTCCAATGCCGGGACCGCAGGACGTGTGACGTCCATCATAGGCACTGCAGGCTCCAGAAGGCTGAAATTGCAATGCGGCCCTGCCAAGCACTATGAGCTCCCCGCTCAGTGCTCGGGCGGGCATCTCTTCTCTCCTGTCCTGGCTCTGGCTGCCTGTTGTCTCTGACTGGGATAGGCACACTGCACACTACAGCTGAGCTGCAGGAGGAGGTCATCTGAAGTCTGAAGTTTAATGGTCAGGTAGGTTAGTGTGGTCAGGTAGGTTAGTGTGGTCAGGTAGGTTAGTGTGGTCAGGTGGGTTAGTGTTAGGTCAGGTGGGTCAGTGTTAGGTCAGGTGGGTCAGTGTTAGGTCAGGTGGGTCAGTGTTAGGTCAGGTGGGCTAGTGTGTGTCAGGTAGGTCACTGTAGGACAGTGTTGGGTCAGGTAGGTCAGTGGTGTGTGTCACTGTCCCCAATTCATCTTCTGATACAACAGAGCCTTGGGGGCACTCTGTGAATGCTTAGTTTAGTATGTATTGCTAGAGAGATTTTTTTTTCTTTAGAGCGTGCATGTGATCAGCACAGGGCCAATCAGCACTGTCCAGAAAAAGGGTCAGGGGTCCTGCAGCCTATAGGACAGTCAGAGGAGAGTGAAAACTCCTACAGGCTTTAACCAGACACTGATAAAAGTCATAAGACTATGTTTATATTTACTAAAATAATTGTATTTCCATGTTCTGTGTACTGTGGGAGATCCGACGTAGTGAATGTAGAGCCTAAGTTTCAGTTTTGATTTGAGTATACCTTCAGTAGAAGATTACTGTGTGACTCTGCCGTGCTGATTTGTATATAATAATCAGGAAATGAGTACATAGGTAAATATCGGGAATAATGTGTCCTGGGATTCCAGGAACTGGTTCAGCAGCAGTCCTAGAATTCTATCGCTCACCATGATGATGGAAGAAGGAATGTGACATTTGAACAGAATAATTGGTCTCCTCTGTGTTGGGTTTGGTAATGAAGCTCCATCTGTATGTGGTGCATCCAGTTTTTGTAATTACTTTTCTGAGTGAAGACATTAACATTTTCAGAGGCTTATGATAATGACTTCTAAACCATAATACAAAGACATAATGATTTCATCTGTTCTCTTTTCAGTCTTATCGAGGTCCGTAAAGGGTGTAATACACCAGCTGTGGAGTTATAATATAGACAATTCTGTGTAGAGTACTGATCTATTAAGACTTCTCTAAATACACAACACTGAATCTAGCTGCACATGCAGTCATTTGGGAGAGGAGACTGAGAAAATACTTCCTTCTGCCTGCAGCAGACTGATGGCATCATCTAAGCCTAGCCAAAGTCACCGATGGCTTTTAGTGATAAAATGTAAACATTTTTATTTTTTTTATTACTTTTGCTGTATATTGTGACACATCAGGGATCGATTTCTGTAAAATTAAAAAAAGGGGAAAAAAATCTACCCACTTAGTTTATCAGTCTTTAGGGATCGCTGGTGCTAGGCATCAGTGCCCATCCATGGCATTGTATTGGCTGCAAATTTCAAATGTCATTTAAGTTTCTTTATAAATGTCAGTTTTGCTGCAGCAGGTTCTATACATGCTACAGATGTACAACGTTACAGGCAGACGAAGGGGAACTCCAGGCACGATATTTAAAGGAATTTTTCATTTTTATTGTTTCACTCATTGCTCCTGTGAAAACACTTTTTTTTTTTTTATGTTTTGCATTATTAGATGTTCCCCAGGGCAGTAACTTGCATATAATCCTTCAAAATGGGGACTTTTGATTTTTCAAGTTCAAGTCCCATAGACTTTAATAGAGTTCGTGGCTCACCTCTGAACTTTTTACATGTTTGGGAGTTCTGGTGCGAACTCTAGTGCTAACACATTATGGCCAGGTATGGCATGACCCAGATGAAAAGCGTTAAAGACAACTTGATGTAAGCCCTTTGTAGCAAATAAATATCGGGACGTGTTGCTGTGTATAAGATTTTATATTTTATAGACTTGCAAAGTTACCTAAAGGTCCACTTTAGGCAAAGACTGCTTGGAGCACACCATTTCACTAAAGAAATGATTTGCCTATTTGTGGTCAGCATTATGCTTTGTGCATAATGTACCAACTACTTTTACAGTGCAGAACATAAAGTGATGACAGTGCTATTTCTCCCTTTAACCACTTGCTTACTGGGCAATTAAACCCCCCTCCTGCCCAGACCAATTTTCAGCTTTCAGCGCTGATGCACTTTGAATGACAATTGCGCGGTCATACAACACCGTACCCAAATGAAATTCAAAATAAAAAAAATTAAAAATCATGTTTAATAGTTTGTTATAAAATTTTGCAAACAGGTCATTTTTCTCCTTCATTGAAATGCGCTGATGAAGCGGCGCTGGTGGGCACTGATAGGCTGCACTATTGGGCACTGTTAAGGTGGCACTAATAGGCACAGATAAGGTGGCACCGATGGGCACAAATAAGGCAGTACTGATGGGCACAGATAAGGCGGCACTGATGGGCAAAGATGGGCACAGAAGATGGCACGGATGGGTGGCACGGATGGGCACTGATGGGTACCACTGATAGATGGGACTGATGGGCAGCACTGCTGGGCACTGATGGGCGGCACTGCTGGGCACTGATGGGCACTGGTAGATGACACTGATGAGCACGGATATGTGGCACTGAGGTGCAGCACTGTTTTTGCGGCAGATTGTGGGCACTGATAGGTGGCACTGTGGGCACTGATGGGTGGCACTGTGGGCACTGATGGGTGGCACTGTGGGCACTAATGGGTGGCACTAATGTTTCACTTTGTCCCCTACTTAGGTGGCACTGGTAGGGGGCAGGTGGGCACTGATGATCTGGCCGTGATCGGGACTGATGTCCCGATCACGGCCGCCGGTGATCGTTTTTTTTTTCTCCTCACACTGTCAGCGCGAGGAGGAAAAATAGCCGATTACCGGCTCTGTTTTGTCACATGATCAGCTATCATTGGCTGACAGCTGATCACGTGGTAAGGGGTCAGGATCGACCCCTTGCTCGGATCCGTGATCAGGCGAGTCTCATAGACTCGCCGATCACAGAGCGCGCCGCGTGCGCCCCTCAGGGGGCGCGCAGGCCGCTCGTGTATAGGATGACGTCAATAGACGTCGTCCCGGCAAAGCAGGTCCGCGCTGTAGCCGTCATTCAGCTATAGCGCGGATCTCTAGAGGTTAAGATGACTTCTACTCTAAAAGTGTCATGAGGGCCATGTACCTGAGGTGAGACCAAAGTAGCGGGGAGGCCTACCTTGCACCTCAGGTCCTTGAAGCCTCTGGAGATGGAGACAGAGACTTGGTGGACACGGAGTGGCATGGGTGCAAGGGGTACGGAGCACCATGCAATCCTTAGTCTGAGATCCGAGGTCAAGTCCAGTTTGGCAACGAAGTATAAAAGGGTCAATCGGAAGAAGAATGGTCTAGATCCAAGCCGGGGTCAGTTCCAAACTGGCAGCTAAATACAAAAGGGGCACAGAAGTAGAATGGTCAAGGTACAAATTTGAGGTCAATGGCAAGCAGCAATCAAGAGTAGTCAAATTGGTTTCCAGGTCACAACAAGTTCAGACAGATCACACATTAGCACAGGAACAAGGGGGGGGGGGGGGGGGGGGGGGCTGAAGATTATCCAGCAATTTGGCAGTCTGCACTGGGCTTATATAGGGAAGTTTGAGGTCACTTCCTGTGCGCCTCCTGGGCATTTTCCTGCCCTTTTTCCATCAGGTTGAGGTCACTTCCTGTGCACCTCCTGGACATTTTCCCGCCTTTTGCATCAGGTTGAGGTCACTTCCTGTGCGCCTCCTGGGCATTTTCCCGCCCTTTTTCCATCAGGTTGAGGTCACTTCCTGTGCACCTCCTGGACATTTTCCCGCCTTTTGCATCAGGTTGAGGTCACTTCCTGTGCGCCTCCTGGGCATTTTCCTTCCCTTTTCCATCAGGTCTTCTGCGCAGGTGCGGGTTGGCACACTGAGGTGTCTTTGGCGCATTCTCAGTTGAAACGGATTTCTTCTTGCGGCAACGCACCATTGGTGCATGCGTAGTAAGCCCTGGACTCTTACCATAAGCTGTGCCCAAAAAGCAGGCAGAGGGTGAAGGACTAGTCATCATTATTGCCTGTGGTCTCTCTGCAGCTGAAATGTTCCCCATTCCTAGTTCTGTGTCTCTATATGAAAGTGGCCATGTTGGCAGAGGCAGAGTTTTGCTTCCTGGATGGTGATCTGAAAACTGGTCAGCAAATGTTCAAGAAGCAGCAGAAGAGGTTCATAAAGAACAAATCCACAGAATGCATGACACAGAAGCAGGGAGATGCATGTGGTGCAGATTCCTCTCCAGTGAGGAGCTCAGTGGTGAGATTAGCAATCTGAGGCTGCAGTTTTGATATACAGGATGGCTAAGCACAGGAAGTGTACTGCAATTTTTCAGAGGGAATTGAAGACAGAATATACATGTTCATGGTATTATTTAGGCAAAAAATGAAGCAAAACTAAACCGTCTGCTTATGCTGCTGGCCTTAGTAAATAGATAGGAAGATTTATTATTTACTTTTTTTAAACTTTCTTTTCTTTTTTTTTTTTTTTACATTCCTTTAGTTACTTCCTGGTTTCCAGGCCTAGGCAAATTATATCATACGTCCCAGGAGGGGAGGAGAGGCTTTCTCAGCTAAGCGCACCCTCCTGTCTGCATGCCTGAGCTAAGGGCAAATGGATTCCATGCTACATTAATCATCTGCCCTTACTCAAGATGGCTGCGACAAGAAATGCTGTCAGTTTCAGTGATCTCATCAAAATAAAGCATGACATCAATGGATGGGTGAATTAGCTTTGAAAAAAAAAAAAGAATTAAATGGCGTTTTCAGTTTTTTTTTTTTTTTTCAACTTTAATGAAATGATGTTCCAAAATGACATTTCATCCATCTTTATACACTGGGGCATATTTCTGTGCAATGTAGCGTGACGGACATAAAGCAAATTGCCTTGTCTATGCATTGGGACTGCACTGTCGGTAACAACCCACGCAATCCATACATAAAAAGAAACCAAAACAAATAAATGAGGTTCTGTGTAATAAAATGGAATAACACAGGGTACAAGTATTAAACACACAAAAAAAGGGAGGTGCAAAAGGTCATGGAAAGCCAAGATACCAGCTGAAATCTATCAGTAATTGGAAAGCAATCCTGCCCCTTGTCAGTGCAATTTAATATGAGCTGGTTCAGTCTCAACTGATGGCCTATAAAAAGGTGTCTCATTACCAAGGTGTCACAAAATAAACATCTCATGATGGGTAAAAGCAAAGCGCTCTCTCAAGACCTTTGCAACCTTATTTTTTGCAAAACATTCTGATAGCATTTGTTACTGAAGAATTTCTAAACTTGCGAATGTTCCAGTGAGCACTGTTGGGGCCATAATCCAGAAGTGGAAAGAACATAATTTCTCCATAAACCGGCCACGACCAGGTGCTCCTCACAAGATTTCTGACAGAGGAGAGAAAAGAATTATCAGAGTTGTCCAAGAGCCAATGAACACTTGTGGAGAGCTTCAGAAAGACCTGGATTTAGAAGGTAGAATTGTTTCAAAGAAAACAATAAGTAATGCACCCAACCTCTATGGTCTGTATGCAGCTCACCACGCAAGACTCCATTGCTGAAGAAATAGCATGTAGAAACTCTGCACAACATTTAGACAATCCTGTGAAATACTGGGAGAATATAATCTGGTCAGTTGAGACCAAAATTGAGCTCTTTGGATGCCATAATACACACCATGTTTGGAGGTCAAATAGCACATCACCCCAAAAACACCCCCCATACCAACAGTGAAGTTTGGAGGTGGGAACATCGTGGTGTGGGGCTGTTTTTCAGCTTACGGTACTGGCAAACTTCATACCATTGAAGGAAGGATGAATGGAAAAATGTACCAAGACGTTCTTGATAGAAATCTGCTGGCATCTACCAGGATGATGAAGATGAAACGAGGGTGAATGTTTCAGCAAGACAAAGATCCCAAACACGAAGCCAAGGAAACTCCCAATTGGTTTCAAAGAAAGGAAAATAAAGCTACTAGAATGGCCCAACCAATCACCTGGCTTAAATCTAATAGAAAATCTATGGAAAGAACTAAAGATCAGAGTTCATAGAAGAGGCCCACGGAAACCTTCAAGGTTTGAAGACTGAGAGGAAGAATGAGATGAAATCACACCTGAGCAACGCATGCGACTTGTTTCTCCATACAGGAGGCATCTGGAAGCTGTCATTAGCAACAAAGGATTTTGTACCAAGTATTAAATAAATTTCAGTCAGCGTGTTTAATACTTTTTCCATGTGATATTCCTTTTTATTACACATAACTTAATTTCAGGACTTGTGTTTTGGTTTCTATATGTATGGATTGCATGGGCTGTTACCGACATGTGGAGAAAATTTCATGTCAATAGCAGCTTTAGAAATATATTTACCTAGAAAAATGGTGACGTGTTCAATACTTATTTTACTCTCTGTACAGAAAAGTGCGGAAACCTTTTGAAGTTGTACAGGCCATGACCTGGATAAACGGGAACCTTCACCGATAGACCCAATATAGTTTAAAAAAAGAGTATTCACTTGTCCTCATCTTGTGTTGGATTCTGAGGACCATGTCAGCACTTGTGTTGTCTCCTTTTATCCTAAAGGAATTCAGTGTGGAATTTAAACAAGGCTGCTTCTGCATTTTAATGACTAAACCCGTAAAACATTCTTCTAATTCCTAATGAATGGAGGGACACGGCCACCTGGCACTGAACACAAGTGCCCTGTATAGACTACAGTTTATGTTAGACCAGCGCTTTGACATACTGTACCTAGGCAGCAATCTGTGAGCTACTATTATAAATCCAGCAATCAATGCAACTGTGGTAAAGTTTTCTTGGTTTACCGTAATCTGAGTTCCCTGTAATTCCCCTGCAGCAAGATTCCAGAGAGCACCTGATGGGGTCACTGCGAGTGCAATTTGTAAAGTCTGTGCTGGTTAAATTGGAATTAAACTGTAATCAAGCACCACAGACCGAAAACACCATTTCATTCAAATTTAAAGTTATTGTAAAGCTATTAATATATAATATATATTATATTCTATAATTAATGAGATATATTTATGTGTGTGTGTATGTATGTGTGTGTTTGGTGACTGGGTGGGCTAAAGGGTCTTGGATATTGCTGGTTCTTGACAGAGGAAGCTTAGACGGCGTACTGAGACCTGTTAGAGGACAGGGGTTCGTCACTATATATATATATATATATATATATATATATATATATATATATATATATATATATATATATAATATTAATATAAATTATTATATATAAACTATTTATAAATTATTATATAATATATATATCTATATATATATATATATATATATATATATATAATATATGTGTGTGTGTGTGTGACGGGGGCTTTTGGAGAGGACTGAATGCTGGCCTCTTGACTGATTATAGGCCCTGGATTTTAAGGGAACAATACTCTTTGCGAGGTGAATAAGAAATCCAGTCTGATCTGTACTAATCGGACTCAATCTTCTATATATGTATGTATTGTATTTTGTCTCATTTTGTTGTGGAGTCTTTGCTGTGATCGTTTGGGGTGTGGCTGTATTCCAATATTCTATTTTGTCTGTCTGCCTTGGATATTATTGGATGTTTATCTCTATGGAGGGAGGGCGGATTCCTCCAGCAGCCCCCATGATAAGACTGTTTACTGATGAGAAGTTGAACACACCTGACCTGCGTGTCTGTTGTCATTGGACAGTTTAACCTGCCCTCTTTTCCAAGGGTGGGGGGGGAGAGTCTGAGTATCTTTATATGTTGTGTCCATGTGTGATAGTAAGAGTTTGTTGTTTGCCACTCCAAGACTGGTGTTTGGTGACTGGGTGGGCTAAAGGGTCTTGGATAGTGCTGGTTCTGGACAGAGAAAGCATAGACGGCGTACTGAGACCTGTTAAAGGACAGGGGTTCATCACAATATATAAATATATATAATATACTATATAAAATATATTTATAAATTATTATATATAAAAAAAATATATATATATATATATATATATATATATATAAATCATGATTAAAGTGGGGTACCCCCTAAAAAAAAAAAAATTAAAAGTCAGCAGCTACAAATACTGCAGCTGCTGGCTTTTAATAATCGGACACTTACCTGCCCCAGGGTCCAGCGATGCGGGGGAACGAAGCCCCCCCCCCTTGCTCCCCGCTCCGCTCGTGGCGCCGTCATGCATACTGTGGGCACCCGGCTGTGGCTTCACAGCCGGGCACCCACTGCGCATGCGCGAGTGGCGCAGGGCGCCGTGATACGCCGTACAGTCACCTGTGACAGGTCCCAGGTGAATGTGCGGCGCGAGGGGAAGTGATGTCACCAGCCCGGGCAATGAAGAAGGCAGACTACGAGGGACCCCCTAGCAACCGGTATTTAGAGGTGAGTAAAAAAAATTTTTTTTGCCAATTATTTTTTTTTGATTTTTTTTAAGAATTTTAAGTAGTTTTATTTTTTGGGGGGCAACACCACTTTAATAATAATAATTAATATTTTTTCAATAAAAGAATAAACATACCATACTTACCTGCTCTGTACAATGGTTTTGCACACAGTAGCCCTGATACTCCTCTTCTGGGGTCCCTTGCCGGCACTCCTGCCTCCTCCCCCTAGATTCCTATGGGTGCACTCTTGTATGCTTGATCCTGAGCCAGGCTGTTTGCATCCTTTCAAGCACACCACCCCTGCTTTCTTTTCACAGGATTTGACTGACATTTACTTATGGGAATCCATCTGCCTTTAGCTCAGACATGCAGGTGTTTCATCAGATTTTGTAACGGAAGTGATGTTCTGTCACCGCCATCTTGCTACACCCTGTACTCGTCCACAGTAAGGATACAGTGAGAAGGCAGCAAGCGGAGATCTTGTTACACCCACCGGAGTCTTGCATTTATTTTTAACAGTAAACAGAGCTTATATAGTGAAAAGCAGTATTTAAAAATCCATCTGTTTGTTTCGATGTTGAATTTTAAAAGCAGCTGATCTCACAGGTTTGTTAATCTGACAGAACACCGCTGCTTTGAAAAATCAACATCAAAACAGTCCGACGGAAGTTTAAATACTGTATTTCACTATATAAACTCAGTTTAAAAATAACTGTGCTATGCAAGACTTCGGTGGGTGCAACAAAATGTCCGCTTTCCACCTTCTCACTGTATCCTTAGTGTGGACGACTGTGGGGTGTAGCAAGATGGTGGCTACGGAAAGTCACTTCCGTTACAAAATCTGACTGGTCGCCTAATCTGACGAAACACTGGCAGGGGAGGGAGCACTTAGCTGAAAAAGCCCCTCCTCCCCTTTTTGAAGACTCCTGGGATGAACATTTTGACCTAGGCCAAAAACAAGGAAGTAACTGAAGAATTGTTAAAAATAAAAAAAAATAATAATAGTTTAAAGGTATTAAAATAAGTAAATGCTGATTGAGGGATTAAAGTCCCACCTTAATGCTCCTTCTGCTCCTAGTTTTGCCAAACACATTCAAACTTAGAAGCAGATTTGAAACTGAATGGAATGCATTATGCCACGTACCCGCGATCGGAATTCTCATCGGAAAAAGCTCTGATGGATTTTCCGATGGAATTCCACTCAAACTGTCTTGCGTACAGACGGTCACACCAAATTCCGACCGCCAAAAACGCAGTGACGTACAACTAGTACGACGGGACTAGAAAAAGGAAGTTCAATACCTAGTAGCCAATAGCTTCCATCTTGTAATTGAATCTGAGCATGCGTGAGTTTTGGCGTGTCGGAATTGCATACACACGATCGGAATTTCCGATAGAAAGTTTTTCCATCTGGAAAATTGAGAACATGCTATCAATTTTTTGCTGGCTGAAATTCGGACAGCTAAATTCTGATGGAGCATACACACGGTCGCATTTTCCGGGGGGAAAAGGCTCTCATCTGTCTTTTTCTGTCCGGAATTCCGATCGTGTGTACGCGGCATTAGACTTTTTATATTTGAAGGAAGGCAGAGGGGTGGTCTAGGGCAGGGCTCTCCAAACTACGGCCTTCCAGTTGTTCGGGAACTACAATTCCCATAATGCCTAGTCATGTCTGTGAATGTCAGAGTTTTACAATGCCTCATGGGACATGTAGTTCCCCAAAACAGCTGGAGGGCCGTAGTTTGGAGATCCTGGGCCTAGGGTGTCACAGCGATGCTTGGATAGAAATTTGGGGCCCTGAACAGGTTGGCTGTCTTCCCGGTATGCATCTCAAGGTTGAAATGCTCCAGCAGCCATTGGGAGATTGTTATAATTCTTCCCATTAGGACATGACATATGAGTTGTACCCGCCTGTATCCTCCTAGGTGTGCGATCCAGTGTCTACCAGACATTGTTCTGTTCTAAGTTCTGGCACTATGGACTATATCAGTGATGGCGAACCCTGGCACCCCAGATGTTTTGGAACTACATTTCCCATGATTCTCATGCACTCTGCAGTGTAGTTGAGCATCATGGGAAATGTAGTTCCAAAACATCTGGGGTGCCAAGGTTTGCCATCACTGGACTATATGGTTGTGTGTCGGCTGGATCTCCTCTCACACTGGCAGCTACTATACAGTGGGGGACAGAAAGTATTCAGACCCCTTTCAATTTTTCACTCTTTGTTATATTGCAGCCATTTGCTAAAGTCATTTAAGTAATTTTTTTCCTCATTAATGTACACACATTAGCCTAGATCAGCCTTTCTCAACCTTTTCAACACAGAGGAACCCTTGAAATCATTCTCCAGTCTCGGGGAACCCCTGATAAAAATGAAAAATCTACAACTCATGATACATTAGTGTGATGGTCAGTGGGAAGAATGGTCCTTACACTTGTGGTCATTGGGAAGAATTACCTTCTTACAGATAGCTAAAAAGATCAATGGTGTCAGTGGGAACTTATCTGAGAGGCAGAATTTGGCCAATGCTGAAGGAACCTCTAGCAACCTATGGAGGAACCCTAGAGTCCCACGGAACCCTGGTCGAGAATCACTGGCCTAGGCTAATGACCAGACAAGAAACTGGAAGTGGTCTGTATAAGGTATTTACTGTCAGAAAAAGTATTTTACTATCCAAAGTTAAAACAACGAGGGCAGATGATTTAATAGATGGAAAGATGAAAGAAATGACTGAAGATCCGCTTTAGCGTGCATCTGAGGCCCCCGTTTTTGTTTTCTGCTTCGGGGCTAGTTTCAATTAGGGCATTGTTGCTTGGTTTTAAAAGCTGAACCTCTGGGAATTACTGTTATCTGCCTCTAGTTATCTTCATGCAAATCGCTCTAGTTATATATTAATGAGCGGACGGCTAGGTTATATTTCTGCATTATTCAGTATGCATACAGTATGGGAGATCTGCAATTGTCCCTCCTGAGTGCGGTCATATGATGTGCCCCGAGTGAGCGCCATATTGTGCGTTGCTGTGCTTTTAAAGTAGATCTAAACCCCTAATGGATGGCATTTAGTTTATTAACCACTTGCCCACTGCAGATTTACTGCGGCAGGTTGACTCTATTGTGCGAAATCACGTACCTGTACGTCATTTTGTGCAATAGATACTGGGGGGTGAGTGCACAGCGCCAGAGGCGCGAACACACCCTGATTGGACACAAAGGATGCCAATCAGCGGGTCCGACTAACCCCATGATAGCCAGCCACCTGCGATCGTTCCCCAGAGAGGCAGAACGGAGATCTGCCTATGTACACAAGGCAGATCGCCATTCTGACAGGGGAGAAGATGGATATTGGTGTTCCTGATAAGCATCTCTGTCTTCATTGAGTCAGAGCATCCCCCACAAAGTTAGAAAACGCCAGCTAGGCACACATTTAACCCCTTGATCGCCCCTGATATTACCCCCTTCCCTGCCAGTGTCATTAGTACAGTAACACTGCATATTTTTAGCACTGATCACTGTAATAGTCACTGGTTCCCAAAAAAGTGTCAGTTAAGTGTCCGATCTGTGTCCCGCAATGTCGCAGTCCAGCTAAATCACTGATCACCGCCATTACTAGTAAAATAGGAAGGAAGAAAATTCCCATGAAAATATCCCCCATTTTGTAGACGAGATAACTTTTGCGCAAACCCATCAATATACGCTTATTGGGATTTTTTTTGACCAACAATATGTAGCAGAAAAACATATTGGCCTAAATTGATGAAGAACTTATTTTTTTTTTTTTTTTTTTTATTGGATAGGTTTTATAGCAGAAAGTTTTTTTTCAAAATTGTCTTTTTTTTTTTTTTTTTTTGTTTTAGAGCACAAAAAAATAAAAACCGCAGAGGTGATCAAATACCACCAAAAGAAAGCTCTATGAGAAAAAAAAATACATACATTTTATTCAGGTACAGCATCGCATGACCGCGCAATTGTCAAAGTAACGCAGTGCCGTATCACAAAAAAATTGGACTGATCATTAAGGGGGGTAAAATCTTCCGGGGCTGAAGTGGTTAAATAATTGTGTATACTAAACACATGTCATGTTTTTTTTTTCCCCCCATAAAATACTGTTGTCACCTTTTTTTTATCCTTTAGTGTTCACGCAGGGCACACTACAGCATACGACTGTTACCCACAGGAGTTTCATGCATCCCTGTGCAGACAGTCCTATAAATGTCTATTAGGATGCAGCAGCTGCATGGACACAGCCGCTGCGCCTACTTTGACATCCAGCCAGATGCATAACCCCGAATTCAAACTGTGCACAGGAGTTTCCCATAATAAAGACCGGTCACTGCTGCTCTCCATCCTTGTGCTGGATGATTGGTCTTGTCTCCTCCCCCTCCTGTAGTTTTCTACAGGCAGCCGGTAGTGGGTGGAGCCTGCTACATCCCCTCTAACAGCTTTGCTCTCTGCAGAAACTATGTGCAGCACAGAGATGTCAATTCTACTTTTACAAGATAATATCTTCGTTTGCAAAAGGCATTTGGTATACAAAAAGTAGATTTATATAATTTGTGGCTATTGAGGAATATATTCAATATATATGTTTTTTTGTTCAGTTTTATAGATAGATCAATAGATCAAAGTAATTAATCTTAGTCTAAAATGAGAGGAACTGACATATAAACATCGGAGATGTCTTAAAAAAAAATTGAGAAGCTCTGGCATTGGTGGTTCGTCTCCAATCTGCTTGAGCAATCAGTTGAGGATATTAACGAGGATATGAAAAATTCATAATGAGATAGAAGTTTGGAAGGAAATAATTCTATAAGAATAATATAATATATTAATATATAAAAATATATGCACTGGGTAAAATAATGTGAAGGAAGGGTTTGAGTAACGATTGAAATATGATTTGAAGAGCGCTAATATGGAAGAGTACAGGAGCTGTTTTTTTGGGGGTTTTTTTTGTATTTGTTGTTGCTTTAATATTGGGTGGGGTTATGTGTCGAAAATGTTATATGTGAATTTTTTTTTTTTTGCTATAAAATGTGAAAAATAAATAAAAATTATTTGATTGAAAAAAAAAAAGAAAAGAAGTTCAGCTTTAAAATATATGGAAATATATTAACGTGTTAAATATATGAGAATTTAAAGTGCCACAAAACCCATATCATAATAAACTATGAATAAATGGTGTATTACATTCTGTTTCATACTCGCTATGAGATTCGTTTTCTGTATTCCACAAAACACCTGGAAATGGGATGTTCAAATTCAGAGATTCTTCATCCAACCCAAACAATGTGTATAAATAATCTCCCGAAATAATAACCAATTAACACATTAAAATGAAAATATATCCAATCTTCAGAAATAGCTTCCGAAATACGATTCAGAACATCGAATATACAAAACAAATCTGAATATACAAGATAAATCCAAAAATATGAAATTCATTAAAAAACAAATCATTCTAACTTAATTAATATGACGAAACTAAATGATTAACTTAATGAATAAATCAGAAACGAAACAAATGTTTTTGTTGTGCACATCTCAGGTACTGCATGCATACTGTATGTATATATATATGTGTGTGTGTTTTTATATATACACAATGTAAAATATTATAAAATATTTAATATATTTAAAAAAAGTACAAATATATATAAAAAAAATAAATAAATATATATATATATATATATATATATATATATATATATGTGTGTATGTGTGTGTGTGTATATATATATATATATTATGTGTACATATCTATTTAAAATATATATATATATATTTAGATATATATATATATGCGTGTGTGTGTGTGTATATGTATGTGTATATATATATATATATATATAATACATACATACATACAGTATATATCTGTGTGTGTGTCTATATATATATATATATATATATATATATATATATATATATATATATATGTATATATGTGTGTATGTATATATATATATATATATATATATATATATATATATATATATATATATATATATATATATATATATATATATATATGTATGTATAATCACTTTTTTTTTTTTTTTTTTTTACATTTAAACTTCTACCTTGAGCCTTTAAAAATAAAAATGGTTCTCTAGTATTTATAATAAAGTTTATTCCACTTTGACGTCAGATGATCTAATTAGGTAGGACTAATTAGCACTGATTAACTCATCTTTCTTCAATCTATAACCAGCTATATTTTTAAAAATTTTTTGCTTTCCATTATAGTAAAAAAAAATTAAGAGAATTAAAAAAAAAGAAAAAAAAAGAGCTTTGTGGCATTTCTAAAAGAAAAAACATTATTGTGCTTTATACCAAGAGCACACATTTATTGTCATAATAAATGGGGCAATTCACTGAATGAAATGTGTACTTTGTAGTAAAACTTAAAAAAAACTTTTAAAATGCATAGAAATTAAAAATAATCATTGAAAGACAATACCACCAAAAGCAAATATTGTTTGTCCCAACAAAATAATCTGTAAGATTTCACTTTGTTGTTATCAGTAATGACAATGTTATTGGCAGATAATGGCCAAGAGTGGAATTGGGAGACTAGCTATGGTCCATTAAGGATGATAATATGAATAATATTTTTATTGTTGTTTTTTTATTATTTTTTTCTCTACAGAGCAGCAGAGGGTGTTGTTAATCAGCAATTCCCCAACTGTTAGCAAGACGTACTTTCCTATCCCAGTGGATAAGTTGGAGGAAGAAGTCAGGATAAGATCAGCCGACGATGGGAAGCTTTTCCGGGAGGAGTACAATGTAAGTCTGTATTCTTTTGTGGAGCTTTAGAAAACAATTATATATATATATATATATATATATATATATATATATATATTTACTGACCTTTTATTAGGTACACCTTGCTAGTACCAGGTTGGACCCCCTTTTGCCTTCATTCTTGGTGGCATAGATTCAACAAGGTGTTAGAAACATTCCTCAGAGATTTTGGTCCATAGTGACATGATGGCATCACACAACTGCTGCAGATTTGTTGGCTGCACATCCATGATGCGAATTGCCCATTCCACCACATCCCAAAGGTGCTCTAATGGATGAGATCTGGTGACTGTGGAGGCCATTGGAGTACAGTGACCTCATTGTCATGTTCAAGAAACCAGCGGTGAGATGATTTGAGCTTTGTGACATGGTGCATTATCCTGCTGGAAGGAGCCATCAGAAGATGGGGACACTGTAGTCATAAAGGGATGGTCATGGTCTGCAACAATCCTCAGGCCATGGCATTTAAACGGTGCTCAATTGGTTCTAAGGGGCCCAAAGTGTGCCAAGAAAGCATCCCCCACACCATTACACCACCACCATCCTGAAGCATTGATACAAGGCAGGATGGATCCATGCCTTCATGTTGAGAAATGAAGACTCATCAGACCAGGCAATGTTTTTCCAATCTTCTATTGTCCAATTTTGGTGATCCTGAGTAAATTGCAGCCCTCGTTTCCTGTTCCTAGCAGACAGGAGTTGGACCCGGTGTGGTCTTCTCCTGCTGTAGCCCATCTGCTTCAAAGTTCGAAGTGTTTTGTGTTCAGAGATGGCATTCTGCATACCTTGGATGTAACGGGTGGTTATTAGAGTTACTGTTGCTTTTCTATCATCTCAAACCAGTCTGCCCATTCTCCTCTGACGTCAGCAAGGCATTTTCCTCAATACAACTGCCACTCCCTGTATATTTTCTCTTTTTTGGACCATTCTCTGTAAACCCTAGGGATGGTTGTGTGTGAAAATCCCAGTAGATCTGCGGTTTTTGAAATACCCCGACCAGCCCGTCTGGCACCAACAACCATGGCACGTTCAAAGTCACTTAAATCCCCTTTCTTCCCCTTTCTTCCCCATTCTGATGCTCTGTTTGAACTTCAGCAAATCGTCTTCACCACATCTAGATGCCTAAATGTATTGAGTTGCTACCATGGGATTGGCTGATTAGCAATTTGTGTTGCCAAGCAATTGAACAGGTGTACCTAATAAATATATATATGTTTATATGTGTGTATATATATATATATATATATATATATATATAGAGAGAGAGAGAGAGCTATATCTATATATATTAATGGGATCCGGTCTAAATTGGTCCTAGTATATATATGTATGAATGTGAGTTAGGGATCTTAGATTATAGGGACTGATGTGAATGTACATATATATGTAAGGTGTCGCATAAATTGATGGTGTTATATAAGTACCTGTAATAAATATATATTATATATATATTTTTATATTAAAATATTAATAATAATATTGGAATTGGGAGAACTTACAACCACCAAGTGGAAGAAACCATAAGTATGGTATGTGCCATCCTTTGTCTATAGGTAAACTTAAAGAGGAGGTCCAGCCTGCGTGAAAAACATTAAAAGTCAGCAGCTACAAATTAGGGCACTTACCTGTCCAGGGAGCCCGCAATGTCGCCGATCTTCAGATCGACTTCCAGGTGCTGTCGGTGCCGCCATTCCTGGTAAGGGAACCCTGCAGAAAAGCCTTTTGACTTCACAGCTGGTTCCCTACTGTGCATGCACGCTGTGCTTTCTAATTGGCCCAGCGGTGGGGGAAGGTGGAGGGTGACCAAACTTCTGGAGATCAGGCCATGGCCCCATCTCCGAAAGTGGGGAAGGGGACCTGTGAAAAACTGAAGCTAATAAGCGGAAGTTCCATTTTTGGGTGGAACTCCGCTTTAATTAATGACCGATGATGATTTTAGTGTAGCACTGCCCCTTGGGGCCTGCTGAGAATTACCTGCTCATTTGCACGACCATGAACAAGTGAACATTCCAACCCACCTGACACTTTAGGTTCAGACATCCTTGTAGCGCTATATAGCAAAAACCCAACATCTCAGTAGAATTAGTTTCTGTAATACTTTACTTGGACCCAATAAGGTAAAGTTACTTCAAAGAGAGAGGTAATACATCTGCTGAGTCAAGATAACAGCATCAACTCAGCAAACAAATTCCTCCCAAAGCAACAAAACAATGATTCAGCTACAACAATATTATATACATCAACTCAGCAAACAAATTCCTCCTAAAGAAATAAAACAATAATTCAGCTACAACAATATTATATACATATTTATGTGTACTCCCGTTTTGATTAGAGGTCACCTTCTAGTGGATGTCTCGGTTAACTACTTATCCGGCCACACTAGTAAAGATGTGAGCTGGTCAGCCTATGCTATCCTAATGAAAGGAGCGGGTCTACAAAGAGCAGTATAGAGGCCTTCCTATTAGTAATGGCAAAAGAGTTCCACGTTGCAGATCTGATGTTCTTCGCTAGCTAGTTGGAGCTCGTTAACTGTAATCCGTTTGGGTTTGATCAAAACAATAGATTCCTAGTGGTGAATATCTAAAGGCGTGTGAGTACAATGTTCATGCAATGCAGTAAAGTGTTCTTGGGGTAAAGATGTCAGTGCAAAGGGTCTCTGTAATGGTGGCAGTGAATAGGTAGAGGTTGAGCAATTTGCCCTCTCACCAACAACCAGATCGCTCCGAAAAAACAGAGCTAGGCCCCTTAGGTCTCGGGTTGGAAGTAAAACTTTTCGTGGCAGGCCGTGACCTCTCTCCCTGTTGCACAGAGATGTCCATCCTGCCTCAGGCCCAGGAGAAAGAGACCTCCACTTGGGCTTATTTTCTCCTTTTATAGCTACTCCCAGCAATCTTCATGTTACAGCAAAGATCCCTGGGATGTGTAGTCCCAAGGTACATAGGTGCAAAGCAACTCTCTGAAGGAGAACTATAAGTCCCATAATTCACTTTGTTGGGCACACAAATATGAGGTCACTGGTTACACTGATTATTACAAGCGATGTGTAGGAATACTGAAAGGTACAGTGCTTTCTGCTGGTAGTCTATGTCGCTACATCAGTAAATTGTATTTTTATGTACAGACATCAGCGCCAGATAATGAGGCAGATGTATGAGATATAAGGGACTGTGCTTTAAAGTATGTTTAAAGCCAAAACTTTTTTCTTTGTGTTTGGATAGAGTAGAAAAGGGTTAAACTCCTACCAGGCTTGATATTTTTTTTTGCTCTACTTCCCACTGTGGATAGTTTCTTTCACTTCCTGTTTCAGGGGCTGTGAAACGCGTTGGCTGTTTTAGGGGGTCTTCCTGATAATCCGTAAAGTATTTTGGACAATTTTTCCATTTGGTGTGACGCTGTCCTGCTTTGAGCAATAAAAATCTCCCAGGGTTGCTAACCCTTCCCTACTCTAACCAAAGCATAGAAAAAAGGTTTGGCTTTAGATTTAGTTTAACATTTTATATTGAATTTGTCCGGCTCAAGGTAGAACACCCAAGTATTTGGCACCTCATCCCAAATAGTCAAATATGTGAAATGGGAAAGAAAGGGAGGGGTATTGTCGCGGTACTTACAGATAATAAGGGAAACCATTTATTTTAAAAAAAAGTATATATGTTTAATGAGAATCAAGTTCAAAGCAAACAGGGCCAATTCATTCAAGAGTATTCTACATTTCATGATGAAGGTGGTCATATGGAGAATGACTGTTCATCTTAAACAGAAGCTTCATATTCGTATATATTGGCCCGACATGTTTCGCCTAATAGCTTCATCAGGGGATATATGAATCAGTCAGGAAATGCGTAACACTGTATAGAAATACAAACGAACTAAATAAGTACAAAATATTAAAACGTATATGTTTCATTAAATATAAAGGTATACATCAAATAATAGCTTCAGATAGTTTAACATTCTGCTGTTTATAGTTATAAAAAGATGATCACCTCCAGGCATGAGGCTGCTTATCCACACCAACAACTGAAGAAAGCTTGCACTGCGGGAATTTGGTGTCTGCCATTGCTGATTTTTTTTTTCTTCTAAAAATGCAAATTGCCCGGCTGTCATACTCATTTAATGGTTTTAATGCTTTCTGATGAGATCAGGAGCTCTGACTTCACTCTATTTATTCTGTTCTGTGAGTTCTAGGTCAGAAAGTTCTACAGCCAGAGACAGACAAACAACTTTTATTTACAAATGGAAAATTGTAACAAAAAGAACAAGAATGCTGCCATTCCTGATTTGCTTTTAAAATGCTAGTTCCCTGGCTGTAATACTTACTGAGTTACTGACCTGCAACAAGTATGCTGATTGGGGGAACCAGACTGGTTCCTAGTCAGCTCTGAAGCCGCTGAATCAATATGACAGCCAGGCAATTAGCATTTTCAGTAGAACAATGGCAGCCACTAGGGATGCGCCAATACCATTTATTTTTACAACGAGTACCGATTACTTTTTTTCAGTACTCACCGATACCAATTACCTATATCGCAACTGTTTTGTTTATACTTCAGCTGTCAGCAGAGCATTGAATAGTTATTTAAAAGTTATTTACAAATGAGATAATTTATTTATTTTTATTTATTTTTTGCGCTTTTGTTCGTAGGAAACGTGTAAAAATATTATTTAACAAAGCAAACAAACAACATTTTTTGATTATTAATAGTTAATAAAATGATAAAAAAAATAAAAATCAGCAGGAAAATAATAATTGAATGGAGGAGAATAAGGAATTAAGGCTGATTAGAGTAAATTAAGAGTTAATAAGGGGTTAAAAAAACACACTTTTTTTTTCCCCCTTGACAGGTTGCTTTAAACTGACTTCATCTGCAGATCGAAGTTAAAGTGATTGTAAAGGCTCCTTTTTTTTTTTTTTTTTTAAATAACAAACATGTTATACTTACCTCCACTGTGCAGCTCGTTTTGCACAGAGTGGCCGCCCTGAACCTCGTCTTCTGGGGTCCCCCGGTGTCTCTCGGGGGCGCGCTCCCAAGTCCAGCATTTGCATCCATAGACACGGATGCCGGACTTAGCCTCGCCCCCCGGCGCTCACGTCATTGGATTTGATTGACGGCAGAAGCACGGGGCTCAGGTAAGTAAAACGGGGGGCTGGGGGGGCAGTCACTTCCAGAAGTTTTCTCACCTTAATGCATAGGATACATTAAGCTGAAAAACCTTCTGTAGTGCAGAAGCCCCCCAGAGCCCTCCTTTTACTTACCTGAACCCGATCGTTCCATCGGGGACGAGCACAGCAGCTCCAGCCGGTGTCTCCAGTCCTTATTGGATAGATTGATAGCCATTGGCTCCCTCTGCTGTCAATCAAATCCAGTGACATGGGGGGCGGGGTTGAGTCTTGCTGTCTGTGTCAATGGACGCAGCAGCAGCACTCAGGAGTGCCCCCGCAGGGTGTCCCCTTGGAATGCAGTTCTCCGAGGGGGCACTCGATGCGGGGAGGAGCCGCTGGGAAACCCCAGAGGAGGAGGATCAGGGCCACTCTGTGCAAAACCCTAGCATACTAGCTCATTGTGAAATACTTACCTTAGAAAGATGCCCTGCAGTGTCTCCCGCACTCCGCTGCCACGGCCGGCATCTTTCCCGGAGTTACTTCCTGGTTCGCGGTCTCCAGTGCTGTGGTTGGCTCGTGGTTCGGGGGCACACTCTGCTCCCACGGCCGACATCTTGCCCGGAGTTACTTCCTGGTTCTCGGGCTCCGGCGCTGTGATTTGCTGATTGGTTCGCGGGCGCCGCTGGTCATGGCACGGATACTGAAGAAGCGGCACGAGTGGGCCGTTCCTTCAATGCAAATGTGCCAATGACTTCGGTGGCAGCACATATAGTAAATATCTCCTAAACAGTGCAAGCCTTATTATAGACTAACCTGTAGGTACAATTAAAGAGGAAGTCTTTACTTCCTCTTTAAACCACATGACCTTTATCGACTAGGAGCATTGTGGGTGTTTCATGTCATTATAAACTGCAGATAGTCTGCTGATATCAATCGCACAGATCCTGTCTGGCAGAATGGCACAAAGGTAAAAGATGGGCATGACACAACCAGGATACGGAGCCAGCACATGGTTATGTACCCCAGCTGTAAAATCTGCATGCAAGCAAAGTTCAGAACATATTAACACACTGATAAGATTATTTGTATTTGGCTGAACTTATTTACATGTGTAGCACTAACCCACAAAGGAGCTGCTGGTTATTTTTTTGGACTTACCGTTACCTTCCGTTCTCCTTGTGACACGTCTAGGGGATGTCCCGAGGTAGATGGCCCAGTAACTTGAGACTGACAATAGATCCACTTGAATGGATTTTATTTGCAAAAACTCAAACCATTGAACAGGCTTTAACTTGGGATCAGAGGGTTGGAAAGGAAAGTTCAGGTACTCTCAATGTCAAAGTCCATAAACGTTAAAGAACTTGCTTACTTTGACCGCATCCAGAGAATAGCCATTCACAGCTGGATGATCACTCAGGTTGGACAGTCCCTCTCTCACAAGGCCTAGCAGCCAACAAGGTGTTTACTCAGGAACAAATTCTTTATCACCGACGTTGCAGAACATGTAGGGAAACTAAGCTGTAGAACACTTGTAGGATACCTGGATCTTTCAGCCTGCTTGGCGATATCCACAAGACCAGATTCTCTCGGTTACTTCAGCCCTTCCAGGCTCTTGTTAAGAAAACCAACCCGTACGTGGTGTTCTTCTAAAGAGTCCTCCCCTGGAATGCTTGAAGTACACTGGATCTCTCCTGAACCGGAAACGGCACCCAACCACCTCAGAATCCTTCCTTAGTTTCCTTGCCCTGGACTAGCCAGCCCCAAAGCATTAAAGTCCAGTGGATCCGAACCCCAGGCCATAGCCTTCCTGGGGGCTGGTCAGGAGGACCAGGACCATGTAATCAGAACATCATACTGGACCGGAACCCCGAACCACGTGATGTCCGCATCTTAAATACCCTCTCCCAGAGGGCACAGCGAGAGGGCCACTCCCACTGACCTGACCCTGAGAGAGTGTAAATTAAACACCCAACAAGACCATAGTTCCACACCTGCCACCAGAGACAGCACCCCCCTGTGGCCAGACTGAACATCTCACAGCCCAGTCAGACTGACACAGAAGTCAAATTTAGGCAAAAAGACCCAAACCAAACTGTAGTTTGGGTAAAGTTAAATTTTGAAAACACATAGCGCGTGCTCTTCAGGAGCCCGCTGCTACACATGTATGATTGGCCATAAACGGGCAGATATCTCTGTAAGAACGAAGGATGGAGAGATATCTTCCTGACCTCCCCTGACTTGAACAAATGCATGCAGCTCCGGTGTTTAGGTGCAGATGGAAAGCACAGCCTCATTGCTGGAAAAGAGAGAGACTGATAGCTGCACGGGGCTAAACGATGCGCTAAGTATTACTAATATTTAGGGCAGTATGTGCCCAGGGATGACTACATAGAATAAAAGAAGTCTGTGTTCTGAGCATTTGTCCCTGGCAGGGCTTTTTTTCAGCGAGAACGTGGGGGAACTAGGGTTGCCACCTGTCCGGGATTCACCTGGACATTCCGGGCTTTGAATCATGTGTTGGGGTTTCAGTCCACCTGAAACCCGGACACAATATTCAGACAGGAATGTGGCTCAGAACAGGACTTGACAGAAGGGTGAGGGGGCACTATGTGCGCCACATTACTATTCTCTTTTGAAGTGCCCAAAGGTGTCTTAGGTCTCTCACAATCCTATAGTGTATACTGAAGCAAAAAAAAAAAAGTGTACTGTGCACCGCTAAAGTGTTCAGGTTTGGCTAGAAAAAAAAAGTGGCAACCCTAGGGGGAACGTAGTTCCGGCACCTCCAGAACTGAATGGATGTAATGAGAAGAGGTTCTGGGGTGTGCTGGAGGGCCTATTGATGCTGTTTGCTGGGGAATCTATTGTTGCTGGAGAGGATCTATTTTTATAAAGGAAGGGGGTCTATTGTTGCTGGGGAGTTCTTCTCGTGGGGATCTATTGTTGCTGGTGGGCGCAGTCATTGCTGGGAGGGATCTACTGTTGAGGGAGGGGTCTAATGTTGCTGGCTTCTGGACGGTATATTGATGCTGGCTGTTAGGAATCCATTGTTACTGGGGTGGATCTATTGACACTTGGGTGTCCATTGTTCCTAGATCTATTTCACTGCCTTTCTTGTTATCGTTAACAAATTCCATACAGAATACTTAGCACCACAACATGATACTTGGTTCTGTATTCTCTAAAAGGGACGTGCTCGGAGGTGGGTAAGGGGTGGGACCAAGGAGCAGCGATCGGAGGTGGGTAAGGGGTGGGACTAAGGAACAGTGTTCAGGAGGTAGGTAAGGGGTGGGATCAAGGAGCAGTGCTCGGAGGTGGGTAAGGGGTGGGACTAAGGAACAGTGTTCAGGAGGTAGGTAAGGGGTGGGATCAAGGAGCAGTGCTCGGAGGTGGGTAAGGGGTGGGACTAAGGAACAGTGTTCAGGAGGTAGGTAAGGGGTGGGATCAAGGAGCAGTGCTCGGAGGTGGGTAAGGGGTGGGACCAAGAAGCAGTGCTCAGAGGTGGGTAAGGGGTGGGACCAAGGAGCAGTGCTCGGAGGTGGGTAAGGGGTGAGACCAAGAAGCAGTGCTCGGAGGTGGGTAAGGGGTGAGACCAAGAAGCAGTGCTCGGAGGTGGGTAAGGGGTGAGACCAAGAAGCAGTGCTCAGAGGTGGGTAAGGGGCGAGACCAAGGAGCAGTGCTTGGAGATGTGTAGTCAAGGGGTGCCTTGGAAGAGAGGAGTTCCTGCACCTATTCTCTGAGAAAAAAAGCTCTGGTCCCTGGGCATATACTGTTATGCCGTGTACACAAGGTCGGACTTTCCAACGGAAAATGTGTTATCAGACAATGTTGTCAGAAAATCCGATCGTGTGTGGGCACCATCTGACTTTTTCTGTCGGAATTTGAGAGCTGGATCTAAAATTTTCCTACAACAAAATCCGATCGTTTAAATTCCAATCGTGTGTAGACAATTCCGACGGACAAAGTGCCACGCATGCTCAGAATAAATTACCAGACGAAAGCTATTGGCTACTGGCCCCTTTTTAGTCCCATCGTACGTGGTTTACGTGGTTTACATCACCGCGTTCTGAACGATCAGATTTTCCGACAACTTTGTGCGACCGTGTGTATGCAAGACAAGTTTGGGCCAAAACCCGTCGGAAAAAATCCGACGGATTTTTGCCGTTGGAATGTCCGATTGTGTGTACAGGGCATTAGAAGTAGTTGGTGCACCTGTGTCTCCTGCCTATACCTACACACCAGAGCCTCAATCACTGGGACTAAACGCCCAGTGTGTATGGCGTATAAAGATTGGATGATCAGCCCATGAAGGGTCAATTCAGAAAAAACTATCAGTTCCCCAATCCATGCTAACAGCGAAGATGGATGAATCTCCTGCTCCTGGCTTTTGTATTCTGACAGCCAGGATCCACCTTCAGTCATGGTTTCGTTGATGATTTTCCGCCAGGCTCCTTCATTATCAGGTCAAAGGATGATGGACAGAGTGGTGTCAATAGGGCATCCCACGGTTCATCGAGAACCAGACAAAATTTTCTGTATGTATGGCCAACTATATTCTGCATAGATATCTCCTTGTGCTATAACGCAGGAACACATAATCACCCCATAACACGGCACAAAGCACCGATAGTTCCCTTTAACACGGCATGATGTAGATCCCCTGCTGTGTTCGGTGCACAGGTGACCAGTGCTGATTCCGTGGTTGGAAGTACATAAGTGTGGGAGGTAATCTGCACTGACCTAGTGGAGCTTGTGTAATAACTGCTGGATCATGCATTCAACTACTTCCTATGTACAAACACTTATTTACTACACTCACTGCCCACTTTATTAGGTCCACCTTGCTAGTACCGCGTTGGACCCCCTTTTGCCTTCAGAACTGCCTTCATTCTTGGTGGCATAGATTCAACAAGGTGTTGGAAACATTCCCCAGAGATTCTGGTCCATAGTGACATGATAGCATCACACAACTGCTACAGATTTGTAGGCTACACATCCATGTTGCGAATCTCCCGTTCCACCACATCCCAAAGGTGCTCTATTGGATGAGATCTGGTGAGTGTTGAGGACATTGGAGTACAGTGACCTCATTGTCATGTTCAAGAAACCAGCGGTGAGAGGATTTGAGGTTTGTGACATAGTGCATTATCCTGCTGGAAGGAGCCATCAGAAGATGGGTACACTGTAGTCATAAAGGGATGGACATGGTCAGCAGCAATACTTAGGTAGGTCACTACATTTAAACGATGCTCAATTGGTACTAAGGGGCTCAAAGTGTGCCAAGAAAATATCCCACACACCATTACACCACCACCAGCCTGAATCGGTGATACAAGGCAGGATGGATCAATGCTTTCATGTTGTTTACTCCAAATTCTGACTCCACCATCTGAATGTTGCAGCTGAAATCGAGACTCATCAGAACAGGAAACGTTTTTCCAATCTTCTGTTGTCCAATTTTGGTGTGAATTGTAGCCTCAGTTTTCTGTTCTTAGCTGGCAGGACTGGCACCCAGTGTGGTCTGCTTCTGTAGACCATCTGCTTCAAGGTTCAATGTGTTGTGTTCAGAGATGGCATTCTGCATGCCTTGGTTGTACTGTTGCCTTTCTATCATCTGGAACCAGTCTGTCCATTCTCCCCCGACCTCTGACGTGAACAAGGAATTTCATCTACACAACTTCCACTCACTGGATATTTTCTCTTTTTTTCAACCATTCTCTGTAAACCCGAGAGATGGTTGTGTGTGAAAATCCCTGTAGATTAACCGTTTTTGAAATACTCCGACCAGCCCGTCTGGCACCAACAACCATGCCACATTCAAAGTCACTTAAATCCCCTTTCTTCCCCATTCTGATGCTCCGTTTGAACTTCAGCAAGTCGTCTTCACCACATCTAGATGCCTAAATGCATTGAGTTTCTGCCATGTGATTGGCTGATTAGCAGTGGCGTAACTAGTACCTTCAGGGCCCCAATGCAAGAAACCATGAAGGCCCCCCCTGAACCCCAGCCAGGGCCCTTCCCTCTGAGTCCGGCGGTGGAACTCCAGGGTGTGGTCACAGGTATGACCTATGTGAGCCCTGTAGTTCCACCACTGGCATCAGTAGTTTTTTTTTATTATTTTTATTTTTTATTTTTAGGTGCCCCACTCTGGCTGGGGAGAACAGACATCGGACTGAGCAGCAATGCATGGAGCAGGAGAGGGGTACTCTGAGGAGCCGGCCGAGGACACAGGTCGTGCGGGGAATGCCAGTGCGATAGTCGAGCATGGAACTCTGCTAGTCACCCGCCACCTGCCACCTCCAGCCAACCGTGTGCATGGTGCACTGGTACCCCTAGCTGCCTATGCTGCTGCCAACCATATGTAGAGGGGGCTGCATGGGCCCCCTGCAGCACAGGGCCCAGTTGCGGTCGCGACTGCTGCACCCCCCTATAGTTACGCCCCTGCTGATAGCCATTTGTACCAAACAATTGAACAGGCGTACCTAATAAAGTGGCCGGTATAGAGATGTATATGCAGAGTATTCTTTTTGATACCCTGCACTCTTATGATTCATTATATGCAACTGGGGCCAGACAGCCTCTTACTGTTAAGAGGAAACGGTAGCAGCATTCTGGTCAGGCAGAAAGAGGAGGAGGTTTTCGCTGCCTTATATCACTTTGACGTGATCAACCATGTGCGCGGTTATGAAGAATGCCTCCAATTTCCTATGTGGAAGTGAGCTGTTTTCAGGTCAGCATGCCAGCAGGAGTGAGCATCAGCACCTTCCCAACCCACATCTAGTGTATATGGGCCCCTAAGTCCCAGAGGGCCCTAGCAGAGCTTCACAAACTGTACAATTCTTTGCACTTCACTAGGCTGTTAGTTCCATGCTGCCCCATCTGCTTGACAATGATCACATGAAAGGGTTTAAGGAGACCCTATCGCCAACTTGAATATCGCAGGTAATCGCACAGAAAAATCAGGTGTTTAAAGTACTGTTTGCTTTTTCATAACTCATTTTTTATTCATTTGCATTCATTTGTAAATCGTAAAGGAAAAATGAGAAAGATATAATAGAACAAATGTCACTGTAAATATATAAAATTTGCCTATCTTAATAGTGGATGGTGTCAGTAGGGCAGAGGTTGGTGTCAGTGGGGCTGTGGAGGGTGTCAGTGGGGCAATGGAGGGTGTCAGAGCAGTGGAGGGTGTCAGTGGGGCAGTGGAGGGTGTCAGTGGGGCAGTGGAGGGTGTCAGAGCAGTGGAGGGTGTCAGAGCAGTGGAGGGTGTCAGTAGGGAAGTGGATGGTGTCAGTGGGGCAGTGGACGGTGGCAGTGGAGGGTGTCAGTGGGGCAGTGGACGGTGGCAGTGGAGGGTGTCAGTGGGGCAGTGGAGGGTGTCAGTGGGGCAGTGGAGGGTGTCAGTGGGGAAGTGGAGGGTGTCAGTGGGGAAGTGGAGGGTGTCAGTGGGGCAGTGGAGGGTGTCAGTGGGGCAGTGGAGGGTGTCAGTGGGGAAATGGAGGGTGTCAGTGGGGAAGTGGAGGGTGTCAGTGGGGCAGAGGAGGGTGTCAGTGGGGCAGTGGACGGTGTCGTTTTTTTTTTTTGTATACATTCTTGCAACTTTTTTAAATTTTAAAATTTTATTTTGTGGGTCTTTGGCGAAGCGGCTGTGGATTAATATTTTACCACCCCCCCCCCCCCCCCATCCTGGCACGACTGCCTTATATGGCGCTGTCCCTGTCCTCAGTAGAGTCCTCTCCCCCATAGCAGTGTTCTCTGCCCCTTCACATCACCCCCACCCCCCAAAGTAGTGTCCTCTGCCCCTTTTATGACCCCCCGCACCAAACACAAACACACACACACACAAAAAACACACACAAATACACACACACACACACACACACACACACACACACAAAATACACACAAACACAAACACACACACAGAAACACACAGTGGTGTCATAACTTAATGCCCCTACTAACATAGGTGTGCACAGAGTGGAGAGCAGGAGGCTGCACAGCTGTGGACAAAGGTCGGATCGGGAGCTGTTGGAGTTAACCTTCCATAATACCAAGCCAGGGATTGGTTGCTAGAAATGATAAAAATGTCATATGGGTACAGTGTTGCGTGACTGCGCAATTGTCATTCCAAATGTGACAGCGCTGAAAATTGGTCTGGGCAGGAGGGGTTTTTTTTCGGTGCCCGGTAAGCAAGTGGGTAAATTACAATATGGCTTGTACAGCAATTCTATATGCTATCTTATTTTTTTCTATTTGCTTCTTTTATGATGGAAGTGGAGTTACCCTTTAATATTTCCCCATTGATTCCTTTATTCCTCCTATAAAGGAAGAGAAAACCATTGCTATAATGTAACAGATCACACCACAGCTTAGTTGTCAATAAAGATAAGATAGATTTAAAATCACCCCCCCCCCCCCCCCCCCCCGGGAGGGAATGAGTGGGATCACATAGACATAAAGCAGCTCTGGTTTAAGAAGGGCCTTAGAGAAGCGAGGTGACAATCGGTGACAATCGTTAGGCAGGTGGGACATCTCACAGACAATAAGCGTTAGATGCCACGTAACCCGCAACCAGCCGTCAGCGCGGTGGTCCTGCCGCTGGAGTCGGAATTATAATCAGGTGCGGGTAGCATTACCAGCAGCTGCTCCTTGTTAAGCTGTCTGCATTGCGCTCCATGACTCCCATTAACAAGTGCTGTGACTGTGATAGAGCGCACCCTGTATAATCTAATTTCATGCTTTCCTGCACTCTCCTCCTTGTATAGATAGCAAGACTCATTTGTTTTATTTCGTACAGTCGTTGCAGATGGGAAATCCTCAAGGATCTTTCGAAGTGGCGAACAGAGATGAGAACAAAGAGAAGAACAGATACCCCAACATTCTGCCATGTAAGACTTCTTTTTTTTTTTCATTTGGGGGGTATTCACTAAAGCAGAGCATAGTAATTCATAGCTACCAGTTGGTGAACGCCTTCCAATGTTGTAAGTATTCTAAAACAATGACATCTGAAACCTGCAATATACCTGCAAAATATCGAAAAATTGAAAACGGACTTTAAAGGTTGCAACAAAAATCCCAATAGGAAAGAAAATGGTCTTGCAGTATAATAAAATATCACAATGTATTAAAACATATGATAAAAAGGAGTACATAGACATGTCTTATTGCCACACTGTCCCATATGTATAGATGGCCCATATAATGGTATCACTGTAGTCCAAGAAGATCCCTTCTGACTGGAGGCCAAATTACCGGATAGCTGCACGTTTCGCCAGTAGCTTCTTCAGGGGGGCCCTATTGGTACTAGGGAGTACATTTAGTATAGAGAAAATACATGGGTGTGATATTAATTATAATCACAATTATTACATGCTATCAGAAACCATTATCCAAACAATGTAATCAATTAATTTTAGAGATTTGTATCCAATTTAGAAACAAGCCATATACATGTTACTTTGAAAAGGAAAAAGAAAAATGTACATATAGAGTTTATAGAAAAGGAGAGATAATTGGGACTTTGAGAGAGGCCCACCATATCCAATAATAAGGACAGAATGGGTATATAAGTATAAATACAAACACATGATTAATTGTTACAATCTAGAAATCATACCAGATTCCCAAGAGAAACATTGTATCGAAAGAAATAGGTAGTCACATGACTTGCACCAAGTTATGCTGCTCATAACATGCAATACAATTAATGGGTAGATATGATAAACATACATGATGAATTGAATCCATAAAAAAATTTAAATAATGAAACCAGGTGTATCTCGGCATCTAGTAGCACTCAATGCGTTTCATGGCGTTTCAGCCATTCATCAGAAGTGTAATAATAAAGTATACTATGATTTCCACATTAAACCTCCCTGAATTCCTAAACTTAACACTAACTATATTTTGAATATTAATTCTCCCTTTAACCCTAACACCAGTTCTATGCTTCTTGTAAGCCAAAACCTAACCTTAATGCCCCATACACACGGTTGGACATTCCGATCACAAAATCTGTTGGATTTTTTCCGACGGATTTTGGCCGAAACTTGTGTTGCATACACACACAATTGCACAAAGTTGTCGGAAAATCCGATTGTTCTGAACGAGGTGATGTCAAACACGTACGTCGGGACTATTAACGGGCCGGTAGCCAATAGCTTTCGTCTCTTCGTTTATTCTGAGCATGCGTGGCACTTTGTCTGTCGGAATTGTCTACACGCGATTGGAATTTATGCGATCGGATTTTGTTGTAGATCCTGCTATCAAACTTTGTGCGTCAGAAAATCCGACGGAAAAAAGTCAGATGTAGCCCACACACGGTCGGATTTTCTGACAACATGATCCGATCGCACATTTTCCATTGGAAAATCCGACTGTGTGTATGGGGCATTCCCCTCTCCATAGTCCTGACACTAACTTTTCTTGTAACCCTAACACTAACTCTGTCTGTAACCCCAATCCTGACAATCACCCTTTCTGTAACCCAAACTCTCCCTCTAACACTGACCCTCTCTGCCACCCCAACCCTATAACCCCCTTTAACCCTAACTCTAACTCGCTCTGTAACCCTAACACTAAAGCCCCATACACACGATCAGATTTTCTGATGGGAATTGTGTGTTGACAGACTGTTAGCCTAAAATCCAACTGTTTGTGCGCTCCATCGGACAGTTGCTGTCGGATTTTCCGCAGAATCCTATTGGATGGAAGACTTATACATTTTCGGCTGACAACGGTCTGTTGTCAAATTTTCCGATCGTGTGTACACAAGTCCGTCAGACAACAGTCCAAAGTACAAACACGCATGCTCGAAATCAATGCTCACCAAACAGGATGTTAGCAGAAGGTGCCCAAAGGGTGGCGCTAAAGAGCTGAAAAGCCACGTAGTACGTCACTACGTTCGTGTTTGTTGGCTGACAATTGTGTACCGTTTGTATGCAAGACAAGTTCATCGCCGTCGGCCTTCTGACAAAAGTCTGACGTTTTGTCTACGGAAAATCCGATCGGGTGTACAAGGCTTTACTCTCCTTGTAACCCTAACACTATACATCTCATTCTTTAAAGCGGAGGTCCACCCTAAAATGGACCTTCCGCTCATCGGAATCCTCCCCCCCCTCCGGCGCCACAATTGGCACCTTTCAGGGGGGAGGGGGGTGCAGTTACCTGGATAATCCAGGTAACTGCACCCACTTCCGGGATAACTCTCTGCGGAAAGGGGCGTAGATTACGCCCCTTTCCGCAAGTGCCCGCCCCCTTCCGCAAGTGCCCTGCTGCCTGCTGGGAAACACACAGATCCCAGAGGCAGCGGGGACCGTCCTTATTGCTCAGCGCAACTCGCGCATGCGCAGTAGGGAACCGGGAAATGAAGCCGAAAGGCTCCATTTCCTGATTCCCATACCCAAGATGGCGGCGGCAGCACCCGAGTGACGATCTACAGATCGGCTTCGGGTGCCGACATCGCGGGAGCGCTGGACAGGTAAGTGTCACTATTTTAAAAGTCAGCAGCTGCAGTATTTGTAGCTGCTGGCTTTTAAAAAAAAAAAAAACGCGGAGTCCCGGTGGACTCCCGCTTTAAGTTTTTCTGGATATTTTTGTTGTTATTCTGTCTCTTACTGTTAAAATAAACGGACCATTAAAATTATAGACTGATCATTTCTTGGTCGGTGGGCAAACGTACAAAATCAGCAGGGAGTCAAATACTTTTTTCCCTCACTGTATATAGCTATTTATAATACACTATATATTGCCCGGCTCCTTGGAGTTGTGAGTGTCCTAAAATATCTAGAATGGGATTTTTTAGATAGAAATGTAAATTCTGTAGCTGTAAAACATGTTGCTGTTGTTTCTGGCTGACATGGTGAATACACGGCACGTGTCACACGCATGTTCCGCACATGTCAAAGTGAAAGTGATATCTGACACTCCGGAGCCCTTTGCCACCATTGTATATGTGAGATTAACAGGTGACATTCCAGGAACGAGGTGTGTAGAGCCGAAGGCAAAGAAAACTCGCAGTGCTTGTCTGATTTTGTTCATTTCATCTGAAAGCACGCCTGTCACAGGGGAAGGATTGACAAAGCCATTGCTGACCACTTTGGACAAATGCGTGCTTATCTAGACATCTACAGTCTCCCCAAACTTGCGGGATACTCCCACTTCTGACGGCGGGCTCACGGACACCCGCAAGTGTGGCACGATCTCCCGGCTGAGCCTGCACTGCCACTCAGCCTGGAATAATCGCAAATAGCCAGCGTCTTCCGCTGTACCATGCAGCTGCAGTCTTAAGACCCCTTTTATACTGTGCTGCCACCGGCATCAGCGGTAAAGTGGCGCTATTTTTAGTGCCGCTTTACTGTCGTTTTAGCGGCGCTATTCACTCCTTCACCACTCCAAAGAAGCTGCTGGCAGGTCTTTTTCAAAGTAGATGAATGCAATCATTCAAAAAAGTAATCCTTTATAAAAAAAAAAAATGTATTGACATACAAAAGTTTCCATGAAAGTTAAAAATATCATCTCTGAAAGGGGCATACCCCCAAAATGCAAATATTACAATTACAAAAATGTACATAGCATTACATAGCTAACATGTCTAATATAGAACAAAACCTGATGCGTTTTGACCCACTTTGTCAGGGTCTTCTTCAGAGGATAAGTTTGCTGCAAAGAGACTACATTTAGTATATCAGATTTAAACACAATACATGACTGGTTATATATATATATATATATGCGACAATAGCCATCTCACATAGTTACCTATATGCATACGGTGGAGGGCCTCCCATGCCTCATGGGACTTGTAGTCGCAACAGCTGGCGAGCCACAGGTTGAGCACCCATGCATTACTGCATATACAGTCTGATTTTACTGTTGTGGGTTTAGTAACAGGGGCGGACTGACCATTCGGGCACTGCCTGAGGGTCCCATGCCACTAAGGGGCCCCATCAGGGTTGCCAGCCTCAATAAAACCAGGGAAAGTATGTAAAAATCTGTGTTTTTTTTTTTTTAATCCTAAAATTATAGCTGCCCCGCCTCTCCAGTACCTTTTCAGTGTGTGCATGTGTGTATTCTGTGTGTGTATATTGTGTGTTTGTGTGTGTATACTGTATGTGTGTGTATACTGGGGGGCCCCATAATCTCCTATTGCCGGGGGGCCCCATAATCTCCTATTGCCCGGGGGCCTCATAATCTCCTATTGCCCGGGGGCCTCATAATCTCCTATTGCCCGGGGGCCTCATAATCTCCTATTGCCCGGGGGCCTCATAATCTCCTATTGCCCGGGGGCCTCATAATCTCCTATTGCCCGGGGGGCCCCATAATCTCCTATTACCTGGGGGGCCCCATAATCTCCTATTACCTGGGGGGCCCCATAATCTCCTATTACCTGGGGGGCCCCATAATCTCCTATTACCTGGGGGGCCCCATAATCTCCTATTACCTGGGGGGCCCCATAATCTCCTATTACCTGGGGGGCCCCATAATCTCCTATTACCCGGGGGGCCCCATAATCTTCTCCTATTGCCCGGGGGCCCCATAATCTTCTCCTATTGCCCGGGGGCCCCATGATCTCCTATTGCCCAAGGGCCCCATGATCTCCTATTGCCCGGGGGCCCCATGAGTTGTCAGTCCGCCCCTGTTTAGTAACACTTTAAATTTCAAAATGGCTTTTTTTTTTTGAGAGAGCCGATAGATGTAGGGTTTATGACTGCATGCCATACAGACCCCCGATTTTATAGCATACACACAGTCGGACATTCCGATGACAAAATCCGTAGTTTTTTTTCCCCGACAGATTTTGACCCAAACTTGTCTTGCCTACACATGGTCACACAAAGTTGTCGAAACATCCGATCGTTCAGAACTCGGTGACGTAGAACACGTACGATGGGACTATAAACGGGCCAGTAGCCAATAGCCTTTGCCTTGTAATTTTTTCTGAGCATGCGTGGCACTTTGTCCGTTGGAATTGTCTACATACGATCGGAATTTAAACGATCGGATTGTGTTGTCGGAAAATTTTAGATCCAGCTCTCAAACTTTGTGTGTCGGAAATTCCGACGGAAAAAGTCAGATGGAGCCCACACACGATCGGAATTTCCGACAACAAGAACTGATCGAACGTTTTCCATCGGAAAGTTTAACCGTACGTAAAGGGCATTATTCTTCTTCTAGAGTAATGAGCTGAATATCGGTGCTCAGGCTTGTTGTGTCCCATGAACATTAAAATAGCAAGAAATGCCGGCAACAGGGTTGCTTCTTCCTACAAATTTTTATTGGGCACTAACAGCAGTGCTACATCTAAAGGACTAACGTGTTTCGGCTGAAGCCTTCCTTCAGCCAAAACACGTTCGCATTTTAGATGTAGCACTGCTGTTAGTGCCCAATAAAGATTTGTAAGAAGAATGTCAAGTCCCGGGTGCGAGGCCAGATTGCCGAGAGAACGAGAGGCCGCCCCTTGTGGCTAAGTGCAAGGTACCCTTGGAAGTGAGACAGGGAGTAAGGTGCCCAAAGGAGCACGGATTGCCTAGTGCTGCTGCTGGTTAGCAGAGGGCAGCTGGGGTGTGCTGGGTAAGCTGATTGGGAAACCGTGCAAGGAGAGATCCCAGTTTATGGACCAGCAGAGTAACCAGGAACAGAGTCAATAGCCAGACCAGGGGTCATATACAGCAAGATCAGTCCAAGGTGAGGTACAGCAGGATAAACCAGGAACAGAGTTGGTAGCCAGGCCAGGGGTCATACACTGTGCAGTCAGACAAGGTACAGATGTAGAGACTGGAGGATATTCAAAGTCCTAGCCGGGGGTTGATAGGCGGAGAGCAGGAGAGGTCAAGCAAGCCAGGTAGATAACAGGAATCAGATGTAGATATCAGGTACAGGAGACACAGGAAGCTGACGATAATCCAGCAACCTGCATATATATCTGCAGCAGAGGGCGCCAACAATTGTCACGGTGCGTGCTCACCCGCCATTGCGCATCTGTGTGCACGCATTTGCGTGGGTATTCACCCGGCGCAACCATGACGGGTACTGGCAGGATTGTGCGTCCTACGGCCATTTCCCTGACAAAGAAGCAGTTATGTTGCCGGAATTTCTTGCTATTCTTCTTCAAATACTGTTTGGACACTTTTTATTATTTAAACACAAGGAATGGCCTGAAGATCCTGAAGGGGTAGGCACAGTCAAAACCATAGCTAATCGAATGCCCCCATACACACGATCTGCCAACAAAACCGTGGATTTTTGTTCAAAGATTGTTGGCTCAAACTTGGCTTGCATACACACAAATGTTGGCCAACAATTCCGAACGTGAGAACGCAGTGACCTACAAGACATGCGACGAGCCAAGAAAAAGGAATTCAATAGCCAGTGCGGCTCCTTCTGCTTGATTCCGAGCATGTGTGAACTTTTGTGCGACGGACTTGTGTACACACGATGGGAATTTCCGACAACAAGGTTTTGTTGGTGGAAAATTTGAGAACCTGCTAAGAAACATTTGTTGGCGGAAAGTCCAACAGCAACTGTTCGATGGAGCGTACATACGGTCGGACTTTCCGACAACAATCTCACAACCAACATTTTCCGTTGGAAAATCCGACCGTGTGTACGCGGCATAAGAAACAAACGAATCCAGATGAATTATGACTGTGGTCAAGGTATTTTAATCAAATACTATTTAATTACCCGGCTGGTTCTGTCGATTTAAAGACCTCACTTGTTTGTCTCACCAGACCTACTCATTATCTATGGACATCTGTGGAGTTTACTAGCTAGGTATACCCTAACGAGGGTTAATACACCATCTAGCTGATCGCTGCTGGCTGATAGGGATGTGGTTTGTGTAGGTGTTATTTCTAAATAGGGAGAGATAATTATCATGTAGAAAGTCATCGGTATGCTATAAAAGATTTTCGTTTAACGCTCTTGTAATTATAAAATATGGAGGAGCATTGCACGCTGCTCCGCTTATTAGTAAAGCCAGCAAGGTGATGGGGAGGTTCCAGAATAGCCTCCAGCTTGTCTCTGTACACCAGGAGCCGTCTTCTACAGAACATGATCTCTAATGCTTCCATTTCTTCAGGAGGTCATTGCTTATGCTTTTCTTGTGAAAATAATAATTAAGTAATTATTCATGCAACACCAGTATACCGTAACTGTTGCATCTAATTGCAGCTTAACTTGCCAACATAGTAATTATAAAAATAAAAAATAAATGTTTTTTGGCTTCTTTCTGGCTTTGATGGATTGTAAATATGGGCCCCTGCTGTTTTCTAAAATATGGCATCCCCGCACTCCTATAATTGTTCACTGAGCTCTGTCATGTAATGATGCTGGTGATGTGGAATTTCATGACTGTGCTCTGTTGTCTACCTCACTGCAAGAGTCCATTAACATGTGTGGACATGCATTCTGACTTGCATGGTAATGCACCTTATAGCGTTCCCTTTTAAAAACACTAAACTTCATTGCATAGGTGTGAACCAGTCGAGATGAGTTACCGCGCAGTAAAAAAAAATATTATAATGACGGATCTTCTTAAAGTAGACATGAACTCAGATATTGACTTTTGGTCTGTTACTGCAAGCTGCTGACCCCCCCCCCCCCCCCCCTTACAAAAAACAGCCGAGGAGCATATGCAGGGCTGGTACAATGATTTTTGACACCCTAGGCCTGTCATGGTGAACATTGGCACCCTAGATGTTTTGGAACTACATTTCCCATGATGCTAATGCACTCTGCAGTGTAGTTGAGCATCATGAGAAATGTAGTTCCAAAAGATCTGGGGTGACAATGTTCACCATCACTGCCCTAGGCGAAACCTCATTCTGCCATCTCCCCCCCCCCTTGACTCCACCCCCTTTGCCCTGCCCATGTATACCTCTTCAGTGCCCATCAAATGCAGCCTACCAGTGCCCAACAATGCAGCCTACCAACGCCCATCAATGCAGCCTAGGAGCGGCCATCAATGCAGCCTAATGTTTTAATGCCCATCAATGAATGTTTGCTTGCCTCCATTCATTCAGACACAGACACAGTCCTCCACCGCCGCCGCTGCGCCTCTGACACTATATGTGAATGGAGCAGCGGCTGCCTACTGATGCTGAGACTTAGTTGCTTGTTGCAGATGGAAGAGAGTAGGAACGCCAGTGGCCGGGCGTCCTAGGCAGCTGTTTAGTTTTCCTAGCGGTAGCACCGGCCCCGAGCATATGAATGACCACGTTAAGCATTATCTATTGAAAAGCAGCCCCATACCATAACCAAAATGCAATATTATAGAACTGCGAGGAAAGTAGATTTCTGGGATATACTTAACTACAGTAAAACTTTGGATTGTGGTCATAATTCATTCCGGAAACATGCTTGTAATTCAAGGCACTTGTATATCAAAGCAAATTTCTTGTATATCAAAGCAAATTATAGCAAAGCAAATGTTGTACCTTCATTAAATGTAACCATATTGTGTATATACACTTAGAACCACTTCTCTTCTCTTTTATACTCAGTTGTGACGTGACACTACTCTTATATCAACACATTGCTTGTATATCAAGTCAAAAATTTATAAAACAAAATTTGCTTGTCTTGCAAAACGCTCTCAAACCAAATGACTCGCAATCCAAGGTCTTCTCCTCCCTTCTAACACCTGTTCTGACTAACCTGTGTAAGAAAGATTTATGTACTTGCCTATTTTCAGGGCCCATCGGTCTGGTCACATGATCTCCTATGTGTCAGGCAGCAGTGGCAGCAAGGAGAGGAGAGAGGACTCTGACAATGCCTGGGAGCAATAATGTCACCCATGGTTCGGCCATACACATTTGAATCTCGGCTGAGATTTGAACCTCGTATGGGCAGGCTAAATGTACTAAGTCGATCACTCAATCAACTTGGGTACAACCAGCATGCCCAGTTTTACCTGTGATTATTGCTAGCGGTTGCTATAGCCGTTAGCAATAATCCTTGTCCTCTCCCAGCAGGGATGGCTCCCCTGCCACCCTGCCAGGAGAAGACGATGGCCTGGCAGGAGGGATTCCTGCATCAACACTGTCTGTGTTGATGGGGAAATTAAACTAATTTCGAAATTTGCTCACTGTATGGCTGGCCTTAAGCTTATGAACTCCTCTGGTGCAGCAGCTGCTAGGTGACACAGAGGAATGTATTCTTCTTTTTCTTCTTATAGTTGTTACAATACAGGATTTATATAGCACCAACAGTTTGTGCAACACTTTACAATACAAAGGCAGACAGTACAATTACAATACAGTTCAATATACAGTAATACCTCGGCTTGTAAGGAACGCGGTTTGCGAGCATTTTGCAGTACGAGCTAAAAAATTTTTTTTAAATCTTGACTCGGTTTGCGAGCATTGTCTCGCAAGACGAGCAGGATTCAAGCCAATGGGCTGTGCAGTACCGCATTTGGCCAGAGATGCGGGGTGCCGGTGACACTGGGAGCTGCTCGAATGCCCTTGGAAACACTGAGTTCGTGAATGTCTCCGAGCCTCTCCGTCCGTCTCCGAATGTTTCCGAGTGTCTCTGGCGCCCCCCACCTCTGGCCACATGCAGTGCTGCATACAATAGCAGTGGCTGTGGAATGAATTATCTGAGTTTCCATTATTTCCTATGGGGAAACTTGCTTTGATATATGAGTGCTTTGGATTACAAGTATTCTTCTGGAATGAATTATGCTCATAATTCAAGGTACCACTGTAGAAGGAATAGGAGGGCCCTGTTCACAGAGCTTACAATCTAAACGGAGCCACTTTTTCTTCAAGCCAAACCCAAACACTTTAGCGGCGCACAGTAATATTTTTAATTTTAGTTTACAGTATAGGATAATAACAGACCTGTTCTTTTTCTTACACAGGTTAGTCAGAGTAGGTGATAAGAGGTGTGAGGGAGCATTTTTAAGATTTTTTAACTCAGAGTTCTACTATGATTACTAGGCCCCTACATATGTGCATTGTGCTGGCTTTCTTTTAAGGCAGCCAATTGATTCTGAATGAGCTGCCAATGCACGTGTACAATTTTTTTTAAATACAATGCATCACTACACAGAGACACTTACAGTGTGTGTTGGAGTGTGTTTATAAAGTGCATTGATGTGCCATTCAGATTGATAGCAAAAATGTGCTTTATGGGGGAAACCCAAGACAACCCAACTTCAACTTAGTTCCATCCAAGACAACCCAACTTCAACATAGTTCCATCCAAGACAACCCAACTTCAACATAGTTCCATCCAAGACAACCCAACTTCAACATAGTTCCATCCAAGACAACCCAACTTCGACATAGTTCCATCCAAGACAACCCAACTTCGACATAGTTCAGTCTGGATGTCGCATCACTTCCTCAAACTCAATCTATCCAAAACAGAAATTATAATTTTTCCTCCCCCATATGCCCCTTCCCCTGATCTCACTGTCACAATCGATGGCACAACCATAAGCCCATCCCCTCACGCCAAGGTTCTAGGTGTAGTCCTGGACTCTGAACTCTCCTTTAAGCAACACATCCAATCACTGTCCAAATCCTGCCGCCTCAACCTCCGCAACATCTCCAAAATACGCCCCTTTCTAACCAATGACACAACAAAGCTCTTAATTCACTCGCTGATCATCTCCCGCCTCGACTACTGCAACTCCCTTCTCATTGGCTTACCTCTACATAGTCTATCACCTCTTCAATCCATCATGAATGCCAGACTCATCCACCTTACCAATCGCTCTGTGTCTGCTACTCCTCTCTGTCAATCCCTCCACTGGCTTCCGCTCAGCCAAAGAATTAAATTCAAAATGCTAACTACATACAAAGCCATCCACAACTCTGCCCCCAGCTACATCACTAGCTTAGTCTCTAAATACCAACTTACTCGTTCTCTTCGTTCCTCTCAAGACCTCCTGCTCTCTAGCTCCCTCATCACCTCCTCCCATACTCTCCTCCAGGACTTTTCTAAAGCCTCTCCAATCCTATGGAATGCCCTACCCCAATCTGTCTGCCTATCTCCTACTTTGTTAGCTTTTAGACGATCCCGGAAAACACTTCTCTTCAGAGAAGCCTACCCCACACACACCTAACTGTATTTTCATTTTCTCCATCAGCTCATCCCCCCCACAATTATTACCTTTTGTTTCAACTTGACCCTCCCTTCTAGATTGTAAGCTCTAACGAGCAGGGCCCTCTGATTCCTCCTGTATTTATTTGTATTGTAAGTGTACTGTCTGCCCTCATATTGTAAAGCGCTGCTCAAACTGTTGGCGCTATCTAAATCCTGAATAATAATAATAATAATAATCCAAGACAACCCAGCTTCGACATAGTTCCATCCAAGACAACCCAACTTCGACATAGTTCCATCCAAGACAACCCAACTTCGACATAGTTCCACCCAAGACAACCCAACTTCGACATAGTTCCACCCAAGACAACCTAACTTCGACATAGTTCCACCCAAGACAACCCAACTTCGACATAGTTCCACCCAAGACAACCCAACTTCGACATAGTTCCACCCAAGACAACCCAACTTCGACATAGTTCCACCCAAGACAACCCAACCTCGACATAGTTCCACCCAAGACAACCCAACCTCGACATAGTTCCACCCAAGACAACCCAACCTCGACATAGTTCCACCCAAGACAACCCAACCTCGACATAGTTCCACCCAAGACAACCCAACCTCGACATAGTTCCACCCAAGACAACCCAACCTCGACATAGTTCCACCCAAGACAACCCAACCTCGACATAGTTCCACCCAAGACAACCCAACCTCGACATAGTTCCACCCAAGACAACCCAACCTCGACATAGTTCCACCCAAGACAACCCAACCTCGACATAGTTCCACCCAAGACAACCCAACCTCGACATAGTTCCACCCAAGACAACCCAACCTCGACATAGTTCCACCCAAGACAACCCAACCTCGACATAGTTCCACCCAAGACAACCCAACCTCGACATAGTTCCACCCAAGACAACCCAACCTCGACATAGTTCCACCCAAGACAACCCAACCTCGACATAGTTCCACCCAAGACAACCCAACCTCGACATAGTTCCACCCAAGACAACCCAACCTCGACATAGTTCCACCCAAGACAACCCAACCTTGACATAGTTCCACCCAAGACAACCCAACCTCGACATAGTTCCACCCAAGACAACCCAACCTCGACATAGTTCCACCCAAGACAACCCAACCTCGACATAGTTCCACCCAAGACAACCCAACCTCGACATAGTTCCACCCAAGACAACCCAACCTCGACATAGTTCCACCCAAGACAACCCAACCTCGACATAGTTCCACCCAAGACAACCCAACCTCGACATAGTTCCACCCAAGACAACCCAACCTCGACATGGTTCCACCCAAGACAACCCAACCTCGACATGGTTCCACCCAAGACAACCCAACCTCGACATGGTTCCACCCAAGACAACCCAACCTCGACATAGTTCCACCCAAGACAACCCAACTTCGACATAGTTCCACCCAAGACAACCCAACTTCGACATAGTTCCACCCAAGACAACCCAACTTCGACATAGTTCCACCCAAGACAACCCAACTTCGACATAGTTCCACCCAAGACAACCCAACTTCGACATAGTTCCACCCAAGACAACCCAACTTCGACATAGTTCCACCCAAGACAACCCAACTTCGACATAGTTCCACCCAAGACAACCCAACTTCGACATAGTTCCACCCAAGACAACCCAACTTCGACATAGTTCCACCCAAGACAACCCAACTTCGACATAGTTCCACCCAAGACAACCCAACTTCGACATAGTTCCACCCAAGACAACCCAACTTCGACATAGTTCCACCCAAGACAACCCAACTTCGACATAGTTCCACCCAAGACAACCCAACTTCGACATAGTTCCACCCAAGACAACCCAACTTCGACATAGTTCCACCCAAGACAACCCAACTTCGACATAGTTCCACCCAAGACAACCCAACTTCGACATAGTTCCACCCAAGACAACCCAACTTCGACATAGTTCCACCCAAGACAACCCAACTTCGACATAGTTCCACCCAAGACAACCCAACTTCGACATAGTTCCACCCAAGACAACCCAACTTCGACATAGTTCCACCCAAGACAACCCAACCTTGACATAGTTCCACTCAAGACAATGTACCTCCCTAAAGCAATAACAAATACAGGAAACCGCAGACACTTAGGTGTAAAGCCAGTCTCCACACCTTCGAGGTGCATTTGGGTAAAGCACAGTATTACAATGCTGATCATATGCCAGTTGTAGAGCATGTGCTCCACATCCTGTTCAGTTGGCAGTGGTTACCATGACAGGGCGTGATCCTAGGTCAGATTCACTAAGGAATAAAATGAGCTGGTTTCACACCTTCGCTGTGCAGTAACACATGTATTTTTGTACACATTACTACACCACTAGAGTGTGAAGCTGAAGCTGGGTGAAAATCCTTTCCTCAATAGCCACAAAGAACATACAGTAAATCCACTTTGTGTGCACCAAATGTCTCTACAAACTCAGATGTTACCTTGTAAATACAGTGGAACCTTGGTTTACGGGTAACACTGTTAACTAGCGTTTTAAAGGACGAGCAAATTTTTATTTTATTTTTTTATTCCGACTCTGTTTGCAAGTGTTGTCTCGCAAAACAAGCAGAATTCAAGCTAATGGGGTGTGCAGTACTTAGTAATTATCTTAGTTTCCATTGACTTCTATGGGGAAACTCACTTTGATATGCGAGTGCTTTGAAATTTTCCGGGAACGTATTATGCTATTGGTGGCAATCAGCGTTTTTTAGCGGGACTGCGACATCGCGGGGACAAATCGGACACCTAACACTTTTTTTGGAGACCAGTGACACTAATACAGTGATCAGTGCTAAAAATGTGTACAGTTACTGTACTAACGACACTGGCAGGGAAGGGGTTAACATCCGGGGCGATTAAAGGGTTAAGTGTGTCCCTAGTGGAGGCTTTCTATCGTTGTGGGTATTGCTCTTTCTGGCAGAACACAGAGATTCGTGTTCTTGCTTAGCAGGAACACAAGATCTCTATGTTCTCTCCTGTCAGAATGGCGATCTGCCTTGTTTACATATAGGTAGATCGCAGTTCTGCCTCTCTGGGGAACGATCACGGGTGGGGCCAGGGGACATTGCGTCTGCTAGACCCGCTGATGGGCTTCCCTCCTCCCGTCCAATCGGTGCACGTGCCTCCGCACAGGCACGCCGTTTTGTGCAGCCGGGGCTGTCTTGCCGCGCTAAATGTGCGCAAGGTGGTCCGGAAGTGGTTAAAACAATAACTAACCATAAAGATGTGTTGACCCGTGATAAACCCTATAGGTCTGAATAGGCCTATAATGTCTCCCAGAGTGGTGTAGTGGATAGAAAAGCACTTTCGCCTAGCATTTAAAAGGGTCACTGGATCGAATCCCAACCAAGACACTACCTGCCTGGAGTTTGCATGTTCTCCCTGTGCCTGCGTAGGTTTCCTCCGGGTACTCCGGTTTCCTCCCACTCTCTAAAGACATGCTGGTAGGTTAATTGGATCTTGTCTAAATTGTCCCTAGTATGTGTATGTATGAATGTGAGTTGGGGACCTTAGCGTGTAAGCTCCTTGAGGGTAGGGACTGATGTGAATGTATAATGAACATGTAAAGAGCTGTGTAAATTTGCGCTAAATAAGTACCTGAAATAAATAAATAAATCAATTGTATCTTCTGAATGTTGGAAAGTATCCAAGAAATCTCCAAGTCCCCTGGAAACTCTTTAGCGACCTTTCTCTATTCTTTGTTCTCAGATGACCACTCCAGAGCCGTGCTGACGCCGATTGAAGGATGCGTATGTTCAGACTACATTAACGCTTCATACATTGATGTAAGAGTCCTCCATCTGTTCCCGGCATGTTCTCCTCTCACTTCCCCGCACAGCTGATGCTTATTACATCTTCTCTTCTCTGTTTTGTCGTTTCAGGGCTATAAAGAGAAAAATAAATTCATCGCCGCTCAAGGTATGTGCTGCGAACCTAGAACTGAGAATGAGTTCTCTGCGATCCCGGGAGGGGAGCTCTGTGAAAACATTGTCCAAGCAATATGAGAGTTCGTTTTGTACTCACAGGCAGTTTATTACATTGGGGATCCAATTTATAATGAAGTGATATGGCCTCACCGTGGCCAAAAAAAAAAAGTAGTGCAGCACAGCAATATGCTTCACGGATGTGCTTTGAGCTCTGCTAACTGGAATAGAGCGCTGTTAATAGAGCTCTATTATGATGTCATTGACCTAATCTAGTCATGTGGCCATATTAGGTCAGTGATGTCATAATTGTGCCCGCCCCTATGTATACACAAACATGCTGGCAGTGCACAGCCTGTTCTACTTAAGATAATGAACTGGAATGTATTTAGTTGATTGTAACCAGGGCCGGTGCTACCACTAGGCAAACTAAGCAGCCCTGCTGCCTAGGGTTGCCCTCCGCGTCTGTATGCGCTGGAGGCCGCAGCATCTAACTAACTCAGTCCAACCAGTACTGTAATTAGAGGTGCAGCGCAACACTGGAGCAAGCGCTAGAGGAAGCAGAGCCGATGCTTCCAGTAGAGCGGCGCGTTCTATCACATGGGTAGGGCAAAGGGGGTGGGGTCAGGGGTGGGGCCAATGGGGGGAGGCAAAATGAGGTTTCGCCTAGGGCAGTGATGGTGAACCTTGGCACCCCGGATAATTTGAAACTACATTTCCCATGATGCTCAACTACACTGCAGAGTGCATAAGTATCATGGGAAATGTAGTTCCAAAACATCTGGGGTGACAAGGTTCATCATCACTGGCCTAGGATGTCAAAAATCCTTGCACCAGCCCTGATTGTAACTGAAATTGAGCTTGACTTTATTGTGGCACTTTCCAGAAGCACATACTGAACCTTTACTAACTAACCTTTATTTGTATAAGGCCATACACGGGTCGAATTTCGAAGCCTTAAACTTTTTTCCCAAAAGGGAAAAAAATAGTTTGCTGTAACTGCTCATAAAGTATTAGCTGGCCCTTGGCTTCAGTTTGTCGGTGTATTTAAATCTGCTAGTACATCTAGCACTCCCCCCACCCCCCAGAATGACAGTGCTGCTGTCTAAAGGTGCCTCCTGTGCTCCTTCATCTAGAGTGGGGGGCACGTTAATGGGGGGGGGGGAGCACAAAAAAAGGAAAAATAATGCAGACACCACCACTACTGATTACATTTTTGGTTTTAAATGTAATACTGCTTTAATGTCACTTTAACCACTTGGATTGCCCACTGTCAATGTACTGTGGACGAGCAACCCGCACAGGCAAAGCAACGCACATTGCTTCTTGGTTTAGGGCGCTTCAAAGTGCACTTAGAAGTGCAGTCGCTCTAAATCTAAGGGGTAGATCTGAAATGAGGGGAAGCTCTGCTGATTTTATCATCCAATCATATGCAAGATAAAATGCTTTTTAAAATTTTCCTTGCATCCTCCCCTTGGATCTACAGCGACTTTACTTCCAAGTGCACTTGTAGTGCAAAGTGGATTTTCCTTTAGTAAATAACCCCCATAGTTCCCTATGGTATATATACAAAATCTTTTTTTTTTATTTATTTTTTTACTACTAATGGCAGTGTTCAGCGACTTCCAATGGCAGAAAGTAAAAAATATTGTTTGTTTTTTTTTCACAATATTTTTTGTTTCTATCGCAAAAAATAAAAATCCAAGCGGTGATCAAATATCACCAAAAGAAAGCTTTATTGGTGTGAAAAAAAATGATATAAATTTTGTTTGGGTATAGCATTCCATTTAACCACTTCCTGACCGGCGCACGCAATGAATGGCACGGACAGGCAAATGGGCGTACAGGTACGTCCCTTTAAATTTGCCGCCGTGCCATCGTGTGGACCTCCATGAGTCCGATCACTGGTCCCGCGGACTCTATCGCCGCGGGGATACCCGCAATCGTCTCACAGGGAGGAAGAACGGGGAGATGCTAAAGTAAACAAGCATCTCCCTCTTCTGCCTAGCAACAATGACACTGATCTCTGCTCCCTGTGATTGGAGCAGAGATCAGTGATGTGTAAAAAACACAGCCACGCCCCCCACAGTTAGCAACATGCCCCTAGGCCCCCCACAATTAGCAACATGCCTCTAAGAAACACTTAACCCCTACACTGCCACATAGTGGTTAAACCCTTCACTGCCAGTGTCATTTACACAGGAATCAGTGCATTTGTATAGCATAAATGACAATGGACCCAAAAATGTGTCACAAATGTCCGATGTGTCCGCCATAATGTCGCAGTCACAATAAAAATCATGGATCGCCACCATTACTAGTAAAAAAAAAAATTATTAATAAAAATGCCATAAAACTATCCCCTATTTTGTAAACGCTATAACTTTTGCGCAAACCAATCAATCGCTTATTGCAGGTTTTTTTTTAACAAAAATATGTAGAAGAATATGTATCGGCTTAAACTGAGGAAAAAAAAATTTTTTTATATATTTTTGGGGGATATTTATTATAGCAAAAAGTCAAAAATAATGCTTTTTTTTTGTTTTGTTTTCAAAATTGTCACAATTTTTTTGTTTATAGCGTAAAAAATAAAAACCGCAGGGGTGATCAAATACCACCAAAAGAAAGCTCTATTTGTGGGAAAAAAAAAGGACGTCAATTTTGTTTGGGAGCCACGTCGCACGACTGCGCAATTGTCAGTTAAAGCAACGCAGTGCCGAATTGCAAAAAGTGGTCTGGTCTTTGGCCAGCAAAAATGGTCCGGGGCTTAAGTGATTAAAGTAGCGCAGTGCTATATGGCAAAAAATGGCCTGGTCATGTAGGAGGTAAACCCCCCCCACCCCAAGTAGTTAAGTGGAAACATTGATGAACAAAACTGTATATTGGTGTAGATATTACAAAAGACAACTGAATAATACTAAATATTTAGATGTCTCACGATGTATCTTCGTAGATAAGCCCCAACACCCCTTGTCTCCTGTAGCAGTTCATTTCCTCCGGACCTCGGAAACAGGCCGAGAAGATAATGATCCAGAGATGGCACCACTGATGAGGATTGTCTTGGTGCTGTAAAGCCATTCGTATTCTATTACTGGAAACGTTCATGTGATGTGCGATTGTACCGAAACAGGAAGAGATGGCCAATAGATTGTTTTTTCTTCCCACCCTTTAGACTTCCTAAGAAGTGAAATGTGTGACATTCCAGCCTCATTCACAAGTTGCTGTTCATTAGGAGGCCTCTGAGTCATGATGGATCTGTAGAAAGTAGAAGGCTTTATTTTTAGTTTTAGGTGGAGCTCCGGAAAGAAGTATAAAAATTCAGCCGTTCAGCCCACTATGACTTTAGTACACCAATCATTTATCATAGAAATATGGACAGCAGGGACGCCCAACTAGCACTCTTTTTGTAGCTGGTATTTTGTAAACATTAAATTGTAACTCAAGTTTTATTATATATAGCGATATGACAAAAACGATCATATAACTATATAGGATATATATCATATACAGTGCCTTGCAAAAGTATTCACCCCCCTTTGGAATTTTTTGTGTTTTGTTGCCTCACAAACTGGAATTAACATGGATTGTTTGAGGATTTGCATCATTTAATTTACAGAGCATGCCCACAACTTTTAAGTTGTTTTTTTTTATTTTAATTTTTTTATTGTGAAGTAAACAACAAATAGGACAAAATAACAGAAAAAGTCAATGTGCATAACTATTCACCCCCTAAAGTCAATACTTTGTAGAGCCGCCTTTTGCGGCTATCACAGCTCCAAGTCGCTTTGGATAAGTCTCTATGAGCTTACCACATCTTACCACTGGGATTTTTGCCCATTCCTCCTTGCAAAACTGCTCCAGCTCCTTCAAGTTGGATGGTTTGCGCTTGTGAACAGCAATATTTAAGTCTGACCACAGATTTTCTATTTGATTGAGGTCTGGGCTTTGATTAGGCCATTCCAACAAAAAAAATACATGTTTCCCCTTAAACCACTCAAGTGTTGCTTTAGCAGTGTGTTTGGGGTCATTGTCCTGCTGGAAGGTGACCCTCCGTCCTAGCCTCAAATCACACACAGAGTGGTGCTAAATATCCCTGTATTTAGCACCATCCATTCCCTCAACTCTGACCAGTTTCCCAGTCCCGTCTGCTGAAAAACATCCCCACAGCATGATGCTGCCACCACCAGGTTTCACTGTGGGGATGGTGTTCTTTGGGTGATGTGATGTGTTGGGTTTGCGCCAGACATAGCGTTTTCTTTGATGGCCAAAAAGTAAAATTTTAGTCTCATCAGACCAGAGCACCTTCCTCCATACATTTTGGGAGTCTTCCACATGTCTCTTTGCAAACTCAAAATGTGCCATTTTCTTTTTTGCTGAAAGTAATGGCTTTCCTCTGGCCACTCTGCCATAAAGCTGAACTCTATGGAGTGTACAGCCGCGTACACACGGGCGGACTGTCTGGCCAACTAAGTCCATCAGACAATCCGACGGACAGTCCGTCATACTTTCGAATGAAAGGACTTGACCACACACGATGAACAAAGGCCGCGTACACACGGGCGGACTGTTCGCCCAACCTTGTCCGCTGAACAGTGTTTGGGCGGACAGTCCGCTCGTGTGTGGGCTTTCAGCGGACAGTTTCAGCGGACAGTTGGACGGACAAAGTCTTTCGGAAATTCCGAAAAACTGTCCGCTGAAACTGTGTTTGAGCGAACAGTCCGCCCGTGTGTGGGCTTGTCCGCTGTACTTTCGAAATGAGCGGACTGTTCCCGCTCGGAAAGTCCGCCCATTTCGAGCGCGTGTACAGGTAGGCGGGGCCCGCGAAGGAGACGTCGCGGGCTCCGCCGCCTGGAATGGGCTTAAAGGGGAACCCCAACGCCGAAAAAAATCGGCGTGGGGGTTCCCCCAAAGTCCACACCAGACCCTTGTCCGAGCACGCTACCCGGCCGGCCAGGAAAGGGGGGCGAGCGAGCGCGCCCCCCCTCCTGAGCTGTACCAGGCCGCGTGCCCTCAACATGGGGGGGTGCCTTGGGGAAGGGGGGGCCGCGCGGCCCCCCCACCCCAAAGCACCTTGTCCCCATGTTGATGAGGACAAGGGCCTCTTCCCGACAACCCTGGCCGTTGGTTGTCGGGGTCTGCGGGCGGGGGGCTTATCGGAATCCGGGAGCCCCCTTTAAGAAGGGGGCCCCCGGATACCGGCCCCCCACCCTATGTGAATGAGTATGGGGTACAATGTACCCCTACCCATTCACCTGTGAAATAAAGTACAAAAAAAAAAACACAACACAGGGGAAAAAATATTTTATTGCACAGCTCCGGGGGTCTTCCGTCTTCGGGGGTCTTCTCGCCGGACTCCTCCGCTATCTGTGTGTAGCTCTTTTACTAGCGGAGGAGTCCGGCTTTCTTCCTCCCCGCCGCCGGCCTCTTCTCCCGACTTCAGGGGTCTTGTCCCCCTCTTCGGTTCTTCTGCCGGGCCACCGCGCCTTCTTGTAGCTCTTTTGCAGGCGGTGGGTTGGTCACATGGGTTGATGTCACATGGGGACTATGACATCGTAAGGGGGCGGGGTCACCATGTGACCAACCCATGTGACATATACCATGTGACCCCGCCCCATTGTCACTATATAAGTGACCGCGCAGCGCGGCTCTGGCATTCCGGCCGGAGGGAGCGACGTGTCAACATCTCCTGGAGAAGAACAAGAAGAACAAGAAGAAGAACACGAACGGAAGTCGGCGGCGACAGCGGCGACAGAAGACCGGGCCACCGCCTGTAAAAGAGCTACAAGAAGGCGCGGTGGCCCGGCAGAAGAACCGAAGGCGGCGACAGAAGAACGGAAGGCAGCGGCGACAGAAGACCGGGCCACCGCCTGCAAAAGAGCTACAAGAAGGCGCGGTGGCCCGGCAGAAGAACCGAAGAGGGGGACAAGACCCCCGAAGTCGGGAGAAGAGGCCGGCGGCGGGGAGGAAGAAAGCCGGACTCCTCCGCTAGTAAAAGAGCTACACACAGATAGCGGAGGAGTCCGGCGAGAAGACCCCCGAAGACGGAAGACCCCCGGAGCTGTGCAATAAAATATTTTTTCCCCTGTGTTGTGTTTTTTTTTTGTACTTTATTTCACAGGTGAATGGGTAGGGGTACATTGTACCCCATACTCATTCACATAGGGTGGGGGGCCGGTATCCGGGGGCCCCCTTCTTAAAGGGGGCTCCCGGATTCCGATAAGCCCCCCGCCCGCAGACCCCGACAACCAACGGCCAGGGTTGTCGGGAAGAGGCCCTTGTCCTCATCAACATGGGGACAAGGTGCTTTGGGGTGGGGGGCCGCGCGGCCCCCCCTTCCCCAAGGCACCCCCCCATGTTGAGGGCACGCGGCCTGGTACGGCTCAGGAGGGGGGCGCGCTCGCTCGCCCCCCTTTCCTGGCCGGCCGGGTAGCGTGCTCGAACAAGGGTCTGGTGTGGACTTTGGGGGAACCCCCACGCCGATTTTTTTCGGCGTTGGGGTTCCCCTTTAAGCTCATTCCAGGCGGCGGAGCCCGCGACGTCTCCTTCGCGGGCCCCGCCTACCTGTACACGCGCTCGAAATGGGCGGATTTGCCTCCTCCTTACGTGGGCGAGTCCGTTCATTTCAAAAGTTGAGCCAACTGTTTGGCAAACAGTTCGCTGAAACAGTCCGCTCGTGTGTGGGCAAGTCCGCTCATGCAAATTTTGAGCGGACTGTTTGCCGAAACTGTTTGCCGAAACTGTTTGCCGAACAAGGTTGGGCGAACAGTCCGCGCGTGTGTACGCGGCCAAACAGTCCGTTGAAAGCTTGCGCGATGACGTGTACAGCACGTACGACGGGACTAGAAATAGGACGTCCAATACACAGCAATGCAACCTTCCGCCGTGTAAATCCTTTCTGAGCATGCGCCATACTTAGTCCGTCCAACTAGCCTACTCACGAGCGGACTGTCCGCTGAAACCAAAGTTGGACGGACAATATTACGGAAATTCCGAAATACTTAGTCCACCAGACTGTACACTGAAAAAGTCAGCTGAAGCCCACACACGAGCGGACTGTCCGCTGAAATGTGTTTCGGCGGACTAAGTTGGACAGACAGTCCGCCCGTGTGTACGCGGCTTACGGCTTATTGTCGTCCTGTGAACAGATACTCCAGTCTCTGCTGTGGAACTCTGCAGCTCCTCCAGGGTTACCTTAGGTCTCTGTGCTGCCTCTCTAATTAATGCCCTCCTTGCCCGGCCCGTGAGTTTTGGTGTGCGGCCGTCTCTTGGCAGGTTTGCCGTTGTGCCACGTTCTTTCCATTTGGTTATGATAGAGTTGATGGTGCTCCTAGGGATCATCAAAGAGTTGGATATTTTTTTTTATAACCTAACCCTGACTTGTACTTCTCAACAACATTGTCCCTTATTGTTTGGAGAGTTCCTTGGTCTTCATGGCAGTGTTTGGTTAGTGGTGCCTCTTGAGCCCTCAAGTGTTGCAGCCTCTGGGGCCTTTACAAAAGATGTGTGTGTGTATATGTAATGACAGATCATGTGACAATTAGATTGTACACAGGTGGACATCATTTCACTAATTATGTGACTTCTGAAGGTAATTGGTTGCACCAGAGCTTTTTATGGGCTTCATAACAAAGGGGGTGAATACATACGCACATGCCAATTATTTGTTTATTTTTGAAAAATAGTTTTATGTATATATTTTTCGAATTTTACTTCACCAACTTAGACTATTTTGTTCTGATCCATCACATATAATTCAGATTAAAAAAACATTGAACTAAAGGCTGTAATGTAACAAAATAGGTAAAAAGCCAAGGGGGGTGAATACTTTTGCAAGGCACTGTAACTATCATAATATATATAATATTATTAATATAATATACTGTATATCATAATATATCATATAACTATCATAGCAATTTTCTTTATTGAAGTAGAGCTGTAGACAAATGCAAAATGACATTCAGAGGATGCAACTTGTCACCAGCATTAACACAGGAGCTTTTGTTTTTCTGAGTCCCGCCTGTTATATGGTTTTAGCACCTTTTGATTCTGCCAGTAGATCTGTTATTTTTCCACTGCAAGTAATAAAATGACAACGCTGTTCGCTCTGAAGTGAAATTACAGGACCAGTTTTGTCACTCTGTGGATAGGGTAGTCCTAGACAGGCCCAGACTGGGACAAAAAAAAAAAAATAGTCCCCGGGTATTTTAGACTGAGAAGCCAATTTTTCAGTTCGCGGGCGCAGTTGGGGATGGGATATTCACGGAGTCGGTCCTACGCACTGTAATGTAAAGGGACGCTGTTCTATAAAGGGTATTGCACTGGAAAAAGAGGCACTGTAATTACAGTGCCTTGAAAAAGTATTCATACCCCTTGAAGTTTTCCACATTTTGTCATGTTACAACTAAAAACGTGAATGGATTTTATTGGGATTTTATGTGATAGACCAACACAAAGTGGCACATAATTGTGAAGTGGAAGGAAAATGATGAATGATTTTACATTTTTTTTACAAATCTATGAAAAGTGTGGTGTGCATTCATATTCAGCCCCCTTTGCTCTGATACCATCAAATAAAATCTAGTTACCTGTGTGTAATTTAATCTCCGTATAAACGCAGCTCTCTTGTGAAGACCTCAGAGGTTTGTTAGAGAACCTTAGTGAACAAAAAGCATCATAAAGGCCAAGGAACACACCAGACAGGTCAGGGATAAAGTTGTAGAGAAGTGTAAAGCTGGGTTAGGTTATAAAAAAATATCCCAAGCTTTGAACATCTCATGGAGCCCTGTTCAATTAACCACTTAACAACCGCCCATTGCCGATTAACGGCTTCAGGGCGGTTGTTTAACTCTGAGAGGCCGTTAATTAACGGCCTCCCAGAATTCTGCTCTCGCGCACCCCCTGGGGCGCGCACTCGAGAGCATCCGTGACCGCCGGGTCCACAGGACCCGGCGCATCACGGATCACGGTAAACGGCCGCTCGTCGCGGCCATTTACCACGTGATCGCTCCATCATTTGACGGAGTGATCACTTGTAAACAAACCGGCGTCATGTTATGATGCCGGTTCCTCCCTCCCCTCTCTGTACCGATCGGTACAGCGGAGGGGAAAGAGATCGGTGTCAGCAGCGATGTGGGCTGCATCTGCAGTGCCCACATCGCTGCTCACCGAATTTAACCCCTCAATTCCCTGCCAATACTCTGCAATACCAGTGCATACTCTGCAGTACCCTGCCATTACTCTGCAGTACCCTGCCATTACTCTGCAGTACCCCCCATTACTCTGCAGTACCCTGCCATTACTCTGCAGTACCCTGCCATTACTCTGCAGTACCCTGCCATTACTCTGCAGTACCCTGCCATTACTCTGCAGTGCAGTACCCTGCCATTACTCTGCAGTACCCTGCCATTACTCTGCAGTACCCTGCCATTACTCTGCAGTACCCTGCCATTACTCTGCAGTACCCTGCCATTACTCTGCAGTACCCCCCATTACTCTGCAGTACCCTGCCATTACTCTGCAGTACCCCCCATTACTCTGCAGTAACCCCCATTACTCTGCAGTACCCTGCCATTACTCTGCAGTACCCCCCAATACTCTGCAGTACCCGCCATTACTCTGCAGTGCAGTACCCTGCCATTACTCTGCATTACCCTGCCATTACTCTGGAGTACCCCCCAATACTCTGCAGTACCCTGCCATTACTCTGTAGTACCCCCCAATACTCTGCAGTACCCTGCTATTACTCTGTAGTACCCCGCCAATACCCCGCCAATACTCTGCAATACCCTGCCATAAATTGCCATACCCAGCCATACTCGGAGATACCCAGCCATAGATGCCCCCCACCCCTCACCGCCCTCCGGTGCTTCTACCAACTCGCCAGTACGATCAAAGCCAGAATCTTTTTTTTATTTTTTATTTCAGGCTTCCCAGCCTAGAGGTGAGATGTGGGGTCATATTGACCCCCAGATTTCACTGTAAAGAGGACCTGTCACCCCATATTCCTATTACAAGGGATGTTTACATTCCTTGTAATAGGAATAAAAGTGATCAAAAATATATTTTTGGGGAAAAAAATGTCAAACTAAAATAAATAAAGTAAAATGAACAATAATAAAAAAAAAATTTAAAGCGCCCATGTCCCCATGTGCTCGCATGCAGAAGCGAACGCATGCGTAAGCCCCGCCCACATATGAAAACGGTGTTCAAACCACACATGTGAGGTATCGCCGAGAACGTTAGAGCGAGAGCAATAATTCTAGTCCTAGACCTCCTCTGCAACTCAAAACATGTAACCAGTAAAAAAAAATTTAAAGCGTCGCCTATGGGGATTTTTTAAGTAGCGACGTTTGGCGCCATTCCACGGGCATGTGCAATTTTGAAGAGTGACATGTTTGATATCTATTTACTCAGCATAACTTCATCTTTCACTTTATGCAAAAATTGGGCTAACTTTACTGTTTTTTTTGTTTGTTTTTTAAGCACAAAACAGTTTTTTCCCCCAAAAAAACGCGTTTGAAAAATTGCTGCGCAAATACCGTGTGTGATAAAAATTTGCAACGACCACCATTGTATTCTCCAGGGTCTTTGCTAAAAAAAAAATATATAATGTTTTGGGGTTCTCTGTAATTTTCTAGCAAATAAATGATGATTTTTACATGTAGGAGAGAAATGTCAGAATTGGCCTGGGTGCTCCAGAACGCCTGATGGCGCTCCCTGCATGTTGGGCCTCTGTATGTGGCCACGCTGTGTAAAGGTCTCACACATGTGGTATCGCCGTACTCGGGAGTAATAGCAGAATGTGTTTTGGGGTGTAATTTGTGGTATGCATATGCTGTGTGTGTGAAATAACCTGATAATATGAAAATTTTGTGGAAAAAAAAAAAGGAAAAAAAATCTTGATTTTTGCAAAGAATTGTGGGAAAAAATGACAACTTCAAAAAACTCATCATGCCTCTTACTAAATACATTGGAATGTCTTCTTTCCAAAAAGGGGTAATTTGGGGGGTATTTGTACTTTTCTGGCATGTTAGGGTCTCAAGAATTGAAATAGGCCGTCAGTACTTCAGGTGTGATCAATTTTCAGATATTGGCACCATAGCTTGTGGACTCTATAACTTTCACAAAGACCAAATAATATCCACCAATTTGTACTTATTTTTACCAAAGATATGTAGTAGTATAAATTTTGGCCAAAATTTATGAAGAAAAAATTACTAATCTGCTAAATTTTATAACGGAAACGAAGAAAGATTCATTTTTTCGCAGAATTTTCGGTCTTTTTTCTTTTATAGCACAAAAAATAAAAAACTGAGAGGTGATTAAATACCACCAAAAGAAAGCTCTATTTGTGTGAAAAAAAGGACAAACCTTTCATATAGGTCCAGTGTTGCATGACTGAGTAATTGTCATTCAAAATGTGAGGGCACCGAAAGCTGAAAATTGGTCTGGTTATTAAGGGTGTTTAAGTGCCCAGTGGTCAAGTGGTTAATCATCCCAAAATGGAGTATGGCACAGCTGCAAACCTACCAAGACATGGCTGTCCACCTAAACTGACCGGCAGGGCAAGGAGAGCATTCATCAGAGGAACAGCTAAGAATGAAAGCTCTGGAGGAGCTGCAGAGATCCACAGCTCAGGTGGGAGAATCTGTCCACAGGACAACTATTAGTTGTGCACTCCACAAATCTGACCTTTATGGCAGAGTGGAAAGAAGAAAGCCATTGTTTTAAAGAAAGCCATAAGAAGTCCTGTTTGCAGTTTGCCAGAAGCCATGTGGGGGACACAGCAAACGCGGAAGAAGGTGCTCTGGTCAAATGAGCCTGAAATTGAACTTTTTGGCCTAAAAGCAAAACGCAATTGTTCGGTGGAAAACTAACACTGCACATCACCCTGAACACACCATCCCCACCGTGAAACATGGTGGTGGCAGCATCATGCTGTGGGGATGCTTTTCTTCAGCAGGGGCAGGGAAGCTGGTCAGAGTTGATGGGAAGATGGATGGAGCCAAATGCAGGGCAATCTTAGAAGAAAACCTGTTAGAGTCTACAAAAGACTTGAGACTGGGGTGGAGGTTCATCCTCCAGCAGGACAACGACCCTAAACATTCAACCAGAGCTACAATGGAATGGTCTAGATCAAAGCATATTCATGTGTTAGAATGGCCCAGACAAAGTCCAGAGCTAAATCTCATTGAGAATCTGTGACAAGACTTAAAAATTGCTGCTCACAGACGCTCTCCATCCAATCGGACAGGGCTAGAGCTATTTTGGAAAGAAGAATGGGCAAAAATATCGCTCTAGTTGTGCAAAGCTGGTAGAGACATCCCCAAAAAGACTTGCAGCTGTTATTGCAGAGAATGGCAGTTCTATAAAGCATTGACTCAGGGGGCTGAGTACAAATGCACACCACACTTTTCACATATTTATTTGTAAAAAAAACTAATTTTTTTCATCAGTTTAGGCCAATAAATATTATTCTTCTACATATTTTTGGTAAAAAAAAATCACAATAAGCGTATATTGATTGGTGTGCACAAAAGTTCTAGCATCTGCAAACTATAGGAAAGATTTATGGAATTTCTATTTTTTTTATTAGTAATGGTGGTGATCTGCGATTTTCAGCGGTACTGCAGCATTGTGACGGACAGATCGGAGACTTTTGACACTTTTTTTGGGACCATTGGCATTTATACAGCAATCAGTGCTATAAAAATGCACTGATTACTGTATAAATGTCACTGGCAGGGAAGGGCTTAACACTAGGGGGCGATCAAGAGGTTAAATGTGTGTTCCCTCAGCATGTTCTAACTGTGTGGGGATGAGAGTGACTAGGAAAGGAGCCATATTGTTTTTCCCATTGTGCAGGTATACAGACTAAATATAAAAGTGCAAACTGCTGACAACAACACAACAGGACCAATCGTGATAAACGTGAAACAATAAAAAAAATTGCCACGCTAAACATAGATATTGAATAAAGAAGTGGCAATAAAGTTTTTACAACTGGTGCTGTGATAAATAGTGCAGATGAATTACTTGATGAACATCCAGTAACAGTGCGTATAATTGATGTGCGTTTTGGTCACCCAAGTGCACCTCCTTACCAGAGGTCTAGGCTCAAAATTATAAGAGTCGAGACAGTGGTGATATGCAAGTATAGAAGATCCAATCTGCTTCCTCTGTTATGTTGCAGGTGGTGGTACTGTCATGGCTGATGGTAAAGTTTACTCCATAATAGGGCCAGAAATCCAGTAAAAACAAGCAATTAATAGATCCAATCCTAGAAGTTGATAGACCAGTATACAGGATTGGCGTGCATGGTACCTCACGGACATGGACTCCACTCGGCGCGTTTCGTTAGAATTAACGTGCTCTGGGGCATGGGGGTCCATGTCCTACACCACGCAAATATATACTGTCTTAAAATAGGCAGGGTACAGCCGTTCCCGCTAATCAAAGGTATGGCCATGTTTATCAAAAACGCACATCAATTATACTCGCTGTTATTGGATGTTCATCAAAGAATTCATCTGCACTATTTAGAACAGCACCAGTTGTTCACGCTTTATGGACACTTGTTCAATATCTATGTTTAGCATGGCAAAATTTTTTTTATTGTTTTACATATATGATGACCTTCATTGGAAAAACCTGAATTCATTTGGAGGGTTGTCCACATAATGTTTGGTAGTTGATATGACATGGTTCTGATTTCATCCACATTCTGGATCCAATGCTGTTGAGCTCAATGCATGAAATTTAATGTATTACCTATTTATTTCAAACTAGAGAAACCAAAGTAACATTCCAGCATTGTTGGGGGGGAAAAACAAATCAATGATATTTATTTATATAAGAAATAATACTTTATGGAACTGACATAGAGAACCAATGGTATTCATCCCGCAGGTCCCAAGCAAGATACAGTCAACGACTTTTGGAGGATGGTCTGGGAACAGAAGTCAGCGACCATAGTCATGCTCACCAACCTGAAAGAAAGGAAAGAGGTGACCTTCCTTTTATTGGAGTATATTTAGTCTCTCTGTACTGACATAAAGCCTGTGTTAAAGTTCAGGAGGTGGGGAGCAGCTGCTATGAGGAACTGTTGGGAGAATGTGCCAGTAGCCTTATCTCCCCTATGTTCTACAGTTCAAGGTTCCCCAGAACGCAGAGAAAAGGCTGGCGATGATGTCATGAGGCTCGCATCTCATGATTTATGGTTATGGGCCGTTTCTGAATTTTAATACATGAACTACAAAGCATTTACTGCATTATACAGATAACACTAATGGCTATAGAAGTAGATTGTTATCACTGTTTTTGTCAAGGTTAAAGAAGAAATAAAGTCATTTTTATGCAGACAGTGAGGAAGAAGAATGCCGAGACATTATCAAAGCCAACCAACTGGCAGATATGAAGACACAGCTTAAAGTGGATGTAAACCCTCACATATACCCAGCAAAGTGAACAGCCTCAGATGATACACAGACATGAAACAAATCACCCTATATAAGTTTTACTTGTATATCTGCTGTCTTGAGCTTTTTATACTGTTTAGAAAGTGCATGTCCTGGTAGAATTTTCTCTTCCCGATTCCTCTGTAGGAGGGGATCATTGCTAGACACTTTGAGAGACTGTGAGAAAGCTGATTGGATGAAAGACACACACCCCCCTCCCCACACATACAGAGCTTTCCTGTACAGTGGAACCTTGGATTACGAGCATAATCCGTTCCAGGAGAATGCTTGTAATCCAAAGCACCTGCATATCAAAGAAAGTTTCAACATAGAAGTCAATGGAAACGAAGATAATTTGTTCTGCATTGACTTAAATTACATACAAAACCGCATGTGACCAGATGTGGGGGGGGGGGGGGGGCGCAGGAGAGCCTCGGAAATACTCGGGGACAGCTCAGCTGAACTCAAAGTCTTCAAAACACTCGGAACTGAGTATTTCCGATTGATTCTTAGTATTTACTAATGGCTCTGAACTGTTCCCCGGCGCCTCTGGCCAAATGCGGTACTGTATACCCTATTAGCTTGAATTCTGCTAGTTTTGCGAGACAACACTCGCAAACCGAGTCAGAATTTAGAAAAAAAAAAGCTGCTCATCTTTCAAAATGCTTGTTAACCGAGTTACTCGTAAACCAAGGTTCCACTGTATATAGTTTAGCATTGTGCTTGTCAAACGTTATCAGGCTGATAACAGAGGAACGGAGCAGGACAAAGCTATGAGACACAGGGCTTTGAAGAGAGATAAGAAAACACTGCAGATAGATGGACCCAGCTCGCATTTCATGAATTGGGTTTACATCCACTTTAATGTAATGGTGTACGCCTTTAAAATGAAATGTGATTTTAAACACAGGTAGCATAAGTACCCGAATCTGTTTTTATATTGGCCTCCTGACTTCTCCTGCACAGCAGTATTGAAACTGGAAAGGAAGGGGCAGCACTAAAAGCCAATCAGGCTCTGCTACATGCACACAAAAAAGGAAACCAATTTCGGCATTGGCTGTGCTGCCATTCACAATAGGCTGGGGATGCCCACATGTAAGATTTTGCACTCCAGTTTTAGTAAATCCACTCCATTAACTTTTATTTCAATTTCACTGCAGCTAAGGAATACAGCGGTGTCACCAATCTCCTGATGAATAGACAATAAAGGAGCAGAAAGACACTAAAAAGTCATCAACTTGTTCTGCTTTCTCCTGTCAACAGATACACTGTAGGCATTAGTGCATGTAGCAGACTCTAAAAACATAAGGAACAGAGGGCGCTCCAGCGTAGCCCATTACGTTTGCAACAATTTATTGTTAAAGAATATATATGTAGCCCCCTGTTCCTAAAAATGGGGCTATAGTGTAAATTTAATTTTTGGCTGAGCTGTAAACCACTCAGATTTGATTGTATATTTGGTTCTGTTCTAAACTTGACTGAGTTGTGCATTTCTCACTGTTGCCAGTAGGTGTCACTGGTACCACAGGACAGTGTAAGAATTACAGCTAGGTTGAGCTGTAATGAATATTATTTTTCCGGAAACAGCCCAGTAGGAGGGTCTTGGCTGCTGTGCATTCTGGGAAGGGATATTTATTGGACAGATGCCATGTGCTCTTAGTCATTCGTTATCTCGGGGCCCTCCTGGCCGAGGGTGTGTTGCTATAAGTTTTGCAAGTAGGCCCAGAAGCCTGTCTGGGGCCTACTAATCCTGAGGTGGTCCTTGGGGAGTCTTGCCTGTGTGGAAAAAGTTGAGCCAAACTGAGGAGATCCAGGGGAGGACCCTTGCTGGAGAGAGCCAGAAAGAAGGCTGGTCTCTCAGGAGGGCCTGGTGACTAGTTTGGAGGACGCACCTATATCTAAACTACCCTTACAGTATCACTGGGTCGACTTAAAGGTTCTGGTACTGTCAAGCTGTTCTACAATCTAATCAAAGTAACTAGCTCCTTGCTGCTAAGTCTTTGAGAGAGACTTATCCAGGAGTGGTTCTACTGGCTACTAAGTCTGTTGAGAGAGGCTTGTCCAGACATTTTACTGGTTGCTAGGTCTGTGTGAGAGACCTATCAAGGTATCCAAGACCTTCCAAAAGAAAGCTGTTTTAATTTTTGGATTCAAGGAGTCTGTAAGTAATCTGCTAAAAAGTGTATCTGAAACTTCCCCTTACCCTCTCTCCTACTACCTTTCTCAAGTTCTCATTAAAGCATCACAAATACTTCCCATTATAGCCATGGATCAGCCCCAGGGTGAATGTAAGCTCGCTCCCTGCCTCTGGAGGTACCTCTTTGCTCCCAGTAGACCCAGGGTGGTGCTATATATATATATATATATATATATATATATATATATATATATATATATATCTGTATACTCACAAACTATGACATTGATCATGCATGCATGACACAGTCCAAGGGGTGCTCCGCTCAACCTGGTCTGCTGCATAAGTCCCAAATGTGAGATGAAAGTCAAAGAAATGACAAATGACACGTTTCAAGGGGAATCTCTTGTTCCTCAGAGCTGTATTTGGAATACATATAACTGGTTCTTATATAGTGGTCTGACAGTGTCCCATCTGACCCCAAAAGCCAGAATCCTCCCATCCATGGGCAGGCATATGGTGTAAATCAGATTACAAAGCAGTATAGGGTAACCATAAAAAATAATGATACAATTCTAAACACATACACCTCAAGTTTTACTGAATCAAGGAGCTGATTTGATTTAAAAGTAGATGATTTGATTTAAATCTAACAAGCATCATGCACAAAGATAACATAATAAAGATGTGTATATGTGCATGAGAGGAACAGCCTTTCATCTAGTGGGATTATTATTGTGGAACCATCTGTGTGTAAGCCTGTTTTAATTTATGCATACCCAGATGGAGCAGGTTTGAACGTTGGGGGGCCATCAGTGACACTGTGGACTGTTCTATGGGGATAAATGCTGACAGATGTTATAAGATGGTGCCTGACATGACCATAGAGGTGCTGGAACGCACGCTGGTGGCCATAGAGGTGGGGCCATATCAGGCACCATCTTGTAACATCTGTCAGCATTTATCCCCATGGAATGGTCCACAGTGATGGCACCCCCAATCTTCAAGCTTGCTCCATCTGGGTATTCATAAATTAAAACAGATTTACACACAGATGGTTCCACAATAATAATCCCACTAGATGAGAGGCTGTTCCTCTCACGCACATATACACAACTTTATTATGTTATCTTTGTGCACGATGTTTGTTAGATTTAAACCAATCATCTACTTTTTTCAGCAAAACTTGAGGCGTATGTGTTTAAAATGGTATCATTATTTTTTATGGTTACCGTATACGGCTTCGTAATCTGATTCACACCATATGCCTGCCCATGGATGGGAGGAGTCTGGCTTTGGGGTCATGTGGGACTCTGCCAGGCCACTATATAAGAACCAGTTGTATGTATTCCAAATACAGCTCTGAGGAAGAGGGGATTCCCCTCGAAACACTTTTTTTTTTTTTTTTTTTTTTTTTTACTTTTATCTCACATTTGGGACTACAGCAGACCAGGTTGGGTTGAGCACCCCTTGCAACTGTATCATGCATGATCTATGGTATTGTTTGTGAGTGTGTGTGTATGTATTTATGTGTATATATAAAAATATATATTAAAAATATTCTTTACCAATAAATTGTTGCAAAGGTAATGCACTAGTCTCGAGCGCCCTTTGTTCCTTATGTTTTTTTTAGAGTCTGCTACGTGCACGTGTGCCTACAGTGAACCTGCTGACAGGAGGAGAAAGCAGAAAACAAGTTGATGACTTTCACTTTGTGTCTTTCTGATCCTTTATACTCTTCAGCACAGTGGTGACACCGCTGTATTCCTTAGCTGCAGTGAAATTGAAATAAAACTCAATGGGGGTTATTTACTAAAACTGGAGAGTGCATAGAAACCAATCGGCTTCCAGTTTTGTCAAAGGTGATTGGCTACCATGGACATCTGCACCAGATTTTACACTCTCCAGTTTTAGTAAATCAATTCCAATGTGCATTTCTAAAATTTTTAAACATTTTCTTACACCTAGAATGATTTTACTTATAATCTTTCTTTCAGGACAAATGTTACCCATACTGGCCTGACCAAGGCTGTTGGATTTACGGTAACATCAGAGTCTCTGTGGAGGATGTTATTGTCCTGGTGGACTACACGATACGAAAGTTCTGCATACAGCCTGTAAGTCATGACGCTTTTTTTCTTACCAAAATTCATTCTGGATCCCTGATTGACCTTATTAGCCATTATGATATATAGCATGTGGAGCAAATGCTGAGCAAACTCATGAGCAAAGGACCTATTGGTATGGGGGGGTGTAGCTGGGGTCCTGAAGGACACCTCCAGGCACTTAGAACTTGTCGCCTATTTCATCTCACCCCCCCCCCCCCTTTTTTTCTACATTCCCTGTCTTTGGACTCTTTCCCTTTATCCCACTGCTCTCCCTTAGTACTGAGCTTTTAATCATCTGGCCCCTTTCTCACAGTGTGCAGTAGTGGTAAACATAGAAACCCAATAATTATTAGCAAATGGCAGATTTTCTAATTCAAGAAATTGACACTTAGTAGAAGACCTGTGACACTTAGAAGAAGACCCGTGACACTTAGAAGAAGACCCGTGACACTTAGAAGAAGACCCGTGACACTTGGAAGAAGACCCGTGACACTTAGAAGAAGACCCGGGACACTTGGAAGAAGACCCGGGACACTTGGAAGAAGACCCGGGACACTTGGAAGAAGACCCGGGACACTTGGAAGAAGACCCGGGACACTTGGAAGAAGACCCGGGACACTTGGAAGAAGACCCGGGACACTTGGAAGAAGACCCGGGACACTTAGTAGAAGATCCATGGGACACTTAGTAGAAGATCCATGGGACACTTAGTAGAAGATCCATGGGACACTTAGTAGAAGATCCATGGGACACTTAGTAGAAGATCCATGGGACACTTAGTAGAAGATCCATGGGACACTTAGTAGAAGATCCATGGGACACTTAGTAGAAATCCATGGGATACTTAGTAGAAATCCATGGGATACTTAATAGAGTATCTGGGGCTCGCAGTAGAAGAACTGGAGCACTTTGTAGAAGACCTATGACACTTAATAGAAGTAGGGCACTTAGTAGAAGACCTGGGCCAGTAGAAATCCTTGGAACACTTAGAAGATCTGTTGTTCTCAGTAGACTAACTGCAGCATGTGCCCTGGATGCCAGGACCTAGCAACACCCCTGTTACCCATAGCATAGCTCATCAGATCAAGATTTTATGAATGTAAAGTAAGTTTTTAAAATTCAGTTTACAAAAAAAACAGCAATCCTGTACATGTGATTGGTCCCTGCTAAATGATTATATTTTTACCTAAGTTTAGAGGTACTTCATACTCCAGTTCCTGTGGATAAAGACACTTTTTGCTTAGATTTTGTTCCAAATTCTCTTGTGTGCAGTTTAAGCATTACTTTATTGAATCTAATCTTTGCCACTCACTTTACAATACAGGTCCATGATGGCTGCAAGGCCCCCAGACTGGTGACACAGTTGCATTTTACCAGTTGGCCTGACTTTGGAGTGCCTTTCACACCCATTGGCATGCTGAAATTCCTCAAAAAAGTAAAATCTCTCAATCCTGCCCACGCTGGACCCATCGTTGTTCACTGCAGGTGAGGAATTACAGATGTATATTTGTGATGGATAACACTTGTAGATCCACCCATAGAAAGGTTCAGGTAAATGAAAAGGCACAACTCATCCTAGTGGATGCACTGCCCTACAACATCTAACCTTTCCCCGCTCTATCCCAAACAGAAAAGGTTTTGTCAGGCGTTCTGCTTTAACTAAGCAGGCTTCAATCAGAAAGAAAAACTCAGCCCTTAGGATGAAATAGGGGCGTCCTATATTATGCTCCGTGTAGTATGAGCTGTCAGAACAGTTTAATGAAGGGTGTTGGCACAGACACAATATTATTACAGTGTTACTAAACCTACAACAGTAAAATCACTCTGTATATGCAGCAAAGCATGCTTGTTATACTCGCTGTGGAACCAAAGGGGTTAATCCTCTGCATTTTGTAAAAAAGGCTGTTTGATCCTGTCTTCTCTGATCCTCCCCTTTTTCCACAGTCCTCAAACCATTTCCTGATAGAACGGAGCCTTGGGGCAAGCCTCACATGCTCAGTTTGATGTGCACTGCTAGATAGTTTTTTTTTTTTTCCTTGGGGGAGTGCATGTGATCAACGCAGGGCCAATCAGCAACAGACCTTTTTTACAGTTCTGTCTCCTATGTACCAAGTAACTCTAGTTTTGAGGTCAGACCTGCCCCCATCCCCTCCTGCAGTGACCAATTCGACAACGGCTTTGAAGGATACAGATGATTACGGAAAATCTGCAGCTTTTGCCGGTGTTCTGCCAAAAACTGTCCCCCCCCCCCCCCCCCGCATGGGATAGTGTTCACCCTGTACTGCGCAGGCGCAGCATGGAGGACAAGGAGACTCCGAAAGTCTCCAAAGATGAACGCCGCCTGCGCACTGAGTCCAGGTTGAAGCCCCACCATCCAAGTGGACATACGGTAGCACTTAGTAACAGGGCCCCTCGCAGGCTCGCTTCGGGCGCGGCCTTGCTTCGCTCGGCAATTTTTTATTCTAACTTTATAACCACTTGGATGGTGGGGCTGGAACCTGGACACAGTGCGCAGGCGCCGTTCATCTTTGGAGACCTTCTGCGTCTCCTTGTCCTCCGTACAAGCCCAGTACAGGGCGGACCCTATCCGACGGGGGACAGTATTCGACATGACACCAGCAGGACAAGCAACAGCAAGAAGAATGCAGAGGGAAGGGGGACGTGTCACCCTCTGCATCCCTCTTGCCATTGCTTATCTTGGGAAATAGCTCACAGCCGAGACAAGCTGCAGATATGAACCAGCCATAGTTTAAAACGATGCATAACCTTCAGCACACCCGAGAGGTGAACCACATTCCCTTACCTGTATGCAATTCTAAATATAGACAGTAGAGACCTATGGTGGGAGAGGGGAAATGAGAGGCTATGGGGAGGTGGAGCAAGGTAATTATAGGGATGAATAGGAAAAAGGAAAAAGAGCTAACAGCCCCTAAGATCCCCAAACGAGAGATGTAACAAATGAACTATAGGTGACTGAGGCTAGATAGATTCAAGATAGGAAGCATAAGCTAGGGTTCCTAGATGTTGAGGAATTTTGGTTGAGTGTCAATGAGGATACTAAAACTTTTCTCATTAACAAGCAGCACATTCATGCATGTTTTAATTTCTTGCAAGGCCACCGTAGGTTTCTTCCAACGTCTGACAATAGTTTAGCTGCTATAAAAATACAGATGGGATGATTTTTCTGGGGATTAGTGAGGCCTAGGGTACAAAGGTGTAGAAGAGCTATTCTAGGGTCTTCTACAGTATCAAAAACCAAAAGGATATCAATTTTGGACAAGGTCATTATGTGTGGAGCACATCACCTAAATAGCCACCTTCCAAGAAGAAGCTGACACTATAGCACAAGATTTCTCAATCTGAGCTGGTTCCCCGCACCCACCTGATAGGTTCAACAATAGTCGTCACTAATCATTTTTCATAGGTCTGATTGTAGGCTGTTGCATTGTGATTGATTGAAATTAACACATTGACACCTCAGTACTCTTTAAATGGTCTTCTTATGTTATAGTGAGCTTGTGAGTTCCCAGCTAATTGTACAGTAGAGATGACTTCCCGCCATGTACAGTGTGGGGGGGGGGGGGGGGGGGTACAGAAGCAGCGTTTTCATGCAGGTTAATTAAGGACTCTCTGAATTATGCATGTGTCAGCTGAGATTTGCTCAGTCAGATACGCGCTGTCTAGCGAATTTCTGTTAAATGTAAAATGGAGTCTCTGCTCCTTTCTTCCCATTTTGCTTAAAGGGCAATGCCAAGCATTAATCCACATAAGCAGATGTAATGTATATAGAGGAAATGTTTCCAGTGTAACACGCGTGTGATCAGGCCAACACTGCTACATAGCGAAAGGAGAAGGACGCTTCAGAATCTTCGATCGATCGATCGATCATACTCAGAGCCCTTGATCGCCCTCTGCCTCTCTTTATCACAAGGACATTTCACACGCACAGAAACTATGGAAGAAAAACACATGTGAAATTCTGTGCAAGCACCCATTGCTAAAGCTAACCACATACGGTACAGTATGACTGTACAGTTGCATTTAGATCTTAACAACAGTGTAATATAGGAACTAAAAAATAAGTAGTGTGTACTAGACTTTAGCTTGTAGCCCCAGTGCCCAAGCCTGAAAGTCTTTTCCTGAGCATACTGAGCTCCCAGACCTGTAGGACCACCTGAGGGCCTCCCCGTTCCCACCCATCAGCTTACATGGAAGGTACTATTGCTGAAAGTCTAATTTTAACTTTCACTTGGAGTGTATCAACTATCAATTATTACTTCTAAATATATGCATCAGTGGTATTTCATGAATGTTTCCAAAGGTTAACTTCAGCTTCAAATGATGATTTGCCAGGGGTTACCGAATCCTGGGCTGTTCCTGAAGCCCGCACTGCTCTCCCAGCCTTTTTGCGGCTGCCCAGTAGGGCTGTCCCTAGAGCCTGTGGCCGCCCCCCAGGGCTGTCACTGGAGCCCGTGGCTTCTCCCAGCAAGGCTGTCCCTGCAGCCTGTGGCTGCTCCCAGCAGGGCTGTCCCTGGAGCCTGTGGCTGCTCCCAGCAGGGCTGTCCCTGGAGCCTGTGGCTGCTCCCAGCAGGGCTGTCCCTGGAGCCTGTGGCTGCTCCCAGCAGGGCTGTCCCTGGAGCCTGTGGCTGCTCCCAGCAGGGCTGTCCCTGGAGCGTGTGGCTGCTCCCAGCAGGGCTGTCCCTGGAGCGTGTGGCTGCTCCCAGCAGGGCTGTCCCTGGAGCGTGTGGCTGCTCCCAGCAGGGCTGTCCCTGGAGCGTGTGGCTGCTCCCAGCAGGGCTGTCCCTGGAGCCTGTGGCTGCTCCCAGAAGGGCTGTCCCTGGAGCGTGTGGCTGCTCCCAGCAGGGCTGTCCCTGGAGCCTGTGGCTGCTCCCAGCAGGGCTGTCCCTGGAGCCTGTGGCTGCTCCCAGCAGGGCTGTCCCTGGAGCCTGTGGCTGCTCCCAGCAGGGCTGTCCCTGGAGCCTGTGGCTGCTCCCAGCAGGGCTGTCCCTGGAGCCTGTGGCTGCTCCCAGCAGGGCTGTCCCTGGAGCCTGTGGCTGCTCCCAGCAGGGCTGTCCCTGGAGCCTGTGGCTGCTCCCAGCAGGGCTGTCCCTGGAGCGTGTGGCTGCTCCCAGCAGGGCTGTCCCTGGAGCGTGTGGCTGCTCCCAGCAGGGCTGTCCCTGGAGCGTGTGGCTGCTCCCAGCAGGGCTGTCCCTGGAGCCTGTGGCTGCTCCCAGCAGGGCTGTCCCTGGAGCCTGTGGCTGCTCCCAGCAGGGCTGTCCCTGGAGCCTGTGGCTGCTCCCAGCAGGGCCTCTTCGCAGCTGCCCATTCAGTTCATGGCATGGTTGGGGGGCAGAGACTAGAGATCAGCTGACTGGTGAGGAATGTGAAGTAGAAGGGGCTGGAGGAGACCCTATGTCCTGATTTTGGCATTTCTCCTGTGGTGCTACGAGACACCACAAAGTCAGAGACATAGTGAAGCCGGATACACATTGAGTAACACTACGTGTGATTATAGTTACCATTAAAAGTCCCCACTACAGTCCTCAGATCAGCAGATGACCTTGATCAAGAGCACTTAAGTTGGTTGATCATAACTCCCCCCTAGCATCCCCCCCCCGCCCTCCAGGCTGATCATAACTCTCCCCAGCATGTCTGTTGTCTGATTTTCCAAGCGTGTGTACACAAGTCCATCGGACAAAAGTCCAAAGTACAAACAAGCATGCTCTGAGACCAAGGACGAGCCAGAAGCGGTCGGTCTTGTAAACTAGCGTTCGTAATGGAGAATTAACATTTGTGACGCGCCAAATTATGAAATCTGGAAATGCAGCGCACAATTCTCTTCTTCTTTAATGGGATAATAATGAAGCTGCTTTGCTGGTGATACTGATGGAGTTATGGCAAACTAATTTTCAAAGGCTTTTATTTTTCTACTGATATCAAGAATAATATATATTTATTTTTATTTGGTCAAGTTACCACAACACCATTATCCCGTAGCTTTTAAGATCAAAGATAAAACTATGTTGGTGTGCCTTGTCGTTTTGAAGTAAAACACATAGCCAAGTATTATTCTCCACAATTTTTTTATTGTGCATAAAAAAAAGAAAACAAATAAAATTAGACATGTTATCTGCCAATAGAACTTAACCAAAAGTGCATTCTATGCATCCAAAAATATAGAACATATACCAAATCAAATCATTATTCAACCAAAAAATAATGTCAAAGCAATAACTTCAAGGCCAAGGCCGATTCTGCAACATGGCTGGTTGACGAACGGCCGTTCAGAAATGAACTGAAAAGCACGAAATGAAACACTCAACAAACTTCTACTAACACAAAATTAGCAGAAGGAGCCCAAAGGGTGGCGCTAAAGAGATGAAAAGCCACGTAGTACATTTAGGACATCACTACGTTCCTGATTGTTGGCTAACAATTGTGTGCCGTTTGTGTGCAGGACAAGTTTGGGCCAATGCCCTTCAGACAAAAGTCCACGGTTTTGACGAACAATTGAATCGTGTGTATGAGGCTTCAGGCTCAGTTCACACCTAAACCGGCCATGGATCACACAGCAATGCTGTGCGTCCCTGTTCTCAGTTTCAGGGACAAATCAGGGCAGAAACTTTGCCTGAATTCAGCCCTGAAACAGAGCCAAAAACTCAGTGCACTGCGCTCCGGGGTATTGGGACGTCTGCCTTTACATGGACATGAACTTTAATGGCATCCCGGTCTTATTCTGTAGGGTTCAACATTGAGTTGGCCCACCCTTTGCAGCTATAACAGCTTCAACACTTCTGGGAAGGCTGTCCACAAGGTTTAGGAGTGTGTCTATGGGAATGTTTGACCATTCTTCCCGAAATCCAATTGTGAGGTCAGGCAATGATATTGGATGACAATGCCTGGCTCGCAGTCTCCTCTCTAATTTATCCCAAAGGTGTTCTATCAGGTTGAGGTGAGGCCAAGTTCCTCCACCCCCAACTCGCTCATCCATGTCTTTATGGACCTTGCTTTGTGAACTGGTCCAAATCATTTGGTGGAGGGGGGTTATGGTGTGGTGTTGTTTTTCAGGGTTTGGCCCTTTCGTTTCAGTGAAGGGAACTTTTAAGGCGTCAGCTTACCAAGACATTTTGGACAATTTCATGCTCCCAACTTTGTGGGAAAAGTTTGGGGATGGCCCCTTCCTGTTCCAGTATGACTGCGCACCAGTGCACAAAGCAAGGTACATAGACATGTATGAGCGAGTTTGAGGTGCCTTTAAAGTTCATGTACGTGTAAAGGCAGACGTCCCAATACTTTTGACAATACAATGTATGTGATTATATATTTTGACCATACAGTGTTTCCCCCGAAAATAAGACCTAGCGTTATTTTCCAGAAGGGCTGGAATATAAGCCCTACTTCGAAATGCTTGTTTAATCCTATAATCCACTCTACTACAGTAGAATATAATGTACAAAAAGAGCTCCGGCGGGTCACAGAAGCACAGAGCGGCGCTATAATGAAGGTATTTGGCACATTTGTATTACAGAAACACACATTGTACATTATATACTACTGTAATGTAGTGGATTATAGGATTTTACAAGCATTTTAACTCCATTCACACTGGGGATTCCTGTCAGGCAGGGGGAGAGAGGGGGAGACAAGACAGCACATTACATGGTAAGACCTACCCCGAAAAAAAGCTACTTACTTACTGCCAAAATTAATATAAGACCCGGGCTTATTTTTGGAGAAACATGGGTAGTTCTACTTTAACCACTTGCCGACCGGCACACGCCAATGTACGTCGGCAGAATGGCACGCACAGGCAAATGGGTGTACAGGTACGTCCCTTTAAATTTGCTGACGTGCGGTCGGGGCCTCTGTGAGTTCGGTCGCGGATCCTGTGGACTCGATTGCCGTGGGGATACCCGGGATCATCTCACGGGGAGGAAGAACGTTGGTAGATGCTAATTAATGTAAACAAGCATCTCCTCGTTCTGCCTAGTGACACTGTCACTGATCTCTGCTCCCTGTGATTGGGGGCAGAGATCAGTGACGTGTCACACACAGCCACACCCCCCCCCCACAGTTAGAAACACGCCCCAGGGCACAATTAACCCCTACACTGCCACCTAGTGGTTAACCCCTTCACTGCCAGTGTCATTTACACAGGAATCGGTGCATTTGTATAGGACTGATTGCTGTATAAATGACAAATGTCCGATTTGTCCGCCATAATGTCGCAGTCAAGATAAAAATCACTGATTGCCGCCATTACTAGTAAAAAAAAATATCATTAATAAAAATGCCATAAAACTGTCCCCAATTTTGTAGACACTATAACTTTTGCGCAAACCAATCGCAACGTTTATTGCGTTTTTTTTTTTTTTTTTTTTTTTTTTTTTACCAAGAATATGTAGAAGAATACATATCGGCCTAAACTGAGGAAAAAAATTTTTTTTTATATATATTTTTGGGGGATATTTATTATAGCAAAATGAAAAGAATAATGCGTTTTTTTGGGGGGTTTTTTTTCAAAATTGTCGCTCTTTTTTTGTTTATAGCGCAAAAAATAAAAACTGCGGAGGTGATCAAATACCACCAAAAGAAAGCTCTATTTGTGGGGAAAAAAGATTGTCAATTTTGTTAGGGAGCCACGTCGCACGACCGCGCATATTGTCAGTTAAAACGACGCAGTGCCAAATCGCAAAATGTGCTCTGGTCTTTGGCCAGCAAAATGGTCCGGGCTTAAGTGGTTAAAGCCTATTTCATCCTTAAAATAAAACGCCTTCATTTCACCTTCTCCTCTGCCGCCAATATTTAACCAAAAGGACAAAATATCCCAATTTTCACACTGCTGCGATGCGGGAATGCTGCGAATCTACTGCGGGTTCCCGCATCGCATGCCTCCCGGCGGCAGTTCACACTGCCCTATGCAAACTGCTGGGAGTGTCAGTGAAAAGTTAATGACACCCCCAGATCAGTTCGCATATCGCAGTGCGATCTGCAAACTTGGATCGCATGGTGTGAACACCCATGCGATCTGATTCTGCTGCAGACCAAAAAAAGGGTCCCGTGCGAGTTATGGCCGGATGCGTGGCAAATTCACCCATACTATATCTGTATGGCTGAAATGGCATCGCACAGAGATCGCATGTGATTTGCACTGCAGTGCGGTGCGAATCGCATCCGATCTCAGACATCGCAGCAGTGTGAACCCAGCCTTAATGTTATAGTACATCAGTAGGTCTAAAGCCCCATACACACTATCAGATTATCTGCTGAGTTTTTCCTTCAGATTTACCAAAACCATATAATATGAGGACAAACCTTAGGAGTTTCAATGTGTATGTAATCAGGCAGGCCCTTCTACTACATGGTTTTGGTAAATCTGAAGGAAAAACTCAGCAGATAATCTGATAGTGTGTATGGGGCTTAATACATGCAGGATTGGCTTACTTGTAGCCAGTGTGGGCATTGCAGAGAGGGCACGACACTATAAAATGAATATACAGCACGCCAGGATATCCCATAAAACTATTTCAGGAAGTTGCCTGACCCTGGATGTCAGTGTGACGCTTCGATATTCTAGGACGATGGCTTTCATTGTCACCTCCAGTGCCCCCTGCTTTAAAAGGGAGAAATTCTATACACAGGAAACCGTCCAAAGAGTGCATCCCATGATGACCTACATGGAGGTCACCTACCCGTCTGTGATTTCCAGAGACTGTCCCAGCTATGCAGTTTGTCCCTGGAAATGCCCCCAATTCTCCATGTTGACCAAGTGTGCCAAAGATTATTTTGAGATTTGCGTTTTACATTCGGTTTTCATTCGTTATCATCCCGATTATTGTCAGTGGGAACACTTGGGCTTTCTGCTATTCTATATACATGAAAGGTATTCTTGATGTGACCTTCATTTGTTGGGCTGTTTTCATTCTTATATCTGTCATTGTTCCTCCCTCAATTCCTCGAATGGATAAAGAAAAACACAAAATTGAAACCCGCAGTAACGTAATACACAGAAGCCAATATAATAAATGTTTTTGCTAATTAAATAATTATTATAATAAATGACCTATAGGATTTAGTTCTACTTTAATTATATTTGTATATTTATTAAAAATATTTATCAAGTAACTATTATTAGTAAAATCAATGTTATTCATTTAAAAATAGACCTTTATGGCGGGATCACCGGGTATTTTTAAAAACGAGAGCGACAGATTTAAAAGACTGCAAATTACTGTTGAAATACCAATAACATGATTTCATTCAGCAATATAATTAAAGTAGAACTAAATCCTATAGGTCATTTATTATAATAATTATTTAATTATATTGCCTTCCCTCTCCTGGGAAGGCTGTCCATAAGGTTTAGGAGTGTGTCTATGGGAATGTTTGACCATTCTTCCCAAAGCGCATTTGTAAGGTCAGGCACTGATGTTGGATGAGAAGGCCTGGCTCACAGTCTCCACTTGCATTCATCCCAAAGGTGTTCTGTTGGGTTGAGGTCAGGACTCTGTGCAGGCCAGTCAAGTTCTTCCACCCCAAACTCGCTCATCCATGTCTTTATGGACCTTGCTTTGTGCACTGGTCCAAATCATTTGTTGGAGGGGGGGTGATGGTGCGGGGTTGTTTTTCAGGGGTTGGGCTTGGCCGCTTAGTTCTAGTGAAGGGAACTCTTAAGGTGCCAGCATGCTAAGATATTTTGGATAAGTTCATGCTCCCAATTTTGCAGGAACAGTTTGGGGAATGGCCCCTTCCTGTTCCAACATGACTGCGAACCAGTGCACAAGGCAAGGTCCATAGAGACATGGATGAGCGAGTTTGGGGTAGAGGAACTTGACTGTCCTGCACAGAGTCCCGCCCCCGCCCCAGTGTGAAAGTAGCCTAATGACCCATACACACGATCCGAAAAATATCATACGACTTTTTCTGCTTAATAGTTGCAAGTAGAAATTGTATAGGTTACTAAAGTCATGACAACTGTACTGAATAAACAAAAATCACTTGACCTGGTATCATACGAGGAAAATTTTCATGCTTGTCCGATTTAATAATATCAGATGAATTGTCGCGATCCGCTCTCGAAAGCTCTGTACTAACGATCGCGGCGAAAGCGAAATTTTTCGTCCAATTTTCAGATCCTGTGTACGGGCCATAAGACTGGGATGCCATTAACGTTAATGTGCGTGTAAAGCAGTGGTCATCAACCCTGTCCTCAGGGCACGCCAACAGGCCAGGTTTGCAAGATAACTGAAATACATGACAGGTGATATCATGCTCAGTGATTGCAGTATTCTAGTCTGCATCTCCCCCAAGGTAATACATAAAACCAGGCCTGTTAGTGGGCCCTGAGGACAGGAGTTGATGACCACTGGTGTAAAGGCAGGTGTCCCAATACTTTTGATAATATCGAGCATGATAAAAGGAGTGTCATTTATTGCACAAACACTCCACCTAGTGGCTGCAGTGGTGTAATACAACTATGAATAGCTATGAACACTCGGGGCTGGGTCACACTAGAATGACTAGATGCAGTCCAGTTCGTTTTTATTCTGCACCAAAAATGCATGGACAGTGTTGAACATTGATTCCAATGACCCTAGTTCACACCAGTGCCATGTGTTCCACTTCCAGCGCGGTCAACAAAAGTAACACGTTGCATTTTTGCTGTATGGAATGTAACAAAATGCATCAAAAATGCAGCGGAACGCACATGTCCCGAATTGTGATGAAGAAAAAAAAGGGGGGAAAAGACACAGGAACGCATCAAAAATACACAGGGACGCATCAAAAACGCGCATGCAGAAACTGATCTGTATCACAAAGGTTACTGTTTGGAAATCTGAACAGGGACCCCATTATTAAGGCATGCGAGGTCCTCTTCAGCCCCTAACTGACTCAAAGTACTGAAGCTATAGTGGGAGCATCTAGTGGTGGGAAGGTATCACTGCAGGGGACAGCTCCAGATTGAGAGTGAGTATTGGAGAAAAAAAAAGCTGTTGATTTTATTTATTTATTTTTTACTTTTATATGGCTGTTCATTTAATTTATTTTTATTTTTTTATATATATTTTTAGCTGGGGTTCTGCGTTTAAAATTTTTTTTCATACTGAAGTCTTTATAAGCTTATCAAAAACAAGGGAAATAGAGAACAAGCTAATAAATGCTATTATTATTTTTGGACTTTGCACTTTTTATTAACCATCTATTACATTTTTTTGGACAATGCACTTTATGTTTATTGCCACCCACTGGCATACCTCCCAACTTTATGAGATGGGAATAAGGGACACTTGTCAGCAAAAGTATGCAGGCATAGGACACACCCCCTTGCCACACCTCCTTAAAGGAGAATTGTACAAAAAAAACAAGATTGGTTACCCACAAGTGTTTTTTGTTACCACTACTATTCTTTTATATTGGCTTTTGGAATTTACAAATGCAGCAATTTAGGAATCCGATGAAAGGTTTAGCGCTGGGAAAACACTTTTTGAAAGATAAAAAGTGCATTTTATATACAACTATTATAGAGCAGACCAAAATGAGGGACAAATGAGGAGGAATGAGGGACATAGATTCAAATCAGGGACAGTCCCTCCAAATCACGGACGGTTAGGAGCTATGTCCACAGGAGATATTTGGTGGTGTTTTTCTACAAATTTGGTTATGAGTACTTTAGAGTTATTTTATGTGACTGTATTAAATTTTGCACATTCATATGTAAATCCGCTAGGGACATCTAGTGGTCGTTCATCATATTGCAGTTTTTTTTTTTTTTTTTTTTGCACTTTAAGATGTCAATGCATTATTAACTAGAAAAGCTACAATTTCTGGGGAAATTGTGTGACGTGTTCTTGCCTCCACCTACTGGAGAGTAACTGGGTAGAGTGGCTTGAGTAACTGTTGTGTGGTTGTAGTGGTTGGAGTAACTGTGAAAAGTGTTAAAAAGCTTAATATTTTAAAAAGTATAAATAGTATTAAGAAAGTTGAATAAGTCCCACCATTAGCTGAAAGAGCTTTTTTTTTTCAAAAAATTTTTTTTTTTAATTATTAGTTTGTTTTTTTCATGGGGTGGTCATAATGTTTTGGCTAATCATGGGGTGGTCCTTTTTCTTTTTTTTTTTTCAAAAATTATATACTTTTTTTTTTTTTCAAAAATGCAAGAACACTTAATTAGTAGGGTGCGTGGTTCATCACATTTTTTTCTGCAAGTTTCATTTTTTTTTTTTTTTTAAACCTCACAACGAGCAGCCCCTAACACTAAAATAACATCAATAAATATATAATTTGAATTGTGCTAATACAAATGATATATTTGCGCAGGTAAGGGAATGACATAAGGTTTATTTCCCTAGTTTTACATAATAAATACTATGATTCATTTTCATCAAACAAAAGAGAGGAATAGGATCGGTCTATTAAACCTGCACATCTTTGTGTTTCCTAGTGCGGGTGTTGGGCGGACGGGAACCTTCATCGTCATAGATGCCATTATAGACATGATGAATGAAGAAAAGAAGGTGGACGTGTTTCACTTTGTTTTGAAAATCCGAAGCCAGCGGCCTCAAATGGTTCAGACTGATGTAAGTAGAATACTAAAATGTAAATAAGTTTACTCTAACTTTAAAATAAGGCATTTCATGAGCGTTTTTGAAGCAACGCCTGTCCACGTTGTGTGCATTGCAGTGCCATGTTGGTCACATGGTTCCGTTGCATCAAAAACTGACCCAGCCTGTCTTTTGCCAGGCTTTGCTAGCTGAGATGATACAAAAATCCATAGAATTAAAAAAAAAAAAAAAAACAACAACACATAAGGGTGCCAGCAAGTGTTTTTTAGCATGACGCGAATGCATCAAAATTAGGGCTGCACCTATACCATTTTTTTTTTTTTTTAAACGCGTACCTTTTTTCAGTACTCGCCAATACCAATTACCGCTACCTACCGCAACTGTTTTGTTTTCACTTCAGCTCTGAGCAATGGTATAAAGCATTGAAAAAGTTTTTTACAAATGAAATAAATAGATTTTTCTTTTTAAATTTTGAGCTTTTTCAATGTGAAATGTGTAAATATGTTAAAATATATATATGTGTGTGTGTGTAAAAGTATTTACTAACAAAGCAAACAAAAAAAAAAGTTTTAATTGTTTATCGTTTATAAAATGGACGTGAACGAAAGAAAAAATGAAGGAGAATAATAATGAAATTGAGGAGAATAGGGAGTTAATTAAGGCTGATTAGAGTAAATTAAGGGTTGATAAGGGGTTAAACAGAGGAACATTTGTTCATCCCTTTGATCTGCAGATGGAGAAACAGAAAGATACAAAAAGAAACAATGTTTCTTTTTATGTTAGTGTTTCAGAGCTGAGCAATGTTGTTAATAAACACTGCCGGCTGCTTTTTATTTTTTTACTTTGATAGCTCCAATTACCGGATTTCTTTAACACAGGGGAGATCCACTGACAGCTCAAAGAGCCGAGCCTGAAAGTATCGATTTCAGGTATTGGTGCATTTGCACGAGTACCGATACTTGTGCTAATACTCGGTATCGGCACCGATACTAGTATTGGTGCAACCCTAATCAAAACACACCGTTATCGCATCTTAACACATTAGGTGTGGTAATGGGCGTTCCAATTTCTTTGCATGTCTAAGGGCCAGTTCACACCAGACGCAGTTCCGTTCAGTTCCGTGTGCTTTTTTTCTGCACTAAAAATGCATGCACAGTGTTTTCCATGTATTCCAATGGCTCTAGTTCACACCATGCAGTCAGTTTTTGGTCAGTTTCTGCGCCAGAAACTGACCGGAACTGACGGTATTGGTGCAGAAAAAACGGAACTGCATCTGGTGTGAACTGGGCCCTAAATGAGCCCCTAACATTTCCTGTTTCTGTGTCAAGATTTTCAAAATTATTTAGAAGCGGTTACAAACCTTAAGATCCCTTTTCACGCTGGGGCCACCCGCACGTTAGCATTAAAGTGACGTTCCTTTTAGTGGCGCTTTAACGCTGTTTAAGCGGCGCTAGCGGCTGAAGGAAGGGGTTAAAAACGCCTGTGTTGAGGCACATCCAAAGTGATTTTCAGGCGCTTCGGAAGCACTGCCCTTTCATTGTAATGGGCAGGGTGTTTTAGGAGCGCTAAATGCAGCGCCCCCAAACTGCTCCAAAGATGCTGCTTGCAGGACTTTTCCTAACGTCCCGCAAGCACACTGCCCCAGTGTGAAAGCACTAGAGCATTCACATTTGGGTGGTATGGGAGGCAGTTTTCAGGTGCCTTACAGGCGTTATTTCTAGCGCTAAACGCCTGAGCCTCAGTGTGAAACGGCTCTTAAAGCTGAATTCCGGGTATAGATATTTTACACCAGCTTGGACCAACGTACCATGACATGACAACTATGCACCTACCTGGCCAATCCCCCTGGAAGTTGGAAATCCGTGTAGTAGGCACAGCTACTACAGTGATATCCGTGATCTTCTGCGCCCCGCGTCAAGTGGTTGCCCCGCTGCCTGAATGCAGGCGGACGCTTGGTTAACACTCTTTGCATTTTTTCAATAATTGCAGTGGCTTCTTTGATTGGACAAGGTGGAAAGGCAGGGCGGTGACCTCATGATATCCACCTAACCCTATTAGAGAATGCCTTGCTTTCATTGAGAAATTGAGCATCGCCCATGATGAGCAAGCAACCTCTTGAGTACACAATGCAGCAGGGCAGTCACCCAGAAACTGGTGGGTTTCCAGCATCCAGGGGGATCAGCCAGGTATGGTATAGACCAGTGATGGCGCACCTTGGCACCCCAGATGTTTTGGAACTACATTTCCCATGATGCTCATGCACTCTGCAGTGTAGTGGAGCATCATGGGAGATGTAGTTTCAAAACATCTGGGGTGCCAAGGTTCACCATCACTGGTACATACATAATTCAAGCTGGAGACATGCAACTGTGAACATATATCCCTACCTGGAAATGAAAGGCATTGTTTTTCCAGAGTTTGGCTTTAAATATCCAGAAATGTTATTAGCATGTACAGTTTATTATCCTGTAGTCAAGTTTAAAGTATTTGTAAACCCTTATATACACCCAGTGAAGTGATTGGCTTTGGGTAATACATAATCTCTCTACATAAGTTGTACCTGTTTATTTGCTGTCTTCTCTTCTTGACATCTGTTCAACTTTCATTATTTATAAAGCTTGTTTGAGCTGTCAGACAAAAAAGGGGTGTTCCGTCAGATTTGGCGACCCGTCAGAATGTGTAACGGAAGTGACTTTTCGTCGCTGCCATCTTTCTACACCCGGAACTTCTCCACAGTAAGGATACACTGAGAAGGGGGCAAGCGGACATCTTGTTGCACCCACCGGAGTTTTGCATTTTACACTTATTTTTAACAATAAACTGAGGTTATATAGTGAGAATTCTATATGAATGTTTAGATGTGGAATTTTAAAAGCAGCGGCAAGCCTGCTCATCTCTCAGGTTTGCTAATCTGACAGAAGTCGGCTGCTTTTAAAATTCAACATCTAAACATTCACACGGAGTTCTAAGTATTGTCTTTCACTGTATAAGCTCAGTTTACTGTTATAAATAAGTGTAAAATGCATAACTCTGGTGGGTGTAACATTATGTCTGCTTGCCCCTCCTACTGTATCCTTACTGTGGACAGGTGTGGGGTGTAGCAAGATGGCGGCGACGAAATGTCACTTCCGTTACACAATCTGATGGGTCGCTGAATCTGACGAAACAGAGGCAGAGAACTGGCATTACACACTCAGAGCTCTGTGAGGAGAGCTCTGAGAGCTGATTGGAGGAAAGAGACCCCCCTCCCCCCCTGCCAGAAGTGATTCATGCTGATAGCAGATGAACGAAGCAGCAGACCGAAATTACACTGCACTCTGGATTGAGACAAATACACACTATAGAGGGATGTGATTTGTTCGTATTTCATGTCTGAGGTTTACAACCACATAAATCTACAGTATAAACATCAATAGCCCATTTCATCAGTTCCCCTCCCATCCCATATTGTTTTAGATGCAGTATTCATTCATCTACCAAGCCTTACTCGAATACTACCTCTATGGAGACACAGAACTCGATGTGGCCTCTTTAGAAAAACACCTTCAGACTCTGTACAGCCCAGCACCTCACTTCGAGAAAATCGGCCTGGAGCAGGAGTTCAAGGTAAGTTGTATACCTGTATAGTATGTGTGTGTGTGTGTGTGTCTGTGTATATACATACATACATACATACATATATATATATATATATATATATATATATATATATATATATATATATATATATATAAAATATAAATTTTTCTTTTTTTTTTTCTTTCAATAGTTATTATGGTCACAGCTATTGCACATGAATATTTTAGCCACTGGGTGGGGCACTAGGCTAGTATTCTTCCTTTTAACCACTTCAATACCGGGCACTTATACACCTTCCTGCCCAGACCAATTTTGAGCTTTCAGCGCTGTCGCACTTTGAATGACAATTGCGTGGTCATGCTACACTGTACCCAAACTAAATTTTTATCATTTTGTTCCCACAAATAGAGCTTTCTTTTGGTGGTATTTGATCGCCTCTGGGATTTTTATTTTCTTCTAAACAAATAAAAAAAGTCTGAAAATCTTGAAAAAAACGTTTTTTTTTGTTTCAGTTGCAAATTTTTGTAAATAAGTACGTTTTCTCCTTCACTGATGGGCACTGACGGGGCTGCAGTGACGGGCACTGATAAGGTGGAACTGATGGGCACCGATGAAGTGGCACTGATAGGTGGCACTGATATGCGACACAGACACTGATAGATGGCACAAATAGACACTGATAGGTGGCACGGATTGGCATGGATGGGCAGCATGGATAGGCGGCACGGATAAGCATGGATGGGCACTGATAGGCAGCTAGGATGGGCACTGATAGACGGCTAGGATGGGCACTGATAGGCGGCATGGATGGGCACTGATAGGCGGCATTGTAATTTCAAGTTTTGTAGGGATGGATGCCAATCAGTGCCAAACAATAATGCATGCCAATCAGTGATGCCCATTGTGGGTACTGATTGGCATCCATTATGGGCACTGATTGGCATTCATTATGAGCACTGGCTGGCATCCCTGGTGGTCTAGGGGGCATACCTGGTGCTGGGCATCTCCTGGTGGTCTAGTGGCGTCCCCAGTGGTCCAGTGTGGGCATCCTCGGGGGGGCTATGCTGATACTCGATCAGCACAGACCCCCCCTGTCAGAGGAGCAGCCGATCAGCTCTCCTCTACTCACGTCTGACAGACGCGAGTGAGGAAAAGCCGATCACCGGCTCTTCCTATTTACACTGTGATCAGCCGTGATTGGACACGGCTGATCACGTGGTACAGAGTCTCCGTCGGAGACTCTTTACCGAGATCGTAATTGCAGGGTGTCAGACTGACACCCCGCAACAACGATCACCACGATGCGTGCCCCTGGGGGCGCGCAGCGGCTTAATATCGTGATCACGTCATATGACGTCCGGTCAGGATATTAAAACCACTTTGCCACCGTCATTTTGCTATATGGCAGGCGGCAAGTGGTTAAAAGCTGTTGTTTACAGAGTTCAGTAGCTTGTTACTAAACCCACAACAGTAAAATCAGTCTATAGTGGGGTCTCCACCTTTTCTTCAAGTCAAACCTGAACACTTTAGTGGCACACATACATTTTTTTTTGTAGGATAAACTATATATTTTGCTATTAAATAATATTTCTAATCATATGAAGTTAATATCAAGAGTCCCCCTATATATCAGAGTCCACAGAGTTTCCCTTTCACTGTAAGGGAGAACTCTGGGGACTCTGATGTAAGGGAGAACTCTGGGGACTCTGATGTAAGGGAGAACTCTGGGGACTCGAACATAAGGGATGCTCTGGGAACCCTGATTTAAGGGGGAACAGTGAGGACTCTGATTGAAGGAGAAACACTGTGGCCTCTGGTGTAAAGGGGAACTCTAATGTAAGGGGTGCTCTGAGAACTCCGATTTACCTTAGTGTACTCAGAGGCAGGAGAGAGCAGGTAGGAGACTTCAGTCACAGACAGGGATGGATGGTGAGCTCACTCACCCTTGGCAGTCAGCACTGCTCATCCAGATGTATCTGAGGCTACTGGACTTCAAATTTCCAGCCCGCACTTTCCTTTTCTAAGGAGTGTGGGCAGGGACAGAGGGGTAGGGGTGGGAGGAAGAGGTGCAGATTGAGCCCTCTCCTCTCCCATCTGTGTGTGTGTGTGTTTGGCGGGGGAGATTGTTAGTGCTGGCTTTGGGCAGTGTGAAAGAGAGTGTGACAGACACTCATAACTGCAGCCAGCAACCCTGCTGGTAAGCCATAGTCCAGTATGAATAGTGTGTCCGGGTTTCAGGCAGTCTGAAACCCGGACGCATGACTCCAAACCCGAACTGGCCCTGTGAATCCCGGACAGATGGCAACCCTAGTCTACGTGCAGTAAATTCAAATCTAAAGTGTAGCGCTAAAGAGTGGTGAAAAAAATATATATACAAAAAAATAACAAATCCTTGAATTGTGTTAAAAAAGAAAAAAGAGGGGTGACAACAGTGACTTTAAATCAAAGATAAATGTCCACTGGTATCTGTCCACTTTAGAGGGCCACATCTTCCAGCACCAATTTTCAAACACAATTTTACATTTTTATTTAAATTTTTAATTTTTTTTCACACAGATAGAGCTTTTGGTGGTATTTAATTGCTGCCGTTTTTTTTATTTTTTGCTAAATAAAACAAAAAAGGGGCAGAAATTTTGAAAATAATACAAAACTTTTTCATAGTTTGTTATAAATTTTTAAAAACACATAATTTTTCTCCTTCACTGATGAGGCGGCAGTGATGGGCACTGATAAGGCGGCACTGATAAGCACTGATGAAGCAGCACTGATAGGTGGCACTGAATGGCACTGATAGGTGGCACTGATGGGCACTGATCACTGATGGATGGCACTGATGGGCACTGGTAGGTGGCACTGATCTGTGGCACTGATTATTCTACACTTATGGGCATTGATTGGCAGCACTGGTGTGCATTGATGGGTGGCACTGTGGGCACAGGTAGGTGGCACTGATGGGTACAGGTAGGTGGCACAGTGGGCACTAGCAGGTGAATCTGGTGGGCACAGCCGTGGCTTTCTGAGTGAGGGACTGATGTCCCTCTGACAGAAGTCAGTGATTGCCTTTTTTTTCCCGTCACGCTGACAGTGTGAGGAAAAAAAGATACCGATTACCGAGCTTCTGTTTACATCACGTGATCAGCCATCATTGGCTGACAGCTGATCACGTGGTAAGTGGCCGGGATCAACCCCTTACTCCGATCTGTGATCAGCCGAGTCTAATAGACTCAGTAATCACAGAGCACACCATGCGGGACCAGCAGGGTCACGCAGACAGCGCTTGCTCGGGAGGACGTCCATGGACACCCTCCCGGCAATTGCAGCTGTCTTTGGGCTATAGCGCGGGCGGCAAGTAGTTAAATAGTAGAAATAAAATGTAAAAAATACTTTACATAAATAATGCATATAAATGGTAAAGATGTAGAATAAAATTGACAGACACTTTGGTCTCATTTACACTGGAGGCAGCCCTTGCTATCCTACTGAAACCCCTGAAAAGCTTGCAGCACTGCGTCACACACCCCATGCATTGCATGCAGTTGTAGGGCAGTCGTGGTGCATCCCAATTCACTTGTATGGGCTGCGTTTGGCGGCTGTGCAATCATTTGTGCGACAGAGCATTGTGACCACGGCATGTACAACTCCATCGGGCTGCTGTGGTACGTAAAGGGGGTGATTGGGAGGGGGGATTGTGGCTCAACCTCTTAATTTTACTGCCCTCCGCCTGCATATGTGATCAAGCCCTTAGGGAAAATTTCTCTGCACCTGTCTACGTTTTCTTTAGTATGTATGCTTGTTTATGTGTATGTTTTGTAGCTATGATACCTGTTGTTATGCTGCAGTATTATTACTCTCCCAGGTTAATGTGCCCTGTCCCTTAGAATACGCCTCTCTAGGAACGTCTCTAGCTGTAGTTGGGCACGGTGTTTAGTAATTAGCCTGGCAGCAAAGTTGGATCTGATCTGCACATCAGGATTCTGTTCTATTACATTACAGCTGCATACCAGATCCGGCTCGGAGGACGCCAGCTGGACGCAGTACAGCTCCATGACAAAGCTCTGCATTGTGCGCCCGGCCCGGCTTACTTCTTTGTAAAGTGAACACATTTCCATGTTCATCAGAGATGCTGTCATTGGACGAGTGCGTGCCTACCGGGAAATCCACAGCTGTTCTGTGCCAGGTGCCCATGTCACAGGCAGGACTTTTACATGTCTGATCTCCATGGCCATTACAGCCTAAAGCAAACCTGACATCCATTAACCACTTCAGCCCCGGATGATTTTACCCCCTTCCTGACCAGAGCACTTTTTGTGATTCGGCACTGCGTCGCTTTAACTGACAACTGCATGGTTCTGCGACGTGGCTCCCAAACAAAATTGACGTCCTTTTTTTCCCCACAAATAGAGCGTTCTTTTGGTGGTATTCGATCACCTCTGCGGTTTTTATTTTTTGCGCTATAAACAAAAAAAAAAGAGTGAAAATTTTGGGGGAAAAAAAGCAATAGTTTTTACTTTTTGCTATAATATCCCCCAAAAAGAATTTTAAAAAATGTTTTTTTTTTCCTCAGTTTAGGCCGATACGTATTCTTCTACATATTTTTTATTTTTTTTATACGTATAAAATCGCAATAAGCGTATATTGATCGGTTTGTGCAAAGGTTATAGCGTTTACAAAATAGGGGATAGATTTATGGCATTTTTATTATAAACTTTTTTATTATTAGTAATAATGGCGATCTGCGATTTTTATCATGACTGCGACATCAGACACTTTTAACACTATTTTGGGACCATTGTCATTTGTACACCGATCAGTGCTATTAAAAATGCACTGATTACTGTATAAATTACACTGGCAGGGAAGGGGTTAACCACTAGGGGGCGATCAAGGAGTTAAGTCTGTCCTAGGGAGTGATTCTAACTGTGGGGGTGATGACAGGGAGCAGTAGATCTTGTCATTACACAAGGCAGAACAGGGAAATGCATCTCCCTGTTCTACCCTTCCACACCGCAATTGCGTCGAGTTCCTGGAACTTGCGTGTGCACCCGATAGGTGGCAGATTTAAAGGGACGTACGGGTACGCCCATTTGCCTGCCTGTGCCATTCTGCCGATGTATAGCGGTGTGCGGCGGTCGGCAAGAGGTTAAAAATGTTTAAATGGGATCTCTGCTGAGAGAAATACGGGGTGACTTTTGCTGACCTACATCTAAGTATACTCAGAAAGTACTAAAGGCATTGGATCAGCAAAACAGCCAGGCAGCTTGCATTTTCAGAAGGGGCGAACAGCAATGGTAGCCTCAAGTATATCCACTTGCCAAAGACAAAGCAAGAAGGTGCAAGGGCAGACTGACAACTCATAGGGCCCCCGGGCAATAGGAGAAGATTATGAGGCCCCCGGGCAATAGGAGATTATGGGGCCCCCAGGCAATAGATTATGGGGCCACATAGTATACACACACATACAGTATATACACACAGACACACAATATACACACACAGTATGCACACACTGAAAAGGTACTGGAGAGGCGGGGCAGCTATGATCGGTGCGATTTCTGCCTGAATCGCATGTGGTTTTCCACGCTGCTTCTGTGCAAACCCAGGCTTGTCATAGTGACTTCAGCCTGGGTTCACACAGGAGCAGTGCAGGAAACCGCATGTGCACAAATTGCACTGCAAAGGTATTGGTACTCTGTATCAGCGAGTACTTGACCGAAAGTATCTGTACTAGTACTTGATAAAAAAACAAAAACATTATTGATGCAACCCTAATATATATTATACGTAGTAACTGTCAATGCAGTATATGTATACAGTCTGGCCTGGATTTACTAAAGGCAAATAGACTGTGCAAAACAAACGGGATGAAGCTTCGCTTTGCAAAGAATACCCAATCACATGCAAGGAAAATGAAAAACAGCATTATTGCTTGCACGTGATTGGATGATTGAAGTCAGAGCGTCACTACATTTACTAAGCTCTGGAGCAAATGCACTTTGACAGTCTATTTGCCTTTAGTAAATCCTCCCCCCAATGTGTATATATAGTATATGTAGTGTAGGTGGGTGCTAGAATTAGATAGATTTAGTGTTGGCTCACTGTATTTTGTAGAGCTGTATTTTTCATACATAAACTTAGTTATTTTCTCACTGTAATCAGTGCAGCTGCACTCTGCTAGTCAGGTCTATTCAGTGTGCTCAAGTGCTGCCAGTCTGATAGCTCCTTCTACATCCAGAGAGTTTAAGATGTTTCTGGATTATAGGTGTGGAGTTATTCAGATGACAACATGAATAACATGACAACATGATACAGCCCTAGCCAATCCCAGAGAGGCAGGCTCTGAGGCATGCTGGGAGACTGTATATATCCTGTGAGCACACTGGGCTCTGGGTCTTGTTCCTGGAGAGGATTAGTCCAGCCTGGAGGGCACGCTGCCATTCCAGGCAATAGTTCTCTATGTCTGCTGACATAAGCCCTCAGGTGGGCGACCTGAGGGTCTGGGATGCTGAGACCATGGGAGACCTGACTGAGGGGGCTGTCTGCTGAAGATCTGATCTAGTACCACTGGAGGGTTTCGCTTAGAAGTTGGAAGGAGGCAACCAGCTCTCCTTGGCCCTTGAGTACAGATGGTTCTATGAGATCTTATAGACTTTTGGGCTGCTGCCACCCCAACCCCTGCTATAGAGAGTCGGCTGTGGGTCTAGTTGAAGGGGACATTGGCTGGTGTTCTGAAGAGCTTAGCCCGTTTATTTCTCTATAAGAGGACTCTGCTCTTGTGGCAATAAGGAAGGAGTTTGCAGGTAACTACTAATGTTCCAAAGCTTACATCTACTTTTGGTTGCAAGCATATACAATACTTAGTCCTCAAGTTGTACATAATACCTGTTCTTGGAGTGTCCTACTTAATTCCCTCAAACCTATCCAAGTTCCCCAAAAATAAAAACACCACCCCTAGATTGGTCATTGAAGGAAGGTGTGAGTGAGCCTGTGTGCCTGGCTGCGGGGCGAAGCTTTTGTGGAGGATCTGGGCAATGCTCCTGCTATGGGAGTAGCACTGCATATGTATATCCAATATATGTAGACAATATAAGTTTACATAGTATATGTATGGACAGTATCTGTAGACAATATATGGGCTCATGTACACAGGAAGGGGGGTTTGGCTCGTAAAGAATAAAAACCCAATGTTACTGGGCACAAGGGTGGCACAGGTGCAGCATGCAATCTGCTGCCAAGAGCCTTGGAAAATCCATCACAGGGTGAAATATACGGCAGCAGAACGTCCCTGAACACGTATGGCTTTAAACAAGAATACTGCTCAGAGTCAGAACACTGTACAGCTGCCACATGTTTCATCATGTCATTGAGGAGTAGGGACAGCTAGGCTGTGCAGCAAAGGGCTGGACGTCCACCAGACAGGAAATGAGGCAGACTCTATCTGACTTCTGCAACTTCTAATGTACCCTGTGAGAAGCTCATAGTGTGCAGTGAAATCAGAAGAGGCATTCTCGGAACAGGAGAGAAGCCTGCACAATTGTGCCAGACTGAAGGGAAGGCTGGAGGTCAGACTTGCACTCGGGCCATGATGCCAACCAGCAGGTTTGTCTATAGATATAGGAAGGGTTTGATTTTCTTCTTATTAGTCCAGTTTTCCAGTATTCTAATCCCAGAATGTGATTTCTCTGCATTTCTAGAAGCTGACAAATGTCCGAATAATGAAGGAGAACATGAGGACCGGAAACCTGCCAGCAAACATGAAGAAAGCCAGAGTCATCCAGATCATCCCATGTAAGTAGTGCCAACACCCATCTGCCCATTCACAGAACCTGCTCCGTCCCATCGCTTCCTGCTCCATCCAAAACTGACAAATACAAGTGGGGACTCTGTGTACTCCAACATCTAAAATCTTCAATAAGTCCCAGCATGAGTGTCCTGGTGTCCCCTGTATATGCATTGGTCCACTGCACTTATATTTACAAATTGATAATTGATATTGACAGCTCCAGGTAAACCACTAAATACAACGTTCTAACACATATACACATACATGGTACTAATACATATACACATAGACAGTTATAATACATATATACAGAACATAGTTATGCATATAATCTACACACACAGATATAGTACATATACAAAGCCCACTATAATATATATATACATACACACATACACAGTTATGATACATATACACACACACAGTTTTATAACACATATACACATTTATAATACATACACACAGTTATGATACATATACACAGTTATAATACATATAAATGCACAGTTATAATACACATACACAGTTATGATGCATATACACAGTTATAATACATCCTGTATACACATAGCCTTCATGCGCACTGGGACTTTTGTATACACTTTTCTCCCAGCAGGAAAAAGCAGCTTCAAAATGTGCCTAAGCTGCATTTTTTGCAAACGTGTTTAGACTCAGCAAGCACTTGTTTATTTCATTGTCCAGAATATTAATGTATTCTGACCATTGAAATGAAATAACGCTCAAGCACTAAATGCGGCTAGCAGTTAGGCTCGTTTTGACACGTTTACATGCATTTAACCGCATCAGGTTTTTTTCTGCCCAAAAGCTCCTCTCCTGAATGGGATTTTAGTGTGTTTAAATTTCTGCCCCTAAACATCCCTGCCTCTAAACTCCTCTAAAAACCTATGTGTATATGGGGGGGGGGGGGGGGGGGGGCGGCATTCTATGCATTAAGCCAAACCTTCTGTGTGTAGCAGCCTCCCTCCGGCACCCCCCCTAATACTTACCTGAGCCTCATCTCTGTCCAGCAATGTCCACGAGTCCCTCGGTCTTCTGGGACTCTCCCTCCTGATTTGGCTGATACACAGCAGCAGCGTCATTGGCTGCCAATCTAAGTCAGTTAGCCAATCAGGAGAGAGAGGGGGCGGGGCGGAACAGCAGCCCCGTGTCTGAATGGATACACACGGAGCTTCAGCTCAGCTCGGGGGCCCCTATAGTAAGCTGCTTGCTGTGGGGGCACTCAACAGGAGGGAGGGGCCAAGAGCAGTGAAGAGGGACCCGAGAAGAGGAGGATTGGGGCGGCTCTGTGCAAAACTAACTACACAGAGGAGGTAAGTATAACATGTTTGCTATTTGAAAAAAAATAAAAATAAAGCCTTTACAATCACTTTAAGGGAAGAAAAAAAAAAGTCAAACCCAACAGCTATGGTGTGCATGAGGCCGTAAACCATTATATTTCATAGACACATATACCACAAATACATTTACACATACACAGGTATAACACATATGCACACACAGTCCATTGTAACATACATACTGTATACACATAGATCATTGTAGTTCATACACACAGATAACAAATAGACTGCAGGTGAATTCTTTTCCCCCTCTGAAAGATTCCACAAGACATATAAAGGGTGAATCTCCCCAGTGGGAAAACTGATAACAATACAAACCTGTCAGGGGTGTAACACTTTTACACTATACCCAAATCTAAATAAAGTTTTGACATTGGATATATAGTACATTACTTAAGTATGGCCACCAAAAACAGTATTTTCTCTTTGTGCCCCGTTTAGGAGTGTGATGTAATTGCATATGGAAATATCTTTGTTGAATGTACTATGGCTATATTACCACTCTATGAAACTACTATGGCTTTTACTATAGCTGTATGAAACTACTATGACTGTACTATAGCTGTATGGAACTACTATGACTGTACTATAGCTGTATGGAACTACTATGACTGTACTATAGCTGTATGGAACTACTATGACTGTACTATAGCTGTATGGAACTACTATGACCGTACTATAGCTGTATGGATGTACTATGACCATACTATAGCTGTATGGATGTACTATGACCATACTATAGCTGTATGGCTGTACTATGACTATACTATAGCTGTATGGGCATACAGTTGTGTGAAAAAGTATTGTCACACTTAAATGACTCAGATCATCAAACAAATTTTATTATTACACAAAGATAACCCAAGTAAATACAAAATGCAGTTTTAAATGATGGTTTCATTTATTAAGGCAAAAACTGCCCAAACCTGCCTGGCTTTATGTGAAAAAGTAATTGCCCCCTAAACCTAATAACTGATTGTGGCACCCTTGGTGGCAACAATTGCAATCAAGCGTTTGTGGTAACTGGCAATGAGTCTTTCACATTGCTGTGGAGCAATTTTGGCCCACTGTTCTTTGCATAATTGTTTTAATTCAGCCACATTGGAGGGTTTTCCAGCATGAACGGCCCGTGTAAGGTCATGATCCAGCATCTCAATTTGATTTGAGTCCGGGCTTTCACTAGGCCACTCCAAAACCTAACTGCTTTGTTTGAACCTGTTGTGTTTCGGATTATTGTTCTGCTGTATAACCCAAGTGGACTTGAACTTGAGGTCACAAACTGGCCGGACATTCTCCTTTAGGATTTTCTGGTAGAGCTCAGAATTCATGGGTCCATCAATTATGGTAAACCGTCCAGGTCCTGAAGCTTCAAAGTAACCCCAGACCATCACGCTCCCACCACCGTGTCTGACTGTTGGTATGATGTTCTTGTTACGAAATGCTGTATTAGTTTTATGCCAGATGTAACCTTCCAAAAAGTTAAATTTTTGTCTCATTAGTCCACAGAATATTTGCTTAAAAGTCTTGGGGATAATCGAGATGTTTTTTGGTAAATGTGAGACGAGCCTTTGTGTTCTTTTTGGTCAGCAGTGGCTTTGGCCTTGGAACTCTCTCATAGATGTCATTTTGTCGTTTTCTTATTGGTGAATCATGAACTTTGATCTTACCCGAGACCAATGAGGCCTTCAGTTCTTTAGATGTTGTTCTGGGTTCTTTTATGGCCTCCTGGATGAGTCCTCGTCATGCTCTTGGAGTAATTTTTGTAAGCCGGCCACTCCTGGGAAGGTTCACCCCTGTTCCAAATTATCTCTATTTGTGGATAATGGCTCTCCTCGTAGTTCACTGGAGTTCCAAAGCCTTAGAAAGGGCCTTGAAACCCTTCCTAGACCAATACATGTACATTATTTTGTTTCTAATCTGTTCTTGAATTTCTTTAGATTGTGGCATGATGTGTGGCTTTTTGTGATCTGTTAGCCTCCTTCACTTTGCCAGACAGCTTCTATTTATGTGATTTCTTGATTCAACAGGTCTGGCAGGAATCAGGTCTGGGTGTGGCAAGTAAAGTTTTAACTCAGCTTTCCAAAAAAATTGTGGTTAATCACAGTTCATTTAGAATTCAGCAAGGGAGGGGGCAATTACTTTTTCACATAGGGCCAGGCAGGTTTGAACAGCTTTCTTCCCTTATTACCCTCTTCCGGACTGGATTGCGCCGATATACCTCAGAACTTTGAAGAGGGGTATCTTTGTTATGGCAGCAGCTAGCTGCCATAACCCCAGTATCCTCTTCTTCAGTGAGCCGTCCGGTTTCCAATAATAGTGGTCTCTTGTGGCGGACTTGCCACAAGATCACTTTTATCTGCAGCGGGAGAGGCCCCCCACCGCTCACCGGAGCCCTCCGCCACTTACTGGGGCCGTCGGTAGCAGCGGAGGCGATAGAGTCCTCTCCCTGGCTTTGTATGGAGACGAGTGAAGAGAAGATGGCCCCCACCTGTCTCTACACCACTGCAGTGCGGAAGCGGCATCAAAACTTTTTTTTTATATATATATGAAAGGCATTTAATTTATTTTTATTTTTTTTTACTGCATTTTACTGTAAATATGAGATCTGAGGTTGTTTTAACCCCAGATGTCATATTTAAGAGGTCCTGTCATTCTTTTTTTCTATTACAAGGGATGTTTACATTCCTTGTAATAGGAATAAAAGTGACACCATTTTTTTTTAAAAGAACAATGTAAAAATAAAAGGTAAGTATAAGAAAAAAAAATGTTTTTAAAACGTGCCCCGTCCTGCCGAGCTCGTGTGCAGAAGCGAACGCATGCATGAGTAGCGCCCACATGTTCAAACCACAGGTATCACCGCGATCAGTAGAGTGAGAACAATATTTCTAGCCCTAGACCTCCTCTGTAACTCAAAATATGCAACCTATAGACTTTTTTTAAACGTCGCCTATGAAGATTTTTAAGGGTAAAAGCTTGTCGCCATTTCACTAGCGGGCTCAATTTTGAAGCGTGACATGTTGGGTATCAATTTAATCGGCGTAACTTTATCTTTCACAATACAAAAAAAATTGGGCCAACCTTATTGTTGTCTTATTTTTTTAATTCAAAAAAGTGCGCTTGTAAGACCGCTGCGCAAATACAGTGTGACAGAAACGACCGCCATTTTATTCTCTAGGGTGTTAGAAAAAAATATATAATGTTTGGAGGTTCTAAATAATTTCCTAGCAAAAACAAAACTGTCAACTGTTAACTTGTAAAAAACACATCTCAGAAAGAGGCTCGGTCCTCAAGTGATTAAATGAAATAATAATTAAAAAACTGCATGTTGGATTTACTTGGGTTATCTTTGTGTAATATTAAAATTTGTTTGATCTGAATCATTTAAGTGTGAGAAATATGCAAAAAAAATTAAAAAAAATCAGGAAGGGGACAAATGCTTTTTCACACAACTGTACTATGTCTTTACTATAGCTGTATGGACCTACTATGACTATAGTATAGCTGTATGGATCTACTATGGCTATACTATAGCTGTATGTATGTAATGTGACTATACTATAGCTGTATGGGTGTACTATGGCTATGCTATGGCTGTATGTATGCAATGTGACTATACTATAGCTGTATGGATCTACTATGACTATACTATACTGTATGTGTGGGTAGGAGAGAACTCATCCAAAAATGTAATTAGGAATTGTTTAGGTAGAGTGGCTCTACTAATAATATATTATTTTATATAATAATAGTAGCGCTCCATGTAGGAGATGTAGCCAACTGCCAATTCAACCAGTCTAGCCAGCATTTAAACTGCTGAAGCAAGGTGTTGTGGCGCCCTCCGGTGGCTCATGATATATATGTATGGTTCTTGTGAACGTTATTTCCTATGGTTACCTACAAGCTGCATCTCTGCAGCATACACAGAGTGCTAATAAACTACAATACATACACAGAAGAGATTTTTTTCCTTGTGAGTTTTTTTTCTCCAGTGAATAGTTACTAATGCGTTTCGGGGAAGCATGTCGAGAATGTAACATCTGTAGCTTCATTGAATGTTGATTGAATCGACTGCTGTTGAATGATAGCATACTGTAAATATTGGTTTTCTATAGATGTATGGACATACTATGACTATACTATAGATGTATGAATTTACTATGACTATACTATAGATGTATGGACATACTATGTCTATACTATAGCTGTATGAATGTACTATGACTATGTTATAGCTGTATGAATGTACTATGGCTATACTATAGCTGATTGACACTGTGGTGGGCACTTATGGGCACTGATTGGCATTGTTGGTGGCACATCTGATGGGGCTGTGCTGATTATCAGCACAGTGATTGGTCACAGCTGATCAAGTGGTAAGGAGCCTCCGTCAGAGGCTCCTTACTACGATCAGAGATGCAGTGTTTCAGAGTGATGCACAGCACCACTGATCGCCACGCTGCAGGCCCCCGCGGGTACATGCCGGCATGTTATCCTGCTGGACGTCATATGACGCCCAGTCAGGATAACTGAACCACCACCCAGCCATCATTCTGCTATAGGCTGGGTGGTGGGAAGTGGTTAAACTATAGCTGTATGCCCCCTTCTCCTCTGTGATGGCCTTAAAGTGAATAACTCCAAGTTCACTATATGGACCACTTATATATTTATACATGTTGATCATATCCCCCCCTTAATTTCCTCTTCTCAAGAGTGAATAAATTCAGATCCTCTAATCTTTCCTCATAGCTGAGTTCCTCCATGCCTTTTATCAGTTTGGTTGCCCTTCTCTGCACTTTCTCCAGTTCCCCCGATATCGTTTTTGAGAACTGGTGCCCAAAACTGAACTGCTTATTCCAGATGAGGTCTTGCTAATAATTTGAAAGGAATATATTCTAAATATATATACTTGTGCTAGAAGTAAAAGATATGAATATGGTAAACCAAAAAAGAATATGAATAAAGTTTTCAGCTGTTGTACACAAAGTGCTATACACTCAATAAATAAAATTAAATTAATATATTACAGCCCTTGCAATAGTGAAAATAATGTATCAAAAAAAATATAAAGTGAAAACAATTCATAAATAAGTGAATGTCCATATGTTGGTGAATGATGTGCTCCAATTCATAAAGTGTGATTGTGCTCCAAACTCCAGGTGCGCCATGTCTATACTATAGCTATATGGATATACTATGACTATACTGTATTATGCTATAGCTGTATGAATGTACAATGACTTTACTATAGCTGTATGGATGTACTATGTCTATACTAAATTTGTATGGATGTTCTATGTCTAAACTAAATCTGTATGGGTGTACTATGTGTGTACTATAGATGTATGGATGTACTATATATATACTATAGCTATATGGACAGACTATGACTATACTGTATTATACTATATCTGTATGAATGTACTATGACTATACTATAGATGTATGGATGTACTATGTCTATACTAAATTTGTATGGCTGTACTATGTCTATACTAAATCTGTATGGATGTACTATGTATATACCTTAGCTATATGGACATATTATGACTATACTGTACTATACTAATGCTGTATGAATGTACTATGACTATACTATAGCTGTATGAATGTACTATGACTATACTATAGCTGTATGGATGTACTAGGTCTATACTATAGCTGTATGGATGTACTATGACTATACTATAGCTGTATGGATGTACTATGACTATACTATAGCTGTATGGATGTACTATGTATATACTATAGCTGTATGGATGTACTATGTATATACTATAGCTATATGGACATATTATGACTATACTGTACTATACTAATGCTGTATGAATGTACTATGACTATACTATAGCTGTATGAATGTACTATGACTATACTATAGCTGTATGGATGTACTAGGTCTATACTATAGCTGTATGGATGTACTAGGTCTATACTATAGCTGTATGGATGTACTATGACTATACTATAGCAGTATGGATGTACTATGACTATACTATAGCTGTATGGGTGTGCTATGTCTATACAAAATTTGTATCGATGTACTATGTCTATACTATAGCTGTATGGATATACTAGGTCTATACTATAGCTGCATGGGTGTACTATGTCTATACTATAGCTGTATGGATGTAATATGACTATACTATAGCTGTATGGATGTAATATGACTATACTATAGCTGTACAGGCAGGCTATGACTATACTCTTGCTGTGGTTGTGTTTATTTTTAGGTATGTACAGGGTGTGTCCCTGACAATAGAACTCTGTATGTGACAATTCTTATCTCTTCAAACATTCGTAAAAAAAGGCGCCTAAATGAAGCCTTACAGTGTCAGGCCACGTCTCTGGCTGGGTGTCCTCAGAACAGATCAAAAGTGACTACTTCTGTATCTCAGAGTGTCATCCCTGCCTGCAGGATTATCCAACTCTGCTCTCTACCACAAGACCTCATTATCACTGCATTCAGTATCATTAAAAATGATTTAAAAACTGGAAGAGTGAAGTACATTCTCAGACTGGCCATACATGTTAAGATTTCTTTCATTCGGCCTCGCTGGAGGAAAAGAGAAATGAAAAGATTTCCCCCATCAATGCTAAACAACATGAATGGAGGAATCTCTCCTGATGACTACTACATTCTGACAGGCATGGCACCCACCTACAGTCACTGTTCAGAGAAGAATTTATCGGCCAGCTCCATTGAAGTTTGTTGAGCTGGGTGGTGTGGACAGGGTCACCCACCGCTAAACATTTCAGCCGCTTTAGCAGGAATTCTCCAAAATGTGAGCCCTGTTATGGCCAGCAGCATTACTGGCCTTGTTAAAGTGTAACTTTACCCATTTTGTCAGGTTGCGATTTCCTGCATCCTCCCTGTCCCTCTCGCAAATCGGAAAAAAATTCTCTTTAACCTCTTGCTTACTGGGCACTTAAACCCCCCTCCTGCCCAGACCAATTTTCAGCACTGACGCACTTTGAATGACAATTGCGCGGTCATACAACACTGTACCCAAATTACATTTTTGTCATTTTTTTCCCCACAAATAGAGCTTTCTTTTGGTGGTATTTGATCACCTCTCCGTTTTTTATTTTTTTGTTAAAATAATTGAAAGACAAAATTAAAAAAAATAATTATTTTTTAGATTTTGTCATAAAATTTTGCGAACAAGTAATTTTTCTCCTTCATTGATGTACGCTGATGTGGCAGCAGTGATGGCCACCGATAGGTGGCAGTGATGGGCACTGATTAAATGGCAATAATGGGCACTGATTGCTTACACTGATAGCTGGTTAGCACCACTGGTGAGCATTAATAGGTGGCACTTGTGCGCATTGATAGGTGGCACTGGTGGGCACTGTCAGGTGGCCATAACAGGTGGCACTGGCAGGGGGTACTGATTGGCACAGATGAGGTGCCTTTGTTCCTTAATATTCGGGACCGATGTCCCTTTAACATAAGCCAGTAAAAACGATTACCGAGCTTTTTTTTACATCGTGTGATCAGCTGTCATTGGCTGATAGCTGATCACCTGGTAAGGGGCCAGCCCTTTACTCGGATCGGTGATCACCCGAGTCTCAGTGACTCTGTGATCACAGTGCGCTCCCCTCGTGCCCTGCAGGGAGCGTGCACAGGGGAGGACATCCTATGACGTCCTCCCGGAAATTGAGGTCCGCGCTGTAGCGTCATTCGGCTATGACCCAGACCTCAAGTGGTTAAAAAGTAAAACTCTTTGTTTTCCTTTAAAACATTTTTTTTTTTTTTTTCACAAAGCCTAGATTTGAGCTAGACAAAAAATGGCACAAGTTCCTCCATGCGCGCTCACGCACTCTGCAGGTCCTTGCCAGGTTTCTGTATGTGACGTACCATTCCAGGAGCATTTTGCGAGATACACACATGCCACGTGAATATTGGAATTTTGCTTAAAGCTGAATTACAGGCAAAGCTCATTTGGCTGTACTTCTCCTGTGGATCACAGGAGGGCAGATCATTTTGCACTCCTCTGGCCTGTTTTCTGCAGACAGCGGGCTGAAGTCAGAGAGTTGGGAAAGATCTCGATGATATAGTTAGGATCTGCCCACATGCTTGGACCTACATACAAGAAAAAGAACCGCTGCTCCAGGTGTATAAAGATAAGGCTGATTGGAGTATCTTGCAGAGTGCTAGCCCCGACCCACCTCCGTGGGAAACTTGGAAAGGAGAAAGAAATGGCTGCACATCCAGAACTTCCGATTGCCTTTTATTTTGGTTCACAAAGATAACACCAAAGACACCAAATAGTGGTCACATAGACGCGTTTCACGCATACATCTTGTGCTTCATCATTAACGATTAAGCACAAGATGTATGTGTGAAACACGTCTACGTGACCACAGTTTGGTGTCTTTGATGTTATCTTTGTGAAACAAACTAAAAGGCAATCGGAAGTTCTGGATGTGAAGCCATTTCTTTCTTCTTTTCATGCTTGGACCTGCACCTGGCTCAGCCTCTCAGCGAGCTGCTGAGAGCTTGAGCCGACCGCTTCTGCCTCCCTCCACAGCCCAGCACTCTAGTGAGTATGAGGGGAGGCAGAGCAGTGAGCCAGGGACTGATAGTCACCAGCTCTCTGCTAAGGGAGCACTGAGAACTGAGCGATCAGCTGTGTTTGATTGCTTGGTTCTCAGCCTTAGAGTCAGCTGGGGGGACAGATGCTGTATTTCCGGGAGCCTATTGCTGATGCTTCAGGTCTAGGCATCTTCAACATTTGAGTCAGTGCAGCTGCTTTGCCTGTCCTTCCCTCCTCCTGCCCAAACATAGAAGCCTTTGTATTTTATGTGAACTCATTCATAAAATACAAAGGCTTCTCTGAATGGGCAGCAGAGAGGAGGGGCGGGCATAGCTGCTCTGTGTATGTGTGTGTCTCTCTCTCTCTCCTTACAATCCCAGGTGTCAGTGTATGCTCAGGCAGAGCCATAAACCTGTCAGATATAAATAGTAGAGATAAGCCCAGGAGATGTCATGCACCTTCTTGGACTTGGCTCATAGTGTGCCTGCACTTTTTGCAAAGTGGCTGAAATCTTGGAATTCAGCTTTAATTTCTGGTTAAAATTATGTATAGCCATTTGATATAGTGATCACAATAGAGGGAGAGGGAGGGTGGAAGGGGAAAAGAAAGGTAATTGGTGTGTGTGTGGGGGGGGCGGTGTATATACATTTGCATCTTTTTTTTTTTTTTTTTTTTTTTAGAAATTATTTGTATAATGGTGGGTTGACAGGATGGATTCTTGTTTTGGGCTATATCATATCAATAGTGGTGTTTTTTGTTTTTTGTTTTTTAATTTATTTGCTTATGTGAAATGAAGAGGACTAGGGAGAATCTAATTTAGGATGGGTTTTTTTTTTTCAGTTTTTCTCATATTTTGTTATGTTATTATACATTTGAAAATTACTCAAGGTTTTTATAGTTATTAAAAGTTGTACTATGTGTATGCTAATACTGTTTATATGTTATTGTATTTAAATCTTCCCCTTTTTTTCTGGATAATTATTATTGCACCTCGATTTAATAAAGATATATAAAAAAAAAAAAGTTTTTCATGTCAGGTTTCTTATAGTAATTTATTCTGGGGTGGGTATTGAAGGGCACCTAGTACAAAAGTCTATATGATTTAGAAAGTCTTTTTGAAATGTTTATTGGTTGGGAGCAAAAGCCAACACTTTTCAGGGACAGCCTCCCCCTTCCTCAGGACTGGAGCAGTGCATATTATTAGAATCACAATGAGATGAAACAAGAGACAAATGTTAGCACTTGATAGGGACTGTCAGATCAGCACTATGAACTGCCAGTACCAGAAAGTCTTTCACTCTCCAGCTAGCAACAGTATAAACGTTACAAACTGATTGTACAATCTCCTTTAGATTTACCATTAATTTTCTTTTCTTCCACCCAGGGAAATTTCTTAATTCCGTCATCAACACAGTCAGTGTTGGGGGAATCCCTCCCACAGCACCACTATGTTCTGCCGAGAGGAAGCCTTCCCTCCCGGCAAAACATAATGTTTAGTGTTGCCGACTATAGCTGCTGGCACTAATTGTTTGGGGTAAACCCTGCAGGCTCGTTGTACACAAGTCCATCAGTAAATCAACTTGTGTACAAGTAGAGTATTCTCTCTACTTCTCGAAATTCTCTCGTTCCCTGCTGAACCAATCATGGCCGGCTTAAATTGAAAGTAAACCCATCCATACAACAGTTAGATTTCCGTAACCTGGCACCAATGTAACACTCCCATTGGTTGTGCTCTCAACCAAACTGTCAAACCATCCAATGGCTGGTGTCATATCTGATCACATGTGCAGCATCACAGCAGTTGTAGATTAAAGTGGTTGTAAACCCTTACAACACACTTTGACCTACAGGTAAACCTAGATTAAGGCTTACCTGTAGGTCCAAGAAATATCTCCTAAACCTATACGGTTTAGGAGATATTTGCCCGAAGACAGGCACCGCTGTCTACGGCACGCAGGCACACTGAGCGCGGCATTGTCAATGATGAAGTTGCCGCGTGTGTCGGCTCCCGTGTGCATGCATGGGAGTGACGTCATCGCGGCTTCGCCGAATGACAGCGGCGGAGCTGCGAGACCCCACCATGAAGATGGATGCGCCGGACTACAGGGGACAGCGGTGACTTCGCTGGCTCCTGTGTCAGGTAAGTGACACATAATGGGCTACTATGCGATGCATAGTAGTCCATCATGCTTTGCCTTTGCAGGGAATGAAAGAGGAAGTAAACTCATCAGGATTTACTTCCTCTTTAAACAGAGGCAAAGATGGCAGCTTCCTTGGCTGAAAACGATAGGGGGGGGGGGAGATTTACTTTCACTTTAACTGTTGGTAGATCGTACAATTAGATTGTAGCATGTATGGTCAACCTTACTCTGGCCAATCATAGCAATTTCAGCCACTTGTAGCCAGCTTTCAGTTTCAAACAGATCAGGGTAACCTTCCATTTGCATCTATATGGCATCATTTTTGGAAGTGAACGTGGCTGAAATTGGAAGAAGATTGTCCTGTGTATTGCCAGCTCTGGTAATATTAGTCGTTTATATGGCCTCTATGGTATAATTAAAGATAAAACTGAATCTTTCTTATGCTTTATCACATAGATGACTTCAATCGAGTGATTCTCCCGATGAAGAGAGGTGAAGAATACACGGACTATATCAACGCATCCTTCATTGATGTAAGTGCTGAAAAATAATCTGCAGTGTATTGTCCCCCGTGGCCAATCACATTTTAGTTTTTATGGTTTTAGGTTTGAAAATGAAAGCTCAGCTTAAGCGCTTTGGGCAGCAGCATGTTTTTTAACTGCGTCGCAAGTCTATAAAGATTAAAGTGGATTGGGTAGAAGGAGAACTTATGCTGAATTGCCACAGTGATCACACCGGAAGTGGGACTGGGCACCTGTCAAAACCTTTTTTGCTGCCAGGTCCTTGTTTGTTTTCAAAGAGATCATTTTAGGCTTGAGGATTAGTTATCCCCGTCCTGTCACAAGGCAGAACAGGGAAATGCCTTGTTTACATAGGCATCTCCCCGTTCCGCAGCTCCGTGACACGATCGCTGGGACACCGGCAGACATCGAGTCTGCGGGACTCTCAGGCATGGTCACGTTGTGCGCCAATTAAAGGGGACGTACGGGTATGCCCATTTGCCCACCACTGCCATTGTGCCGACGTAGATCTGCGTGCAGCGGTTGGCAAGTGGTTAAAGTTAGGGGAGATCAGCGAGCGGATGTCTCCCTCCCCTCCACCCAGCAAAATCCACCATGCTGTCCATCCTGTCTTGAGAATTACACAGCACGGTCCTGTCTGACATGGGAGGGGGACCTACTGTTTCTCTGCAGCAGTTTCACTTTCACTTATGCCGCTTACACACGATTGGAATTCCGGCCAGCAAAAGACAGATGAGAGCTTTTCATCGGAAAATGCGACCGTGTGTAGGCTCCATCGGAATTTAGCTGTCCGAATTCCCGCCAGCCAAAAATTGATAGCATGTTCTCAATTTTCCCGACGGAAAAACTTTATATTGGTAATTCCGATCGTGTGTATGCAATTCCGACACGCCAAAAATCATGCCTGCACAGATTCAACTACGAGATGGAAGCTATTGGCTACTGGGTATCGAACTTCCTTTTTCTAGTCGCGTTGTACGTCACCGCTTTATAAACAATCGACATTTGGTGTGACCGTGTGTAGGCAAGACAGCTTGAGCCGAATTCCGTCGGGAAAACCATCAGAGCTTTTCCGACGAGAATTCCGATCGTGTGTATGTGGTATTACAGGTCCCCTTCCCACCACCACGCTGTAACTGGAGAGTGAAAGTAGAAGCAGCACACTGATGAGCTCCCCTATCAGTCACTCTGCGCTCTCTTTCTATAAACATGATTTTCACAGTACAGCACACCCGGTTGTCTCCTTTTGAGCTGTTTCTCCCTCTTCCAGTTTGAGCTCTGCTTTACAGGGATTACAGGAAGCTGATATCAAGCTCAATTCAGGCACTTGCCCTTAAAATAAATATTTCAATGAAGACAGAGCTGCATTCATGTGCGATTTTTATAGCTGCCTGGTTTTCAATTTTAACAGATGCCCTAATACAAGTGCATGGCCGAATGTACTGTAAATAATCGAGTTGATCTCTGCCAAATTTCCAGCTTGTGTATGGAATAAAGAGTGTGTTGCCAGCTGTATACATCAGTATACAGTCCTTTCTGACAGTCTAAAAGCGAGAAGGATAGCGATCTGGTATTAATAGTCACACAAGGACTAATTACAGCAGTTACAGGACCTTGCATGACCCGCAGTCATCTGCGGACCGGCAACTTTATATTATGTTTGTAGATTTTTGCTATTAGTGCAGCATAGGGTGAGAAGACAGGCGGGTTACAGCAACCCATTGCTCTTTGCCCAATAATTCTCTCCATTAGCTCCATGGTTTTCTGTATCCTATTTAAATAATTATTTTTGAATATATAAAACCCATGTACAATGACCCTATCCAGCCATCATAACATAATGTATCCAATAGGACCAGTAGTAGCAAAAATAAATAATTTTAAGCGTATTTTGACCATTTACATAAAAAAAAAAAAAAAAAAAAAGGCAAAAATCTTCAAAAGTAAAGGCACCTTTTACACCAGCGGACCGATTGTTTTCCGCCTGTCCGTTTTTCAGGCAAACCCAATCAGGGGCCACTCATCGTCCTCTATGGGGCGGCGGATGTCCGCTGACACCTGCCGGGCATCTGATCTGTAAAGGAAATTTGTAAGTTCTCTATATAATTGTATTCTATTTTATATGTATTGCACAATGCCCTCACTGTGCACACGGCACTAATAATGCTTTCAGTACATGTTTGCATTCTTTCGAGACCTGATTAGAATTAGCCTGCCTATGTTACGCCCCTTATTACCATAAACATACAATTGTAATATTAATGTGATAGCTACATAATCGTGTATAAAAACCTTCAATTGCGTCATAATAAAGCAGAAGAGTTATTTGGAAAGATGCGGAGTGTATCTCCTCCGCTCCTCCCAGGACCTCCAGCTTTCTAGCTCCCTTGTTACCTCCTCTCTTGCTCGCCTTGAGGACTTCTCCAGAGCCTCTACCATCCTCTGGAACTCTCTTCCCCAGTATGTCCAATCAGCCCCTAACCTGTCCACCTTTAGGAGATCCCCGAAAACTCATTTATTCAGGGAAGCCTACACCGCATGCACAAAATCACGTACAGGTATGTGATTTTGCACAGCCGGCCCTCCCTGCCGCAGTATATGTACGGTGGGCAGTCTGGAAGCGGGTAAAGCCTTGTACACACGATCGGATTTTCCAATGGGAAATGTGTGATGACAGGCTGTTGGCGGAAAATCTGACCGTTTGTATGCTTCATCAGACAATTGTTGTCAGACTTTCTGCGGAAAAATGTTGGATGGCAGGTTTTAAAATTTTCCGTGGACAAATGTGTGTTGTCAGATTTTCCGATCGTGTGTACAAAAGTCCAAAGTACAAACGCGTGCTCGGAAGCAAAGGTCTCGTAAACTAGCATTTGTAATGGAGAATTAACATTCGTGACGCGGCAAATTATGAAATCTCCAAATGCAGCGCACAATTCTCTTCTTCTTTAATGGGATAATAATGAAGCTGCTTTGCTGGTGAGACTGATGGAGTTATTGCAAACTCATTTTCAAAGGCTTTTTTTTTTATTGTGATATCAAGAATAATATTATTATGCTTGTTATTATTATTTTTTTTGGGCAAGTTACCACAACACCATTATCCCGTGGTTTTTGAGATCAAATATACAACTATGTTGGTGTCCCTTGTTAATTTTACATTGTATTTTTTTAATGCAACTGCCTACTCCCAAACTATCATTTGAAGTAAAACACATAGCCAAGTATTATTCTACACAATTTTTTTTATTGTGCATTAAAAAAAGAAAACAAATACAATTAGACATGTTATCTGCCAATAGAAAGTGTACAATCTAAGTAAACGTGTAGCGCTAAACAAAAAAAAACGAAAAAAAGTGCAAAAAAATACAAAAACTTGTATGTTAACCCCTGTGTACAACCACCTAGGGCTATGCCAATGTTCCTTATGATGGGAACATTAATCTAAATAAACACCGAAATAGTGCTAATAAACAATTTACCTCAAAAAAATGTGCATTAAATATGTCTATAAGACATTTACCACATAGACATATATTGCTTTATGTGCGAAAACAAAAATAATCAGTAACCTAAACATAACAGTTTGTTGGTATAAACATAGAGTCTCTTTGTTTGATAAAAATAATCAAGTCCCACGTGTGTAGTCAAATTATCAGTCCACCTTCACTCTTAAAGGGATGACATACGAACACCATGTGACAATCCCACCACCAATGTGGATGCGGGCTTACCGAACGTATCTGACCCAAAGAAATATATATTCAAAGGGTCATACAGGCTTTTTGTAGTACCAGTAGAAATTCCAACTCAGGAAGATTGAATCTCCAGGGTAACATCAAAACGGTCTCTCCACCAATATAATTGATGATAATAGGTTTTCTCCAATTGCGTAAAGGTCCAGCTCAGGATGTTGGACACATGAAATAAGAAGATGGGGCCATATAGTGTAATACCATTAAAAAACTACATTTAATAAAAATAGTAATAAACTCACATTTTGAGAAGTGAATCAAGAGCTTTTTTCAAATAAAATCGGATGCAGTGGAGTCCTCCCGATGCGTTTCATCCTCATAGACAATGTCTGGGGTCCCCAGTTGATGTCTGAGGATGAAACGCGACCCCAGACGATGTATGTGAGGATGAAACGCGCCGGGAGTACTCCACTGCAGCCGATTTTATTTGAAAAGCGCTTGATTCACTTCTCAAATGTGAGTTTATTACTATTTTTATTAAATTTAGTTTTTTAATGGTATTACACTATATGGCCATATCTTCTTATTTCATGCGTCCAACATCCTGAGCTGGACCTTTACGCAATTGGAGAAAACCTATTATCATCAATTATATTGATGGAGAGACCGTTTTGATGTTTCCCTGGAGATTCAATCTTCCTGAGTTGAAACCAAAAAATAAAATAAAAGCCTTATGCATGTGTCCTGCTTCTTAATACAGGGGGTCAGCAATGCCAAGAGTTGGTGAAAGCAGGGGTCCGTCATCTAGAGATAATTCTGAAAATCATCCGGATTATTCTCCTGGAGCTCACGCAGCAAAGGCATATGACATAATTGGTCACGATTAATAAAGTAATCAATCTTTTGGTCCAAAAAATCCTGATCCTCCTGTTCCTGGGCTGGACTTGGGTCAAAGCAATAACTCCAAGGCCAATAATAAATAATAAACACGTTAACTCCTCCGATTCCGCAACATGTATGGTTGATGAACGGATGTTCAGAAACAAACTGAAAAGCGTGAAATGAATCAACACTCAGAAAACTTCTACTAACACGAAATTAGCAGGAGCAGCCCAAAGGGTGCCGCTAAAGAGCTGAAAAACCACGTAGTACGTCATTGTGTTTGTTGGCCGACAATTCCTTGCCGGTTGTATGCAAGACGAAATCCAGGCACACGCCTTCGGACAAAAGTCCAAGGTTTTCTCTGCGGAAAATCTGATCGTGTGTACGAGGCTTGACCCTGACCACAAAAAAATGATTGGAGCTGCCTCCCCTTCCGGTGATGAAGAATCTATTGCGCAGTTTTGCAGGGAATGGGCTCACACACAGGAATACTTGTCTTACTCCAAGGTTTGTTTTTTTGTCAACACTATAAAGCAAACATTATCTTTTCTCCAATAGCTCATCAGTTCTTATTAAAATAATGACATGGGGCGGAACATATACCAGATGGCGTCACCATTCATTGCTGAGATAGGTGTGCTCCTTTTATCTTTTTCCACTGCAGATGGATGGGTACTGCGTTGGGTCTGGCCATCCAGCAGTAGTCAGACAAGCAGAAACATGAGCCATAGCGTGGTTATATTGGGGGAGGAAGAGACGGCAAGAATGTTATGCAACAAGAGATGGGAGGGAGATCCCACGCACAAAAGAAGCCTGACAAGAATTATCTATAGATATGTAATAACACAGCACATAAAGCAGGGCATGGCAGCGCCCGTATACAGCAACACCCCCTCCCCCACCTCTTCTGTCATGGCCTCATACACCCGCAGCAGACATGTATACACACAAGTTTTGCCTTTAGTGCCATTGAGGATTCTAAATACGGTTCATGTGACAAGTCATGCTGCTGTTTTCTTTCTTTCCTTTGTTAGGTCTTAATTCCAGGCTTGAGAATTAAATAGATGGTATTATCGTATCCCCAGAGGGAAGTGCTGTAATTAAACTTCAGGATTCAATGAAAGACCTAAGCCGACCATACATGGATCGAAAATTGTCCAGTTCAGCAGGGACCGGCCGAATTTTGATCTATGGGCACCCTGGTTGTAAATAAGTTAAACTATTGATTAACTTGTGTGCAACCAGCCTGTCAAGTTTTTCCTTAACGATTAGTGGCACCGGCAAAGTCAGCAACACTATATGGCGGCCCGTCCATTAAGGGGCACACGGGCGCCGCCCCCTCTATCCACGTCACCCCCTATATCAGTGATGGCGAAACCTTAGCACCCCAGATGTTTTGGAACTCCATTTTCCATGATGCTCATGCACTCTGCAGTGTAGTTGAGCATCATGGGAAATGTAGTTCCAAAACATCTGGGGTGCCAAGGTTCACCATCACTGACCTATGTGATTAATAGATTCATGCATAGCATGAATCTATCCACAGCCAACATGGTCACCCCCTATTCATGCGTCCGGCCCCTTTCAGGACGCCTTGCGTGTGAATTATAGCGACGGGGGTGTTTGTTTGTTTTTTTGTTTTACGCACTTGATTAGAGCCATAGGACCTAATAGGCTTCAAAATAGGATGGGCTCATGGAGCAGAGCATTGCGCTCAGAGTCCACCCAGGTGTATTAGAAAAGCAAATGAATATTCGCTTTTCTAACACTGAATCGCCTCTCTGCCTATCAGGAAGCACGGGTCTGATACCCATTTCCCGATTGCCTTAAAGGTCAGGCGAGCCTATTGGACGCCTAGGAGAAGGATGCATGGCGGAAGCTGCCATGATCCTCCACAGGAGGAGGAAGAAAGCTGACGGAAACGCTGCCTGCCCACCTGCTTCCTAGATAGGATAAGTGTGGGCCGTTTTTATGCCCCGACTGTCCTCCCTGGGGTGGGGGCGGTAGTGGTTGCCTGTCGTCGACCGGGGGGGTGGCAAAAGAAAAACACACCAGCCGCCATGGCATCTTGCACTGGTAGAACACAATAGCACTGCAGGAGGGATTCCTCCATCAAGCCAGGGGTGTCAAACTCCATTTCATTGTGGGGTGCATCAGCATTAGGGCTGCTTGTATCTGCCATGGTGTTCTGTCTGAGCAGTTTCCAATCAAGTTTATTGTAGATGATACCAGCAGTGTGTGATCCTCCTGTAATAATTATAAGCAGATATGCAGAGCCCTCCATCAGAAGTCAAGAGTACCTAACCCTCCCCTACAACACAGTGCACCCCCTTACCTTGTGCTGCTGAAGCTTGGGGTGGAGCTGGGAAACAGAAAGTGCAGAGTCTGGAGGAGGGCTGGGGTTTGGCGCTGCTAGAGTCTGCTAAATGCTGAGACCAGGGAAGGGTAGAGATGAGGTTGTGTTGCAGCTGCACAGAGAGGCTCAGGATCTGTAGAAGGAGTTCTGTCCCCTCTGCTGCTGACTGCTGAAATGGGGGAGAGAGTTGAACCTCTCCACAGCTGCACGGAGAAGCGCAGGATCTGGCGGAGCAGTTTGGTCCTCCTTTTGGCTCCTGACTGTTGAGACAGGGTGGAGGCAGACATTAGGGGGGTGCTGCAGCTGCAAGAGTGGTGAGAGGGCCACATGAAATGTCCTTGCAAGGTGGATTCAGCTCCTGAGCCTTGTTTTTGACACGTAATCAACACTGAGTGTGTCGATGGTGGAAAACAACAATATAGGGCAGTACGATGGCTAAGTGGGTAGCACTTCTGCCTAGCAGCACCAGGGCCATTAGCTTGAATCCCAACCATGGCACTACCTGCACAGAGTTTGCATGTTCTCTCTGTGCCTGCGTGGGTATCCTCCGGGTACACTGGTCTCCTCTTACACTCTAAAGGCATGCTGGTAGGCTAATTGGTTGGCTGCCTCTTCCAGGTTCAGGCAGCTGGCCTATGATGATGCACACCAGCTCTGCCCACCAACCGCTCTGTGTCCTACTCATGAAATTTCCTGAGATATGTGATGTAGATATCCCAGGTGCCTGTAAGGACAAGACGCATCATTCTTGCCGGGGGGGGGGTTGGCTGGCAAAAAAAAGTGAAAAACTGTACACAAACAAAATGAAAATAAATTGCTGTTTTTTAACTACTTTGGGGCTGGGGGAGTGCAGAGAAGAACAGTCTGCTTAAGCCCCCTTTCACACTTGTATGGCTTGTCCTACAATCTGGGACTGCAAGTTTTTCCCCATGATTTCCAATGACTACCATTCATATTAGTATCACTTCAAGTCGTGCCGACTTCAAAGTAGTCCCTGCACTACTTTGATCCTACTTCAGTCCATTGAATATCACTAAAGTCGGATCACAGTCTTAACTGATCCAACTTTGGCATGCGACTTGTGCTCTGATGATCTTGAAGGGAAACTCCATGCCAAATGAAAAAAAAGAAAAACAGCATGGGTTCCCCCTCCAAGAGCATACCAGGCCCTTCAGTCTGGTATGGATATTAAGTGGACCCCCATGCTGAAAAAACGGTGTGGGGGTCCCCCCAGATCTATACAAGACCCTTATTTGAGCACACAGCCCGACAAGGCCAGGAAAGGGGGTGGGGATGAGCGAGCCCCCACCGAACCTTACCAGGCCGCATGCCCTCAATATGGGGGGTGGGTGCTTTGAGGCAGGGAGGGCCCTGCTCCATGTTGATGAGGACAAAGGGCTTCTTCCTGACAACCCTGGCCATTGAACGTCGGGGTCTTTTGGCGGGGGACTTATCGGAATCTGGAAGTCCCCTTTAACAAGGAGGTCCCAGATCCCAGCCCCCTCCCCAACCTATGTGAATGAGTAAGGTACATTGTACCCCTACCTATTCACCTAAAAAAAAGTGTCAAAAATAAAACACAGAACACATGTTTTTAAAGTAATTTATTAGGCAGCTCCAGGGTCTCTTCCAACTTCTTCTCCGGCTCTGCTGACGACGTCTTCTGCCTCCTCAGTTAATGTCTTCTGCCTCTGCTGGTTCTTCTCCCCTCTCCGGGTCTTCCCTGCTCTCTCCGCTGATGTCTTCTAGCCCCCTCTGGTTCTTCTCCCTCTGGTTCTTCTCCCTCTGGTTCTTCTCCCTCTGGTTCTTCTCCCTCTGGTTCTTCTCCCTCTGGTTCTTCTCCCTCTGTTTTTCTTCTGATGTTGACTTAACGCTCTCTCCTACTCTAATGCCAGGTGTGCGGTGTGCCATGACTTATATTGGCATGGGGTGGGGTCATCCATCCAACATGCCCCAAGCAGTGACGATATGAGGGTGAGGCCTCCCGAGGACATCACACGGTGACCCGCCCCATGCCAACATAAGTAGTGGAAAATGGCGTACCCGGTATTAGAGTGGAAGAGAGTGTCCAGTCAACATCAGAAGATGAACAGAGGGAGAAGACAGAGAAGACCCAACAAAAGTGCCCTATGATAATACAGTAATACCTCGAATTGTGAGTAACACGGTTTACGAGCATCTCGCAATAAGTTTTTTATTTTTTTAATCCTTACTCGATTTGTGAGCTTTGTCTCGCAAGAAGAGCAAGATTCAAACCTCTGGGGTGCAGTACCGCGTGTGGTCAGAGGTGCGGGGGGGCGCCAGAGACGCTTGGCGCATCTCTGTGTGTCTCCGGCTCCCTGGCATCTCTGGCCGCATGCGGTACTGTATACACCAGCAGTGGCACTGGAACACATTATCTGAGTTTCAAATGATTCCAGTGGGGAAACTCGCTTTGATATACGAGTGCTTTGGATTACAAGCATGCTGGAACTAATTATGCTCGTAATCCAAGGTACTACTGTACAATACACATGCAGGGGCTACAAGTGCCAAATTCCAACATGTTTCAGAGTTCTGAGACTCCTTCTTCAGGGACATCCCTGTATGTGGTGTTGATATGGTCTATAAAAAAACAACAACATTTATGTCATATAAGCAACTCCTATATACATATGAAGCTATATCGTATTTAAAATGACAATGCATATTTTACAGAGTGGATTCAAAAAGTGGTACTCACATGGTGCCCACACATAAACCGATGCCATCCACCACACCATATAGGTAAAAATAATATTTTTGATCCCCTACAACTCTATATGACAAGGTCCTGTCAGTCTGGATACAGTGTGGATTATTTAGGTAGGCCCCCCAATTGTTAAAGGTCTAACTCACCTTTACAGAAAAAATATAAATGTGAACTAACATGGTACATCCTCCCCAACCCCCTGGTCCCCGCTGTACTTTCCTCCAGCGATCCTAACCCTTTAAGCTAGGCCCTTGTGTTGACAAATTTGGTAAATCTATAGGTGACTATACAATTGGATTGTTATGTGTATGTATTGGTGTACGCAGGACTAATACAGGATTCATACGGGTTCCCCCTACCCCAATTGTCAGCACCAGGTATAATGTATTATTGTATATTTCATATCTTTCAGGGCTATCGACAGAAAGATTATTTCATTGCGACACAAGGGCCGCTGCCGCATACGGTGGAAGATTTCTGGAGGATGGCGTGGGAGTGGAAATGTCATACGATTGTCATACTGACTGAGCTACAGGAAAGGGAGCAGGTATGGCGAGGTGGGGGTTGGGAGCAGGTATGGCGAGGTGGGGGCTGGATAGAGATGAGGCTCGGAGCTTGCTGGCAATTTCAGGTCTGCAGTCTTTTCAGATGAGATGATTTTCTCCTATGTGTGTCTAGAGGGATCAGACAGGTCCCTATTGATTTCCACACAGGAGATGACACAGCGATCGTCAGCAGTGATAAACAAATATGTTTACAAATCAGGCCAATTGCCAAGTTGCACATTCCCTCCTGTAATCCGTGCATAGAGATTTGTTCATGCAATCCATGGCACATGATCGCTCGGGTTCCTGAATGACGCCATTCTGCACAGATCAGACAGGTCTGCATGTTGATCATTTGGAGAATACCAAAATAGTGATTTGATGATTTTCTGGTTTTCATTGGCTCGATGAAGAATTTTATTGTGATTTTCAGTAAAATTGAAATTCTAGGCATATAATAAACTCTAATTTCTAATGTTACTCTGGTTCCCCCCCCCAAGCTGATGAAAGATTTAGGTCCCATTTACAATTATAGAGTGGTTTCTTGTTGTGGTATGCTTGCACAGCATGCATTGTGTTAAGGCAGCACATAAAAATTATGGGCTGCCAACGCACTGAAATATCCTGAAACTCAGACATGACTCAGAAATTGTAAATTGGTGGGTTAACATTTGGTGCAGTGCAGTGAAATACATGAACGTTGCCTAATGCCGTGTACACACGACCAGACCTTCTGGTAGACTAGGTTCGACGGTCTTCCTGACGGACTTTCGGTGGACTTCCGACGGACTTTCCCAACGAATGGACTTGGCCACACACAATCACACCAAAGTCCGACGTATTCGAACGTGATGGCGTACGACTGGACTAGAATAAGGAAGTTCATAGCCAGTAGCCAATAGCTGCCCTAACGTCGGTTTTCGTCCGTTGGACTAGCATACAGACGAACTGATTTTTCGACCGGACTCGAGTCCGTCGGAAAGATTTGAAACATGTTCTAAATCTAAAGTCTGTCTGATTTTTAGACAGCAACGGTCAGATGAAGCCCACACACGATCGAATTGTCCGACGGATTTCCTTCCGTCGGACCCTTGCTGTCAAAAAAGGCCGGCCGCGTGTACACGGCATTGGCGTAATTGAGTGCCAGCAATGCATGTACCTGCAATAATTGTATTACTGAAACACAATAGTCTAAATGGGCCCTTAAAGAGGAAATAAACCCTGGTGTTTTTTTCTTCCTTCCTTCTTTCCTGCAAAGTAAAGGCATAATGTTCTAGTATGCATCACATACTAGCACATTGTGTGACCCTTACCTGCAAACGAAGCCTGCGTCGTCCCCACTGCAGGCCGAAACCATCTTCGCTCCCATCTTCCTTCCGGGTGGGAGCGCGGAGTCCGGCTCCGTGGCTGGCCGGAACCACGTGACGTCCCTCTCACGGCACACTCGCCTGAATAAACGGCACGGCATTCCTTCAAAGTGCATGTGCCAATGACATCATTGGCGCAGTAAACAGTAAATATCTCCTGAACTGCGCACGTTTAGGAGATATTTTTTACAGTACCTATAGGTAAGCCTTATTCTAGGCTTACCTATAGGTACAACTTCCTCATGGAGGTTTGCATCCTCTTTAAGAGAGACGTTCGAGAATAAAAAAAAAACAAAAAAACAAAAAAAAACTGTCATACTTGGGTGGATTCAGCATTGATTCAATGCTGCATCTGTCCCCGCCCCCCCCCCCCCCCCCCACTACCTGTACACTGAGAACTGATTGATCAAAGGCCACCAATCGCTCAGTTTTGAATCTTACGTGAGATAGAATCCGTGACTGTCATTCACCGGCTCTCTGCTCTGCCCCTCTAGTGCTTACTGGAGCGCCCAGAGGTGGAGGGGGTGGGAGCTGCTGGCTCAGTCTCCCAGCGGCTCACTGAGAGGCTTAGCCAGCTGTCGGTCTGGGCATCTGGGGGGGAATCTATCATTAAAGACAGGATCGATCCAGAGCCTGGACCGGCTATGTGACATCAGCCAACAGCAGACTTTAGCCCTCTGTTGGCTGAAAGCAGGTCACAGGAATGCGGAACTAAGTGCACTCCTGCGACCTACTGGAGAAGTGAGCCCAAAAGAGCTTTAATCATACTACTTTTTCTCCTTTAGGGCTTCTTAGGTCAGGGAGATGACCGTGGAAATCCTAACTTGCTCCAGGGTCACCAAGCATGCTGGTGCTTTAGTCCTCTTTGATCCTGCTGTAGAATGTGGATGAGTACTCCTATGTCATCAAGTACCTTGCAGGACCAGCAGTAGCTGTTGGTACTTCAATGTACATGACGGCATTAGTGAGAGGGACCACAACAAGACTGGTCAGAGATCAGCAAGAAGAAATGCTCTCTGGGACCAGTGGACTGATTGAAAAAAAACGAAATGGATTCCCCCATCCACCCAAGTAAGGTGGATGGAGGAACCCTCCCCGCTGTGTTATTGTAGTCTTATACACTTCCAGTTATAGGGTGACAACACTCTGTCCCTGTCTCCCAGTTATTGTCCTGCATTGTCACCCTGTCACTTGCTCTCTTGCTACAAGCTGGAGGGCATGCAATATACGTTGTAATCTAGTTAGAGTTTATGTCTACTGTAAAAGGTGTGTGACACCGCTTAGTGAGATGTGTGTTCAATGTCTTAATTCTTCGTTCACAGGAGAAATGCTGTCAGTACTGGCCATCTGAAGGTTCCATCACATATGGAGAGATCACTATAGATATAAAGGGTGATCGGTTACTGGACACGATAAGTGTCAGAGACTTCCTAGTGAGCAGTAATCAGGTAAAGAAATATGACTGTTTTTTGTCGTATAAAGAGAATTCATAATAGTTTGGTATCACTGATATATATATATATATATATATATATATATATATATATATATATATATGTATGTATGTGTTCTTAAGCTGACGATGTATATATATATTTTTTTCTATGTTTATAAAACCTTTGTGTTATTGCCTTCAGACTGCTTCCCTTTGATCAAAGTCACAGACCGTCCCATATGAAATAATACATTCTGGGTGGTGAGGGATTCCCTTCTCATTTATTAATGTGTAAATCCTAATATATATATATATATATATATATATATATTTTTTTTTTTTTTTTTAGAACTGACCACAACAAACAAGGGGCAGCACAGTGCTTTAGTGGTTAGCACTTATGCCTTGCAATTGGGGTCCTTGTTTTGAATCCCAGCCGTTAGACCATCTGCATTGAGTTTGCATGTTCTCCCCGTGCTTGCATGGGTTTTCCTCTGGGTACTCTGGTTTGCACCCACACTCCAAAGACGTGGTCTTGGTAGGTTAATTGGCTCCTGTATAAATTAGCCCTAGTATGTGTGTAGAAATTGGCATTGCACATGTGTTATAACATTAAGCATGCCAGTCCAAAGCCTTATTAAATTGGAAAGGTTTAGGAAAGACCTGACCAAAAAGTTCTATGGAAAAGGCTCTTCTTGAGTTTATCAGATATTGTGCCCATCTGTCAGTTTTTCTCTGCTTCTGTGTGCTTAGGTGCTGGTAGCCCAGTAGCCAGTCACTTCTCTATCCAATCCAGCACACCCTAACTTCCCTTGCTGATGGCCACCCTAATCAATGCCTTAGTTAGAGTGGCCTTCAGCAAGGGAAGTTGGGGTGTGCTGGATTGTGCGGCCTTCAGCAAGGAAAGTTAGGGTGTGCTGGATTAGAGCAGTAGTTTTATTTGGAAGTGATGCTATCAGAGTGCGGCCATTTTATTCCCTGGAGTTTAATATGGATATATGTATGTATATATATATATATATAATTGGTTTGAATAGCAACATAAAATGGAAGGAATCGTATTGCTGCTATATAACTGACACAAGCCAATATTTTATAGGAGAAGCAGACGCGCCTAGTCCGCCAGTTCCACTTCCATGGGTGGCCAGAAATAGGAATTCCCGCAGAAGGGAAGGGAATGATCGACCTGATCGCAGCCGTCCAGAAACAACAACAGCAGACGGGGAACCATCCCATCATTGTGCACTGCAGGTTAGACAAAGCCAACCACCCCAATGTATATCCCGTTCTGTTTAGCTGAGGTCATGTTACTTGATTCTAGCCAAACAATGGCTTGGGAATTGGTATAACCATGTGCTGACTCTTTTTTCTATGTTTAGTTTTTATTGCTGTCCAAGTCCCTACTAGTTACATTCACCCTCTCTGTTTGTCCTGGTGACTATTACCATCGAGACAGAATGTGATGGGACATCCAACACTCTAGACTGGTCACCATAACGAGGGATGGGAGGCAATCTTCCAATGAGGACACCTGTTCAGCTGACAGCTGTCTAAGAAGGGAATTTATAGGGAAAAGAATTCCACAAAGGGAAGAAGAATATTTATATTATACAGTACCTGTATTCAATACATGCTCATATATAAAAACATTCCAATTATAAATTTTTTCGTATAAAAGCAAGACTTTTTTGGACATTCCTTATTTCTCTTGATTGGACCATAGGACAAAGATCCATTACAGTTTCCTAGTTACATGCTATATTTTACAGATTATCTGTTCAGATAAACTAAATTGTATGGCATGTAATCATGAGATTCTATAGGATCTTTGTCCAACCAAGAGAATTAATGAATGCTAGAAAAAGTGTGTTTGTTTCAAAATCCCCATTCTGTTTATCCCCGTTCTTCTCTTTCTTTACAATTCTGCTTTATATGAATTCAGTGATGAGATTGAATTACTCCCTCTGATTCCCCCCCCCCCCCGGAATCCAATCTCCATTTATATTTTTAAGAGGGGAATTACCCCCGGTGGAATGCTCTGTAACGGGAAATGAAAGGAAATCTCCCCAACAGGACACAGATAGCAAAAGACATACTCATAGGGGCTTTAATCTCTTCCTACTCTATCCAAAACTAAAAGAAAGTTGGGACATATACTGTATATACTGTAAGCTTTCTATTCTCCTAGTTCAGGTTCAGAAACCAAATTTGCCAATGGAAAATCTTTTTATCCTTGAAGGGTTGTGGTTATTTAGCAGTAACAATAAGGCTAATTGCAGTACATGTGGTTACAGAAAATCTGTCCCCTTTATATTTCTCACAAACCCTTTTCGGTTATTAGTATTAACGTATTAAAATTATTCTAAATGAAAAAACAAAACAAAAAAAACGAACAAACATGTTATTCTTACCTGCTCTGTGCAATGGTTTTGCACAGAGCAGCCCTTAATGCTCTTCTTTTTGGGTCCCCCGCTGATGCTCCTGGCTGCTGTGTGAGCCAAAGAGAAGAGAGAGACCCAGGAGAGCTGCTGCTCTCATGCACTTCGCTGGATCAAGATGGGGCTCAGGTAAGCATAAGGGGGGTTGGGGGAAGCTGCACCTAGGTTTTTTACCTTAAAGGGGTTGCAAAGGTTTTTATTTTTATTTTTTTCAAATAACAAACATGTTATACTTACCTCCTCTGCGCAAAGGTTTTGCACAGCGTGCCCCTGATCCTTCTCTTCTGGGGTCCCCCAGCAGCTATCCTGGCACCTCCCTACATCGAGTGCCCCCTCGGAGAGCCGCATTTCAAGGGGGCACCCATGCGGGCGTGTTCCTGAGTCCTATTGCTCCGTCCATTGACACAGACAGCAGGACTTGGCCCCCGTCCCCGGGCTCCCATGTCATTGGATTTGATTGGCAGCAGTGGGAGCCAATGGCTGCTGCTGCTATCAATCTATCCAATGAAGACCTGGGACAGCGGCTGGAGCTGTTGGGCTCGTTTTCGTCACTGCAAAGATTGGGGTCAGATAAGTAAAAGGGTGGGCTTTGGGGGCTGCTACACTAAAGAAGGTGTTTCACCTTAAGGCATACAATGCATTAAGGTGAAAAACCTTGAGGGTTTACGACCCCTTTAATGTGTAGCGGGGATATGCAATTAACAGACCTCCAGATGTTGCAAAACTACAAGTCCCATCATGCCTCTGCCTCTGGGTGTCATGCTTGTGACTGTCAGAGTCTTGCTATGCCTCATAGCACTTGTATTTCTGCAACAGCTGGAGGTCCGCTACTTGCATATCCCTGGTGTATAGAATACAAAACTTAAAAAAAAAACTTGAGCCCTTATAACCACTTTAACTCAGGGAACGAAAAACCTTAATTAGCCCTCCTAACCTACTTGTATTGAATTGTATTGTTGCTGCATTGTCTCCCTTTATATTGAAAAGCTCTGCACAAATTGTTGGCGCTATATAAATCTTGCATAATAATAATCATTTAAATTATTCTTTTAAGCAAAATTCCTGTTTTATTTTCCTTGCATGTGGTTGAGTATTCTTTTGCTAATTGAAACTTCACCTCATTCACTAAGCTTTGGGGAAAATTCCCTTGCAGTGAAGTGAACAGCCTATTTGCCTTTAGTTAATCAAGGTAATAAGTATGTCTCTCCTACAAAAAAAAAAAATCACAAATTCTGCAAGTTTTTAAAAGTATACTAAAGTTTCACTGTAAGAAGTTTTGGACGGAGTTCCACGTTCCGTGCCTTTTCTATATTTAGCCTCGCAGTCCCCCGGTAGTATTACAGAGAAGTTTGTGAATCCTGGTCTGTCCTCTCTCTGTAGGAAGTTGTTGGTTTGATGTTTGTTTGCTGACACATAATTGCATATTCCTTTCTAGCGCTGGTGCTGGAAGAACGGGAACATTTATCGCCCTGAGCAATATCCTGGAGCGGGTGAAAGCCGAAGGGTTACTAGATGTTTTCCAGACTGTGAAAAGTTTACGCATGCAAAGGCCACACATGGTGCAAACACTGGTAAGAAGCAATTACAGTAAAACCTTGGATTGTGAGCATAATTCTTTCCGGAAGCATGCTTGTAATCCAAATCACTTGTATATCAAAGCGAATTTCCCCATAAGAAATAATGGAAACTTAAATGATTCGTTCCACAACCATTTATTCATAAGTCCTTGAGTTTATAGTCCATATAAAAAAATTATAGCAATGTGGTCTATGTGAAAAACGTAACCCGGGATGCCTGCATACTTGGATGTGCCTGTTTTAATCATCAACCATGTGAGTTTATAAATGTTGTACCTTCATTAAATGTAACCATATTACTACACTTAGAGGTGCCTCTCTTCTCTTTTATACTCAGTTGTGACATTCAGGGGCGGACTGACCATTCGGGCACTCGGGCACTGCCCGAGGGCCTCATGCCACTAAGGGGCCCCATCAGGGTTGCCAGCCTCAATAAAACCAGGGACAGTATGTAAAAATCTGTGTTTTTTTTAAAATACCAAGATTATAGCTGCCCCGCCTCGCCAGTACCTTTTAAGTGTGTGTATACTGTGTGTGTATATTGTGTGTCTGTGTGTGTAGATACTGTATGTGTGTGTGTATACTGTGTGGCCCCATAATCTATTGCCTGGGGGCCTCATAATCTCCTATTGCCTGGGGGCCCCATAATATCCTATTGCCTGGGGACCCCATGAGTTGTGAGTCCGCTCCTGGTGACATGACGCTGCTTGTATATCAAGACATCGCTTGTATATATAAGTCAAAATGTATTAAAAAATGTTGCTTGTCTTGCAAAAACGCTCTCAAACCAAGTTACTCTCAAATGAAGGTTTTACTGTAAATAGTATTATCTTTTAAAAAAATGATTTTACACATGGATAGCTAGGAAAAAAAGGCTAAATTAAATTCATATTTATTTATTGTAAAAGGCAAATCGCAATTACACAAGCTGTCTACAACCAGAGTGATTTTGCTGTTTTTTTTAAACCAATCATAAAAACATGGAATAGCAGTCTAATCAAACTGAGAATCTTGTTTTTGGGATTTTAGAGATGCAGTCCCATACCCCAATTAGGTTCCCGTATCCCCAAGGTGTATGGATGGTTTTGAACCTCTGATCTAATCCATGTCTGTCTTGTTTTGCAGGAACAGTATGAATTTTGCTACAAAGTGGTACAAGATTTTATTGACATCTTTTCAGATTACGCCAATTTCAAATGAAGGAGCTGGTCTGGTTTCTGCACTGATTTATGGGACATTATAAATATATATATATATATTTTTTTTTTTTTTAATCTTGCTCCTGGTTTTCAAGCTTTTGTATTCTCCTCTGCTACCAAATAACAAAATGTTTTATGTTTCTCTTTCTATGTTCAGTATGATGGTTGTATAGAGATTCCAATACAAACCTTCACCAAGTGGAGGAAATGATATATGTATATTAATGTAAATATGTATTTATTTACAATAAGGCATGTATATTACCCTGACATATTTTTCTTATTGGCCGTCTGCTTTTTATGACAAAAATAAGATATGATTGAGCAAGATGTGGGGGTGAGGGGGGGGGGGGGGGTGTTCATGTAGCATTATGTTTTTATGCTACAGTTCCTGTATTTATCATAGATGTAAATCTGCAGCTTGTTCTTGCTTTTATCTAAGTCAAGAAGCAGGTACAAGTCATCCTTGGCAATGGTTTTCATGTAGCAAGTGGTAGAATATTTCCTTACTGTTTTGTAATTGACTGACTCGTGCTTGTGCAAGGGAGTATTTCAGTTGATTTTTAATGCTTCTTTAGGCTGGGTTCACACTTGTGCAAATTGGATGTGGGTTTATTCCGCATCCAATTCTTAAACCCACATCCAATTTGCATGACGGAAGGGTGTGACCAGCTCTCTATGGAGCCGGTTCACACATCTCCCGGGCGGCTGTGCGTCTTTGGCTCCATTTCTGGTACGAATTCAGGCAAAAATGCATGCCCGGTTCCTCCCTGAAACAAAGAACAGGGTCCCACAGGACTCCTGCTGTCCTCCGCAGCTGTGTGAACCCAGCCTTAAGCAAGACTTTATACCAGGATGCCACCATGCTAGGGTTATATCTCACAAGGCCACTAAAGAAAGATGTGCCAGCAAGTGCTTGCTTTATGCATTTCATTGTGTTGAGTGTTATCAGCCTCACCAAACTGACTTCCTTGGATCTTACCAGCATGGTGGCCATCCCTTTATGGATCCTAGTTTGAAAGGCTCAGATGTGCAGCTATTTAAAAGAGGAGCCCTGTAGTTCTTGATCATCTGAGCCTCATGTGATACTGCCTACTCTTCCCCCGGGGAACTCTGTATTTTTATTTTATTTTTTCTTGGTTGCTGTGAGACAACCACAGAACAGTAAGAAGGAGTAAAGGATGATCAACATTACCATGGAAGCATTTGCCAAGAGAAGACTTTCCAAAGACAAGTTAGAAGCAAGAGTGGTTGGAGGAATTTAGTTAGATATAGATAGAAAATAGATATAACAAGGGCTAGAGTTACTGAAAAGTAAAGCTTGGCAACTGTGATAATTGACACTGAAAGTGACACGGATAGTCCAGGCATTGCACAAGTTGTGTTTTAATTATGGTATTAATTTCCTACTTGCTTTAAAAGCACCTAGCTTCCAGGTGGCACCAGGCCATGTTCCTTCTAGCTTTCCAGCATTATCCTAATAGTCCGACCCCTGAAAAAAAACAATTAGTGGCCAGATATGCACTGTCTGGCATGCTAAGAAGATTGTAGACTAAGTCCTGATTCACACTTGTGCAGGTTGCAGTTTGCGCATTGCAGGAGCATTTTGCATTTTTTTTTTCAATACACATCTTTAAACCATTGAAGTCTATGGAACCAAAAACCAGAAGAAAAAAAAATAAACCCATAAAAGTGTGCAGATGTGAACATGACTCGTGGGAAAATGTGTTAAATGGACTGTAGTGTGTTTCTGCAAAACTGAAAATGCACTAAAAAATGCATAGGTGTGAACCAGGCCTTAGGAGTTGATTTACTAAAACTGGAGAGTGTAAAATCTGCTGCAGCGTCCAAGTTTTTTTTTTTTTTGTCAAAGCTTAAATGAACAAGCTGAGGTTAGAAGCTGATTGCCTGCCATGTACAGCTACACCAGATTTTGCGCTTTCATGTTCTATTAAATCAACCCCGATGTTCGTTTTGATGCATCACAAAGTGAAGAGAACGCCTCTATGAGCTTTTAGGTGTACTAATCTATTTGCCTTAGTACATTGTATGTGATTACTTTGTTTTAAAATTGACCTTGACCCTCTGCTGCCTGAACTCTCAGCTTGGCTAAAGATAGTGTGATAAAGCAGATTAACTTATAAGAATGTAAATGATACAGAGTGCAAACTGGCATAGTGTGAGATTCTCAATCTTTAAGTGGTTAAAATAAAAATATTGTGCTCACAAAAGTGGTATAAAGATGTGCTTCTCACATAATTTCCATAAGGAACATCTCATCTGTCCATTAATGCTTCACATGAAGACCGACCTCTAATATAATTGCTAACCTGTTTCGAGGCAGCACCTCTTCATCAAAGCCAACTGGAATGGGAGTTGGCTCCGATGAAGAGGTGCTTCCTTCGAAACACGTTATAAGAGGTCAGTCTTCAAATGAAGCACTAATGGACAAATAAGATGTTCCTAATAAAAATTATGTGAGACACATGTCTTTATACCACATACAATATGTTTATATCAATCAATAAAGAAGGATACCATCTCCATATGCAATATCGTTTCAATTACATACATGAAATGTATTGGCAGCAACTGTACACTTTCAAGCATCCCTGCTCTTCATTAAGCAGTCAGCTGTTGGAGATTGTATCCTTCTTTATCGATATCCATTTGGAGGTGGATGAACAGGAGCCCACCATTGATATGGTCTCCTTGGTTCACTCAGAAACTAAGGGAGTGACTCAGACATGAGAACGATGGCTACTGCAGACCAGCAGACAAAAGCTGTGCTTTGCACTGTGTTTAGTAGCAACAAATTGCTGTATGAAATTGTAACTAGAATGAGCACCTCTTCAATGTATGTTACATGTAGGATTGAGGGAGGGAGGCTGGTCATTGTCCATAGAGAGGTATATGTTCCACTTAGAATGAAAGGCACTGAATCTTTTCCTATCTAGTTGGTATCACCATACCCGCATGTAGCATCACAACATCCCTGCATTATTCGTCTGGTTCCAGGATGCACTACCAGCAACAAGAAGTGGTCAATGCCTTTTCTGCTATGACCTATACAACATTCTCCCCAGTTCTTTTGAGGTTAGGGTGCACCCCTCAGTGTCCATTCCACCTCTACATGCATTGATGAGCCTCTCTGATACTCAATCTATCATCACTTCATCATTGCACTGCCCAAATGTCACATGTGATCCTCCAGTCTGCTGCATTGCTTTTGTATCATCAGTGGATAGTGCTACCTAGAGAATAGGATAATCAGAGGCGTGTAGTATAAAGTGCACAGACTGACAAGAAGGTTAGTGGAGTACTTCGTAGGTTCACAATAAGTAGACATTAGAATTAGAGTATATTTTAATATAAATTGTGTCTATTATATATAAACAGGGATATGTGTAATGGTTTCAGACAGGCCTGGAGCATGCTGCAATCTTGTAACAATGTGCAATATTTTCTCCAATTTAAATGAGACTGCCATGTGTCATAGGGATTGTCACAAGATACACATGGCTTTGATAATAGTTCAGAGTATATTGGGCAATGCCACAAAGGATCCAGCGCATTCGTTGTGCATGTGGAGGCTCTTTTTTTCCTTTACTAAAGGACATCTGCCAAAAATGGATTTACATGTTTGGTGTGTTTTGATGCCAGGTCTTTAAGGCGGCATAGGATCCTAGGGTGTGGGAAAGGTAACTTCTGTAAAATTCGCCCTCTGCTTGATTCTCTACATAGTAAAATGTCGAGATTTCACCTTGGCTGGTGACAAATGTAACTAAGCTGAAAAGCTGTGCCTAGTCTGTCACAGCCATACTGGGCATGGGAAATGTCTCTCCACTATGGTTCTGTAAAGCAGCAAAAACTCAATAAGGTGACTTATTGGGCCCTTTTGGCTTCTTGGGTTTTTGTGACTGAACCTAACCCTATTTGACACAAAAAATACTTGGGTGGGGTTTCTCTATAAATCTTATATACTTTTATGCAATATGTCCAGGCCATATCCATAGCCATAACTTATGTAACTATGAAAAAGACAACATATGCAAAATGTAATATATCAACTTCATTAATTATAATTACAATTGTTTGTTCTATCCATGCAAAGCGCCATGGATGTTATGCTAAAGTGCTCAGAGATTATTTAACATTAAGGTATATATTTGAAAGAGCAGACAATACTGTATAAAAAAAAATGTATTAATTGTATCATGGAGAATGAAAAATTATGGAAAATCCATTTCATGGCATTTATCAAGGAGTGAACTTGTTGATTCATAAAATACCTAAATTCCCTGTCTTTAGGGGAATACCTATTTGTGAAGGCACTTAAGTGTCGGTTCACACTGAGGCACCGCGTCTTGCAGCACGACTGCCTCAGGCGGCTTGGACACACCAGCTGCGGCAACTTGCAAAACCACTTTTCTATAGAAGTCAATGCAAGTCGCCTCAAGTCACCCCCAGAGTCGTACGGGAACCCTTTTCTTAGTCGGAGCGACTTGTGTCGCTCTGATTAGAACGGTTCCATTGTACAGACCGGGACGCGACTTATCAGGCGGCTAAGTCGCCTGACAAGTCGTCCCAGTGTGACCAGGCACTAACCACTTTTCTAGTTGCACTTTGTGTCTGTCCAAATACTATCGGTTCAGTGTAAGATGTAATAGAAGGGTAAAGGTCACTTGAGATCAGGAACTGTCCCTATGCTGTTAAAGGGCCCAACCTTGACAGTTTGTGGGCACATTAGAGCTTGTATAGGGTATGCTCTGCTCTCATATCCCTTTCTAGTTAACTCCTCCGCTATTCTAGGTGTATCCGTATTGAAAAATAATGCTTTACATGCATTTATTATAAACTATTACCCAAAGGTCTGAACGGTATATGATGGGAAGGTACCTGATTGAAATATGGGGGTCCTCAGTTTAAAGTTTGCTGTGACTTTAAGCTAAATCTCTGGGTATACTGAAAGATGGTATTGCTACTGGACATCATTCACTTTCTATAACTGTATTAGCTTTTCTTTTGTTTGTTTTTTTAGAAATTAGCATTTGGCACAGATGTATTCTTGCCTTAATTTACCCCTATGTCTTCCTAAAGCAGTGGTTCTCAATGCCTGCCCTCAAGACCCACTAACAGGCCAGGTTTTTTATTATTATTATACAGGATTTATATAGTGCCAACAGTTTACACAGCACTTTACAACTTGAGGGTATACAGCACAAATACAATACACTTTAAAACAGTAGGAATCAGAGGGCCCTGCTCCTTAGAGCTTACAATCTAAGAGGGAAGGTCAAGAGATACAAGAGGTAATAACTGTGGGGGATGTGCCGATGTAGAAAATAATCGCACAGTTGTAATGGGGGGGGGGGCAGATAGGCTTATTTGAAGAGATGGGTTTTCAGGGGATCGTCTGAAAGTGGACAAAGTAGGGGAAAGTCTGAAAGATTGGGGTAGAGCATTCCAGAGGAGGAGAGAGGCTCTGGAGAAGTCCTGAAGGTGAACATGGGATGAGGTTACAAGATAAATGAAATAAATCACAGGTGATATAATTTGCTGCTCAGTGATTGCAGTATTCTAGTCTGCATCTCCCCAAGGTGATACTTAAAATCTGGCTTGTTAGTGAGTCCTCAGGTTAGGAGTTGAGAACCACTGTCCTAAAGCTTGCCATCGCAGTTGATTTCCATTTGAACGTTCATAGAGAAATCATTTGTCAGAACATTCTTTGTTACCATCATTGAGTCCACTTATTTTGTTCAAAAGCCTTTAAAATTTTGGTCCAGACCTGCTATTTGAATGGAATCCCAAATGTATTAATTTATTTATTCCAATAAGTAAACCTTTTCCCAAATGTAAATCACATTAGAATTTCATTCATTTGAGAAAACAATTCCATTCTGCTCCTTCAAATTTTCTCATTGCTATGGTTGAACATTTATTTGACTCCACTAACCATTAGAGAACTGAATAAATGTTCCAAAAACAAAAGTTTTTGCACGAGATTCTACTGGTGTATGGCCAGCTTAATACTTACCTGTAAGGCCCCATTCGCACCTGAGCGTATCGTTTTCAGGCAGAAAGTTGTGGTTTTTCCTGCAATTTTTTGCCCGGATTTTGTGTTTTTGCTGCGATTTTGTACAGGTCAAAAGGTCATCAATGTAAAAAGCAGAAAAACTCCCAAATCTGCCTTAAAATAATAAGTTCCAGAACTTGTTTGCGCTTCAGGCATTTTGAGGCTTCAGGTGTTTTGGAGTGAAGATGTGATCCATCTCCATAGAGAATAATAGATTTTTTTCCCCTCCAGCATTTTGTAGCTTTAGGCCTCAAGCTACAAAACGCTTAGGTGTGAAAGGGGCCTCAGTCTTTGTGAGATACAAGAGCCTTTTTCAAATCAAAACAAAAGCCTGAATTATAGGCCGGAATCGGGGACTAAATCTGACATCACCTGGGTGGTTTAGAAGCCTAAAGTCCAACTTATGTAGGCCATACATGGGTCGAATTCCCAACAAATCTTCTTTTGAAAATCTGAAAATTTGTGCATTTTGTGATCCGATGGTGCCACCATTGAGTTAGAAAATTTCACAGATGAAGCCTTAGGCTGGATTCACATCTATGCATTTTTAGTGATTTTTGCATTTTGCAGATTTACACTACAGTCCATTTAACGTGGTTTCCTATGGAACACGTTCTGTAGTGCAAATCTGCAAAATGCAAAAAGCACTAAAAAGGCATAGGTGTGAATCCAGCCTTAAATTTCTCCTCATGTTGCTACACAAAATAAATTTTGTGACCGGGAATCTTCTTTTCTTCCCAGCTCACAACTCATGCGCGAATGTTGTACCGGAGGGGGGGGGGTGGAATCAGATCTGCGGAAGATCCATTTCTGGGTGGAACTCCGCTTTAATGTGATGTGTTAGATCTCTGCAGAGGGACCACACACAGCAGCTGGCAGTGGATAGACATTTCTATACAGACAGTGGCTGCTCTCCTAAGAATACAAACGTTAAGATTTGGCACCTCATTTGATGTGATGCAGCTGGAATGTATTTGGCTGATTTAAACTAAATGTTCAATTGGGCTTGAAGGCTGGTCAAACATTATACAATTGTCATGTACAATTTTCCTTTAGATTTACCAAAACCATATAATATGAGGTCAAAGCTAAATGCTTTCAATTTGTATGCAATCAGATAGGCCCTTATACTCCATAGTTGAACGTAAATCTAAAGAAAAGTTAATAAGAAAAATGTATGATGTATGACCAGCTTAAGAGGTGTGGTCATGCCTGTAAAATGCTATATAAAATGGGGGTTATTTACGAAAGGCAAATCCAAGTACACTTGCAGTGCAAAGTGGAAGTGCAGTCGCTCTGAATCTAAGGGGTAGATCTGAAATGAGTGGAAGCTCTGCTGATTTTATCATCCAATCATATGCAAGATAAAACGCTTTTTTTTTATTTTCCTTGCATGTCCCCCTCAGATCTACAGCGACTTTACTTCCAAGCGCACTTACAGTGCAAAGTGGATTTTCCTTTAGTAAATAACCCCCAGTTATTTTTCATATCTTTACCATTATAAAATATCAACCTAGACCAGTCATGGCGAACCTTGGCACCCCAGATGTTTTGAAACTACATTTCCCATGATGCTCAACTACACTCCAGAGTTGGTTTGCCTACACTGACCTAGACCAACTGAGAGTAGCACCACGGACATTGGTATATGTTTACCTCTCTACTACAAAGAGGTCAAAACTATTTTTTTATAAAGCTTTAGTCCCGTTCCCTAGGTTCTGGTTAGCCATACAGCAAAATGGAATCGGGCAATATTTGAGTTATCAGATATGTTTCAGTTACAGATCTTGTCATTTAGAAATTCCATAAGAAAAAATAGCTGCTTGCTCCAGCTAGTAATCACAGATTTGAACTATGCACATTGCAATTACTTAATATATATTTAAAACCTCCCTTTATTTCAACATGAAGGATATGCAAACACCAAAAAGATATATTTATGGACAATTCAATGCAAAGTCGAGTTATCTGATTTTTTTTTTTTTTTTTTTTTTTTCATTGTATGAAAATATTTTCTGAATGCATTCTGTAATTTCTCTGGGTACTAATTTATTGCATGATATTTAGACCTTGTAATATATGACATTGTATTTTTGCTTTTTATCTCAACTGTGCTTCTGTGCCTGTGCAGTATAATTTAAAAAGTGTGAATTACTGTAAAGTATTAGAAAGTTAAGGTTGAAAGCCATGATCATATGCTATTAGAGGTGTCTTTTTAAGACAGTACCACTGGGGAGCGCCACTAATCCTGTACCAAGATAGAAGAGCGTGTACCAATATATCCCAATAAGGGTGATGCAGGCTTATTACTCTAATAGGGTGATAATAGCACATAATCTGTCGATCCTGCAGCAAACAGTCACATATTAGCTTTGATCTTTATGGGGCAAGGTAATCCCTGATTATAACTGATTAACCAGTGCTTATGCTTTAAGCCTATCCAGCTTGTATGAGCTGAAGTAGTCTGGACATCTAGGGTGGAGTTTATCTATTAAAACCTCTAAGTATTGTTCCGATGTGGCTCGTCTGTTAAGGCTTCATGAAGAACAGCTGTCTTTGGGCTAATTCACACCTACTGGTGTGTGGTGCAGTCCAACGGGACCACTGCATTACCAATGCAGCCAATTTTGGCGCATCACGCTGTTCCCTTTTTTTTTTTTTAACTGTAACTTTATTGAAATGTTACACAGTGACATTTCATTAGGTTAAGCTGACCTCTGCGTGGAGCAAAGCAGTGGATTGGCGCCCATTGTGCCGCACTGAAAAAAAGTACTACCTGCTGTACTTTTTTCAGCACATACCTGCCGGACACCACTGCAACTCAATGGCATGAACTGGGTACACAAAATGCCTTGTATGGCAGTGGGACAGCGCTGGAATAACGCAGCCCCACCGCACCAGGTGTGAATGGACCCTAAGGGCCTCATTCAGATGGGCGATGAGCTTCTCTGCAGGTAGGAATTACAGATTATTCTGCCCCATGTGCACACTGTGAGTGGAAAGCTGTGTCCAGCAGTCGCCTGGCCAGATTTGTACCCTGTAAAGGTCAATGGCCGACACCACCCCTGTATGCATGTATCTACTCTGACTGGCCCTGGGTGTAGACAGTTTGCTCAAAGGGATGCTTGTTTGCCTCTAACCATATGTAACTGCTCAGATGTGCGTTTACAAGGCAGCATATGTATTCCAAACACTGCTGTCCGCACCACGATGTATACTACAATAATGCATGGGTTTCCTTGAGGTGTGCTGGGAAATTAAAGCAAGTCCCATACACGCTTATTGAGGACCTATTAGAATTGAAGGGGCACTGACACCTGTTTTTTGATGCATCAGAAGGCAAACAAGTATCTAAGTGTGAATAGGCCCTAAAGGAGGGCTCCTATTAGGACAAAAATTAGCGGTAATCATATATCTATAAGAACATAAGACAGCATTCTCATGGGAGAGCCCTTTGCATGCCTTGATTACCTGTGTACATAATCTACATAAGGCTTTCCTTACATTGATTTTCAGGTCTCTGGGAACCCTTACTACGACCAGTTCAATGGAGGTCAATGGCAAAAAGGCCCTTTCCATTGGGGGCCATTGGGAAGAATGTGACGCCCACCATGGAAAGACAAAATGCCATCCTTACAGACAGCTAAAAAAGATCATTTGTGTAATGCTGTTTACTATGCCAAGGCGTGATCGTCCCAAAACTATGAAGGCACCAACAGATGGAAGGCCAATCAACCAAAGCTCAAGGAGCCCCTAGCAACCACTGGTGGAACCCTAGTGTTCTATAGTACCCTATTTGAGAATGGCTGATTTACATGGCAAAGCCCTTATCACTGAGATTATTTTAGAGCTGGGATAGAATAGTAGGCTTTCTACCAAACATTAACCCCAAAAAACAAAAGTCTGCCACCTTTTACAATGTTATAACGTGTTTATTGCTGGGTTTTAAAGTTGGTCAGATGTTCTCTTTTAATACAAAGTTTGCCTGTATCATAATGCACTATACATTACCTTTAGAGTCATAGTAAGCACAATATTTCATTCGAAAGGCACTCCACCCAAAACGGATATTCAAACTCTAAACTCGCGTGTTGAATCACCCATCCACTTTTTATATCCCTGCCCAGATTTATGAACCAACATTTCGCAAAAACAACCGCAAAGGTCGTTTCTCTCCCACCGCTGGATTCTCTATTTATTTTACATTCCGAAGAATACAGCAGAAGGATTGAGACTCCTGTGTTTAGTTCCTGCAATATCACTTTTGTGTGGATGTGAACTTTAAAAAAAAGTTTTTTAATAAGTAAAAATAAAGAAAAAAAAAGTTAACCTGATGTAAAATACTTTTACCTTCAAGATAAAAAAAAAAAAAAAACTTTTCGAAAAAACTTTGCATGGGATTGTAATAATTCCATCGTGTGATTAGAAAGCGTCCGTTCTGATCTGTTTGCTATTTTTTGGTCACTAAGTGACTAACGTCTCAGTTTCTTTCTGTTTAATACTAAGGGATGCACATTGCAGCTACCCGTGTTGATGGGATGTTTCATGTATGTTTTCTGCATTGTGTGTAATATCAGGCTGTAACTCAACACGCCTGGAGAGGACAGGTCATGTAGATGACATGAGGCTTCCCATCTTTTCTAACCCTCTACAGCCAGCCAGGAACTGTCTCCCATTCCCGACATTTGCTTAACTGCCTTGCATGTGGTTTCCAGGCATTTTTTTAATATTCTATGTATTATAGTTTGAACTTGCATCTTGGTTTTTTTTTTTTTTTTTGCCTTTTTACATTTGTAACTTGATCTTGCTGTGATCATAATGTGATTTTAATGCTGATGGATGTGACCAGATTTCTTGTATATGAAAGAAAATGAAAGCTCTAATGCATTGTTAAACAAACTAGTTCTTGTTTGTGTGCTTTTTATTCATGTCTTGGATGCCTCCAGCTACCATTTCAAAGGGACACTTTTGCATTTATAAACTTCTGCAACTGAATACAGAAACCTAAATACATCATTCTCTCTTTTTTTTTTTTTGTTCTCACAATAATCTATAGCGCCCTTTATTGATCTTTTTAATACGGAACCCTTGAAATTAAATTCAGGTATCAGCGAACCCCTGCTAATAATTACCATAGTGGCAGCTCATGGTTTAATAGCATAAACAGTAAGTTGAAATGAAAGAATAAATAAAAGAATAAGGAATGTGGCATCATTTGTGTGTTTGACATCCAGGGCTGCTTTACATGACGGTAAAATGAACCTGAATTGAAACGGCTATTGATAACAGAAAAGAAATGCAGGCGGTGGAAATTGTAGTGTTTCCCTCACATTGGTGGTCAAAGGAAAAAAAATTATGCTTCCAGTGATGATCAGTGGAAAAGTGTATCTGTGCACTAAGTGAAATGCCCCCTACATTGGTGGTCAGGCCATTTACACTGGTGGTCAGTGGAGAAGAACCCCTGAAGCTGGATACACACAATACAATTTTCTTTAATTTCTTTTTCTCTTCAGATTTACCAAAACCATATAATATGAGGTCAAACCTAAACACTTTAAAGTTGTGTCCAATCAGGCAGGCCATTGCACTACATAGTTGAAGGTAAATCTAAAGGAAATCAACCGTTGTATGGTATGTATCCAGCTTTAGATTAGAGGTCATTGGAAGAAGGACACTTTTATATTGGTGGTCATTGAAAAAGGTGCTTCTATACATTGGTGGGGGTGGGAAGAATGCCCCTTACATTTGTGGTCAATAGGAAGAATAGCCCTTTTACTGGTGGACAGTGGGTAGAATGTCCCTTACAATGAGAGTCAGTGGAAAGAATGTCCCTTACGTTGGTGGTTAGTAGAATGAATGTCCCTTACTTTGGTGGTCAGTAGGAAGAATGTCCCTTACATTGGTGGTTAGTGAGAAAAATGTCCCTTTCATTGGTGGACAGTGGGTAGAATGTCCCTTACATTGATGTTCAATGGGAAAAATATCCCTTATATTGGTAGTCATTGTGAAGAACATCACTTACATTGGTTGACAATGTGAAGAATTTCCCTTCCATTGAGCGTCAGTGGGAAGAATATTCCTTTACGTTGGATGTCAGTGGGAAGAATGACACTTACATTAGTGATCAGTGGAAAGAACGAGCCTTACATTGGTGGACAGTGGGAAAATTACCCCTTACATTGGTGGACAGTGGGAAAATTACTCCTTACATTGGTGGACAGTGGGAAAATTACTCCTTACATTGGTGGTCAGTAGCAGATACGATAGAGCAAAAGATAATTGATTTCAGTAATCACTAATCTGAGAGTCAAAAATTGGTCATTGCTCAAGGATACCTAGCTGAGAAAGGCTACGCTATAGTTTTAATTCCATATATACATGGGAAGGCGCTTTCAATACAATAACGCAAGGACTAAAAGAGCTCAAGTTGGCCATACGCATTACAAATTGCAGTAGATTTAAACCAATTTCCATTCTCCAGGAATTGCACATACAATTGCAGGTAATCAGGCGAGGACTGTGAACCTTTGGTCTGTGTGCTACAGAATGTGTAACATGCAAAGTGTTCAATGGTGCTGCATTGATTGGCATGCATGGTGAAAGGTAAGTGATCCTAAAGGACATGGTTTAGTGTGACAGATCATTTCATGTCTTCCAGAATCCATTTTCTTTGCAGCTCCCAATATTTGGTCACATGATATGTCAGAGCAGAAAAGAAAATTGATGCCAAAGACTTCCCACTGTCAGACACTATGACTGCAGATCTGAACAGAGAGCAGGTACAGTATTTATAAAAAATGGCCATCATGTGTCACTGACTACGAGTCCTGCTCCAATCATTGCCTTTGTGATTAAGAACCTCTTCTAGGGCCCACCAGACCAACATATCTTGTTAGAACTGATCTGGGGGGCAAATGTTCCCCATTCCCATCCTACCCTGCAAGTTATTGCCAGCAATTCATCAATGCTCCATGAGTTTTATCAACAGGCAGAATCTGGCTGATCTTCATGTCAAAACTTGGCAATAAACCGACTTAAGCTTCAATACAGTTGAAAGATTGAATGAAAGTCTGGTACACAAGGTACGATTGTTGGTAGGAGATTTTCTGTTGACAGACTGTTGTCCTAAAGTCTTACTGTTAGTATGCTCCATTTGACAACTGTTGTCCAACTTTCGGGCAAACAAATGTTGGATGACAGGCTAGTAAATTTTCGGCGGACAACGGTTTGACGTCAGATTTTCATGTGGTCATGAAAGTACAAACACGCATGCTCGGAATCGATGCTCACCACACACAAAATGAACAGAAGGGGCCCAAAGTGTGGCGCTCAAGAGCTGAAATTCCTTGTAGTACGTCACTACATTCGTATTTGTGGCACGACAATTGTGTACTGTTAGTATGCAAGACAAATTCCTCGCACACGCGATTTTGACAAAAATCAAACGCTTGGTTGGCCAACAATCGTACCGTGTGTACGAGACTTTAGTCAGAAATAAATTCCAACTGGAATTTTGGACTAAATCTACACACGGTCAGGAAGGAGTGATGGGAAAGGAGAATATGTGCAGTTATGGAATAAAGAGAACTTTGCCCTGCAGCCATTATGGTCCGGTCTCCAGCGGCAGATGCTGTGTGCAGGAGAGAACTGACAATGGCTGGGAAGTGACGTCACCCATAGAGTTACTATGGGGCTTCCGTTGTCAGCTGCCTCTCCTACACCTGCTGACGGCTCCGCCTGGGACTGGACTGGCTGCAGAGCAGGTAAGTATAGTGATTTTTTTTTCTTTAGCGGGCTAGATAAAATAGGCTTAGAGTGTGTCAGAGAGTAGGTTTAGAGTTAGCTAGGTTCTGACTAGAATTCCACTTTAATGAATGATTGACATTGAAGAAGTATGCAGATCAATATCAAACACCAGATCGCTAGGATTTTTTTAAAATAGAGGTCGGTAATGGCATCCTTCTTGTTTCTTTTATGACAGATTTTTTATTTTTTTTTAACCACTTGCCGACTGCTCCACGCCGATATACGTCGGCACAATGGCAGCGGTGGGCAAATGGGCGTAACTGGACGTCCCCTTTAAGAGGCGGGGATAGCAGGCGTGCGCACCCGCCGCATATATCGTGACCGTGCCCGCGGGAGTGGCGGACTCTATGTCCGCCAGTCTCCCAGCGAACATGTCACGGTGCCTCAGAAAGGGGAAGTGCCTATGTAAACAAGGCATTTCCCCGTTCTGGCTTGTGTCATGACAGAGATCACTGCTCCCTGTCATTGGGAGCAGTGATTGCTGTCATGTGACTTAAAGCCCATCCCCCCGCAGTTAGAATCACTCCCTAGGACACATTTAACCCCTTTATTGCCCCCTAGTGGTTAACCCCTTCCCTGCCAGTGTCATTTACACAGTAATCAGGGCATTTTTATAGCACTGATAGCTGTATAAATGACAATGGTCTCAAAATAGTGTCAAAAGTGTCCGATAAGTCCACTATCATGTCGCAGTCCCAATAAAAACCACCGCCATTACTAATAAAATTAAAATATAACTATCTCCTATTTTGTAGAAGCTATAACTTTTGCGCAAACCAATTAATATATATTTTTTTTTACCAAAAATATGTAGAAGAATACATATTGGCCTAAACTGAGGAGAAAATTTTGGGATAATTATTTATTACAAAAAGTAAAAATGATGCGTTTTCTTTTCAAAATTGGCGCTATTTTTTTGTTTATATCGCAACAAATTAAAAAACCGCAGGGGTGATCAAATACCACCAAAAGAAATCTCTATTTGTGGGAAAAAAAGGACGTCAATTTTGTTTGGGTGCTACGTCACACGACCGCGCAATTGTCAGCTAAAGCGACGCAGTGCTGAATCGCCAAAAGTGCTCTGGTCAGGAAGGGGGTAAAATCTTCCGGGTCTGAAGCAATTAAAGAGACCTTGTCAATTTCTTACAAAAATGTTCTTGTCAGTAGAAAAGATATAAAAGTATACTCGCCTTTCCGATGGCCTGTGTCTGCTATCTCTCTTCTGTTCCAGCACTGCAGTCTATGTCAGACTCAACAGACCGACAAAAAAAGGTTGACTGGTGTTTTAACCCTCCCTATTCAAATTCAAACAATACTTGAATATTGTGTTACCAACCTGGAGCAAATATAGTGATGAGGAATTGTTTTTATTTCCTGCATGCTTACCCCAGTTTTATGATTCGTTAGTATTGGAACAAAGCACAGCCAGGCTACTAGCATTTTCACAAGATGAGCAATTGGCGTTTCATATTTCTCTAATGACAGGTATATTTTAAGGTTTAATGACTGTGTAATTTATGTCATTCATAAATATGAATTTATAAATTACACTCTACAGTCTGGACTCCACCCAGCACACCTTGGCCAAACTACAATATCTGCCCCTCCCTGCACCTACTTTCAAAGTTGTAGATGTGATCTTAGTGGTAACCTATTGCTTACTACTTCACAAAGTATCAGTGAATGCATTTTTATTTTAATTGTGCAAAATACAGCAACACTTAGAAATGCTCCACATTTTTCATTAAAAAAACATCCTAGAGCTCTACGCAAGTAACTTTCCCTAGGGTGCTTATTGAATAGATTTTTTTTTAATTATTGACGCCCCCCGCTGAGGCCACCACCTGTGGAAGGGAATTGCACATCCTTGCTGGTCTTACAGTAAAGAACCCTCTATGTAGTTTAAGGTTTTTCTTCTTCTAATTTTAGTGAGTGGCCACGTGTCTTATTAAATTCCCTCTCGGTGAATAGTTTTATTCCTATTGTGGGGTCACCAGTATGGTATTTGGAAATTAAAATCATATCCCCTCTCAAGCGTCTCTTCTCCAGAGAGAATAAGTTCAGTGCTCACAACCTTTCATCATAACTAATATCCTCCAGGCCCTTTATTAGCTTTGTTGCCCTTCTTTGTACTCGCTCCATTTCCAGTACATCTTTCCTGAGGACTGGTTCCCAGAACTGAACAGCATACTCCAGGTGCGGCCGGACCAGAGTCTTGTAGAGCGGGAGAATTATTGTTTTATCTCTGGAGTTGATCCCCTTTGTAATGCATGCCAATATTCTAATCGCTTTGTTAGCAGCTGCTTTGCAGTGCATGCCTTTGCTGAGCCCATCATCTACTAGGACCCCCAGGTTCTTTTCCATTAGATCCCCCCAGAGGTTCTCCCCCTGTATAGATTGCATTCATATTTTTGCCACCCAAATGCATTATTTTACATTTTTCTACATTAAGCCTCATTTGCCACGTGGTTGGCCACCCCATTAATTTGATCTGATCTTTTTGCAAGATTTCCAGAGCTGAAATGGTTACAAATATACCATGTCTGGAATTCTCCTTTAACATAAAAAAATATATCTGAATATCTGATACCAAGTCCGCTTTAAGACCCTGTGACATGGTGGCCCTAGACTTCAGATCGAGGGTCAGGTGCAGGTTTGTGCACTAACATGTATGTTTAGGTTACCTGAATGTCACATGTTTATGGCACATTTAGATAGCTAGGAACAGAGCAACTGAAATACACTCATAGAACTAAACCAGTTAAATCTGACAAACTACTACGAGTTGCACCATTTGGATAAATGAGATCCTTCACAGGCACCAAACAATATCCTAATCAGTTTCCCATAGACAGTCAGCACTGGTTTCCATGCTTATTGGTGGATCTAATGGCGCATACACACGATTGGATTTTCCAACGGGAAATGTTGGATGTGAGCTTGTTGGCGGTGAATCCGATTGTGTGTATGTGCCATCGGACAATTGTTGTCGGACTTTCTGCCAACAAATGTTGGCTAGCATGTTCTCAAATTTTCCGTAAACAAATATGTGTTGTCCGTTTTTTTTTTCCTAGCGTGTGTACACAAGTCCATCGGACAAAATTCCAAAGTACAAACACGCATGCGCAGAAGCGGTCGGTCTTGTAAACCAGCGTTTGTAATGGAGAATTAACATTCGTGATGTGGCAAATTATGAAATCTCCAAATGCAGCGCACAATTCTCTTCTTCTTTAATGGGATAATAATGAAGCTGCTTTGCTGGTGATACTGTTGGAGTTATTTCAAACGATTTTTTAAAGGCTTTTTTTTCAAGTGATATCAAGAATAAAAATAATAGCGCTAAATGAAAAGCGCAAAAATAAAAGCGCGAATCAACACTCACCAAACTTCTACTAACACGAAATTAGCAGAAGGAGCCCAAAGGGTGGCACTAAAGAGCTAAAAAAAAATGTAGTACGTCTTGTACATCACTACGTTTGTAATTGTTGGCCACCGTTTTGTTTGACTGTGTGTATGCAAGACAAGTTTGAGCCAACGCCCTTCGAACAAAATTGCACAGTTTTGTTGTCGGAAAGTCCGATCGTGTGTACCGGGCATAAAACAAGCTTTCTCCACAGATAATCTGCATGTGTATGCTTTTTGTAGTCCAGCAAGGGAAACTCAGCTGGCTGCCTTTAAATGCTAATTGGTGTGTGACGCCGCAAAGTTGGTGTAAATACGGATGAATAGCAGCATGCAAATGATTTTCACTAGCTTTTGCTTATGATGTAGATTTTACAGCAAAACCAAGAGATGGAAACAATAAGGAATGTGAGATTTATGTAAAACTGATTAAAGAAAGCCCAGCGTTCTTCTATGCCTATATTTTTCCAACTGGGCTCCTGTCATTGTCAAGGAAGGCTTGTTTTCTGATTGGGTGGCTTGCCTCTTCACTGTCTTAATCACTTCACTTTTACCCCCTTCCTGACCGGGCCACTTTTTGGCGGTACGGCACTGTGTTGCTTTCTTTAACTGACAATTGCGCAGTCGTGCGACGCTGTACCCGAATAAAACTGACGTCCTTTTTTTTTTCCCACAAATAGAGCTTTCTTTTGGTTTTTATTTTTTGTGCTATAAACAAGAAAAAGAGGGACAATTTTGAATAAAAAACATAATTTTTTTCTTTCTGCTATAAAACATTCCCAATAAAAAAAAAAATATAAATATAATTTCATCATTATTTGCGCTATAAAGAACAACAAAAAAGCGTCAATTTTGAATAAAAAACATAATTTTTTTCATTCCCAATAATTTTTTTTTTTAAATCGAATTTCTTCCTCAGTTTAGGCCAATATGTATTCTGCTGCATATTTTTGGTAAGAAAAATTCCAATAAGCGTATATTGATTGGTTTTGCGCAAAGGTTATAGCATCTACAAACTATGGGATAGATTTAGGGACTTTTTATTGTTTTTACTAGTAATGGCGGTGATCAGTGATTTGTAGCTGGACTGTGACATTGCGGTGGAAAATTGGACACTAAGGGACACTTTTTGGGGACCAGTGACACCAATACTGTGATCAGTGCTATAAAAATGCACTATAAAGGAAATAAAAATGCTAATCGTGCAGACATCTGAATTTAAAATTTGATGACACGTCCTTATGTCGAAACGTCAAGTGGAGCCTAGTATGTGGGATGCGGGACGCTGAGTGGAGACGCGGCGGCCATCTTTTCGGTTGGAAACACTGTTTTGTTTCCACATGCCTAGTTGTCTTCTTCATACTGCGAGTTTACTAGCCTCATTTTACTTGTAATACATTTTAAATTCGGATGTCTGTGTGATGAGCATTTTTATTTTCTTTATATACCTATGTGGATGCTTGACCTTTTTTAAATAATCTGAACATTTAAAGAGGAATTGCTTAATTACTAGCTGAGTGGATCGATCGAGCAGAGAGATTGCTGGGGTCATATACCATTACTTATTTTGTGTGTACCCCACACACTGATGGTAATTTTTTTTTATAAAAATGCACTGTCACAGTATAAATGACACTAGCAGGGAAAAGGGTTAACACTAGGGGGCGATCAAGGGGTTAATTGTGTCCCTGGGATGTGCATGCTAACTGTGTGGGGGAGTGGATACACTTGGGAGGAAAGGAGAGATCCGTGTTTCAGCTTAGCTGATCTCTCTTTTGCTCCCTGACAGATCAGCGATCTGCCTTGTTTAAAGCCTCTCTTCATTCTTGACCACTGGATTTATAGCGCCACCAGGTGGCGCCATAAACCCAATGGTTAAGAATTGAGAGAGGTTGTGTCCGTCAATGAACCTAAGAGAAATACCAGTTGATCTAACAGAAATGCGCTGTCCTTTTCTCTTCCAGTGCGATCATCTGAAAGCAAAAACTATTTTATCTTTCATGTGTAAACTATCAACTAATATTTTATGTATATCTATTAACTACCATGTAATGAAGATGGACAAGTGCAAACATGTTTGTAATTTAGCCTGGGTGATAATCATGGTTCCTTCCATAAATACAGTGGAGTAGTAAGTGTAGCCCCCCAGGGACAGGAAGTGTGTTATTTGCAGGATTTTTTGTAAAAAAAAAAAAAAAAAAAAATACTGAAGAAAATAAACAAATGCAACCACCACATCTAGGGACTGGTAAGCTACAATATAGTACAGTATATTCTTGTTTTTGGATTTGGATACACGTGCAGCTGAGACTGTTAGGGCCGGTTCACACAGCGGGCGATGCGAGGCGACACGACTCGCCTCGCCTCGCTCCCGCAAGTCGCCCCCGTTCTGTACAATGGAACCGTTCTGAGAGGAGCGACTCGAGTCGCTCCGACTCAGAAAAAAGGTTCCTGTACTACTTCTGGGCGACTTCGGGGGCGACTTGCATTGACTTCTATACAGAAGTCCTCTGCAAGTCGCCGCTGAGGTCGCCGCAGGTCGCGGCGAGGCAAGTCGGAGACGCCTCGCCGCGCCTGCAGTGTGAACCGGCCCTTAGGCTTGCTGGCTTCATTGTATTTAAAAGTCAAAACAAACAATAATCAATAGGGGCACAACAACAGACGGGTCTCTGACTAGCGCAGCATGTGGCCTCCTTCTACTTTACTTTAAGTGACAAATGAATTCCTTGATGTCCCGAGAAACCTGGACAATTATGATCCTTTCTAAAATGTATTTTCATAAATAAAAACATAGAGGAAAAAAAGCAGGCAGAAGGTAAACATGGGTTATTTCAGTGTATTTTAATCCATTTTGGCATTATTTTTCTTCTTAATTCGCTTTTTTCCAGAAACCTTGAAAATAAAATGAATATGGTACTCAACTCTTCCCCACCTCCCCCATGTTTTTTTTTTCCACTTACCTGTAGTTCTATAATGCTCTTTAACCACTTGCCGCCCGCCCTATAGCAAATGGACGGCGGCAAAGTGGTTTCATAATCCTGACCGGACGTCATATGACGTGATCAGGATTATGAGCCGCTGCGCGCCCCCGGGGGCGCGCATCACGGCGATCGTTGTTGCGGGGTGTCAGTCTGACACCCGGCAACTACGATCTCGGTAAAGAGTCTCCGATGGAGACTCTTTACCAGGTGATCAGCCGTGTCCAATCACGGCTGATCACAGTGTAAATAGGAAAAGCCGGTGATCGACCTTTCCTCACTCTGACAGACGCGAGTAGAGGAGAGCCGATCGGCTGCTCCTCTGACAGGGGGGGTCTGTGCTGATCGATTATCAGCACAGCCCCCCCGAGGATGCCCACACTGGACCACCAGGGACGCCACCAGACCACCAGGGATGCCAAGGACAAGGTATGCCACCCTAGACCACCAGGGATTCTAGTCAGTGCCACAATGGATGCCAATCAGTGCCCATAATGGATGCCAATCAGTGCCCACAATGGGCATCACTGATTGGCATGCATTATTGATTGGCACCCATTAGTGCAATATATTATAATACAATGCCGCCTATCAGTTCCCATCTGTGCCGCCTATCAGTGCCTACCCATGCCCACCTGTGCCGCCTACCCATGCCCACCTGTGCCGTCTACCCATGCCCACCTGTGCCATCTACCCATGCCCACCTGTGCCGCCTACCCATGCCCACCTGTGCCGCCTACCCATGCCCACCTGTGCCGCCTAACCCATGCCCACCTATGCCACTTATCCATGCCCATTCATGCCAATCCGTGCCAATTTGTGCCACCTATCAGTGCCCATCCGTGTCGCCCATCAGTGCCACCCATCAGTGCCGCCTATCAGTGCCACATATCGGTGTCCATCAATGCCACCTCATCAGTGCCACTTCATTGGTGCCACCTCATCGGTGCCCATCAGTGCCGCCTTATCATTGCCCATCAATGTAGCCCCATCAGTGCCCATCAGTGAAGGAGAAAACTTACTTATTTGCAAAGTTTTGAAACTGAAACAAAAAAAAACATTTTTTTTTTCAAAATTTTCGGTATTTTTTTATTTGTTTAGCAAAAAATAAAAACCGTAGAGGTGATCAAATACCACCAAAAGAAAGCTCTATTTGTGGGAAAAAGATACAAATTTCATTTGGGTACAGTGTAGCATGACCGCGCAATTGTCATTCAAAGTACGACAGCGCTGAAAGCTCAAAATTGGTCTGGGCAGGAAGGTGTTTAAGTGCCCGGTATTGAAGTGGTTAAAGAACATACTTTCCCGCACAGTGAATCCAGCATTGTCCCACTGCATTGTCTACAGCCTTGGCCAAAAGTTTTGAGATCGACACAAATATTCATTTTCACAAAGTCTGCCACTTCAGTGTTTTTAGATCTTTTTGTCAGATGTTACTATGGTATACTGACGTATAATTACAAGTGTCAAAGGCTTTTATTGACAATTACATCAAGTTTATATGAAGAGTCAATATTTGCAGTGTTGACCCATCTTTTTCAAGACCTCTGCAACTCACCCTGGGATACTGTCAATCAGCTTCTGGGCCACATCCTGAATGATGGCAGTCCATTCTTGCATAATCAATGCTTGGAGATTGTCAAAATATGTGGGTTTTTTGTGTTCACCCACCTCTTGAGGATTGACCACAAGTTCTCAATGGGATTAAAGTCTGGGGAGTTTCCTGGCAATGGACCCAAAATTTAGATTTTGTTCCTCAAGCCACTTGGTTATCACTTTTGCTTTATGACGAGGTGCTCCATCATGCTGGAAAAGGCATTGTTCATCACCAAACTTTCTTGGATAGTTGGGAGAAGTTGATCTCAGAGGATGTTTTTGTACCATTCTTTATTCATGGCTGTGTTCCTAGGCAAAATTGTGAGCAAGCCCACACATGAATGGTCTCAGGAAGCTTTACTGTTGCCATGACGCAGGACTGATGGTAGCGCTCACGTTTTCTTCTCCGCACAAGTTTTTTTCCTGAATGGCTGACGCAATTGGAAAACAGGATTCATCAGAGATAATTAGTTTACCCCAGTCTTCAGCAGTCCAACCCCTTTAAATTTTGCAGAATATCAGTCTGTCCCTGCTGTTTTTCCTGGAGAGAATTAGCTTCTTTGCTGCCCTTCTTGACACCAGGCTAACCTCCAAAAGTTTTCGACTCTGGTGGTGCCCTGATCCTGCAGCTGAATCAACTGTAGGAGATGGTCCTGGTGCTTGCTGAACTTTATTGGGCGCCCTGAAGCCTTCTTCAAAAATGCAGTGGAAATGTTTTTTATGGGATTAAGTTCATTTTCATGGCAAAGAGGGACTTTGCAATTGTAATTTATCAGTGCACTTTTGATAACATTCTGGAGTATATGTAAATTGCCACCATAAAAACTGAGGCAGCAGACTTTGTGAAAATTACTATTTGTATCATTCTCAAAACTTTTGGCCATAGATGTACTGTTCGTGTGCAACAAATTGAATCCCGTGCCCTCATCTCGGTCCTGTTAAGTTTGCTGCCTCTTCCAGGTGCAGGCAGACAGCTCTGATCATAAAAATAAAAGGATAGGGCGCGCTATGGAATTTGTTTGACAGAAAGTATATGTAATATAATATAATGTAGGTAAGAGCAGCCTCTATTTTGTTTCCGTCCTAATGGATGGAACAATAAGAAAAGTGGGGTAGAAAAAATAGATATGGCGCTATACCTTTTTGGACTCACTAAATTTAAATATCATAGAAATGTACAGATTTTTCAGCTTGCTGGCTAATGGTTTTAAACTCTAAAGAATCCTGGATGAACCAAAATGTACTGGTATGATAAACCCAATAAATAATGTATCAATCAATATTAAATTGTACATACAAAAAATTAAATACATATAAATATAAATTTTCCAGCGTGCTGGTTAATAAATGAAAAAATATGAAAATAGGGTGAAAATAGGAGTTGGAATAAAATATATATATATATAAATGTGAATTACACAATAAATAATGCTATGTATGCTAAACTCAGTCTATAATCAACAGTGAAACTTCTTTAAAAATATACTAAAAATATATATACTAAAAAACCCAATGTGCCTGTGACTATGGTGATGGCGTAACCAAAAACTTTGGTATACAAATTCAATCAAATAACCATAAAGTAAAAACCAAAAAAATTCAAATTTGTACAATTGTAAAACACAAAAAAATGAATGAAATATGAAAAGTGCAACAAATATATACACACTGTGTTAGATTTCAAAAAATTCCCAATTGTAAATATGAAAATTGGGAAAAAACAAGAAAAATTAAAGATATTAGTCCATGATATAAAAATGTAAAAAATGTAAAAATTATATAAGAAATAGAGGTTTAGTCCATAATATGAAAAATGGAAATTAGATAGTGGAAGAAGAGAGATTTTCTATGTATAGAAGAAGAATGGAGGGAGTAACTTCGCTTATCCGTTCGTGTTTATGAATTTTTGCTCTCACCAGAAATACGACCCCGTCCGGGGTGGATCAGCCTCCACAGTATAAGCCACTGTGTCGCTTCTTGGGCTGTCTTTGCTGGAGTGCTGGGGAGATCCCTCGTTCTTCCGTGGGGATGTTGTACCTTGGCTCTTCCTGCTGGGTACTGCACTGTAGGGGTTCTTTGTCTCCCCCTACAGTGCAGTGCCCAGCAGGAAGAGCCAAGGTACAACATCCCCACGGAAGAACGAGGGATCTCCCCAGCACTCCAGCAAAGACAGCCCAAGAAGCGACACAGTGGCTTATACTGTGGAGGCTGATCCACCCCGGACGGGGTCGTATTTCTGGTGAGAGCAAAATTCATAAACACGAACGGATAAGCGAAGTTACTCCCTCCATTCTTCTTCTATACATAGAAAATCTCTCTTCTTCCACTATCTAATTTCCATTTTTCATATTATGGACTAAACCTCTATTTCTTATATAATTTTTACATTTTTTACATTTTTATATCATGGACTAATATCTTTAATTTTTCTTGTTTTTTCCCAATTTTCATATTTACAATTGGGAATTTTTTGAAATCTAACACAGTGTGTATATATTTGTTGCACTTTTCATATTTCATTCATTTTTTTGTGTTTTACAATTGTACAAATTTGAATTTTTTTGGTTTTTACTTTATGGTTATTTGATTGAATTTGTATACCAAAGTTTTTGGTTACGCCATCACCATAGTCACAGGCACATTGGGTTTTTTAGTATATATATTTTTAAAGAAGTTTCACTGTTGATTATAGACTGAGTTTAGCATACATAGCATTATTTATTGTGTAATTCACATTTATATATATATATATATTTTATTCCAACTCCTATTTTCACCCTATTTTCATATTTTTTCATTTATTAACCAGCACGCTGGAAAATTTATATTTATATGTATTTTATTTTTTGTATGTACAATTTAATATTGATTGATACATTATTTATTGGGTTTATCATACCAGTACATTTTGGTTCATCCAGGATTCTTTAGAGTTTAAAACCATTAGCCAGCAAGCTGAAAAATCTGTACATTTCTATGATATTTAAATTTAGTGAGTCCAAAAAGGTATAGCGCCATATCTATTTTTTCTACCCCACTTTTCAGACAGCTCTGATCGCTCTGTGTGCTGATCCCAGAGATCTCAGAAGGCTGTGGGACAAGGCACACCTCATTCTGATGCAGGCTAGAATGGTGGCATGGGGTGTGCTAAAAAAAAAACAGGAAAAAAAATCCTACAGTTCTGCTTGGGGAAAGGGCCAAGGGGGAGTGTTGAAGCAGAAGTAACTCCCTTTTGTAAGTTAAGTTATGCTTTAACCAGTTCCCGACCAGCGCATGCAGATGTACGTTGGCAGAATGGCGTACAGGTACGTCCAATCTTTAATGCCGCCCTGCCGCCGGCGGTGCGCTCGCGTGCTGGTCAGGACCCCCGTGAGTCCGGTCTCAGGTCCCGTGGATTCAATCGCCGTGGGCATACCCGCGATCGTCTCACGGGGCGGCTGAACGGAGAGATGCCGTTGTAAACAGCATCTCCCCGTTCTGCCTAGCAACTAGTGATGCTGATCTCTGCTCCATATGATTGGAGCAGAGATCAGTGTTCACTAAATGAAAGCCCAGCCCCCAACAGTTAGTAACACACCTCTAGGAACTCCTTATCCCTACACTGCCACCCACTGGTTAACCCATTCGCTGCCAGTGTCATTTACACAGGAATCACTGCATTTATAAAGCAGTGATTGCTGTATAAATGACAACGGTCCCAAAAATGTGTCAAAAATGTCCGATGTGTCCGCCATAATGTCGCAGTCACAATAAAAATCGCTGATCGCCGCCATTACTAGTAAAAAAAATTTTATAAAAATGCCATAAAACTATCCCTTAAACGCTATAACTTTTGCGCAAACCAATCAATAATCGCTTATTGTGATTTTTATTTTTACCAAAAATATGTAGAAGAATACGTATCGGCCTAAACTGAGGGAAAACATTTTTTTTATATATTTTTGGGGATATTTATCATAACAAAAAGTAAAAAATAATGCGTTTTTTTTCAAAATTGTTGCTCTATTTTTGTTTATAGCGCAAAAAATAAAAACCGCAGAGGTGATCAAATACCACCAAAAGAAAGCTCTATTTGTGGGGAAAAAGGATGTTAATTTTGTTTGGGAGCCACGTCGCACGACCGTGCAATTGTCAGTTAAAGCGACGCAGTGCCGAATCGCAAAAAGCGGTCTGGTCTTTGGCCAGCAAAATGGTTCGGGGCTGAAGTGGTTAAAACCAATTTAAAAAGTGGGAATTTTTTTTTAAATATAATGTACAGCATGGTGTAGCTTTAAAAATGCAAAGGAAAATAAATATACTGTTATAGATGAAATATTTATTAAATATAATAAATATTTAAAATGTCAGTCAATACAAAGGTGGAGGTACAGTTCCTGACACAAGAACACAGCATTCAACAAAAAGTAGCTCACGTTAAGATGTTATGGTAATAATATACCTCTGCAATGAAATACGGTGATATTAGAGGTAACAGAGGAGCACTATGATTATATATAAACACAAGCCACCAGGCTGAGCACTTCCATAAAAGACAAGTAATAGTTTTATTTTACAGTCAGACCTCATGCATGCTGCAGCCGTCAAACAAACACTTTACAGCCTCAGAAGTCATATTCCATGACTGTGACCTCAGAGCCTGTGTCGATCATGGCCTCCGATTTCACGGAACCTTGTGCTGATGGTCCAGGGAGTCATCCCTCTGCCTTGGGACCCACTAGTTTAATGGTGGTCTGCAGGTACTTTTTTATTCAGGCCAGCCACAGTTCCTGGCTACATGTCCAAAGCGGCCTCACTGCCAGCACTTCCAGTCCTCCTCCGGGTCCCTCCACAAGGTCTCACCCCTTACAACATCCTTTGTTTCAAGGAAACCCCTTAAAGCTTCTTGTATGCCCAACAGGGAGAATGGAGCTAAGGTCTTCTCTTTCATTTGTAACAGTTCATGCCTTTTCTTCACCTCCATAGTTGCTTCTGTATCTTTCTGTTCCCACCCAACCATGTCCACTACAGTATAATTAAATGTAAGGCTGGATTGCACTTTGATCCACTCTTGTATAGCCCTCCTGACTGGCCCAGCTCTCATTCCTACCTCAAACTGATCCCTCAGTAGATGGTCAGGGTGGATATACATGCACAACCGTGTAGTACCCCTCCTCAAGAAGGCACATGTACAGTCATGCTAACGAATCTAAATGATTCAGAGAAGGATTGAGAAAAAGTGCTGTGGTCAGATGAGACCAAAATGTAGCTCTTTGGCATTTACTCAACTCGCCGTGTTTGAAGGAAGAAAAATGCTAACTATGACCCCAAGAACACCATCCCTACAGTCAAGCATGGAGGTGGAAACATGATGCTTTGCAGCTGTTTCTCTTCTAAACATACAGGCCGACTTTGCCGTTTTGAGGTGCCAATAGATGGGGCCATGTATTGTAAAATCTTGGATGAGAACCTTCTTCTCTCAGCCAGAACACCAAAGATGGGTCGTGGAAGGATCTTCCAATATGACAATGACACAAAACATACTGCCAAGGCAACAAAGGAGTGGCTCAAGAAAAACACATTAGGTCATGGAGTGGCTTAGCCAGTCTCCAGACCTTAAACCTATAGAAAATTTATGGAGGGAGCTGAAACTTTCCAAGAGACAGCCAAAAAACCTTAAGGATTTAGAGAAGATCTGTAAAGAAGAGTGGACCAAAATCCCTCCTGAGATGTGTGCAAACCTAGTAACCAACTATAAGAAACATCTTACCTCTGTGCTTGCCAACAAGGGTCTCTCCACCAAGTACGAAGTTATGTTTTGCTTGGGAATCAAATACTTATTTTAGGCTGGATTCACACTATTGTGAATTGGATGCGGGACTTACTGCATCCAATTCGCATGTCAGGAGATTATGACCGGCTCTCTATGGAACCGGTTTAAACATCTCCACAGCAAATTGCACAGGAATCCGGTGCCTCTTCTGGTCCGTTTCAGGTCCAAATTCAGCCAAAATTCGACTGAAATTGGACCTGAAACATGAACAGGGGTGCACCCGTGCAGCAGTGTGAACCCAGCCTTACTGAACTGCAACTTAATTTATAGAATTTGTTTTATGTGTTTTTTTCTGGATTTTTGGTTGATATTCTGTATATATCATTTTAATTATACCTATGATAAAAATTATAGACCCTTCACTTCTTTGTAAATGGGCAAACTTACAAAATCTGCAGGCGTTCACAAAATTATTTACCCCACTATAAGTATGAGTTTTATAAATCAAAAGTCCCACATGGTTACTGTCTTCTCTTTGGCCTACTGCTATATAAGGGATGTGGTAGGCTTAACAAGACTGGCCTCCATACTCCTTAAAAATAAAAAACTCTGCAGTTAAAGCTGTAGTAAACACCGCTTTATGATTTTTTTTTTGTAGGTAAAACTAATATCTCCTAAACGTGCACTGTGTAGGAGATACCTTTTTTGGCAGCAGGTATATCACCGGCGCATGCACTCTAAAGGAATGAAGCATGCACGGGAGTGACTTCATCGTGGCTTGGCCATTCAAGCTGCTGGACCCCCACAAACCTAGAAGGAAAGATTGGGTGAGGATGGGAGCCCTGTCAGCAGTAACAGTTTAAAACCATTTTAAAATGTTGACTTCAATGATGTTTCCTGGTAATCTAAACATCTAACTTCACATTTTCACATCTAATGCCGCGTACACACGACTGGACTTTTCGTCGGACTAGGTCAGATGGTCTTCCCGACTGACTTTCTGAATGAAACATACTTGGCCACACACGATCGGTCTAAGTCTGTTCGTATTGAACGTGGTGGACTAAACAAGGAAGTTCAATAGCCAGTAGCCAATAGCTGCCCTTGTGTCATATTTGGTCCGTCGGACTAGCATACAGACAAACAGATTTCCCGATTTTTAGTCCGTCGGATAGATTTGAAACATGTTTTATTTCTAGGTCCGTCTGACTTTTGTGGAAAAAAGTCAGCTGGAGCCCACACACGATCGAATTGTTTGACAGATTCTGTTCAGCCGGACCAAGTCTGCTGGAAAGTCCAATCGTGTGTATGCGGCATTAATTGTTGCCTAACACTCAAGAACTCCAATGACATTCAGTAGATCTAAATATTAAGGTAGAGGGCTCTTAAGAAGATCTAATCTTTCCCAAATGTTCAGAAAATTCTGTATGTGGATAGAATGATATATACTACGCAGTAATGAAAGCGTAGTTTGAAATATACTGTATGTATAAGTCTGTATTTCTATGCATAGATAAGGGTTAAATGTTTTTAGTCCACTCACTCTGACTATAGTAATCCCCTCTCTGCATATTTGGTCTTGAAAGTTACAATAGCAGAAGGCAAATATGTTTTTCTTAACGCATACCTTTTCCGGAAATGTGCTTGTAGATGTTGCTTCTACAAATCTCATTTCCTGTGCACCTGCATTTTTGTTAGTAAAATGTACAGTCTACACAACATAATTTACTTGTGAAACTACAGTCAGAGGGTCGTCTGTATCTGTATTTGTATCTTCATGTTTTCCTGCCCACCCAAAATTTATATTTTAGTCTTTGATAGCTGCCGGTGAGTATAGTAACCCACTGTTTAATGCCGCGTACACACGAGAGGACTTATGTCCGACAGACCTCCAAAGGAGTTCCGCCGGAGTTCCGACGGAGTTCTGGCGGACTTTTCGACCGAACGGACTTGGACACACACCATCACACCAAACTCCGACGGAGTCGAACGTGATGACGTACGACTGGATTCGAATAAGGAAGTTCATAGCCAGTAGCCAATAGCTGCCCTAGCGTCGGTTTTAGTCCGTCGGAGTAGCATACACACGAGCGGATTTTTCGAAGGGGACCGGGTCCGGCGGAGTTCCGTCGGGAAAATTTGAAGCATGCTTCATTTCTAAAGTCCGTCAGACTTTGGCGAATCAAAAGTCCGTTGCAGCCCACACACGATCGAATAGTCTGACGGACTCAGTCCGTCGGAGTTTGGATGTTGAAAAGTCCGCTCGTGTGTACGGGGCATTAGTCCTCCTCATTGAAAATGTGCCCTCCACCACCTCTCTGACCATGTCTCTTGGGCCCCCCCTTTATTACTTCTCATTAGTGTCCACCTGTGTTATAGGAGTCCTTTCAGCTCTCTCATAAAGGGGAGTTTGTCTCCCATGGTTGGGCTTTCATTCTAATGCCCCGTACACACGAGCGGACTTTTCAACATCCAAACTCCGACGGACTGAGTCCGTCAGACTATTCGATCGTGTGTGGGCTGCAACGGACTTTTGATTCGCCAAAGTCTGACGGACTTTAGAAATGAAGCATGCTTCAAATTTTCCCGACGGAACTCCGCCGGACCCGGTCCCCTTCGAAAAATCCGCTCGTGTGTATGCTACTCCGACGGACTAAAACCGACGCTAGGGCAGCTATTGGCTACTGGCTATGAACTTCCTTATTCGAATCCAGTCGTACGTCATCACGTTCGACTCCGTCGGAGTTTGGTGTGATGGTGTGTGTCCAAGTCCGTTCGGTCGAAAAGTCCGCCAGAACTCCGTCGGAACTCCGGCGGAACTCCTTTGGAGGTCTGTCGGACATAAGTCCTCTCGTGTGTACGGGGCATTATACTAGTGTAGGACCCGCCGATAATGGGGTACTTTAATGGGCTTAGCACTATATGACCATACAGTGTGACCAAATCCCCATATTTTTGAATATGTTCAGGTGTTTTTAAATAGCCTTGCAGGATTTAAATGTAATTGTTGTATGTGTGCGCTGTAATCGATTTTTTGTTCTGTTTGCTGTCTTATAGCAGCACTACCTTGAATGTAAATGCATTTTTAGGGTGTGCCCACCCACCCCAAGTCTGTTGTTTGTCTGTTGTTTCTACTATCTAGGCTGTGACCCCCAAGAACCTGAACAAGCACCCTCCCCATATGCACACTGGAAAAAAGAATTAGGCAATTCTCAGGATGGGTTTCATGATGCTGATAACAGTAGACTATGCCTGCACAATATTTACTATTCACTTGTAGCCTCCATCGGAAGCCCATGTGACAAGGCGACAATGTCGTGGGCACAACTGGAAAGCAGGGATAGAATATTTTCACGATATAACAGGAAGTGCCTGACAATGGACCCTCGTGGCAGGATGACTGGATACTATTTTAAAATCTAACTCCAGACCTCCCGTGACCTTAAATAGTTTGTTTGGACCAAGCTGATCCAAACAAACTATTTGCTTCACTAATAGATGTGCCTACTGGAGGCTCTGTATAATAAGGTGACCAGAATTTTTAAATGAAATCTGGGGACATATTTTTTTTTTACTAGTAATGGCAGCAATTAGCAACTCTCTGCCCGTCGCAGCCGCCTCACAGCCTGCAAAGTCTTACTCTCGGGACCCAGGCTACTACTGGGTGGGGAGCGGAGGAAGGTCACTCGGCCAGCCAAGGCAAGGAGATGGGGTAGGTGGCTGGCTGGAACTTGAGCCAATGCAGAAGAATATAAATATTCTCTCCGCTCTGACCAGCACATGATCATCAGAAAGGGGCAGAGATAATGAAAAAAATACACCCCCACCCCTTTAACTAGTAGGAGCGGCAGAGCGGGGGGGGGGGGGTTGTAATTCAGATTTTTTTTTTTTTATTCTGAACTGACTGTCTTTGAAATTGCCCCGACCCCTGTTCAAATCCAATCCGGAGACAAAATTGGGGACAGACTTGGTTCGAGGACCGTGTCCTCAATCCGGGGACTGTCCCCAGAAACCGGGGATTAGAACGATTAGAAAATCAAACAAACTTTCTTAGAACATTCTTTTCCTATGAATTTTCGTGCAAAAGTCTACCCATCAATGGCCAGCTTTATCTTCACATTCAATGATGGTAAACAAGACAAATAGAGAGGGTGAATCTCCCTAACGGGGCCACAGACAGCAATAAAAAAAAACGAATTGGTGTTCTAATCCTTCTCTACTCTATCCAAAACGTAAAAAGAAAATTTTTACCTTCCGTTATACTTTAAAGCTTACCATAGATGGACAGATTTCCCTCAGTCAGCCCCTGGACTGAACAAGAGAAAATCAATTGATTCCCCCATCCCCCATCCACCATCCACTATAGCTGGCCATACTAGAAGAATTTAATTGGACAACAGTTTCAGAAATAAATTGTTTTTATTTTTTGTTTTTAAGGAGCAGGTGGATTTTTTTTTTCTAAAACAAATTCCTAACAGTGCATTTGGTTTTTGTTCAGAAAATTATATTCGTTACATTACATAAATTTAATCTTATAATCAAGTACTTTTGAATGATATTTGTCACATAATTGAATGTATTGAGAATTTTTGGATGGATGTTTGTACGAATATTCGAGCAAACATTCATTAGAAAAACCACTTGTGTGTGGCCAGCTTTATAGACATATGGTATAAATTTAATGGCCAGATTTCCTTCAATCAGCCTGTGGGCTAAACAAGAGAAAAACTGAAAATTTCCTATCAAATACTGACTGTAATTTTACTTTCCTGATAGGCTCCATAGCAGCATACGTGTGGGTTGGCCACCCCTCCATAACTACCCTATAGGACACCTCTCCCTTACATTTTTGCTCTGGGCTACCAGCCATGTTCCATAACTAGCCTACTCCAGGCACTGGGAGGGGACTCCTGCTGCCATGGAGCCTATCAGGAAAGGAAAGTTACCATTAGTATTTGATAGGAAATTTTCCGTTTTCCTGACAGGCTCCATGGCAGCATACGTGTTGGAAATAACTCGCCATATACACCCGGGTGGGCAAATGCTGAGCAAAGAAACCAAATTTATTTAACACCAACAACCGACAGTACTTGCAAACCAAAATTAACAGATGATAAGGCAGCTGGTTCAACACAGTAGTGAGACACAAATGTGTTGATAGAAGACCAGGAAGCTGCTCTACAGATTATTTCGGGAGCGACATGTTGAGAAGCTGCCCAAGAGGTTGAGATGCTCAGAGTTGAGTGTGCTGTCACTGCTTCTGGAGGAGCCAAGCCCTTCAGCCCTTTGAATGGTCTGTGCGATCCATGCAGCAATGGATCTAGCCAAAGCCCGCATTCCTTTGTTTTTTCCGTGGAAAGGGATGAAAAGAAAATCTGATTGTCTAAAGGGAACCATGACTTCCAGGTATTGTTTCAGAGTGTGCCCCACATCAAGGGGATGGACATCTTGAATTTCCATTAACCTAAAGGTGGGAAGCACAATTTCTTGATTTTCATGGAAAATTGTGGTCACTTTAGGGTTTGACCCACAATGGGAATTAACACTGCTCTGTCTGGAAAAAAGTTAGAAAAGGCTCCTTCGAACCCATGTTTCTGATTTTAGACACTCTTTTTGCTGAAGTAACAGCCACCAGGAAAGTGGTCTTGAGTGTAAGATCTTTCACTGAGAGAGGCTTGCAGGCTTCCTCTAAGGCCTAAGCCTGATAGCACCTTTAAAGAACTGGCGAACAAGGGAGTGATTTGCCATAAAACTCCTGTGAATGTCGAGATGGCCGATACTTGCACATGTAGTGAGCTCACTGCTAGGAACAGGTCTAGACCTGATTGTAGGAAGCTAAGAATGTCCTGGACTGCCAGAGCGTCACAAGGGTTAGGCCTGGAAGACATGTGGCTTTTCCTTCTGGCATTAAGGAGGGTCGGAATGCCCTCTTCTGGACAACCTGGAGCCTTGAGCCTTCCCCACTCAAGAACCAAACCCTGAAGTGCAGGTGAGAAGGACAGTGGTGCAGAGTTATGCCCTGAGATAGTAGGTCCGGCCTGAGTGGCAGGGGAATTGAGTCCCGATAACTGAGGTGTGTCAAGAGAGGAAACCATGGCCTGTTGGGCCAAAAAGGAATTACTGCTATGACTTCCATCTTCATCCGTTCTGAGCCTTCGGAGAAACTGGAGTATCACCGGCACCGGAGGAAAGACGTAAGCCTTGTGGAACCTCCACTGGTCCACGAGAGCATCTATCCCATATGCCTGAGGGTCTCGGAACCTCCAGTAGTACTTGCCCAACTTGCAGTTGCACGGGGATGCAAAGAGGTCGACTTCTGGAGACGCCCCCAGGGTCACGAGCCATTCGAACACCTCTTTGTGGAGAGACCACTCATTGTTGTTCATCTGAACATGAGAAAGGAAGTCCGCCTGTACATTCTGGATCCCAGGTATGTAGACTACTGAGATGTTGGACAAGTTCCTCTGAGCCCAGCTCATGATTGGCTTCACATCCTGTAGCAGGGACCAGCTTTGGGTTCCACCCTCCCTCCTTATGTAGGCCACCGTGGTTGTATTGTCCAAACTGAGCATCACTGAGGAGTTCTTTGTTAGATGATGGAATGCAAGAAGCGCCTGAAAGGCAGCCCGCAGTTCCAGGATGTTGGACACAATCCCGAGAGAAGGGGAGTTCCATCTGCCCTGTGCTACTTCTGTTGCTGGCATCTGTGGTTATCAAGACCCATGTGATGTGAATGATCTAGGGGCAATTGCAAACTCTTGAAGGGTGGAGATGACCAGGCTCCTGTGCTCTAAAAGTTGACCTTTGTCTTGAGCTAGGAGAAGGAGGTCGTCTAGGTAGTGATGAAGACGAACCCTTTTGACTCAGAGCAAAGCCACAATAGCTAACAAGACCTTGGAAAAGACACAAGGTTATGTTGTTAGACCAAAGGGGAGACAAGTGAATTGTAAGTGCTGTTTTCCTACTGCAAAGCATAGAAATAGTTGAAAGTCCGCTGCCACCGGAACGTGGAAGTAGGCATCTTTCAGATTGATCAACACCAACCAGTCTCCTGGATGGACCGACTGCTGGATCGTAAGTAAAGACTTCATCTTTAATTTTTATTTTTTTGGATGAAGTGGTTGAGATGGGTCAAATCTATGACCAGTCTCCATGTGCCGTTCTTTTTCTGTACCATGAACAGAGGAGAATACATGCCCTTGCCTCGTTCACCATCCGAAACAGGAATGGCTGTGCCTTTCTCCAAAAAACAGCTTACGTAGGCTAATAGGATCTGCTATTTTTTCTTCTGAATGTGGAAGAGTCATAAGAATGAATCTGAGCCTGGGGGTGCTGCTGAAGACCCAGGTGTGACCTGAAGAGATCGTTTTGACGGTCCAGAAGTCCTGGATTGATGCCTCCCAGACACGCCAATAACGGAGAAGACGAGCCCCCACCTGGCATGCCTGAGCGGGCCGAATCTCAAAAAGAGTAATGCTGCGTACACACAACCGGACTTTCTGGCAGAAAAGGTACGACGGTCTTCACGGCTGAATTCCAATGGAATTCGTACCGAATGGACTTGCCCCCACACGAACGGACCAAAGTCTGTTAATTTTGAACGTGATGACATACGATGGGACTAGAAAAGGAAGTTCAATAGCCAGTACCCAATAGCTGCCCTTGCGTTGTATTTGGTTCGTCGGACCAGCATACAGACGAACGGTTTTCCCAATAGAAATTGATTCGGTCGGACAGGTTTGAAACATGTTCTATTTCTAGGTCCGTCTGAATTTTTGAAGAAAAAAGTCAGATGAAGCCCATACACGATAATAATATCCAACGGAATGATTCCGTCTGACCTTTTCTGCCGGAAAGTCCGGTCATGTGTATGCGGCATTAGTGGAATCCCGGTTGCCGGAAGAACCATACCTTGCGGGTTTCTTAAATGAAAACTGCCTGGCTTTCCAGGATCTTGTAAACTCGCGGCCAGGCCTATAACGTGCGCCTCTCTTGCGCAATCAGTATTGACTTTTCGGAAGAGTGAGTCTCTGGCTCTGTAAGCACCGATCCTGAGGGAGAAAACGATGGGACTAGAAAAAGGGAGTTCAATAGCCAGTAGGCAATAGCTGCCCTTGCGTTGTTTTTAGTCCGTTAGAACAGCATACAGATGATCGGTTTTCTCTATAATAACTGGTTCCGGCGGAAAGATTTGAAACATATTCTATTTCTAGGTCCATCATAATTTTAGAAAGAAAAAGTCAGATGAAGCCCACACATGATCGGAATGTCCGACAGAATGATTCCATCAAACCTTTTCTGTCGGAAAGTCCGGTCATGTGTACAGGGCATAAAGGGATACAGCTTCAGAATATTAGACTGCATGGAACTACTCTTGTCCATTTTGCCCCATTCGTCAGAGATGATGTCACCTACTTCAATGATTGATCTTTTTTTTGCATGCTAGTCCCCATATAGAAAATAAAGAGGTTAATAAAGTTACGAAAATTCTCGTATGACAGAATAAAAATTTGGAAGTGAGGTAATTTTATTGTAGTATATTTTTGGATGAAAACGATACTGATTAAACAAAAATCGTACGAGAAAAGTATCCGTGCTTGTCCCTTTGGTAAATTTCAGACGAACTGTCGTGATCGGCTCTCGAAAGCTGTGTACTAATGATCAGATTATCATACCAACGTTTCGAAAATAGTAATCATGGTTGTTGTTTTTTACTGCAGTGACAGGAGAATTTGATGGAGCAGGATGGAAATCTTGAACAAATTTCTGTGGTTTTTTTTTTTTAGGAAAGTTACAATCATTCAAAAATGTAACCTTAAAGCGGTAGTAAAGTCTTTTTTTTTTTTCACTTTTACTTACAGGTAAGCCTATAATAAGGCTTACCTGTAGGTAAAAAAAAAATCTCCTAAACCTGTAGGGTTTAGGAGATATTCCTCTGGCAACGAACCGCTGATTGCAGCAATGCATGCACACAGGGGATTCTCGGCTGGAAGCCCGGCAGACGCCAGACCCTGCCGGAAAAATCTCCCGCACGCATGCTCGGGAGTGACGATGTCGCGGCTCCGGCCACTCACAGCCCCGGAGCCCCGATATCCAGAGGACACGCCGAGGGAACATGTCAGCTCCCTCGGCGTCTGTCGGGCGAGATGTCGGGGCCTCGTTCTAAGGTAAGTATTTCATAATGAGGTAGTATGCGGTGCATACTACCTCATTATGCCTTTTCCCTTGCAGGTATGAATTTTTTTTTTTTTTCAGCGGGTTTATTACCCCTTTAAAGTAGAACAAAATACTACCACAATATACCTTCACATATGCTGTTGCAATGTGCAGGTAATGCCCCATTGATACTTCTTATCTACATAATCAGTCAACAGTTACTAGCTACATCAGTTATTTATGGTTTGGCTTTTGGCCGCAATTGTTACGCCACTTGCCGTTTTGTTCATTGGTACATATATAGTTTTACTGCCATGCATTTTATCTCATTACATGCTATCTTGTTGTTATTTCCTGATACGCTGAACATCATTTTTCGGCTGTTTGATGGCTAATCTCAGTACCTTTTTGTCATGGAAAGTGAGGAGTCTGGGTACCCCCCACAAGCGTTCCCAAGTGTTTACCATGATATTTAAATCCAATGCTCACCTGATATGTCTTCAGGAGATGCATTTGACTCCTGAACATATTGATCACCTCAAGAAGCCTTGGCTGCAGTGGACGGGCCATTCCTGTCATTCCTGTCATTCCTCTTATTCTAGGGGGTATCAGTATTGGTGCACCGCTCGATCTCATGGGAGTATGTGAAGGTTCAGGCAGACCCCCATGGGAGTTATGTCTTTATCCGGGCACAGCTACATTGTCAGGGAAATATGCGCATCCCTATGCGCAATTCCGCAAGGTTAGTGAACCAGCATAGACAAGGTCGCACTAACGTGCATCAGCGCACGTGGATTTGCAATGTCTCTACTAGACGAGCGCCTGACACCATGATCGGGTGAGCGCCCATGAGCAACAATGCCACGGTCATGCGAACGTGCGTCCGCAATATCGCGCGCACGACGTGACACAGGCGCCTTGTCTATTTAAACATTCCACTAACAGTTCTACATCGCTGGATTATCATCAGATTTCCCTGTATACCTGTGCTTGTGATTCCTGTTACCTGATCTCCTGTGCACAGACCCGGCTTGTTTGACCTGCTCCTTCTTACCTCCTGGCTCTACCTACCGGCTTACATCTGACTTCTCCCTGCCTGCTTCCTGTATCTGACTCCGGCTTGGCTACCGGACTCCTTGTGTTCCTGTCTCTTGTTCTTGGACTTGTGGCTCTGATCTTGGACTGTCTTACCGTGTATGACCCTTGGACTGGCTTCTGACTCTGCTACTGGACTTCCATTGGTCCCTATCCTCTGGACATCTTAAGCACGACTGCCTCCAGTGACTTTGCTCTACCTAGTTCCCTGCATCAGCTAGTAACATCTGCTACTACCAGACAACCCGTGCTGTGGGCACCGCATCTTCAGGGTTGTGCTGCACTCGGCAGCAAGGGGAGCCCTCCTGGCATCTCGGCCTCCTACCAAGTTCCTGACAGTATAATCCAGCCATGTCAGAGGCCGACAGAGGTGACTCCCCGATGGAGGCTGCTCTTCAACAAATCAAGGCCCTAACCCCAGTCATTCAGAAGCTTCAGGGGGAATACCTCCAGTTGAAGGGATATCTGCAGCACCTTACTGAGTTACCCATTTCCTCTGGTCAAGGCCCGCCTCCAGCTGCTGCTACTATGATTATAACTTCTCCGGAATCACGAGTCCCAGCGCCAGAATGTTTTTGTGGGGATCGAAGGAAATTCAGGTCCTTTAAGAATTCCTGTTACCTGTACATTGCCTTGCAACCACAGACTTTTGCCACTGAAGCAATCAAAGTAGATTTTACCATTTCATTACTAAGCGGTGAACCTCAGACCTGGGCCCGTGGCCTATTGGAACAAAGCAGCCCGGTCATTAACACTGTTGACCAGTTCTTTAAAACCATGGCACAGTTATATGATGATCCCCTACGGGTAGCTATGGCCGCAGCAATCCTGTATTCCCTTTGCCAGGGTCATAGCCACAGGGGCGATTCTATCTCAACATCAGGGCCCCAAGGCATTACTGAATTCCGTGGCTTTTTCGTCATGAAAAATGAGCCCTCCAGAGAGGAACTACGATGTGGGGGATCGGGAACTATTAGCAATTAAAACTGCTCTTCAGGAATGGAGGTATCTCCTGGAAGGTGCCACTCATCCCATGCTAATTTTTATAGACCATAAAAACTTTCACACGGCCAAGACCACGGCTTGAGACCCCAGCAGGCTCGTGGGCTCTATTCTTCTCAAGGTTTAATTTTCATATAACCTATCGCCCAGGGTCAAAGAATGGAAAGCGGATGCTTTATCCCGAACACTCTGGAGGAGATTACACCCAATACAATTTTGTCTCCCCAAAATTTCCTATTAATCCAACCTGATCTAAGATCCTCAATTGAGCAGGCCTCTAGTCAGTGTACTGAAGCAGAAGTCTCCTCCCTGAGAAGCCAGGAAGGGCTTCTATGGCACCAAGACAAGATTTTCATTCCTCAGCAAGCCAAGCTACAGGTGTTGAAGACCTTTCATGACCATCAGCTAGCTGGCCACTTTGGGGTCCGAAAAACAACTGAACTTGTTCAGCGGTCCCTATGGTGGCCCACTCTGAGATCGGACTGTAAGGAATAAGTCAACTCTTGTACAACCTGCCAACAAAACAAGGGATCTAACACCAGATCTTGGGGCTTGTTTAGAGCAATGCCAGTCCCAGAACAACCTTGGAAAAAGATTTCCATGGACTTCATTGTAGAGTTGCCCCCCTCAGAAGAATTTACACCTATCTTGGTAGTAGTAAACCGTCTGTCCAATATGGCACATTTCTTGCCGATGAAGGGTACTCCCTCTGCCTTGGATACAGCAGAGATCTTTATAAAGAAGATTGTCCGATTGCACGGAATACCAGATAACATCGTATCAGATAGAGGGGTACAACTTACCTCTAGGTTTTGGAGAAGCCTCTGCAAATTACTGTCAATTGAGAAATGCTTGTCCACAGCCTATCACCCACAGAGTAACGATCAAACTGAAAGGACCAACCGGATGCTGGAGCAATATCTGCGATGCTTCTGTTCTTTTTCTCGGGATGACTGGATTTCATTGTTACCTTGCGCAGCATTTGCATATAATAACTCTGTGCACGCTTCTACCAACCAATCACCCTTCTGGGCATATTACGGCTTTCATCCTTCATTTTTACCTAACATCATTCCTGAATCCTCAGTTACGGCAGTTCAGGACTTCAGCCAAGCAAACTACCGAATACTCTAGGATACCATGAAGAAGACTCAAGAGGAGTATAAGAAACAATATTATAAGAAAAGAAGAGCTAACCCTACCTTTATGATAGGGGACAAAGTGTGGCTCTCATCGGTAAATCTCAAGTTGCCATGCCCATCTTGGAAATTGGGACCCAAGTTCCTGGATCCTTTTGAGATCAAACGTGAAATTAACCCTGTAACTTTTGAACTTGCCTTGCCTGAGTCTTTTAGATTCCATCCGGTATTTCATGTTTTACTTCTTAAACATGTTATTTCTAGTCCTTTTCCAGGGAGAGAAGAAGTGCCCCCACCTCCGGTCCAGGTTGGAGATGAAACTGAATTCGAAGTGGAATCTATCCTTGACTGTCGCCGGAGAGGTAGGACAATTCAGTTCCTAATTCAGTGGAGGGGGTATTCTGCAGAAGAAAACTCCTGGGAGCCTGCAACTTATGTGCACGCTCCTGGCTTATACGCAGATTCCGCAGCAGTCATCCCGTAAAATGGGCACGTTTAGTCATCTGGAGGCTGCCCCTTGGGGGGGGGGGGGGCACTGTCAGGGAAATAGGTGCATCCCTATGTGCAATTCTGCAAGGTTAGTGAACCAGCAAAGGCACGGTCACGCTAACGTGCATCAGCGCACATGGATGCGCTATGTCTCTGCTAGACGAGCGCCCGGGGCCGCAATCGTTCGGACGCAACAATGCCACGGTCATGCGAACACTCGTACACAATGGAGAGCACGCGACGTGACACAGGCGCCTTGTCTATTTAAACATTCCACTGACAGTGCCGCATCGCTGGATTATCAGCTTTCCCTGTACATACGGGCGGAATTTCCGACAGAAAAAGTCAGACGGGAGCTTTTCATTGTATATTCCGATCGTGTGTATGCCTCATCTGACTTTTTACGTCAAAAATTCTGACGGACCTAGAAAGAGAACATGTTCTAAATTTTTCAGACGGAACAAATTCCTATCGGGAAAACCGCTCGTCTGTATGCTGTTCCGATGTACCAAAAACGAAGCAAGTACGAGACGGAAGCTATTGGCTACTGGCTATTGAACTTCCTTTTTCTAGTCCCATCATACGTGTTGTATGTCACCACGTTCTTGAAAGTTGGACTTTGGTGTGACCATGTGTATGCAAGACAGTTTCACCGGAATTGCGTCAGAATTCCATTGGAGAAACCTTCAGAGTTTATTCTGACGGGAAAAATGCTTGTGTGTACATGGCATAACACATGCAGCAGCTTTTAGCACTGTATGTAGCCACAGGATCATGTCACTGTACAGCAGTGCACTGCTTTGTATTCTTCCACGATGACGTCACATGCGCAGGAGCCCTTGGTATGCCGGACCTTTAGAGCCCATGTGCCGCTGACGTCAGCAGCTGCATACAGGGTGAATATCTCCTAAATGGTGCATGTTTAGGAGATATTCATTTTGCCTACAGGTAAGTCTTATTATAGGCTTACCTGTAGGTAAAAATAACAAAGCGTTTTAATGTGGTGATTTTAGTGCAAGGTTCACTTTAACATCTGATAGCTGCAGGCATTAAAAAAAATCTAAATAAGATAAGCAAAATGATATATAAATGTATAATGCCTAAAATACCGGTGGTTCCGAAGCCCGTATTCAGATCCACAAACACCGAGGCGAGGTATTGAGGAAGTTTACTCTCCAACATCACTGTGCTTGCAGCAAGCTGTATAGTAGAAATTAATATACTAGTTAGTTTAGTAGGCTACAAAACGGAATAAAAGCTTACATTTTTTTGACCTTTTTCTTTTCTTTTTTAACATAACTTTATTGCTATTATTAGGGTGCTGACAAGCCCTTCACATGAGAGTACAGAGCAGGCAACAGGTTCTCTTTATGTAGACATCAGTGCTCTATTATACTTCTAATATCAGCTCTGCACTCTGTTGAAGCTGATTAAGCACAAACTGTACTCAGCTTCTTCCTGGGAAAGAGCAGCAAGGGTTTGACAGCTTTGAACCAGAAAGTGCTCAGAACGGAGCTCTTCCAGGTTCATACTACCCAGGGGAGATCGATGAACAGATGTTCACTAATCTCCTGCCGCTCTCTATCCTGACACCTGCCATAGAGGTCCTGGGCACCCAAAAGGGCCAAGTAAGCCTGAGACACATGGCAAGGGGAAAATAAATGACACATTCATTTAATTCATGTAATAGTGATCAGGAGGCTGTACCTAGGTGCTAGTCAGGAAAAAAAAAGTTTTAAACAAACTTACAGCCGGGTGTTTGCTGTTTATATGCCCCCACCACAATTGGTTCGGCAGTGGCGGTAGCAGCAAAAGGTTTAATGTATAGTGGGTTTTTACACATTTTCTTTATTATAGTCAGGACTAAAAAAAATAACAGGTTTACAAATTCTTTATGGTTTTTCTATTTTTAGAAATTTCCACACTCAATGCAATTTGCAAACACGCTTCCCTGAAATATAATGTGCACCTGTTATATGTATAATGCATGAATCAGCTCTTGGTGCTTTCTGGGAAAATACCATAATGCCTTATTTTCAACTGACCTGGGCATTCCACAGTTCATCTCGCTCCTTTGCCAACCTCCAATGGATATACCCCATTATGGCAATTAATAGGCTTAACATTGTGACGTTGGAGATTAAGGTGAAGGGGAAATATATCACACCATACATGACTGGCAGGTCTATACAGCGTAGTTGGCCAGAGAGTTGATGAAGAGCTGGTACGTACTGTAGAGTGGCATAGGATAGCTGTAAAACACCCCCAACTTATTTGGATCCCTTGGAATGCTATGTACAATGCTATAATGGAAAAAAGAAAAAGATTGTTAATGGAATAATACAAGGGACATTGTGAGTCCCATACAACCACAAACTTACAGCTCTTTTTGGCAAACCATCCTTCCCTCCATAGATGTCCTCCTGCCGTCCCTTTGTCCTAAAAAAGATAACTTCCCGCACCTCCTCGAGTGAACCCTTCTTTCCCCCATGATAGCACCTGTTTAAAGAGCTGCTCCACAATTTCAATTTCCTCCAAAACACATGCACTGCCCCAGCTATTCCATAAATTTACCCCAAGTCCCCTGTCCCCAGCCGGCCTTATCCTCATCTACCATATATGTCCTCTACTAACAGCCTACTCCGCCACTAATACCTTTCTGGACTGCAATCACATCTCCCACCTGCACCATCACAGTCATGACACTACCCTGTGGACTACTGTTTACCATCCATGAACCTAACCTTTCCACCCCCCTTGCCACCCACTTTAAAGTGACCTCTCTTATACCAAAGTTGCACCCCATTATTTTGATTCCCTCTTTGCAAACCGACGTGTCTGTCTTACTCAACCACCTTGTAGGCAGGTGCAGTCACCTTTCTTCATTGCAGGTGTTGCTCTTCTGCAGAGGCACTGCAGTTGGAGTGGAAGTCAGGAGGAACATGGTTCCTCTATGGTTTCCTGGCTCACTGGGGAAGCTGTCCCATTGGATGCTGTCACCCCCATGTGACTCTAGAAGCCATCTTGGGTCAGGCAGAGCCTCCCAGATTTGCTGTGCATTTTTGTGGTAGAGTAGGGACAGGTACCCCACCAAGTTTGGACAGAGCTAGATGCAGGAAAAAGTTCCAGAGGAGGAGGGAAAGCAAAAGACTCACAAATTCTCGGGACATCTGCCTGCTTGGGCACAAGACAGCCAGGCCTCATTCTACCCCCTCTACAGACTTCAGTTCGACTGAATCCTGCTCTCTACACACTGTTGGAACTGTGAGTGTTTCCATGTAGACTGCCTTCCCACTGTTATTTGGGACCTGTTTCTGCATTATTTCAATACAAATTCTTTCATTGCACTGGGACTGAGTGTATTATTGCCACTGCACCATGCTGCACCCCACCTTGAAACGACCCCCCTTAACATCCTCCCCTGCCACTCTACACCAGACATTCAAGAAAGACAAATACTGTTAGAAGAGATCATATGCCGGGAGTAATATTTTGAAGCCCTTTAAAAGGAACCGGGCAGGACAGAATTCTACAAGTTGGCAGTGCTTGTTTTTCAGGATGCAAGCTCTGGGGCCGTCATCATTCCTTCACTATTGTACAAAAAATCTCTACAAAGTGAATAAATAAATCAATCCACCCATAGAAAAAACAGCGCGTATTTCTCTGTTAAAAAAAGTATTGTTATGGTGCAATCTTATATTCTAGGGTTAACGTATATATATATATACTCCAATTGTATATGAATAAATCATTGATGTGCAAAATCATTCATGATAATTGTCCATGTGTCTGGTTTATGCTACAATGTTCATCAACTCTCACTTAGTAATTAAATCCGTACTAGTGAAAGCAAAATTGAGACAAAGTTTTCTGCCACAGTTCATGAAGTGTATACTGCATAACCCTTCCTTAGCGAGACTGAACTTCCACACGTGTAATACTGTGCTCACAAATCACTGGGGGGTAATTAAAAAACTGAAAAAAACCCCTTTGGTTTTATTCTTACCAGATCCACCTGGTTTCACAAGCTTTTAGAAATCACTCTTCATCGGTGCTTCAAGCTGGATTCCATCCACATCATAGGCTCCAGGTGTTCAAAATCTCGGAAAAGAGTAATTGCAAAGAGCACACATAGCGTAATTCCGTCTCACACAAAAAGCTATTTATTTGAATAAAAATATTGTACTCACAAACAAACAACTCTTTAAAAGCAGGTTCATTCTACATGCATAGTTCTTTACGATAGTGTCACGTACCTAGTAGTTGAGCCCGGAATGCAGGGAACGGCCCCTCGTATCCCCTGGCTAATGAACCCCTGGAGATGGTGACAGGAATTCAAAAGTTCAGAGGGCACAAGTGCCTGGCAGATGGAGACCGGTCCGGATAAGCAGCAGGATACCGACAGCGAGTAGGTAGAGCTGGTGGTACTTGGCTGGTGTAGACAGGCACAAGTGGGTAGACTGGCAGGCAGATGGACGTCAGCAAGGACGGCAGTACAGGGAATCCAACGGGTAGGCAGGAACAGCAGAGTCGGGTGCAGGCCGGGTCAGCAGGAAACGATCAGCGTGGTACAAGAGGATGAGGTAGAGACGTGGTCAGACAAGCAGAAGTCGTAGGCAGGCAGCAACGGATCAAGGTCAAGAACTAGCCGGGTATCAGGAACCAAGGTAACGGGTACAGGTACAGAATAGCAGGATCGCAGAACACGCTGTAGACTGGACAGCAAGGATGGGATGGAGCAAGGGCCTTAAGAAGTCCCTAGGGCGCCAAAACGGTCACACGACGGGTCAGCGTGCCCCCGCGAGTGGACGTGCGCCCGTTCGTGACCCCACGTGCACACGTGCGCTCGTTCATGTCGACGCGAGTGCGTTCATTCGCTTTAGCGCGCGTCAAGGGGAAACGACGGGTTCTCAACTACAGGCTTCTGCGGGTAAGTCTCCCGTGTACGACCGGAACGCCAGGATGATCGTGACAGATAGTCAGGATCAGGAAGAATGTTTGCATCCGCCGCTACAAGTTGTTACTATAGGATAGCTCACGGTTTTGACTGCACGTCTTTCCTCCCTCCTGTCAGTCTCTCTATGCCAGTGTTGTATGCTTCCACTCTGACGCGTTTCGTCGTATTGACAGGGCGGAAGCATACAACACTGGCATAGAGAGACTGACAGGAGGGAGGAAAGACGTGCAGTCAAAACCGTGAGCTATCCTATAGTAACAACTTGTAGCGGCGGATGCAAACATTCTTCCTGATCCTGACTATCGTAAAGAACTATGCATGTAGAATGAACCAATGCTTTTAAAGAGTTGTTTGTTTGTGAGTGCAATATTTTTATTCAAATAAATAGCTTTTTGTGTGAGACGGAATTACGCTATGTGTGCTCTTTGCAATTACTCTTTTCCGAGATTTTGAACACCTGGAGCCTATGATGTGGATGGAATCCAGCTTGAAGCACCGATGAAGAGTGATTTCTAAAAGCTTGTGAAACCAGGTGGATCTGGTAAGAATAAAACCAAAGGGGTTTTTTTCAGTTTTTTAATTACCCCCCAGTGATTTGTGAGCACAGTATTACACGTGTGGAAGTTCAGTCTCGCTAAGGAAGGGTTATACAGTATACACTTCATGAACTGTGGCAGAAAACTTTGTCTCAATTTTGCTTTCACTAGAACGGCTTTAATTACTAAGTGAGAGTTGATGAACATTGTAGCATAAACCAGACACATGGACAATTATCATGAATGATTTTGCACATCAATGATTTACTCATATACAATTGGAGTATATATATATACGTTAACCCTAGAATATAAGATTGCACCATAACAATACTTTTTTTAACAGAGTAATACGCGCTGTTTTTTCTATGGGTGGATTGATTTATTTATTCACTTTGTAGAGATTTTTTGTACGTTTGTGGTGGTTTTATGTTTAAAGCCTTTTAATACAGCTGCTATAATTCCACAGCCCCCAGTCAAAAAGCACGCTATTTAGTGCAAGCGCCTTATATTGTTCAGCTAACGGGCGGGGGTTATCTAGAACAAAAGTGATTCCTTCACTATTATCTGGTCACAGACCAGAAACAAGGATGACCATATCACATCTTGCCACTCCTTAAGCTGCATGCTTGTTTTGGGATAGAAATCCACTATGAAGACAAAATCAGGGTGAGAACAAGGATGGTTGTCCCAGGTCAGTTACTTGCTACAAAAACATGGTCAAGGATATCCGCCCTGGAGCTTGCACCTTTTAAAAAAAAAAAGTCAGCAATTGCAACTTCTATTTTATTCTCTCTGGATAAGTTGTCTTTAAAATGACCCTGTCAGGTTAAATAGAGATTCCGCTGAAAGTTTTGGCTTGGTAGTTAGAAAGTTTGTCTTGTTAAACTAAGGTCCTCAGTTTGAATCCCAGTCAGGACACTATTTGCATGGAGTTTGCATGTTCTCTGTGTGCCTGTGTTGGTTTCCTCCCACACTCCAAAGACATGCTGTTAGGTTAGTTGGCTCTTTTCCATCTTGGCCCTAGTATGTACTGTATGTAGGACAGGGAGCTTAGATTGTAAGCTTTGAGGGCAGGGACTGATGTGAATTTCAGTATAAAAAGCACAGCTCCCAAACGTCCCTAATTTCGAGGGACTGTTCCTGATTTGGAGCAATGTCCATCCGTCCCTCATTCTTCCCCATTTGTCCCTCATTCTTTGGTATTTTTATCTATCAAAAGGTGGTAAACATTTAATCTGATTTCTAAATTGCTGCATTTGTAAATTCCAAAAGCCAATATAAAGGAATAGTAGTGGTAAAAAATTACAGTTCTCCTTTAAGGGGGCGTGGCAAGGGGTGTGTCCTATACCTGCATACTTTTGATAGGTGTCCCTCAATCCCATCTGAAAAAGTTGGGAGGTACAGTATGTATAAAGCGTTGTATAAATAGTCAATGCTGTAAAAATACCTGTAATAAATAAGTCCCCTGCATAAAAGCAGTAGTATAGTCTCCTCTCTGGCTTTTTGTGTCCCATCTCTCCTCTGTTCCACTGCTGCACCCTCAGTAGGACTCTTTGGCATTCAACATTCCCAGGAGTGTGGGATGCCGGTGTCCTCAACCTATGGCTGTGGTTCCATCACTCGACCACTATGAGTGCTGTGTCCTGTAGTGATGTAGGTGGTTGGAGTATAGCTGGCCATACACCATACAATTTTCTTATTCAATTTCCTTTAGATTTACCTTCAACTGTGTAGTACAAGGGCCTGCCTGATTGTACACAAACTGAAAGTGTTCAGATTTGACCTCATATTATATGGTTTTGGTAAATCTAAAGGAAATCTATAGAAGAAAATTGTATAATGTATGGCCAGCCTTAGGAACCATGGTGAACAGTGAGGACACAGGTGTCTGACACTCCCAAGAGTGTAGGGCGATTGGAAGATTCTAAGGCCTGTTTCTCAGGGGCTGCAACTTGTATAAGAGCAGTGTGAACAGCAAGCTTTGACAAACCATTTACAGAACTTTCAGCAAGCTTTGTTGAAGCTTTTAACCACATCTCGCTCGGCCTATAGCAGAATGACGACCGAGTGGAGGAGCAGCTATCCTGCCCTGGTGTCATATGACCTCCAGCAGGGTAAGTGACTCCAGTGCGCAGAGCTGCAGTTGGTTGTGCAGTGTGTCGCTCTGATACACCTCATCTCAGATCTTGTTAAAGAGCCTATGATGTAGGTGTTTTACCATGTGATGAGTTGTGACCAATCACAGCTGATCACAGTGGTAACCAGGAAGTGCTGATAATCAGCTTTCCTCAGGTCACACTGACAGGGTGTGAGTAGAGGAGAGCTCAGTGACTCTCCTGATGGGGGGGTCTGCGCATTGATTATTAGCGTAGCCTCCATCAAAGGTGCCCACTACAGATGCCAATCAGGGCCCATCAGTAACGCCTGTTGTCAGTGCCTCCTCATCAGTGCCACCTATTAGTGCCCATCAGTGCTGCCTTTCAGTGCCCATCAGTGCCCATCAGTACTGCATATCAGTGCCCATCAGTGCTGCCTATCAGTGCCATCTATCAGTGCTGCATATCAGTGCCGCATATTAATGCCTCCTCATCAGTGAAGGAAAAAACATACTTATAATAAAAGAAATTTAAAAAAGTTTTGCAAAAAATAAAATGCCCAGTAGTGATCAAACACCACCAAAAGAAAGCTCGAAAAATTTGATGTTCTTTTCTGGTTTTTCAGGCCAAAACATGACAGGTCAGAGGAAGTCTGATGTATAGGGAAGCAAGTAAGACCACCGTAGACCTAATATGAGTTCAGAAAGTTCCAGTTTTTAAATGGAGCTTAACATTGAATGGACCCAAAGGGGGATTGGTTCATGGACTCCCTGCTTAATGGACCAGGTGACACCCGCTAGAAAGGGCCTTACAACTTTTGTTGCTCTAGTTCAGTGGTCTCCAAACTGCTGCCCAGGGGCCAGATGCAGCTCTTTGTCCGGCCCTTGAATCACTACTCCTCCCACTGACACCAATGTTGGGGCACTACTCCTCCCACTGACACCAATGATGGGGCACTACTCCTCCCACTGACACCAATGATGGGGCACTACTCCTTCCACTGACACCAGTGTTGGGGCACTACTCCTTCCACTGACACCAATATTGGGGCACTACTCCTTCCACTGACATCAATGTTGGGGCACTACTCCTTCCACTGCCACCAATGATGGGGCACTATTCATTCCCTTAATACCAAGGATGGGACACTCTTTACTCCCAGTGACCCCATGACATTTTCTACTCCTACTGCCCACAGTCTGGCTACCCTAAGTATGCAGGACAATAAACTGACCCTTGGATAAGAAAGTTTGCAGACCCCTATTCTAGTTGAGCTTTGTTTAGGCATTAAATACCTCACAGGAGTTCTTGCTCTTGACTTAAAAAATAATAATTTTATATATACACTACCGTTCAAAAGTTTGGGGTCACATTGAAATGTCCTTATTTTTGAAGGAAAAGCACTGTACTTTTCAATGAAGCTAACTTTAAACTAGTCCTAACTTTAAACAAATATACTCTATACATTGCTAATGTGGTGAATGACTATTCTAACTGCAAATGTCTAGTTTTTGGTGCAATATCTACATAGGTGTATAGAGGCCCATTTCCAGCAACTATCACTCCAGTGTTCTAATGGTACAATGTGTTTGCTCATTGGCTCAGAAGGCTAATTGATGATTAGCAAACCCTTGTGCAATCATGTTCACACATCTAAAAACAGTCTAGCTCCTTCCAGAAGCTACAAAACTGACCTTCCTGTGAGCAGATTGAGTTTCTGGAGCATCACATTTGTGGGGTCAATTAAACGCTCAAAATGGCCAGAAAAAGAGAACTTTCATCTGAAACTCGACAGTCTATTCTTGTTCTTAGAAATGAAGGCTATTCCATGCGAGAAATTGCAAAGAAATTGAAGATTTCCTACAACGGTGTGTACTACTCCCTTCAGAGGACAGCACAAACAGGCTCTAACCAGAGTAGAAAAAGAAGTGGGAGGCCGCGTTGCACAACTAAGCAAGAAGATAAGCACATTAGAGTCTCTAGTTTGAGAAACAGACGCCTCACAGGTCCCCAACTGGCATCTTCATTAAATAAATGAATAAGGAAGGCTATCACTCCATTTTGCAACGCCATGCCATACCCAGTGGACAGCGCTTGATTGGAGCCAATTTCATCCTACAACAGGACAATGACCCTAAACACACCTCCAAATTGTGCAAGAACTATTTACAGCAGAAGCAGGCAGCTGGTATTCTATCGGTAATGGAGTGGCCAGCACAGTCACCAGATCTGAACCCCATTGAGCTGTTGTGGGAGCAGCTTGACCGTATGGTACGCCAGAAGTGCCCATCCAACCAATCCAACTTGTGGGAGCTGCTTCTAGAAGCGTGGGGTGCAATTTCTCCAGCTTACCTCAATAAATTAACAGCTAGAATGCCAAAGGTGTGCAATGCTGTAATTGCTGCAAAAGGAGGATTCTTTGACGAAAGCAAAGTTTGATGTAAAAACAATGTTATTTCAAATACAAATCATTATTTCTAACCTTGTCAATGTCTTGACTCTATTTTCTATTCATTTCACAACATATGGTGGTGAATAAGTGTGACTTTTCATGGAAAACACAAAATTGTTTGGGTGACCCCAAACTTTTGAACGGTAGTATATATATATATATATATATATATATATATATATATATATATAATTTTTTTTTTTATTTATTTTTTTTATAAACAAATGTGTCTTTTGCTCACTTCAAGACTCAGTGACCACGCAGCAATGGAGAAAGTTTGGAGGCCACTACTCTAGTTCTATTTTTTTTTTTTTTTTTTTTTTTTTACAAATGTGTCATTTTTATTTTTTACTGTCTGTGTCCTCTCCTTAAAGAGATTTTGTTTACTTCCTGTGATCACACAGCAGTGGAGATAACATTTTCCCAATGGTACAGAAACAGCAATATAAACCTCACGATTCTCTCCAAAATGACAATAAATAAAAATGTCAAAAAAGAAATACGTAAAAATGAAAAAGAAATAGAGAGGGCAGGGCCATGTGGGGGGCTTCTTGCAAAATGAAAACAAAGCCAAGCACTACAATGTTTGATATTTTATTAAAAATATAAATACATCTATTTCTTTGAGAGAGAGAAAATCGCCAGCGTTCAAATCACAAATCAGCCCAAAAGAACATTTACACAGTTTCATGAAGACCACTCTAAATAGTTTCTAAAATGACAGTTGGAGGAAACAATGGAGTTGCCTAATGCCCTGTACACACGACCGGTTTTCCCGTCGGAATAAACTCTGAAGGTTTTTCTGACGGAATTCCGCTGAAGCTGTCTTGCGTACATACGATCACACCAAATTCCAACCGCCAAGAATGTGGTGACGTAGTGTAGGAAAAGAAATGTGATTCTGCTAGAAATGCAGCAAGATTCTAAATGCCCTCATTAAGCTGACAGCACAGAGCTTCTGCTCCACCGAGATCCCAAGGGGTCCTATCCGCCTTGCCTGGTTCTTCTACAACTACAGAACACCCCCCATCCACATATGTACTTGAGATGATACAAATGGGGAGACATTCTGTAGTCCTGATCTAGCATGACACATAGGACCTTAGGACAGAAAGTTTGTTACTGGCAGGATCAACAGATAACAGGTCTGTCTCTGCACACTGCGCAGGGATGGACCTGTCACAGCGCCGCTCCCCCCTATGGGAGATCGGGTGACGACGGACTGCAGTGTCCATCGTCACCCGATCCGATGACGGATGGAAAAATAGCTTTTTTCTCTGTCACACTTTTTCGGATCAGAGTGGGTCGGATGTCAGCGGACTTGTCACCGCTGACATCCGACGCTCCATAGACCTCTATGGAGCATCCGTTCAGGTCCGCCTGAAAAACTGACAGGCGGACCGGAACGGATCGTCCGCGTGAAAGGGGCCTAAGGATGGTAAAGACTTGGGATTATCTCCTCCTCAAAAATAAATATAAATAGAGCCGGGAAAGTAATAAATATCACATACTGTAGCTGTTGACTTTTAAATGGGTGGAACTCCACTTTAATGTGCACGGATTGAGGTCAGCAAACAAAAAAACATTAGTATGTTGATGCCAAGATAGCAAATCATTTGTAAATATTCTCTATGACAGGAATAGGTAGTGAAAGGTACTTTTTTTCTTTTTTTTAATTGGGGTCTGTTAGAATCTAGATCTCTCCTCTGCCCTTAAAGCATCTGACCACACCAAGATCAGTGTGATAAGATGCTTTCCCAATTTCAAAATGGCACTGTTTATATCCCGCAAAAACGAAGTAATTAAATTCTAGTAGATTACGGTTTCTTAGGTCATAGAGATGATTGAAACCTTTCCGGTCTTCGATCAGCTCTATGGTCAGCTGGCGGAACTACCACTACCACCCAGTGGGACAGGAGAGCCCGAGAAAACCATGGAAGGCAGTGTGAGAGGGGGAGACATCCCCTCCCACTGCTTGTAAAAGCAATCTAGCGGCTAATTAGGCACTAGGATTGCTTTTACATGAAAGCTGACCACTGGCTGAAAAAAAAAACCAAAATGATGCTTAAACCTGCAGGCATCATAAAACCACTTAAAGTCCAGCTACGTACCATTAGGTTGCTGGTGCTTGTTGGGCATATATTGTAACAGTGGCAGCCGGACGCATGGATTCCTATGGCGGGGTGGTATATTTTGAAGCACCTGGTTAGAGCCAGCAAACAAAGGGGGGAGTCTAATAGGCTTCAAAATAGGTTGGGAAGCAGAGAGTGCACCCTGATCCCACCCAATTGAGTGACCATAGCGAATGAATATTCGCTATTTTCACACTACTAACCTTCCTCCCCACCAATCAGGAGGCAGGATGTCAGACATGCTTCCTGATTGGCCAAAGCGCCAGGCCACCCTATTGGATGCCTGCCGCTTAGGAAGAGGAGCAAGGTGACTTGCCCTGGAGCAGAGGTTGTCGCCGCCACTGAGAGGTAACTCCCCTCGAGATGGGCACAAGTGGCTGCATTTGATGGGCACAGGTGGCTGGGTTTGATGGGCCCAGGTGGCTGGGTTTGATGGGCCCAGGTGGCTGGGTTTGATGAGCACAATGGATGCGTTTGATAGGCACAAGTGGCTGCATTTGATGGGCCCAGGTGGCTGGGTTTGATGGGCACAATGGATGCGTTTGATAGGCACAAGTGGCTGCATTTGATGGGCACAATGGCTGGTTTGATGGGCACAAGTGGCTGCATTTGATGAGCAAGTGGCTGCATTTGATGGGCACAATGGCTGCGTTTGATGGGCACAAGTGGCTGCGATTGATGAGCACAATGGCTCAGTTTGATGGGCACACGTGGCTGCATATGATCGGCATAAGTGGCTGCATATGATGGGCATCAGTGGCTGCATATGATGGGCATCAGTGGCTGCATATGATAGGCACAAGTGGCTGCATATGATCACCAGTTCACCAGAAGGTAGGACGGCACTAGTACTAGCACTTTGCTGCATACAGGAATCATCATGCGATTGCAGCACCTCAGCAACCCAGGAATGTGGTTTGGTATGCCTGACCTTAGCAGGGACCTCTACTCCATCATCAGAGCTATCTGTCAGGGTGCCACTGCTCTATACAGTTTGGAATACTGAGCCTAAATTCTGACAGTAAGGACTACCCATCGCTCTCATCTGTCATGCTCAGTATCCTGTAGGCCTCTTCACTAGTGTACCTTTCATTTGACATTTTGGCCAATAAATTTATAGGTACCTAGTGTGACTCACAGGTAAAAAAGCACCTGGCTGTCAAGGACTGTTTGAACCGCTACAAAAAAAATGTACCTGCTAGCGCTAGTAGAGATCAGGCAAGACTCTGCTAACGCTGAGGTTTTGTGTACTGTGTATTGGAAGTGACAGTGATCTACTGACACACAACTTTTTTTTGGGGGGGGGGGGGGGGCAGAGGGGCTAAACGCAGGTGCTGGCAGGTGTCAGGGTTGATCCTGCTAATGCTGCATTTTTTAGAACACTATACTATTGGGGACACTAGTATAGTTCTGATCAGATCAAAGATACTGTATTGATCTATTTAGATTATACTAGTAATTGAGGTGTATAGTGTGTGTATGTTAGTGTTACTCAAAGGGTTAAAATGTATTAGTGAATATGTGGGGCGGCAATGTGACGCTGTCTGAGATTAACGCTAACTGCTTCTGACACTAATACAGTAATCAGTAAAATATCTGTACATTGTACCTCTGACTGTGACAGGGAGTGAAAGGGTTAACTGGAGGGCGGGGGGGGTCAAGGGGGGTTAAATGTGCCTAACTATGTGTTCTGGTGTAAGTGTAGTGCTTTTACTCACTGTAGATGCTATTCTCTCTCACTGGATCCAAAAAGAACTCCAGGAGAGAAGATTGCATAATTTCTTGTGCCTGTGTTTACATTACACAGGCACAGGAGGTTCTGTCATTTGTCAGAGCTAGGGATGAGTTTCACATTCGACTCGAACATTGGCTGTTCGCCCGTTCGGCGAACGTTATGGGCCATTCACGCCAAATTCGTGTGGCGCTCACGGCCCACAATGCACTGCGCCATCGCAGTGCATTGCTGGCTCATGATTGGCCAAGCATGCACTGTGACCCCGTATGCTTGGCCAATTACAGCGCCGGCAGTGAGGAGAGCCATGATTGGCCACAGGCATCCTGCTTGCTCAGGCTGTGTAGTACACGCCCCACACTATATAAGGCCACCAGCACAGCGGCCTTGTGTAGTGTGTTGGCGTCTGTAGGAGTTAGTGGGTGTTCTGTGTACCTTCAACACAGTATACACCGTTCGTTATCGGCTGATTTTTTGCGTTCTTGCTCTTCTGTAGTGGTTGTTGTCTGCGTGCCCTGACTGCAGTATACACCATTATATCCACCTATATAGCTAGCTATATTGCTCTTTTTTAATAGAGCTTGCAGTCAGTTGTAAGAGCTTGTGCGTGCTGTCTGCGTGCCCTGACCACAGTATACACTGTTATATCCACCTATATAGCTAGCTATCTTGCTCTTTTTAAATAGAGCTTGCAGTCAGTTGTAGGAGATTGTGCGTGCTGTCTGCGTGCTCTGACCGCAGTATACACCGTTATATCCACCTATATAGCTAGCTATATTGCTCTTTTTAAATAGAGCTTGCAGTCAGTTGTAGGAGATTGTGCGTGCTGTCTGCGTGCCCTGACCGCAGTATACACCGTTATATCCACCTACGTAGCTCTTCTCTAATTGAGCCATCTGCCATCTGCAGGAGTTATTGGGTGTTGTGTGTGCCTCCAGCACAATATACACTACCCAATTGCTGGTTTTCCCATCTCCCTTCAGGCCATTACCATGTCTGGAAGGCCAGTAAGGAGAGGCAGACAGGCGCGAGCCAATAAAAGAGGGCAAGCAGGCTCTGTGTCTAGAGACAACAGTGCTGGTCGTGGACGCGGTGCATCGTCATCATCAGCACGTGGCCATGGGACACGCTTGTCCTTCTTTTCAGCAGCTGGACATGTTGAGCTGCAACATGCCGAAGACTTGGTAGAGTGGATGACCAAGCCCTCTTCATCCTCCTCATCCTCTCTCACCCAGGCTCGGTACTATTTTGGAAAGTAGACACCCAAATGAAATTGCTGAGAGGCTTGTTGAGCCCAATGAATATTTTATTTTTTGTCACAAGTGATTAGAAAATTACAAAAAATAAATAAAAATAAAATAAATTACACAAAGTTGTCGCTAAATGATAAATTGCTCATGCATGCTATGGTTATATGTGGAATTCTTCTCCTGAGTATGGGAATACCACATGTATGAGGCTTTTTGGGAGCCTTGCCAAGAACAGGAAACCAAGCACCCCCTTCAGGATTTCTAAGGGCGTAAATTTTTGATTTTATTCCTCACTAGGAATGAGCCGAACACCCCCCCCCGGTTCAGTTCGCACCAGAACCTGCGAACAGACTGAAAATTTGAGCAAACTTTAGAATCCCATTATAGTCTATGGGACTCGAACGTTCAAAATCAAAAGTGCTAATTTTAAAGGCTAATATGCAAGTTATTGTCCTAAAAAGGGTTTAGGGACCCGACTCCTGCCCCAGGGAACATGTATCAATGCAAAAAAAAAAGTTTTAAAAACTGCCGTTTTTTCAGGATTACTGATTTTAATGACTCTTAAAGTGAAAAATAAAAAGTGAAATATTCCTTTAAATATCATGCCTGGGGGTGTCTATATGCCTATGAAGTGGCACGTGTTTCCCGTGTTTAGAACAGTCCCTGCACAAAATGACATTTCTAATGGAAAAAAAGTCATTTAAAACTTCTTGCGGTTTTAATTTAATGTCTGGTCCCGGCAATATGGATGAAAATCATTGAGAAAAATGGCATGGGTACCGCCCCTACCCATTACCAGCCCCTTTGGGTCTTGTACGGATATTAAGGGGAACCCCATACGCAAATTAAAAAAAGGAAAGGTGTGGGGTCCCCAGGCCCTATATACTCAGAACAGCAGTATACAGGCGTTCAAACAAGACAGGGACTAGGTAGATTTGTTGTTAAGTAGAATCTGTTTGTAATTTTGAACTGGTATATTTTTAAAGTGTAGCTCCAGTCAAAAAAATCTATTTTTAAGCTTTTTGGAAAACATAGGGAAGGGTTCTCACCCCTGTAACTTTTTTTTGCTGTCTGTGCACCTCTTCAGAAGATTTCACCTAACTTTCTGTCCCAATGAACAATGTTTTTTTGAAAATCTGTGGTTTTTAGTAAAACAAGGATTGGGATAAAGCATCAGTGGAGACGAGGCACGTTTTCCCCATATCAACTCTTACAGGAGTGAATTTCCCTTCCTAAGTGTTGATTTCATCTCACTTCTTGTTGTCTCCTTCCGTTTGCAAGTAGGAGACATTTGTAAGTTGGATGTTTGAAAGTAGGGGCCTGCCCTATATGCTCTGCAGAAATTTGGCCTAAGGTGTTGGTGTTGCCGCAACGCTGTAATTCCTCACAGTTACTCTTGGTGGGCTCTTGGTGGGCACTGGAACGGGCCCTGCTGTGAAATATTATATCAAGAATTGTAACTACATGCACCTGTTGAACAGGAGCTCAAAAATTGGGCATTAGGCACTGGTGCCACAACACTGCAACACCTCACAGAAACTCTAGTTGGAGAGCAGGAATGAGCCCTGCTGCAAAGTATTGCACCAAAAATTGTAATTACATGCCCCTGTTAAACAGGGGCTGAAAAATTGGGCCTTAGGCACTGGTGCTGGTGTCACGACACTGCAACCCCTCACAGATACTCTAGTTGGAGTGCAGAAATGAGCCCTGATGCAAAACATTGCATAAAAAATTGTAATTGCACTCCCCTGTTAAACAGGGGCTGAAAAATTGGGCCTTAGCCATTGGTGGCGGTGCCCAGAACCAAAAATGTTTTTCCAAGCTATCAGCAGGATCATTGAGCAGGAGGAAGAGGATAGTCAGTCAGCATAATAGCATAGTCACTCATCAGCATAGGCAGTCTTGAAGGGATCTGACATTTCAAAAAAAATTATTCCGTTTATTCAGCTTCAGGTGCTTGGTAGCTGGTGGTGATCCAAGACTGATTCATCTTTATCAAGGTCAGTCAATCAACCGAGTCGGTGGACAGGTGCACGCTGTGATTGGTTACAAAGCCTCCAGCAGAACTGAATGTGCGTTCCGAAAGAATGCTGGATGCAGGACAGGCCAGTAGCTCAATTGCATACGGTGCAAGCTCTGGCGAGATGAGAGTAAAAGTATTCTCGCGCCTACCAATGTGTCCTAAAACTAGTGGGGTTGCAGCAAAACACCGGCAGGGGTATACACCCTCCCCAGATTAAGTAATAATGGTTAAGAAATGGTGTTGCGCTCCGACTACATAAATCTAATTAAATTAACATGTACTCAAGTGACAACCAAAACAGTAATAAACTAAAGTGTGGAACTGTATGTTTAAATAAACTCAGACAATGTGCATAAATATTAAAGTGCAATACACCAGGTCACATTGTGCGCTTGACAAAAAACTTGATATGAGAAATCCTCTATAGATGACAGTGAGATAATATTAAGTATATATCCGAATATATAGATGATATGACAAAAAAAAAAAAAAAAAAAAAAAAACAACCTGAGTGTCGTTATAAAAGTGCAAAACAGATCAAAGAATACACAAAATACTAATAATCCATGTGTAGTGTGTCACGTGTCTGAACAAGATACTAATAGTCCATAAGCAGTGAAAAATGTGTGTTTGAGCAAAAATTCCAAAAACACAAATAAGGTGAACTATAGTTATATAGAGAGCATATCCATTTAATGATAAAATGCGTCCATTTGGTGATCAACAAAGCAGTATCCTGCGTGCTCCAAAGGCAGGGGGTGGATTCCACCAGTGCTCCTATCCGTATAATATCCTCACACTAGGTGCAGTAATTACCTTACCTTACTGCTGTAAGGTAAACAGCATTTCCAAAGTGACGCTTGTTGTCCAATGTAGGTTCAGTAGGTGATGTAATCCTGGACTCTCATTCACCGTGGGCACGTTGTAACATGCAGAGAAAGCAAGGGGAACACTCCAATAGTGAAGTACGTATTCACAATTTATTGGGTATAAAACGAAGGTAAGGTACTCACATTTAAAACAATAATAAAAGCACAACTTAAACGAACGCGTGTCACGTTCGCGCTTCCGGACGTCACTTCCGGTGTCCTTACTGGCCAATTGTGTTCCTACGCGTATCGTCAAATGACTTCATCAGGGAATAACAACTGGGGTAAGGGCGAACGTATAAATAGTGTCAGTAATTAGCAGCCATTTTTGTGAAGTCCATTGTGGCCCCATCTACGGCCATTTTCTCGTGGGCTAATATATATAGAGTAATGGTCAACGGACGTGACAGTGACAGGAAATGTGCAAGCCTCACTTGCGATCATTTTGTGGGGGTATTTTTTATTGTAGATTATCATTAACTGTTATAGCCCGCTGGGAAATACCCAGGAAACATTATTCTTATTGGCGCAGCCCCGAAGGTAATAACAGAGCAACCCTTCTCATTAGCGTACCTGCGCAATAACGTTCGTTTCTAAAATGACATCTAGCATAAAACAACAAAGAGGAAAAGTATAGGCAATACTGGGCGAATATATTAGAATTGCAAGTGATTAAATAAAATCAAAATAAAAGCTACACTAGTAAAACCATAGTCATAAAATTATTATGTGTAAGAGATATCGATAATTATATAAAATCTTAAGGTGTGTGGTATAGCATGGCCAATAATTGGGAATCAGCTATTGGCGATATAAATTATCAACAGGTCCATTTAAAAAGCAGTGATGTCTAGGAGGGAGACAGTGATCTAAAACACACTTACGACTATTTACTAGATCACTAGCAGTGTATAAACTGAGTGATATGGGAAAAAGTTAAAAGTTATAGCTAAAATTGTGTGTATATGAGATCAACAATATATTGGACTAGGGTGTAAAAATTCCATGATAACGGCCATCATAGATGGTCCTAACGGGAGTCATAATCGATCTCCAAGAGTAACACTAAAAACATAGACTGATTAAAAAAGGGGAATAGAATATATATAAAAATAGAATAGAATAAGATAGAATATGTAAAAATATCAGAATCACTCTGATATGAGCGTTGTAGTTTAGTATGAGCGGTAGTCATAATCGATCTCCAAGAGTAACACTAAAAGCAGAGACTGATTAAAAAAAGGGGAATAGAATATATATAAAAATAGAATAGGATAAGATAAAATATATCAAAATATCAGAATCACTCTCAATTTAGGAGAGGACACCGGAAAAGAGATCCAAAATTCACATAATAGTAATTTTAAAAACATCCTAACAAAAGAAGCTTATAAATAATGTAGTCAAAAATCACTAATAAAACAATTAAGGTCAAAATCAATATTGAGTCCCTGGGGCGCAAAAGTGTCTAAAGTGAAAATCCATCTAGACTCTGCCTGACTTAGTGTTCTGACCTTATGGCTCCCTCTCCAATGTCTTTTGTAGGGTTCGATACCCCAAAACATAAGCTGGGTAGGGTCCTTGTTATGGTGTATGCAAAAGTGCCTGGAAACGCTGTGCTTGTCGAAGCCATTAATGATGTTTTTAACATGCTCTTTTATTCGTACCCTTAAAGGTCTTTTGGTGCGGCCTACGTATTGCAAGCCACAACTGCATTGCAACACGTACACCGCTCCCTCGGTATTACAGCATACGAAATCTTTTATTTCGTACGTGTTCCCAGTGCTTGTAGACGTAAAATTAAATTTCTTTTCAGCTGGGCGTTTTGTTTTTAAGCATGAAAAGCACCTTTTACATGGGAAGAACCCTTTACCAGTGAAGAAAGTCAGGCCTGTGGGTGGGGGGTCGGGGACGTTCTTGACTATCTTGTCCCTTAAAGTCTTTGCCTTTTTGTACACAAATTTCGGGTATTCAGGCAACAATTCCTGTAAGTGTACATCTAAGCGTAGGATGTGCCAGTGTTTTCTGATAATCTTTTCAAATTTCTTGTGTTGAGCGTTGTAGTTTAATATGAGCGGTATCCCATCCATCCCTCGTGCCGGGGTGGTTTTATCTCTAATTAGAGTGGTTCGATCCATATTTTCGACTTCTGTAATTTTCTTTCTAATGTCTTCATTGTCATATCCCTTATTTATGAACCTCTGGCCTATCTTTTCAGCCTGCAGGCGGTAGTCCTTAGTGTTTGTACAGTTTCTGCGTAATCTTATCAGTTGACCCTTAGGAATATTACACAGCCAGTTGGTGTGATGGCAGCTACCTCTTGGCAAGTAACTATTCCTATCGACATTTTTGAAATGGGTCTTTGTATATAATTTGTTATTATTTTGTGTCACTTCTAGATCTAGGAAAGATATTGATCCGGTACTCACTTCCCAGGATAGTTTAATGTTTCTGTTATTAATATTTAGTCCTTCCAAGAATCTAACTAGGCTGGTTGTTTCGCCTCTCCAGAGTATCAGAATATCGTCTATATACCTTTTATATATAGCCAGTTCTCTGGGTCTGTTGGTATATACCGCTTCATCTTCCCATTGGGCCATGAATAAACATGCCACACTGGGAGCAAATTTGGCTCCCATCGCCACTCCAGTTCTTTGATGGAAGTACTCACGGTTATGCCAAAAATAACTGTTTTTAAGGCAAAAGTCCAGACATTTGACCAAATATTTACGCTGGGAGCACGACAACGTGCTGTACTTTCTTAGGCCCCATTTTACAGCCTCACAGGCTTGATAGTGTTGAATCACCGTGTACAATGAAGAGACATCAACTGATGCCATAGTCCAGGGTCCTTCCTCTTCAGGTAGTTCTTCTAATATTTGCAATACCTGCTTCGTGTCTCTCAGATAGGCTTCGGTTTTTGTGACCACAGGTTGTAAGAATTTATCTATGTATTCCCCCATTCTAGAGGTGAGGGAGTCAATCCCATTCACTATGGGCCTAAACGGGGGATCAATTTTATCCTTGTGTATTTTTGGTAAGGCGTAAATAATCGGAGTCCTGCATGCCTCTGGAATCAGGTATTTGGCTTCTTTTTTGCTCAGGATATCCTTTTTCAGCCCAAGGTGAACTACCTGTTCGAGTTCTTTCCTACATTTAACCACTTTCAGACCGGACCATTTTGCTGGTAAATGACCAGAGGTCTTTTTACACTTTGGCACTGCGCTGCTTTAACTGGTAATTGCGCGGTCATGCAATGTTGTACCCAAACAAAATTTGCGTCCTTTTCTTCCCACAAATAGAGCTTTCTTTTGATGGTATTTGATTGCCTCTGCGATTTTTATTTTTTGCGATATAAACGTAAAAAGACCGCAAATTTTGAAAAAAAATGATATTTTCTACTTTTTGTTATTAGAAAAATCCAATAAACTCAATTTTAGTCATACATTTAGGCCAAAATGTATTCAGCCACATGTCTTTGGTAAAAAAAAAGTCAATAATTGTATATTTATTGGTTTGCGCAAAAGTTGTCACATCTACAAACTAAGGTACGTTTTCTGGAATTTACGCAGCTTTTAGTTTACGACTGCCTATCTCATTTCTTGAGGTGCTAAAATGGCAGGGCAGTACAAAACCCCCCCAAATGACCCCATTTTGGAAAGTAGACCCCCTAAGGAAATTGATAAGAGGCATGTTGAGCCCATTGAATATTTTATTTTTTTGTCTCAAGCGATTGAATAATGACAAAAAAAAAAATTTTTTTTTTTTTTTACACAAAGTTGTCACTAAATGATATATTGCTCACACATGCTATGGGCGTATGTGAAATGACACCCCAAAATAAATTCTGCTGCTTCTCCTGAGTATGGGGATACCACATATGTGGGACTTTTTGGGAGCCTAGCCGCGTACGGGGCCCCGAAAACCAAGCACCGCCTTCAGGCTTTCTAAGGGCGTAAATTTTTGAGTTCACTTCTCACTACCTATTACAGTTTTGAAGGCCATAAAATGCCAAGATGGCACAAAACCCCCACAAATGACCCCATTTTAGAAAGTAGACACCCCAAGCTATTTGCTGAGAGGCATGTTGAGTTCATGGAATATTTTATATTTTGCCACAAGTTGCGGGAAAATTACAAACTTTTTTTTTTTTTTTTTTTTTTTTAACAAAGTTGTCACTAAATGATATATTGCTCATGCATGCCATGGGCATATGTGAAATGACACCCCAAAATAAATTCTGCTGCTTCTCCTGAGTACGGGGATACCACATATGTGGGACTTTTTGGGAGCCTAGCCGCGTACGGGGCCCCGAAAACCAAGCACCGCCTTCAGGCTTTCTAAGGGCGTAATTTTTTGATTTCACTCCTCACTACCTATTACAGTTTTGAAGGCCATAAAATGCCAAGATGGCACAAAACCCCCACAAATGACCCCATTTTAGAAAGTAGACACCCCAAGCTATTTGCTGAGAGGCATGTTGAGTCCATGGAATATTTTATATTTTGCCACAAGTTGCGGGAAAATTACAAACTTTTTTTTTTTTTTTTTTTTTTTCACAAAGTTGTCACTAAATGATATATTGCTCACGCATGCCATGGGCATATGTGAAATGACACCCCAAAATAAATTCTGCTGCTTCTCCTGAGTATGGGGATACCACATATGTGGGACTTTTTGGGAGCCTAGCCGCGTACGGGGCCCCGAAAACCAAGCACCGCCTTCAGGCTTTCTAAGGGCGTTACAGTTTTGAAGGCCATAAAATGCCAAGATGGCACAAACCCCCCCCAAATGACCCCATTTTGGAAAGTAGACACCCCTAAATTTAGGGGTACACTAGTGAGACTAGGTAATAAATGGCGGGTGCCCTGAAACTATAAAAAAATAACTAACCAACCAGCGTCACCTGTAACAGTTATATGGTGATCACTGGTGAAAGGGTTAACTAGGGGGCAATCAGGGGGCTTTATGCGGTAGTATATGGGGGTCCCTGGCGCTATAAAAAGCTGCAGCGAACCTAAATACCTACCTGCCTAACTAGCGTCACCTGTGACACTAATACAGCGATCAGAAAAACGATCGCTTATTAGGCTGGGTTCACACTGGAGCGATGCGGGAACGCCACGAATGCGCGGCGGGTTCCCGCATCGCATGCCTCCCGGCGGCAGTTCACACTGCCCTATGCGAACTGCTGGGAGTGTCAGTGAAATGTTACTGACACCCCCAGATCAGTTCGCATATCGCAGTGCGATCTGCAAACTCGGATCGCATGGTGTGAACACCCATGCGATCCGATTCTGCTGCGGGCCAAAAAAAGGGTCCCGTGCGAATTTGCGGCGGGTGCGGCGAATGGCTGAACTCGAATCGCACAGAGATCGGATGTGATTTGCACTGCAGTGCGGTGCGAATCACATCCGTTCTCATAAACCGCTGCAATGTGAACCCAGCCTTAGTGACACTGGCGACGGGGGGTGATCACGGGGTTAAACCTTTATTGGGGGGGTTAGGGGGGTACCTTATAACTAAAGGGGGCTAACCCTAACTGCCCTAACAGTTATTAGTCACAAATGACACCCGCCGGGTGATCAGGGGGTTAAACCTTTATTAGGTAATAAATGGCGGGTGCCCTGAAACTATAAAAAAATAACTAACCAACCAGCGTCACCTGTAACAGTTATATGGTGATCACTGGTGAAAGGGTTAACTAGGGGGCAATCAGGGGGCTTTATGCGGTAGTATATGGGGGTCCCTGGCGCTATAAAAAGCTGCGGCGAACCTAAATACCTACCTGCCTAACTAGCGTCACCTGTGACACTAATACGGCGATCAGAAAAATGATCGCTTATTAGGCTGGGTTCACACTGGAGCGATGCGGAAACGCCGCGAATCCGCGGCGGGTTCCCGCATCGCATGCCTCCCGGCGGCAGTTCACACTGCCCTATGCGAACTGCTGGGAGTGTCAGTGAAATGTTACTGACACCCCCAGATCAGTTCGCATATCGCAGTGCGATCTGCAAACTCGGATCGCATGGTGTGAACACCCATGCGATCCGATTCTGCTGCGGGCCAAAAAAAGGGTCCCGTGCGAATTTGCGGCGGGTGCGGCGGGTGTGGCGGGTGCGGCGGGTGCGGCGAATGGCTGAACTCGAATCGCACAGAGATCGGATGTGATTTGCACTGCAGTGCGGTGCGAATCACATTCGTTCTCATAAACCGCTGCAATGTGAACCCAGCCTTAGTGACACTGGCGACGGGGGGTGATCACGGGGTTAAACCTTTATTGGGGGGGTTAGGGGGGTACATTAGAACTAAAGGGGGCTAACTCTAACTGCCCTAACAGTTATTACAGTCACAAATGACACCAATGCAAAAAAAAAAAAAAAAAAAAAAAAAAATGACATTGGTGTCACTGTGACTGGGGGGCAGGGGTAATTGGGGGGGTGATCGGGGGGTAAAGGGGGGGTGTGAGTGTGCCTGGCATGTTCTACTGTGTGTGTGAGTGTTGGTGCAACTTACTGATCCGTTCTCCTCCGTGTCGGAACGAAAAATACCGACACGGAGGAGAGAATACATCACTTCCTCTCCTGTGTTTACATTACAGGAGAGGAAGTGATGTCACCGGGGATTTCTATTCGTCGGGAGCGATCGCGAGGGGGTGGCCATGAATGAATGGCCGTCCCCTCGTCCGGGATCGCTCCCGTACGAATTCCGACCGCCGCAGGCACCGGGCGGGGGCCCGATCGGGCCCCCGACCCGCGGGAGGCAAGGGACGTACATGTATGTCCTTATGCCTGCCCGTGCCATTGTACCGACGTACATCGGCGTGCGGCGGTCGGCAACTGGTTAAACATGGGATTCTTGGTTAGTTTTGTATATGTAGTGTTATCTCCTAGTAGCTTCTTCATATTATCGCAGTACTGTACTTTTGAGAGGATGACAATTCCTCCGCCCTTGTCGGCGGGTCGGATAACGATATCTTTCCGCTTTGATAGTTTCTTAATCCCGTTTTTCATAAACTTTGGATCCTCACGCTTCTTGATTTTTAGGTCCTTGAGATCTTGTAGCACTACCTTTTTGAATACTTCAACATGTTTATTGTTGGAGACCGTTGGGTTGAACACCGATCTATTCCTTAATTCACTATGTGTCACATCCTGATCCGCTACCTGGATGCGTTTTTTGATGGGATTGCTCGCTAGATATTTTTTAATGTTTAATGTCCTAACATATTTTTGTACTCCTAGATACGTCTCAAATTTGTCCATATTCTTAGTGCTTTCTCTGCATGTTACAACGTGCCCACGGTGAATGAGAGTCCAGGATTACATCACCTACTGAACCTACATTGGACAACAAGCGTCACTTTGGAAATGCTGTTTACCTTACAGCAGTAAGGTAAGGTAATTACTGCACCTAGTGTGAGGATATTATACGGATAGGAGCACTGGTGGAATCCACCCCCTGCCTTTGGAGCACGCAGGATACTGCTTTGTTGATCACCAAATGGACGCATTTTATCATTAAATGGATATGCTCTCTATATAACTATAGTTCACCTTATTTGTGTTTTTGGAATTTTTGCTCAAACACACATTTTTCACTGCTTATGGACTATTAGTATCTTGTTCAGACACGTGACACACTACACATGGATTATTAGTATTTTGTGTATTCTTTGATCTGTTTTGCACTTTTATAACGACACTCAGGTTGTTTTTTTTTTTTGTTTTTTTTGTCATATCATCTATATATTCGGATATATACTTAATATTATCTCACTGTCATCTATAGAGGATTTCTCATATCAAGTTTTTTGTCAAGCGCACAATGTGACCTGGTGTATTGCACTTTAATATTTATGCACATTGTCTGAGTTTATTTAAACATACAGTTCCACACTTTAGTTTATTACTGTTTTGGTTGTCACTTGAGTACATGTTAATTTAATTAGATTTATGTAGTCGGAGCGCAACACCATTTCTTAACCATTAAGCTCTGGCGAGAGATCCATCCTCAAGACCCAGTAACCCAGAGGATTTTCGGTGGGAAAGTTGTCCAAGTCTGATCTTGCACGTATTCCTGCACCATGTAAATCAGACGCTGGTGATGGTTGCTGGAACTAATCATACCTTGGGGCTGCAGACTAAAAAATTGTCTGAATGCATTGGTCAGACAGCCACCTTCTCCACCGCTCCTTTTGTGACTGAAGCCTCAGCAACACGTTGTCCAGGATCAGGAATTTGTAACCTCTGTTTCTGCACAGACCTTTCTGCAAGGCCTCCCGAAGATGTCTCATCCTCTGCTCCCTCTGCGACAGCAAGATAAGGTACGCAACGTTACCTTTGTGCCATGGAACAAGGAGAGTTTCCAGCCAGTAATGATCCCTCTCCTTGATCCGATGAATATGAGGATCCTTCCGCAGGGTTTGCAGGATCAGGGAGGCCATGCAGCGTCGGTTAGCTGAGGCATTTGGTCCAGAGTCCTCGTGGTCACTAAGGATGACATGATCTGCAGCCACCTCCTCCCAGCCACGCACAAGTCCACAGGTTTCTTGGGACTGTAAATGATCCCTAAAAGACTGCTGCTGATGCTGAGTGCCAGGCTCCACCTCCATGCTGACACAATCCTCCACCTTCTCCTCTTCCTGTGTGATTAGCAGACTAGCAGGGACACTATCTGGATAAAGGGGGCCTTGAGAGGCAAGGAAGTCCTCCTCTTCCTGCCTCTGTTCTGCCTCAAGTGCCCTGTCCATTATTCCATGCAGCGTGTGCTCCAACAGGTGGACAAGAGGGACAGTGTGTCAGAAACCATGAATCAGACCGAGACAGAAGTACAATTAAATTACACTTGTTTATTAAATAAAAATAAAAAGGTAAATAGAAAAAGTGTAGTCAAAGCATAGCCAGAGTCCAGTAACCGGATCAAGTAGTCAGCCAGGCCAGAGTTCAATAACCAGATCAGGTAATCGGCCAAGCCAGAAGTCAGGGATCCAAGTAGAGCAACAGCAAGCAGGATAAGGAGCCAGAAGGGATGTCAGCAAGCCAGTCTTTAAACGGAACCGCAGGAGATGGTTTCTTGTGATGTGACCAAGGCGAAGGCAGAGGCGAAGTGAGCTGGACAGCTTTAAGTAGGCAGGTCAGATGAGCATGATCAGGAACAGCTGGTAACTGTGGAGAGAGATGAGAGCTGGCAATTAGCCGACAGCTTAGCAGCCAGCCCAGAGAAGGAAGGGCTAAGCCAGCCCTGACACAGTGTTACTGATGCATGCACTGTCACTGCTCACCATCCTCGTGGCCTCCTCAAATGGCGACAGGACAGTGCATGCATCCCTGATCATGGCCCATGGCGTGGGGAAAAAAAACGAGCTCCCCCGACCCTGTCCTGGTGCCGTAGTAACACAGGTACTCATTTATGGCCTCTGGTGCGCGTGCAGCCACTGCAGCATGGCCAATGTTGAGTTCCACCTGGTTGGCATGTCACAGATTAGGCGGTTCTTGAGCAGGTTCAATTCCTTTTGGAGGTCAGCCAGCCGAGCACTGGCATTATATGACCGGGGGAAATGCATACAGACTTTCCTGGCCTGCCTCATGACATCCTGTAAGCCCAGGTACCTGCCCAAGAACCGCTGCACCACCAAATTATGGACGTGAGCCACAGAGGGCACATGGGTCAGTTGTCCCTGTCGGAGGGCGAAGAGGAGGTTGGTGCCATTGTTGCAAACCACCATTCCTGGCTTAAGCTGGTGTGGCGTCAACCACCTCTAAGCATGTCCCTGCAGAGATGACAGAATCTCTGCCCCAGTGTGGCTCCTGTCCCCCAAGCACACCAGCACAAACATGGCATGGCATCTTTGTGCCTGTGTACTTGCATAGCCCCTTGAACGCCTACGGAGCACCGCTGGTTCCAAGGACAAAGCACAGGAAGAGGCCATGGAGGAAGAAGAGGAGGGGGTGGAGGAGAGAGGCGTGTCACAATCACCAGTAGTAGCATTTTGGAGACGTGGTTTCGGAACAACCTCCAACACTACTGCACCTTGTCCTGCATCCTTCCCAGCTGCCCGAAGAGGGAGTGAACTTCTTTCGACGGTGCAGCACCTGGGGCAGGGAAATTCGCCTGGTACAATCGGACGTCAGTGTACCACTAGCAGATTCCCTGCAAGTAGTTGGCTGTGACACACCTAATTCTACACCTTCATTCCTCTCAGTGCATGTTTCAGAGAGGACTGAAGGTATAGTGGGGTTGGGGATCCCAGCTGATGAGGAGCAAGGAGAGGTGTGCTTTGTTCTTTGGTGTGGGTCTTTTAGGTACGCTTGCCAATGAACTGCATGGCAGGTCGACATATGTCTGGTCATGCATGTGGTGCCCAAGCGGCTGATGTTTTAGCCATGTGAGATACGCTTGAGATATATGTTGCAAATAGCAGTGGTGCGATCTGATGCACTCGTCTCAAAAAAGGCCCACACCAAAGAACTTTTGGAATAAAAAGTCTGCTTCTCCTTGTTGGCCTTCCAGACACACTAATGGCCTACAGGGAGATGTAGCTGCACAAATCTGGGATGTATATACTGATTATACTGCAGCTAGCAGAATTAACTGCCTGCCTATAGTATTATTACTATGAGAACACCAGCAATTGGGGTAGCTTTAAGTGCACACTGTGCAGATGACACAGTACATCGACTGTAATTGCTGCAGCTGCCTGCAGTATAGGATCAGCAGAACATCAGCAATTGGGGTAGCTTTAGGTGCACACTGTGCAGATGACACAATACATCGACTGTAATTGCTACAGCTGCCTGTAGTATGGGATCAGAACACCAGCAATTTGGGTAGCTTTAGCTGTACACTGTGCAGGTGGCACAATACACTGACTGTAATTGCTATAGCTGTCTGTGGTATAGGACCAGCAGAACACCAGTAATTGGGGTAACTTTAGCTGTACACTGTTCAGGTGGCACAATACACTGACTGTAACTGCTAAAGCTGCCTGTGGTTTAGGACCAGAAGAACACCAGCAATTGGGGTAGCTTTAGGTGTACACTGTGCAGGTGGCACAATACACCAACTGTAATTGCTGCAACAGCTGCCTGTGGTATAGTACCAGCAGAACAGCAGCAATTGTGGTAGCTTTAGGTGTACACTGTGCAGGTGGCACAATACACCAACTGTAATTGCTGCAACAGCTGCCTGTGGTATAAGACCAGCAGAACACCAGCAATTGTGGTAGCTTTAGGTGTACACTGTGCAGGCAGCACAATACACAAACTGTAATTGCTGCAGCTGCCTGTGGTATAGGACCAGCAGAACACCAGCAATTGGGGTAGCTTTAGGTGTACACTGTGCAGGTGGCACAATACACCGACTGTAATTGCAACAGCTTCAAAGGAAATTCAGACACTGTCTCTCCGTCTATCTCTCTCTCTCTCTTAGCCGACACAACACACTAAGCAAGACCACCGTGCAGGTGGCCTTATATAGTGTGGGGTGCACTAAACCCCCTAAGCCATAATTGGCCACAGGCAATTATGGCTCTCTTCGCTGACGGCGCTGTGATTGGCCAAGCATGCGGGTCATAGTAAAATAGATAAATGGAGTTGCGCTACGGACTAGTTATTTAAACAATAAATGAATGCTTAGGGAAAAACTATAAAAGAAAAAATACTGAAAAAATTGAAGACGTCGCTCTGACGAAACGCGTAGGGCGTGGCCACGGACGTGCACCTTTCCATTGCCAGTAATAGCAACGGCCGGCGGAGTTCGTTTTTTCTTGTTTAACATGCGAACCATTTCAAACGTTTTGTGAGTAGATTTCTTCTTATATTGGAATAAAGATGTTTTAAAAAGACGTATTTGCAACATGGATATGTTACTCTCTCCTCCCCCATGCATATAATTACGGAGCATACATGGAAGTGAAGAGTGAACATTCCCCCAGCACACCAGTAGCAGTGGTCAAGTATCAGCACAGTGGCTTATACTGTGAAGGCTCGTTTAACCCTATGAGGGTGGTTGTTCTGGTGAGCGCAACTATATTTCCATAGCACTGAGTGGCGCACCGGGGAAGAGTGTTTTTCTCGCTACATTGCCTTTCTTTGCACCAGTCACCTTGTCCTACTACTACCTCTTGAAACATTGCAATATGCGACTTTGCAGCCATTTTTTAATGCGATTTTAAAACAACTTTAAAATAATTTTGTACATTGAAGGACGCTATTTGGGACTATTTTCTGCACAAATTATTTTGCACAACCTTTTGCATTTTTGCACATGTTGTTACACAATTTTTACCATAGGAATGTTAAGAACAATTGATTTGCACAGTGATTTTGTACAATTGTAAACTTTTTATTTTATTTGGGGTTTTCTATATATGCGATACTTGTAATATTAGCGGTATATATGTAGCACTGTACACACACTGTATGATAGCACTAGCACTTTATATAGATACAAACCAGTAATTTTTGCCTTAACATGGTTATATCTAAAAGCACACATCGCACAGAGTAGCACATGTACAGGGTTTTAGCGCCATAGCTTATTCTTAATTTTATATGCGGGTCATAGTGCATGCTTGGCCAATCATCAGCCAGCAATGCACTGCGATGCCGCAGTGAATCATGGGCCGGACTATGGCGGGAGTCCTCCGGACTGTTGAAATGAACGGACTTGCCCACACACGGAGAAAAGTCCATTCGTTTTGAACGTGGCTCCAGCTAGACGGGACTATCGCAGGAAGTCAATGTCGCCGCCTCCATCGGCGAGATTGACACCTCGCTAGCCCAGTCACCTGGTATGAATTTAAAGAGGAAGCCCTGTGCCTAAAAAAATATATGCCGAAGCATAGGGGCAATCCACCCCTAATGTTAGGAGAAAATCGCTCCTCCACCCCTGCCCGCATGCTTCGGCATATATGCTCTTTTTTTTAACTGTGGTGGTGAAATCACCTCCGACAGCACTGGAGGTGCCTCGTTGGAGATGTGCCTCCTCCTCCTCCTCCTCTCTCCTATCAGGCACCCTGCCTGTGGCCAATTATGGCTCTCTTCGCTGACGGCGCTGTGATTGGCCAAGCATCAGCCAGCAATGCACTGCGATGCCGCAGTGAATTATGGGCCATGATGCGCCACTCGAATTTGGCGTGAACGACCCATAATGTTTGGAATTCACAAAAAGGGCAAACAGACGATGTTCGAGTCAAACATGGGTTTGACTCGAAAAACTCAGCTCATCCCTACTCCTCACTAAATATAGCAGTTTTGAAGGCCATAGAATGCCCAGATAGCACAACCCCCCCAAATGACCCCATTTTGGAAAGTAGACACCCCAAGATATTTGCTGAGAGGCATGTTGAGTCCATGGAATATTTTATATTTTGCCACAAGTTGTGGGAAAAGAAAAAAAATTTTTTTTGGACAAAGTCACTAAATTATATATTGCTCAAACATGCCATGGGCATATGTGGAATTACACCTCAAAATACATTCTGCTGGGGGGCGTGGCCAGCTGCGGAGCAAGATGGACGCTTAGTGTCTCAGCTCCGCTCCAGAGCAGGGGGATACGAGCGGCGGAATAGCTACAGACAGCTCCCCTCTCTTCGGAAAGGGAGAGGAGAGCTGCGGGACACTCTCGGGCATGTCAGGCAGGCGTAATCCACCAACACATCTGTGTAGCCTGACTGAATACTTCAGCCGCATGGAGCAGAGGAAAGGCCAAGATGGCGCCGGTTGAACTCCGCCGGCGGGAGCGCAACGCGGCGGGATACAGCCTCACTACTCTCAGCCGCACAGCGCTGAGGAGAACCAGGATGGCAGAGAGACAGAAGATATGGACAGCCTTCCACCCCCTGACAGGGATGCCTCAGCGCTCCAACAGGACAGAGGTAAAAGACTTACCTCATCCCCCTGCAACTCTCCCACTAAAGCTCACCAGGCCAAAAAACACCAGGGCACAGCTCCAACTTTAGTTTCTCACAACATGGCTCATATGTCCTCCCTAGCTACTGTACCTATCACAGACAACCCTGTCTCAGAAAGTACACTGAAATCAATGCTGCTTACTTTACAAAAAGACCTGCATAGGGAACTGCAGATGTCTCTCTCACAAGTACATGACAGACTTGATTGCCTGGAAGACAGAGTGGGCATAACAGAGGAACATATGTCAGAAATGAGCAAAGCACATAATGAGCTACTAGATGCTCATGAACATCATGCAGCTGAAATACATAAAATAAAACTTAAAATGGCTGACCTCGAAGACAGGGCCCCATTAAATTCAGGGGGATCCCAGAGGCAGTCCCACGCACTGAGCTTAAACAATACATACAACAACTCATAACGTCTCTGATCCCCAACTTATCTTCTCACGACTTGACTATAGACCGTGCGCACAGAATCGCCAAACCGGACCACCTTCCAGCAGATACACCCAGAGACGTGGCCAGGATTAATTTTTTTCACATAAAGGAACAAATTCTATACACGGCCAGAAATCTAAAACCCCTACCTTCACCTTACTCTAAAATCACTCTGTATGCTGACCTATCACCAGCCACAATGGAGCTACGCAGGGCATTTGCGCCGGTCACTTCAGTTCTCCAAGAGAACAAAATTACCTACCGCTGGGGTTATCCTACAAAGCTCCTGGTGACCTATCAGCAAAAAATTGTTCCAATAATGTCTCCTAAAGATGGATACAAGAAACTGACTAACTGGGGCCTGCTGCCTATTACATCGACCCATCGCGGGCATAATAATCAGAATGCCTCCTCAGCCTCACACCCTCGCCACCGCAAGGACAAATTGGATAAAGCCTGATAATTGATGGATACACTTGGATTACCTGTCCCCAGCACAGAATTCCCCTGCTCGGGCAACATGTCAGATTCTCACTCCCCAGGTTTAAAGTGTGCCAGGCACATTTGGTTTACAAGTTCTCTTACTGTGGTTTTTTTGCTACTTTACTCATCGTAGGAACAATAAGCTGTTATAGCTTCTAATTTCACCGGTACCTATTATTGAACTGTATCGACTACTCTGTTTTCTTTAAGAACTTTTTTTTTCCCCTTCCTGGCAATTGTTGTCATCCTGACCGGCTGTATACAATTATTCTAAAGGTGTTAGTCCCGTTCAACTTCTATATTTCACCCGTGAATACTGTACACATCAGGATATACCATGTACTCAGTAGTGAATACCGTACTCACCTAATAACAAATGGCTATTAACGTTACGTCAATTAATGCAAAGGGGCTTAACTCCCCCTTCAAGAGAAATCTCTTATGGAAAGAAGCAGTCGCGTCTAAAGCTGATATCCTGTGTGTCCAAGAGACACACTTTAACAAAACCAATCCACCAAATTGTAAGCATAAGAAATTTGCACACTACTTTTTCTCGAACCACAATAAAAAAAAATGTGGAGTCATAATAGCAATAAATGCTGCCACTCCCTTTACCCTTCATCACATTGAAACAGATGAGGAGGGACGATTTATCATCCTCTCCGCCACCATTAATAATCACCCCATGACACGTTAATGTGTACGTACCCAATACCTGCCAAAAGTCATTTTTCAAAAAACTCAAATCCAAATTAGACCCATATAGGAACACAGCCCTAATCATCTGTGGTGACTTCAATGACACACCAGACCCCTCCCTAGACTCTACTAACCCACGCAGAAGGCCAACTTCTGCTCTCTCATCCTTTATGGTCAATGAAGATCTCTATGATCCATGGAGGTGTATGCATGACGTTGAACGCGACTATACCTTTTACTCTCATACTGGGGGGCTCTTACTCTCGGATTGATCTTTTCCTCACTAACAAAAAAGCTCTATTGTTGATTTCAGAAACACAAATTGGTCTTATCACTTGGTCAGACCATGCCCTGATTACCTTGAAAATGTTCCCACAACACAACTTAAACATGCGACCCCCTTGGAGAATGAACACTTCTCTTTTAAATAATCCAAAATATGAGGAAAAGATCAGATCCGGCCTTGAGAGCTTCTTTGAAACTAACTGTGAATCTACTAGTGACCACTCCATGGTCTGGTTGGCCCACAAAGCCTTTCTACGGGGCAGTGGCGTAACTAGAACCTTCAGGGCCCCGGTGCAAAAAATGATGGAGGGCCCCCCTGACCTCCGGGCCAGGGCCCTTCCCACTGATCTCAGGGGCAGCAGGACCTGGATAGAAGGGGGAACAAACCCCCTCCATTTTCCTCATGCAGCCACTGAATGCCTATCAGAGGGAGAGGAGGAGAAGCAGAATTTTAGTGGCTGCAGGAGAAAAATGGAGGGGGATTTGTTCCTCTAAATGCCCCCCCCCCATCCAGGTGGTCAGGGGCAACATGTGTGCTATTGCAATTGTAACCCCTGTAGTTACGCCCCTGGGATGAGTGGGTGGCAGCGGTGTTGGTGGGGGATGGGATCAGTGGCGGTTGGGGAGGGATAGGATCAGTGTCATCGGTGGTGGGGGGTGGGATGCGTGGCAGCGGCGAGGGAAAGATGGGATGAGTGGCAGCGGTGGGGGGGAGGGGATCAGTGGCAGCAGTGGTGGTTGGGTAGGGATGGGATCAGTGACAACGGTGGTGGTGGGGGGATGGGATAAGTGGCAGCGGTGAGGGGGATGGGATCTGTGGCAAGGGTTGTGGTGGGGGGTGGGATCAGTGGTAGGGGGAATTGAATGGGATGAGTGGCAGAGGTGGTGGGGGAATGGGATCAGTGCCAAGGGTGATGGTTGGGGGAGGGTGGGATGGGTGGTAGTGGAAGGGGCGGATTGGATGGGATGAGTGGCAGTGGTGGTGGGAGGATGGAATCCATGGCAAGGATGGTGGTTGGGGTCGGTGGGTGGGATTGAGTGGTGGGGAGGGGAATGGTATCAGTGGCAAGGATGGGGTCAGTGGCAGTAGTGGTCATGGTGGATCAGTGGCAGTAGTGGTGGTGTGGGGGGTATCAGGGTATCAGTGGCAGTAGTGGTGGTGGTGTGGGGGATCAGTGGCAGTAGTGGTGGTGGTATCAGGGTATCAGTGGCAGTAGTGGTGGTGGTATCAGTGGCAGTAGTGGTGGTGGTGGTGTGGGGGGTATCAGTGGCAGTAGTGGTGGTGGTATCAGGGTATCAGTGGCAGTAGTGGTGGTGGTATCCGTGGCAGTAGTGGTGGTGGTGGTGTGGGGGGTATCAGTGGCAGTAGTGGTGGTGTGGAGGGATCAGTGGCAGTAGTGGTGGTGTGGGGGGATCAGTACAGTAGTGGTGATGTGGGGATCAGTGGCAGTAGTGGTGGTGTAGGGGGATCAGTGGCAGTAGTGGTGTGGGGCGAGGGGATTAGTACAGTAGTCGTGTGGGGATCAGTGGCAGTAATGGTGTGGGGATCAGTGCAGTAGTGGTGGTGGTGTGGGGGTATCAGTGCAGTAGTGGGGGTGGTGTGGGGGTATCAGTGCAGTAGTGGGGGTGGTGTGGGGGTATCAGTGCAGTAGTGGTGGTGGTGTGGGGGTATCAGTGCAGTAGTGGTGGTGGTGTGGGGGTATCAGTGCAGTAGTGGTGGTGGTGTGGGGGTATCAGTGCAGTAGTGGGGGTGGTGTGGGGGTATCAGTGCAGTAGTGGGTGTGGTGTGGGGGATCAGTGCAGTAGTGGTGGTGGTGTGGGGGTATCAGTGCAGTAGTGGGGGTGGTGTGGGGGTATCAGTGCAGTAGTGGTGGTGGTGGTGTGGGGGTATCAGTGCAGTAGTGGGGGTGGTGTGGGGGTATCAGTGCAGTAGTGGGGGTGGTGTGGGGGCATCAGTGCAGTAGTGGTGGTGGTGTGGGGGTATCAGTGCAGTAGTGGGGGTGGTGTGGGGGTATCAGTGCAGTAGTGGTGGTGGTATGGGGGATCAGTGCAGTAGTGGGGGTGGTGTGGGGGTATCAGTGCAGTAGTGGTGGTGGTGTGGGGGATCAGTGCAGTAGTGGGTGTGGTGTGGGGGGGGGATCAGTGCAGTAGTGGTGGTGGTGTGGGGGTATCAGTGCAGTAGTGGGGGTGGTGTGGGGGTATCAGTGCAGTAGTGGTGGTGGTGTGGGGGATCAGTGCAGTAGTGGGTGTGGTGTGGGGGGGATCAGTGCAGTAGTGGTGGTGGTGTGGAGGTATCAGTGCAGTAGTGGTGGTGTGGGGATCAGTGGCAGTGTTGATATTGAGGGATGGGTGCCACTCACGTGCAGATCACTCTGTTCTCCTTCCTTGCTGGGTCTTGCTTGGATGAGCAGTAGCACTGAGCAGAGGGGATGGGCGGGGCCTGTGAGTGCAGGCAGGGCCAAAGAAGATGGGCGGAGTGGGCGGGGACTGTGCCCGTGAGTTCAGGCAGCGAGTATGGGTGGAGAGGATGGGCGAAGTGGGCGGGGACTGTGCCCCTAAGTGTGGGATGAGAGAATGGGTGGAGAGGATGGGCGGAGCCTTGCAGTGTGCCCGTGAATGCGATCAGTAAGGATGGGCGGATCGGCAGGAGAGGATGGGCGGAGCTTCCCGTGAATGCAGTGTCCCCGTGAATGACTGTACTTTCTCCCAGGCGGCGGCAGGCCCCCCTACAGTGGCGGAACCAGAGGGCCCAGTCGCCAATGCGACTGGTGCGACCCTGGTAATTCCGCCACTGCTACGGGGTCTTCTCATCAAATTTGGAGCGCAAGAAAGAAAAAAGAGAATGGAAGAGACAGAAACCCTGCTTAAACAACTCAAACATTTAGAAAATATTAACAAAAGCTCACCTAATCAGGCAACACTCACAGCAATAACTAATCACAGACGTAAACTGAGCGAGCACCTACATAACAAATTTGAATTTTATATTCAACGATTGAAATTGCGTTCTTACTCCTTTAACAACAAGTCTAGTGCCTTTCTTGCTCGACAAGTCAAAAGACAACAAGTCAGAGCCAAAATCCCTTTCCTGTTAAATTCACAAGGAGCTAGGATGACTAACCCATTAGACATAGCCAACACGTTTGCGACCTTTTATAACAAATTATATAATCTACATGCCTCAGAGGGCTCCGCCCCCCCACACGCCAATGAGATAACTGCCTTTCTTGAGTCCGTCCAAATCCCTAGCCTGACTCCGGAACAACTTACAACTCTTTCTACCCCATTTACCACCAAAGAAATTAATAGAGTCATCCGTTGCCTCCCATTACATAAAGCCCCAGGACCAGATGGATTCGCTAATGAATATTTTAAACAATTCCACCACATACTTGCACCTCATTTATGTAGGACACTTAATCAATTTGCCTCCACTGGGGCAATACCTAAGGAATGTTTAGAAGCCTTTATAGTGACCCTCCCCAAACCCGGCAAACCCCATGATGTCCCAGAAAATTACAGGCCCATTTCCCTTCTGAATACGGACATTAAATTATACACCAAACTACTTGCCCTTAGACTTTCTTCAGTTCTACACCACTTAATACGTATCGACCAAGTGGGTTTCATACCACGAAGGCAAAGGTCCGACGGAACCCGTCGGTTCATAGACCTCATTCAGTGGGCAGAAAATCATCGAATGCCTTCTCTGCTCCTCTCTCTGGATGCGGAGAAGGCATTCGACCGGGTGCAATGGACATACCTAGAAGCAGTATTGCGCAAATTTGGCCTATCAGGCACACTACTAACAGTCATACTCGGCTTATACACAAATCCCAGCGCGAGAGTGTGGACCTTGGGAGTAACATCTGATCCATTTAGTATCTCAAATGGTACTCGACAAGGGTGCCCACTATCGCCCCTAATTTTTGCCATGGTCATGGAGCCCCTAGTTCAGAAAATTCGGACAGAAAATCAAATTAAAGGAATAATAGTAGGGCAGACGGAGCATAAAATTGGACTATATGCAGATGATGTAATCATCTCCATTACCGATCCAAAACAATCACTATTGGCGCTGCAAAATATTCTCGACCAATTCAGTGCAATATCCCTATATAAAGTAAATCATAGTAAATCAGTTATGCTAGCGATTGGACTAGACCAAGCCACCAAACAACAGATTTCTGAACAATCCCTGTTCGCGTGGTCAAAAGACTCTTCTATTATAAATATTAAAATATCCTTCGCATCAATCTAGCAGACCTCATAGAAAGGCTCAAAAAACTGTCCGCTAATTTAAATCTTCCCTTTGTATCATGGGCTGGAAGAATAGCACTTGCAAAAATGTACCTCCTCCCACATATTTTGTATATACAGTATTTCGTACGATGCCAATACCATTTCTTTCAACGCAACTACGATCTCTTCAAGCTATAGTCAACTCCTTCATATGGCAACACAAGAAGCCCAGACTACACAAAAACATCGGCCTGTATTATAAAGCAGTCATACTGGACCAACTTAACCAGTGGTGGAACACCGACATAGTCTACAACTGGTCACAGATAGAAGCATCTGTTTTGGCCAAGGACCTCCAGCTATACCTCTGTGCAGCTCTCCTAGCTCCTATGCCCACACATTCCCAGTTGGACTCGATAACAGCATCTCTCAGGGTGTGGACATCCCTTCCTCAACTATCGAAGGGCATACCACATGCCATATTACAATATATGCCGCTGCCGGCCTTTTACTGCTACTCCCGGACCTACAACTGACATCTTGGCTTGAGGCAGGCATTCATACTATCGGACATCTCTTCCATTCCTACAACTTAATGTAATTTGCTCAACTAAGCTCCAATTTCGGGCTTTCATCGAGAACTTTTTACATATACCTTAGGATTAGATCTCTACTAGCTAAGATAACTTGGTCCAACCAGGACAATGTACTGTTACCGGTCCTACAACATTTTCGGTTAAGAAAACCCTCTTCCAAAGGTATCTCATACCTATATGGTCTACTCTCCCATGATGCAGAAAAGCACATCTGTGCTCAAACAGAAAAGTGGAACATATATATCCCACAAGCCCCGCCACAATCGCAATGGCATACAGAGTTATCATTACCCTCAAAACTTTCCCATTGCACCACGCACTGGGAATCCGTGCAAAAACTTTTTCATCGGTGGTACTACACCCCCAGTAGAATTGCCAAAATCTATCCTGCCTCTTCTAATCTCTGCTGGAGAAATTGCGGCCTCCCAGGATCTCTCATCCATATCTGGTGGGAATGCACCATGCTTAAAGTTTTCTGGGATCAAACGACCAATCTTCTCAAAGTGAGCTTCCCCTCAGCAACTGACCTGTCTGTGGCGGATCTCCTCCTGGGCCTGATGGTCCCTACATGGCCCAAAAAATCCCAAACCGTGGCCACCCACATTCTCATTGCGGCAAGTTTAGCAATAGCCAGAAATTGGAAAAGGATTTCTCCTCCTAACATCCAAGACGTCATTACAATACTTCACGACAACTTCAGAATGGAATATAGTTTGCCAAGGTTCATCTCACTACATGCAAATTCTTTCGGAACTGGGACCCATGGATCAAAGACCCCAGAAGTGTTCAGCTGGTCTGTTCCCCCACTCCGGTAACGTCCACATCCTCCTGTATCCCATTGTGACTTTTCATGTCTCTGCGCCATAGTTTTGATACTCATTCTTCCTACACTGAGGAACCGGAGTGGAGAAGTAGAAAAGCAACAAGAAAAACCAACTACGACGCAAAGGATTATAGAACATTAGCTTTATTGAAGTGTATGATAACTTAAACCCCCCCCCCTTTTTTTTTTTGTCTCTACCCCTACCTTCGCAACTTGTTATACCCACTAAAGCCCAGGGATGGGCAGCGCCGTCTCTCTCCCCCGAACACAGCTAGTACCCAGTAGGGGTGTTCGGGGCTGACTGATGGCGCTCTCAACCTCTCAGAAATTGTTGTTGAATGTTAAACATGTTCATTTATGTTATTATGTTCTTACTTTGCTTACTCTTGTTGGACTAAGCTTCCCGATTGGAAGCAACGACTATGGCTACATGACAATGTATGTCTTATATTGCTGTTATCTCTTGTGCAAAATCTCAATAAAAACTAAGTTAAAAAAAATATATACATTCTGCTGCTTCTCTTGAGTATGGGGATACCATACTTTTTGGGAGCCTAGCCGTGTACAGGACCCCGAAAACCAAGCACCGCCTTCAGGCTTTCTAAGGGTGTAAAATAGTGATTATTTTATTCCTCACTACCTATAATGCCGCGATCGGACTATCCGGCCGACTTAGTCCGGCGGACTTAGTTCGGCGGACGACCCGCCGGACTTTGCAGCGGAGTTCCGCCGGACTTTCTGAACGAGCGGACCTGCCCACACACGACCGGACTATCCGGCGGAGGTCCGCCGCACTTTTGAAATAAACGGACTTGCCCACACACAGAGAAAAGTCCATTCATTTTGAACGTGGCTCCAGGTAGACGGGACTAGCACAGGAAGTCAATTTCACCGCCTCCATCTGCAAGATTGATACCTCGCTAGCCCCGTCACCTGGTATTGATTTAAAGGAGAAGCCCTGTGCCTAAAAAATAAATGCCGAAGAATGGGGGCAATCCACCCCTAATGTTAGGAGCAAATCGCTCCTCCACCCCTGCCCCCATGCTTCAGCATTTATGCTCTTTTTTTTAACTGTGGTGGTGAAATCACCTCTGACAGCGCTTGAGGTGCCTCGTTGGAGATGTGCCGCCTCCTCCTCCTCTTTCCTATCAGGCATCCTGCCTGTGGCCAATTATGGCTCTCTTCACTGATGGCGCTGTGATTGGCCAAGCATGCGGGTCATAGTGCATGCTTGGCCAATCATCAGCCAGCAATGCACTGCGATGTCACTCGAATTTGGCGCGAACAGCTCATAATGTTCGGATTTCGCCAAACGGGCAAACAGCCGATGTTCAAGCCGAACATGAGTTTGACTCGAACACTCAGCTCATCCCTACTCCTCACTACCTATCGCAGTTTTGAAGGCCATAAAATGCCCAGATAGCACAATCCCCCCCCCCCAATTGACCCCATTTTGGACAAAGTCAAATTATATATTGTTCAAACATGCCATGGGCATATGTGGAATTACACCCCAAAATACATTCTGCAGCTTCTCTTGAGTATGGGGATACCACAAGTGTGAGACTTTTTGGGAGCCTAGCCGTGTACAGTACCCCAAAAGCCAAGCACCGCCTTCAGGCTTTCTAAGGGTGTAAAATGGTGATTATTTTATTCCTCACTACCTATAATGCCGTGTACACACGATTGGACTATGCGGCGGACATAGTTAGGCGGAAGACCCGCCTGACTTTGCAGCGGAAGTCCTCCAGACTTTCCAAGCGAGCGGACTTGCCCACACACGACTGGACTTTTCCCGTGGACTAGGTCCAGCAGAAATACCCACCAGACTATGGCGAGAGTCCGCCGGACTTTTGAAATGAACGGGCTTGCCCACACACGTAGAAAAGTCCATTCATTCTGAACGTGGCTCCAGGTATACGGGACTAGAGCAGGAAGTCAATGTCGCCGCCTCCATTGGCAAGATTGACACCTCGCTAGCCCCGTCACCTGGTATTGATTTAAAGTGGAAGCCCTGTGCCTAAAAAAATTATGCAGAAGCATGGGGGCAATCCACCCCTAACGTTAGGAGCAAATCGCTCCTCCACCCCTGCCCCCATGCTTCGGCATATATGCTCTTTTTTTTAACTGTGGTGGTGAAATCACCTCCAACAGCGCTGGAGTCACGGCTTTACGAATCGTGAGAGCAAATGCTGTTGCTGTCGAGATAAAGAAATCAGTGCTGCAGCTGAATGGTGTACCTGCTAAGCAAATGATGGTTAACAATAAAACAAAGTAACATTACAGTATAACAGTAAGGCCGCGTACACACGCGCGGACTGTTCGCCCAACTTTGGCCACACACGACGAACGAACAGTTTGCTGAAACCGTGCGCGATGACGTGAACGGCACGTACGACGGGACGAAAAATACGACGTCCTATACACTGCATTATAGCTTTCGGCGTGAAAATCCTTTCTGAGCATGCGCGCAACTTTGTTTGACGAACAAGCCTACACACGGGCGGACTGTTCGCTCAAACAAGGTTTCAGCGGACAGTTTTTCGGAATTTCTGAAAAACCTTGTCCGTCCAACTGTCCGCTGAAACTGTCCGCTGAAAGCCCACACACGAGCGGACTGTCCGCCCAAACACTGTTCAGCGGACAAAGTTGGGCGAACAGTCCGCCCGTGTGTACGCGGCCTTAGACATGCCATACCTGCAAAGCAAATACAATAAAACATGGTAAAAATAAAACATGTTTTAACACAATTTGTGCCTAAAAAATATATGCTGAAGCATGGAGGCAATCCACCCCTAATGTTAGGAGCAAATTGTTCCTCCACCCCTGCCCCCATGCTGCAGTATATATGCTCTTTTTTTTAACTGTGTTGGTGAAATCACCTCCGACAGCACTGGAGTCACGGCTTTAAGTATCATGGGAGCAAACTCTGTTGCTGTCAAGATAAATAAATCAGTGCTGCAGCTGAATGGCGTACCTGCTAAGCAAATGATGGTTAACAATAAAACAAAGTAACATTACAGTATAACAGTAAGACATGCCATACATGCAAAGCAAATACAATCAAACATAGTAAAAATAAAACATTTTTTAATGCAATCTGTGCCTAAAAAATATATGCCGAAGCATGGGGGCAATCCACCCCTAATGTTAGGAGCAAACCACTCCTCCACCCCTGCCCCCATGCTTCGGCACATATTCTCTTTTTTTAACTGTGGTGGTGAAATCACCTCCGACAGTGCTGAGTTCACGGCTTTACGAATCGTGAGAGAAAATGCTGTTGCTGTCAAGATAAAGAAATCAGTGCTGCAGCTGAATGGCGTACCTGCTAAGCAAATGATGGTTAACAATAAAACAAAGTAACATTACAGTATAACGGTAAGACATACCATAACTGCAAAGCAGTAAGACATGCCATACATGCAAAGCAAATACAATAAAACATAGTAAAAGTAAAAAAATTTTTAACACAAGCTGTGCCTAAAAAATATATGCGGAAGCATGGGGGCAATCCACCCCAATGTTAGGAGCAAACCACTCCTCCACCCCTGCCCCCATGCTTCGGCATAATAAATCAGTGCTGCAGCTGAATGGCGTACCTGCTAAGCAAATGATGGTTAACAATAAAACAAAGTAACATTACAGTATAACAGTAAGACATACCACACATGCAAAGCAAATACAATAAAACATAGTAAAAAATAAAACAGAGATAACAATAGATATAGAACAATAGTGGGATCAGGTAAGTGACACTGCCTCACTCACCCCCCATACTGCCTTACCTACTCCCCATAGTGCCTCACCTACTCCCCATAGTGCCTTGCTCACCCCCCCCATACTTCCCCACGTACACCCCATACTGCCTCACCCACTCCTACTACCTCACCTACCACCCCCCCATACTGCCTTGCTTAACCAGGCAGTATGAGGAGTACGTGAGACAGTATGCCCACCCTCATACTGCCTCCCATCTCCCTTACTGCCTCATCCACCCCCCATACTGCCTCACTACACCCCTATAGTGCCTCATTACACCCTCATACTGCTTCACCTATCCATCATACTGCCTGGCTCACCCCTCCATACTTCCTCCCCTACCCCTCATACTGCCTTATCTACCCTTCATACTGCCTCACACACCCCTCATAATGCCTCCCCTCCCCCTTACAGACTCACCTACCCCTCACCCCCCCACCCCCCATACTGCCTCACTACACCCCCATAGTGCCTCATTACACCCCCATACTGCTTCACCTATCCCTCATACTGCCTGGCTCACCCCTCCATACTTCCTCCCCTACCCCTCATACTGCCTTATCTACCCTTCATACTGCCTCACACACCCCTCATAATGCCTCCCCTCCCCCTTACAGACTACAGACTCACCTACCCCTCACCCCCCCACCCCCCATACTGCCTCACCTACCCCCCATACTGCCTCATCTACCCCTCATGCTACCTCATGCACCCCCCCACCCCCCCATACTGCTTCACCTACCTCCCCCACAAACACTACCTCACTTACCCCTAACACTGTCTCACCCACCCCTCATACTGCCTCACCTACCCCCCATTTTGCCTCACCTACCCCCCATTCTGCCTCACCTACCCCTCATATTGCCTTACCTACCTCTCATTCTGCCTCACCTACCCCTCATTACCAACTCGTTTTGCTGCATATCTCGCCATCGTTGACTGAGAAAGTCGAATCCATCAATTTCTGATATTGAAGCACTTCGATCGCTTAAACTACGTCTGAGTTTGAGGATCGAATGCTTCACTTTTATCGTTTTTGACTGGTTTATCTCTGGGCTCTGTGAAGAGAAAAAAACACATTACAAATAGGAAAACAATTATTTCAGATAATGCTTAATTATCACTGTATTGAATATGATTATTGGGCAACTTCTATTCTTTGCTATGTGAATATATAAAAGGAAATCAAATTTAAAAGGAACAGTCATGATTAGACGTATTCATTAATATGAATAATCATTATATTGTTATAACTGTACAGAATTTTTATAAATGTTATTTATATACTGCACTGCTTTAAAATTCTATGTAGGAACTTGGCAGTTAGAAGCATAAAGCTGACTGTGAAATGTTGATGGGTTAATGCTTCATAAATGCATGACTTATAAATGGTCCGCTGTGGATTGTTTTTCCATTCTAAAAGTGCAATCTATTGGATATTAATAATAAGTCACAACACTTGAGCAACCCAAAAGACAATGCACCTCCCTATACATGCTAGAATAGATAATGCAAAACAGCAGACATAGCACAACTACCGACGTGATCTCCGATACTTACAGGTTCCATGATGTATGGTGGACTTATGTTCCCAGCTTCCAACTCATCCCAGTTTATCCCGGTGAAGAAAGGATGGCGTCGTATATGTTCAAACGAAAATTGGCTCTGTGGGTTAAAAAAAGATATTAAAAAGTTAGATCATTAATAAAAAAACAATAACTAAACCATTAAATTTAGCCAATTGTATAGCGCAAATAGAATAAGTAAACTTTTTCTATCTCTACCTATAGTATGATATTTTCTTACCTTTTTTACTAAGTCCAGGACAGCATCATCCCCCTGGTATGATTGCATGTCCTCGAGATCTGCCATCAGAGAAACTGCACTGTAAAAAAACATGAAGTCTCTCTGAAGGGCATTCCTCCGATCGTGAAAGTCCTATAAAAAAGAAAAAAAGATATTTTTATAGCCCAAAACATATTAAAATAAATACAAAAATACAATACTTTTTATTTCAATCCGTAAAACAAAGCAGATTTAAACCCATCAATTTAACAATTTCTCAAAACAGTTATATTCAAGGCACGCCATCAGTGCTAACTGTCATAGTTAATTTTGCTCTCAAGTGAACTGCCAAGCCATCAAATGGCTGGTGTCCAGGGCAGGACTTACCATTGGGCTTGACTGGGCTCAAGCCCATGGGCCCCGCCCAATAGGGGGCCCCACTGAGATTCATAGCCGAGTGTACTCGTCTCGGCTCCACTCACAGTCACGCCCAGTCCCACCCTATGATGGACATAACACAGGGACTGGGCGTGACTGTGAGCCAAGCCGAGTACACTTGGCCACGCTCGGCTCTGCTCAGGTCTGCGAGAGGACCCGAGAGCCCCCGAGAGCTGCCGAGATACACAGGACTCTGTATCTCGTCTGCGCCATTTTTAAACTTCAAGACTGCAATGACAAGGCGGCAAATGACACTGGGGCAAGGCTGCAAATGATAAGGCTACACTGACAAGGCTGCAATGACACTGGACAAGGCTGCAGATGGACCCTGATAAGGCTGCATTGATGGGCATTTAAATGTAAGTTTTTTCCTTAAAATTCCCTCCTAAACTTGGGGTGCGTGTTATACGCCGGCGCATGTTATACGGCGATAAATACGGTAATGTATAGAAGGTAGGGCCCGAAAGTGACTCAAGCCCAGGGGCCCCCACCACCCTAAGTCCTGCCCTGCTGGTGTCATAATTGATCAAATGTGCAGCACCATGGCAACAACAGATCAAATAGAGGCTAAGATGACAGCTTCCTTGGCTGTCAAGGATGGGAGGGTTTAGTTCCCCTTTAATACTGTATGTATATATCATGACAGCAGGTGACTGTGTCATGATTCTGCAACACAAAGCAGAGGTCCAACCCCATTCTGTGAGTCTAGGCCAATTTCACCATCTTTTATTGTATTATAAATCTATTCAGCTCTTTTGGACGTCTAAAGTCTGAAGAAGTTAAACAAGCTCATGGCGATTTCTTGTTTTAAGAGACCAGCTCCTGGCTTTACTATAAAAGCCATCTGGGTGGCTGTAGACCTGCCTAATGACTTTTTCATGACTCTTGGATAATTATAATCCCATCCCTGCCAGCACTCCCCCTAAGTCAATGCTTCGCAACTCGAGTCCTCAAGGCGCCGAAAAGGATCATGTTTTCAGGATTTCCCTCAGATAAAACGGCTGTGGTAATTACTAAGGCAGTGAATCTGATCAAAGTAAATGTTCACAATAATGGAAAGCCTGAAAACATGACCTGTTGGGGGCGCCGTGAGGACTGGAGTTGAGAAACATTGCCCTAAGTGGTTCCCTTGCTCTTCTGCACCTCCTGTCAAACGCCTGAGGACCCCATTTGGAATACCTGTCACATGTCCAATGCTATCCTAAAAGGGGGCTTTTTAGCCCCCTTGTGATGCAGTAAAGTAAAACATGTTTAAAAAGTGTAATGCCCCGTACACATAAGCGGAATTTCCATCGTAAAAATTTTGGATGATTTTTCCGATGGAATTCTGCTCAAGCTTGGCTTGCATACACACGGTCACACAAAAGTTCTCTGAACGTTCGAAGGTCAAGAACGCGGTGACATATGACACTATGATGAGCAGAGAAAATGAAGTTCAATGCATGCATAGGAATTTTTCGTGTCGAAATTGCTACAGACGATCGGAATTTCAGATCTGAACTTTTTCCATCAGAAAAATAAAGAACCTGCTCTCAATCTTTTGCTGGCGGAAATTCCGCTGGCAAAAGTCGGATGGAGCATACATACGGACGGAATTTCTGACCAAAAGCTTACATCAGACTTCCCCCCCCCCCCCGGAATTTTCGATCGTGTGTATGGAGCTTAAAAGATATAAAAAAAAGTTTAAAGCACACAAACATATGTGTAGGGTGGGTGTAAGTAAATGTAAATTGCACAACCCAAATTGGGTCTCGCTGTGCACACCACAGAGCAATAATTCTAAGTAACTAATTTACTTTCAACTCTAAACTGATAAGCTGTGAAGACATTTAAAGCATAGCTCCACCCAAAAGGGGAAGCTCTGCTTGTCAGCCTCCCCCCCCCCCCCCGCTGCCCCATTTTTAACCTTTTGGGGGGAGCAATTGCCTGGTTTTGACTGGTACCCGCTCCCACTTCTGACTTACTTTGCTGCTGCGGAGTGAGCCACAAGTTCGACCCCCCCTCCTTCCCCCCGCAGCCGTCTCATTCACAAAGCACAGGGCAATTCATGCATGTGCAGTAGGAATCCAGCTGTGAAGCTGCAAGGCTTTACTGACGTTTTCCCTCAGTCAAGATGGTGGTGCCAGCATCTGAGAGCCGATTCAAGAACTGGCTTGGGTGAGGACACCGCTGGATGTCTGGTAAGTGCCCTAATAGTTTTTTTTGGGGGGGGGATTCCTTTTTAAAATGTCACCAATAATTTTGGGCACCATAATTCTTCGCAATTTTAAGGGCACTCACAGTTTTGAGGTTTGACAAGTGTTATTTATTTATGCAACACAACCTCGTCTTTTATTGTGTCCAAAATATGAGAATTACATAATGTTTGTGTGCGCTAAAGTTCACTTTAGTGTATTTTTTCTGTAAATATAGAGTTGATAAACAGTTGCACAAATATTGTATAATATGAAAATGTCAACTACTATATTTTTATTGTACGGAGGATTTTAACATGTGTGCGAAAAATGAAAAAAAAAAATTGCCCCAGAGGGGAAGTGATTAAGAACCACTTTGTGACAAAAAAGAACAAAAAATAAATAAAACACTACAGCACAGTCCTGGCTTGCATTCTCCACTATAATTCATCCCAAAGTTCTATCGGGTTGAGGTCAGGACTCTGTGCAGGCCCAGTCAAGTTCCTCCACCCCAAACTTGCTCATTTATGTCTGTATGGACCTTGCTGAGAACAGGGATGCACCGGACCCCCTGCTGAGAGCCGCATCCGGCAGTAGTGGGAACCCAGCCTAAAGTAGAACTAAACAAATCACTTTCATGGTTTCCCAAAACACCAAAATGAATTGGAACAAAATGGTACCGAAAAAAAAAGTGGACTTTATCGGCACTCCACTTGCAAGTGTAAACAAGCCCTAAGGCCCTAGGTTCATATCTCTGCTTTGTGGGCCATGCAAAAAAAAATGTACATGCACCTTTTCAAAAACGCGGCTGCAGGGAAATCGCATGGTCTTTTTGACTATGAGATTTCCCTGCGGTTCCCACACACACACTGCAAATTTACATGCCTGAGGGTGCCATTCAGAATGAATGGCAGCCCCGCACATTTCTGCAGAGCGGTGCGTTTTCACTGCAGGTGGTTGCAGGTGTGGGAATTGCTGCGATTCCTACACCTACAGAGGTGAGACCCTAGGGAGAGGCCCTGTTCACACTCGCATTAGAAACAGGCATTTGAGACGCTTTTTGTCCACAAACTCCTAGTAAAGCAGCCTGCAGTGGATAATATGGACAGGGGACAGAGCTGTTCACATTTAACCAATTGCCGACCGCTGCATGCCAATATACGTCGGCACAATGGCAGCGGTGGGCAAATGGGCGTACCTGTACCGTGCGCCTCGATGCCCGCCGGTGTCCTGGCCATCGCATCACGTAGCCGCAGAATGAGGAGATGTAAACAAGGCATTTTCCCGTTCTGCCTTGTGACATGACAGAGAACACTGCTCCCTGTCATCGGGAGCAATGATCGCTGTCATGTCAGTGGTAGCCCATCCCCCCACAGTTAGAATCACTCCCTAGGACACACTTAACCCCTTGATTACCCCCTAGTGGTTAACTCCTTCCCTGCCAGTGTCATTTAGACAGTAATCAGTGCATTTTTATAGCACTGATTGCTGTATAACTTTTACGCAAACCAATCAATAAATGCTTATTGTGATTTTTTTTTTACCAAAAATATGTAGAAGAATACATATCGGCCTAAACTGAGGGAAATTTATATATATATATATATATATATATATATTTTTTTTTTTTTTTTTTTTTTTTGGTGGATATTTCTTATAGCAAAAAGTGAAAAATATTGCTTTTTTTTTCAAAATTGTCGCTGCTCTGCTGGTTTCCCTTACCCACGATGGCGGCAGTGGCAGCACCCGACTGAAAAATCGGCTTGGGGTAAAGACACCGCTGGATCTGTGGACAGGTAAGTGTCCTAATATAAAAAAAAGTCAGCAGCTAAAGTATTTGTAGCTGCTGACTTTTCATTTTTTTTTTTTCTGAAGGAGTCTGGAGCTCCACTTTAAAGTGGAATTAAACTCTCCTATCTTTTACATCCAAGGAAGCTGCTTCTGTTTGATCTGCAACTGCTATGGTGCTACACATCAGTTATGATGCCAGCCATTTGATGGTTTGACAGTTTGGTTGAGGATACAAGCAAATATGACAGTTAGCAATCTCTGCAATTAAAGGAATTTAACTTTTTTTTTAAACTGTTAAATCAATGGGTTTTGTTCCGCTTTATGATTTACTGCTGTTCAGGGGCTCTGGGCTTCAGCAAAATGGCAGCCTCCAGCAAGAGGAAACTGGAGCCATGCTGGAGGCAATTTACAGCTCACACCAATTTTGATGGCATAATCATTAACCACTTGTCGGCCGTGCTATAGCCAAATGACAACTACTGTGTGTGCCTCTAGTCCTGGGACTCCGTCATATGACAGCGTCCCGTAATCACGCCTTCTGCTGGGCATGGGTGGCACGTTCTGTGCGTCCTCCGGACACTGCTGATCACAGACTGAGGTAAAGAGCCAATCAGCGGCTCTTTACCTCATGATCAGCTGGGTCCAATCACAGCTGATCACTGAGATAAACAGAAGCCGTTTATCGGCACTCCTTTCCTCATGCTGACAGTGTGAGGATTGGAGAAGAGAGCCGATGGCCGGCTTCTCTTAGGGCTGCTTCACACCACATGAATGCAGATCTGTTCTGTATGAGTTTTTGCATGTGTGTTTTTAACATGCTTTTGGTGTGTTTTGTTGCTTCTCCGGATGCTTTTTTTCCCAATGTACTGGGGTCCGATGCATTCCGGAGCGCTCCTGCGTTCCAGTACAGGAGAAATGCAGTGTGTTCTACTTTTTTTCTGGAATTGCAAAGCCCTGGAACTGACTGCACTGGTGTGAACGATGTCAGTGCAAACCATATAACCTACTTTCCATGCATTTTTGATGAAGAAAAAAAAAACGCATTGGACTGCATGTGGTGTGAACTGGCCCTAAAAGGGACATCAGTGTCCTGATTATCAGTGCAGTGCCACCAATCTTTGCCCACCAGTGCTGCTAGTCAGTGCCTACCAGTGCTGCCCATCAGTATTACCTATCAGTGCCTCCTACCGGTGCCCATCAGTGCCGTCTCATCATTGCCTCCTTATCAGTACCCACCAGTGCCACCTCATCAATGCAGCCTATCAGTGACCATCTGTGCCTCCTTATCAGTGCTCACCAATGCCGCCTCATCAGTGCAGCCTATCAGTGAACATCAGTGCTGCCTCATGAGTGCCATCTATAAGTGCCCATCAATGCCACCTATCAGTGCCCATCTGTGCCTCCTTATCAGTGCTCACCAATGCCGCCTCATCAGTGCAGCCTATCAGTGGACATCAGTGCTGCCTCACCAGTGCCACCTATAAGTGCCCATCAATGCCACCTATCAGTGCCCATCTGTGCCTCCTTATCAGTGCTCCCCAATACCGCCTCATCAGTGCAGCCTATCAGTGGACATCAGTGCCACCTATGAATGCCCATAAGTGCCTCTATATCAGTGCTGCCTCAGCAGTGCCACCTATCAGTGCCCATCAGTGCAGCCTCATTGGTGCTTCCTTATCAGTACCCATCAGTGCAGCCTATCATTGCCCACCAGTGCTGCCTCATCAGTGCAGCTTATGAGTGCCCATCAGTGCCGCCTATCAGTGCAGTCTCATCATGGCCTCCTTATCAGTATCCACCAAAACAACCTCATCAGTGCAGCCTATCAGTCACCATCAGTGTCTCCTTATCAGTGCCCACCAGTGCTGCCTCATCAGTGCCACCTGTCAATGCCCCCTGATCGGTGTCCACCAGTGCTACCTCATCAGTGCTCATCAATGCCACCTATCAGTGCAGTCTCAACGGTGCTTACTTATCAGTGCTCACCAGTGCAGCCTATCGGTGCCTCTTTATGATTGCCCACCAGAGCCACCTCATCAGTGCCACCTGTCAATGCCTCCTTATCAGTGCCCACCAGTGCAGCCTATCAGTGCCTCCTTATGATTGCCCACCAGTGCCGCCTCATCAGTGCAGTCTCATCATTGCCTCCTCATCAGTGCAGCCTATCAGTGCCCAGCAGTGCTTCCTCATCAATGCCACCTATCAGTGCAGCCTCATCTGTGCTTTCTTATCATTGCCCACCATTGTCGCCTCATCAGTGCAACCTTTCAGTGCAGCATATTAGTGTCCATCAGTGAAGGAGAAAAATTACCTGTTTGCAAAATTTTCTAGGAAATGGTGAAAACGTTTTTTTTTGTTTGTTAATCTTTTTTTATGTAGCAAAAATAAAATAAAACCCTCAGTGGTGATTAAATACCACCAAAAGAAAGCTTTATTTTTGTGAAAAAAAATGATACTAATGTAGTTTGGGTACAGAGTTGCATGACCGTGTAATTGTCATTCAAAGCGTGACAGTGCTGGATAAAAAAATCCTGTTGTTTATCAGGGAGCGCCCATCCCCCATTACTCTCTTGGGTTATTATGGGTATAGTTTGGTGTACAGATGATGTAAGCGGGTGAAGACCTGCACCATGTAGCAGATAATTGTCCTTTGTGTGCCCATCCTGCTCTCCTCCCCCATGTCACCTCTGTAGACAGGTTCTCTTCTAATGACAATGCACTGGCACTCATAGACCTACTCAGGGGGACGCGTGACAACACAGGGGAGAATTCGGGACAGGGTTGTCACCCCATAACGATGAAGCACAGTGGCGGCGGGCTCTGTGAGGTATTCTTTCTATATGTGAGGTGTTGTTGTGTTTGGATACATTCTGGTGACAATTCTTTTCACCAGCTGACAAAGCACGTCCATTTTTCTGAGAAATGCTACGTATGGCGGTGAGAGGCATGTTCCCAGACATGGCCGTGTGAGGGGGAAACCGTCTGCGGGCTCCCATTGGCTCGGCGTTGCCGCCATACTGAGAACACGTCTCTTCCACCTCGTCGCCTTTGTTTGGGGAAACTGCGCGCTATTTTTTCCCTCCCCGTCCCCGCCCACGTCGCCGGGCATTGGCCGATCCCGCGGCCACGTGACGCCACGCCTCCAATCACACATCTTCGCGCTGCTTTTCGAACACTTTTAAAACTTCACGTTTATAGGCGGTATCCCTACGCCGGAGGAAATAGTTCGCTCGGAACCCGTGCAACGTCGTATTGCCAGCCCCGATCGGTGGAGAGACGTCGGAAACGGCGGGATATAACGTGCAACGGGGAATCTGGCGCTGTCGCCGGTCGGTTTTGCGGCCTGAACTTAAGCCGGTAAGTGGAGCGGCGGAGTGATCCTCTCGGCGCCGTGCGGTCGGGGCTCTGCGCTTGCGCACTGGTGACTACGCGGAGGCGCCGAAGTGCCAGTAACGGACAGAGGCCAGCTCGGCGGGCCCGGATCCGTGTGTGTATGTGAGCGGCGTGTGTGCGGGTGAATGGAGTGAGCGCTTCGCCTCAAGGAATTCCTCCTCCGTCCTCAGGTCAGTGCTCGAGGCCTTCTGTGTCCGGGGAGCCCGGAGAGAGGCGCAGGCGGCCAGCCCGCCAAATTCTGCAAGTGTCAGCTCCGGGCTGTTGGCGGGCTGGCGGCCGGTGGGTTTGGGATGGCGAAGGTTTAGGAGTAGAACGTTCTTGGTGGGTTGGTTGAAGGGGGTTACATTGTTCTTTTAGGGGGGGGGGGTGCCTAACTGCAGGGGTCACAGCAATGGGGGGCTGTCCGCGCCGCTGCCTGTGTTTTATTGGGGGGGGGCTGCCCTCATCACTGCCGGTGTGCTTTATTGGGGGGGCTGCACTCATCACTGCCTGTGCATGTTATTGGGGGGGGGGGCTGCACTCATCACTGCCTGTGCATGTTATTGGGGGGGGGGGGCTGCACTCATCACTGCCTGTGCATGTTATTGGGGGGGGGGGGCTGCACTCATCACTGCCTGTGCATGTTATTGGGGGGGGGGGCTGCACTCATCACTGCCTGTGCATGTTATTGGGGGGGGGCTGCCCCCATCACTGCCTGTGCATGTTATTGGGGGGGGGGGGGCTGCCCCATCACTGCCTGTGTGCTTTATTGGGGGGCTGCCCTTACCACTGCCCGTGTGCCCTATTGCGTTTTTGGGGAGCTGCCCTCATCACTGTCTGTGCATGTTGTTGCTTTATTTTTTGGGGGGGGGGGGGTTGCCCTCATCTCTGCCTGCTATTGCTTTAGTGAGGTTCTGCTGGCACTACGGTTTTTTTTTTTTTTTTTTTTGGACTACTGCTAATACCACGGCCTGGCTTGTTCTTGGGGGTGGGGGGCACTGCCCATACCACTGCCTGCAGAGTTCAGTTTCTATGGGTTGGTATGTGGCGATCACGCTGGGCACATGCCGCCTCCATGTCTTTGTGGGTGATTGCCAGGTGCTTAGCGTTAGCAGTGGAGATGGCTGCAGCTGTTAGGGAAAGTGTCGGTGTGGGGTGCTCTGCCTGGTGTTGGGTTCCCTCCTTTTTTCTCTGCTCAGATTAGTGTGTTTTTTTTTTTTACAATCTGTTACATGGGATAAGCATGGGGCTTGTTAAATGTTTGCTGCACGTCTGTCTGTTCACCTGTCCCACTCTATAGACCTGCTAACATGCACATGGCACTCAGCGATCGGCCTGCTGTGTATGCTTGTCAGCTGGGAATCTGTTTGCACAAGGCTTGTGTAGGTGGGTGCTGGGATCTTTGCAGCAGATGCATCGGGCTGTAACACAGTAGTCCTGTCCAGCATATGGACAAAGCGGTTCATCTTAAGACCTGAAAGTCGTGCAAATTACTGTGCAACTTTGCCTGGCGCTTTGCTTTTGACTGGAGTGGCTTTATACCTAATACAGGAAGAGTGTTACTGGTCAGATGAAAAAGAGGGGTGGGGATTGCTAAACTGCAATATATTAGTTTTGTGCTTCATACTGCTTTAACCACCTAAGAAGAACCTGAAGGATTTGCCCTTTTAACGACTAAGCCATTTTCTTTTAGATCAGGCACTGCATTGCTTTAACTGACGGTTGAGCGACACTGTACGAAAACAAAATTGACATGCTTATTTTCCCACAAAGCTTTCTTGGTGGTATTTGATCACCTGCCGTTTTTTTTTTTTTTTTTTTTTTACGCTATAAACAAAGAGCGACAATTTTGAAGAAAGCGTCACTGGCAGGGAAAGGGTTAACACCAGAGCGATCAAGGGGATTAAGGCTAAGTTCACACTGAGGCACTTGACAGGTGTTTTGTCACTAAAAATTGCGCCTACAATGCTCCCTTCCTGTGTGAGCCTGAGTGCTTTCACACTGGGGCGGTGTCCTTGCGAGACATTAAAAAAAACTCTGCAAGCAGCATCTTTGGGGCACTTTAGGAGCGCTTTATACACCACTCCTAAAGTGCCCCCCCCCCCCCCCCCCCCGCCCATTGAAATCAATGGGCAGCATCTACAAGGAGATTCACCAGCGGCACTAAAAGGGGGCTATTAACCCCTTAATTGGCTGCTAGTAGGGTTAAACACCCCATTGCCTCTGTGAAAGCGCCCTTAGCGTTCCTTAAGGGGGTATTTCTAACGGGGGGGTGTACTTCCTGGAGGAGAGAGATCGCTGTTCTTGATCATTAGGAACAGCAGATCACTCTACTCCCCTGTCAGAACGGGGATCTGTTTACAAACGCATATCTGTTCTGGCTCTCCGTGGAGAGGCCTGAAGACATTGGTGTCGCATGCTGCCAATGTACTTGATCAGCTCCATCAGATTTTTGAGGAACTAGAAGTTTATAAAATAAGAAGAAATCTCTTCCTAAGTTGGATCAGTGCCCTGTGCTGATGTAGATTACTACGTCTTCAACACCATGGACAGCGTGAGCACCGATTCTCAGAAAAGGGCTAAACGTATTAAGAGATTGTGAGAGATAGTAAAAGCAAAGGGTTCATACTAGTGAAATTACTGCCAGATTTTACTATTGTATTACTATAGAAATGTTATTTTTGAGTTCACTTGTTTTCCCTGAATTGAGGGGTTATTTCTTTTTCTGCAGGTAAAGCTCAATAAACAATCAGCACTTGCTGAGCTGGATAGGTCCCAATCAGTCACATGCTGCTCTGTATTGCCACGTGCCAAGTCAACAGCTCTGTCAAATCTGCTGTCGCTGACGTCAGTTTTTTGTGTAGTTGACACACCTTCACAAAGATTTTTAGAATATTTTTAAATTATTTACTCAGGTCTATGTCCCTGGAGAGTTTTTTTGTTAAATGTATTGATATTTAAAGTGGAGTTCCAGCCATTTCTGTATTTTAATAAACGCACACTCACCCGTCCTCCCCGCGGCCCAGCGATGTCGCCACCCTAAGCCTTTGTTCTCTCCCCTTTATCAGTAGTGTGGGCACCCGGCTGTGACAGCTTGCGGCTTCCCAGCTAGGTGCGAGTGCGTAGTGGCCAAACTTTTCCCAGGAGAGAGACTCTACCACCCAAAAAGACATGCCAAATGTGCCATGTCAGGGGTCCTTACAGCGGCAGTTCCATTTTTGGGTGGAGCGCCACTTTAATTGGCTTGACAACTGTGCCATAGCTGAATGACGGCTACGGTGCGGCTCAATATCCTGGGAATGTCCGTGACTGCCGAGTCTGGAAGACCTGTCTAAGCACGATAAATGGTTGATGACAATGAACCTTTACCTCATGATTGCTGCATCAAATGACGGGTCAATGGGTTGTAAACAAGCCGGCGCATGCCCGACTTGGCTTTCCCCTCTCTGTACCGATTGCAGAGGTCGGGTGCAGCATCGCTGTGGGCTGGATCTGTAGTTTCCCATAGAGCTGCTTTGTGCCCATTCCTCCGCTCTCAGCTATCCCCGACTAAGCCATGCAGTTTGGGGTGTAATTTGTTGTATGCGTATTCTGTGTGAGATATAACCTATTATATGACACTATTGTGAAAAAGAAGAAACTTTTTGTTTTGCAGAGTTGTGGGGAAAAAAACTACAACTTCAAAAAAGCCTCTTACTATGGGAAACACAATTTTGTCCAAATTTTATGAAAGATTACTAATTTGCAAAACTTTAGAACGGAAACAAAGAAAAATGCTTTCTTTTACAGAACCCCCCCCCCCCCTTTATAGTGCAAAAAAGAAAAAAACAACCGTAATTAAATACACCAAAAGAGCTCCATTTGTGTGTGTGTGTGGGGGGGGGGGGGTAAAAATTTCATATGGATACAGTGTTGCATGACTTAAGTAATTGTCATTCAAATTGTGAGAGTGCTGAAAATTGGTCGGGGGGGGGGGGGGGGGGCTTCAGATACCTGTATAATACAGATATTTACACCCACTTCCGGGCATAGCTATCCGCAGAATCTGCAGGTATCTACGCCACTTCCTGGAAGTGAAGCCCACAAGGCTTCACTTCCTGGTTCCCTCAGCAAAGGTGGCGGTGGCAGCACTTGAGAGTTGGACGACAGATCAGCTTCGGGTGCTGACATAGTGGGCACGCTGGACAGTTAAGTGTCTATTTTAAAAGTCAGTAGCTGCAGTATAAACATTTCGGTGGGAACTCCTGCTTTAAAGAGGAGCTCCAGTTGTCTTTGTAAAAATTTAACTCAGCCGCTACAAAAACAATTAAAATTCAGCAGCTACTCTCCTGCCCTACAATCCAGCGATGGGCTCACCCTAGCCGATTTCTCCTGTCATCCCAGATGACAGCATCTTAACTATGGGCACCTGGCTGTTAAAGTGGTTGTAAACCCTTACAAACCACTTTGACCTACAGGTAAGCCTAGATTAAGGCTTACCTGTAGGTCCAAGCAATATCTTCTAAACCTATATGGTTTAGGAGATATTTGCCCGAAAACGGGCACCGCTGTCTACGGCGCATGCGCCGTAGACAGCGGCGAGCAGGCGCACTGAGCGCGGAAGTTCCAAGAATGGAGCTGCCGCATTTGTCGACTCCCGTGTGCATGCGCGGGGGTGATGTCATCGCGGCTTCGCCGAATGACAGCGGCGGAGCTGCGAGACGCCACCAGCAAGATGGATGCGGCGGACTACAGGGAACAGCGGCGACTTTGCTGGCTCCTGTGTCAGGTAAGTGACACATAATGGGCTTCTATGCGATGCATAGTAGTCCATTATGCTTTACCTTTGCAGGGAAAAAGAGAGGAAGTAAACTTATCATGGTTTACTTCCTCTTTAAAGCTTGCAGCTTCACAGCTGGGTGCCCACTGCACATGCGCCAGTTTGCTGTCTTGGGCCTGTGACGTGTAAGGGCCTCCTGGATTGGAGACAGTTTGATTGAATAGCTTAGGGTAGGTCCAGAGTGGATTTGATTTAAATAGTTAGCAAAAAGGCTTTCAGTTTAAAAAACACACTAGCGTGAATTTTAGGGCAAATAAACGCAATGAATTGCCCACAATACAAAAGTCGTTTGCGCTGAGAAAATGACTGCCAATCATGCCAAACCTTAAATTTTTGTGTGCTCGTGAAATGGCAACAAACTTCAGTACCCTATATTTTCTATAGGCAATGCTTCAAAAGCCCCCTATAGGTATCAGTTTAGTTTTACGGAGGAGGTCTGGTGTTAGAATTATTGCTCACACTGTGCTGTATAAGGAGATATGTAATATGTTTATCGCCATCGACCGTTTTCACATCTAAACGTCCTGTGTTCTCCTTCCCCCCCCCCCTGCACCTGCAATGGAGCGATGGGCAAGCAGAGCCCGGTAAGCATGACGCCGGATGAGCGCCAGTACCGGGGTGTGAGTGAGCAGCTGCAGCCACCAGATTGTATCTAATACCCCTACTGTATGGACCTGGCAGCAAAAGGGTTTAATAGAAAACTAGTTTTAGATGGATTTTTTTTTACTCCAAAAGCATTTTCTTAAAGTTTTGATAATGAAAAAAAAATCTTAGAGGTATAGAGGGGCGCACACTCTAACCCATCACCAAGCTTGCTCGGTCACGCAGTTTCCACTGACGGCTCCTCTACTTTCTTTTAAAACATTTGCCTCAGTGAGCTGAAATCTGCTGCTTGTTTCTGTTCTTGGCACTTGGCGCCTTACTCTGCTTAGTTTTATGAACCCATATGGCCAGTCTCATGGCTCGGCTTCTATTGCAGTTGTAGTAAAATCTTTGGTTTGGAGTGGTTGCAATTTTTCCTGAGGGTATAAAATACTAATGAAGCTTTTTGTCAGTGGATCACCTTGTGCCACACAGGTACTTCTATGTGCAGCAGTTTTAGTAAATCACCCCCATTGTTGCTGAACGCTTCACTAAAAGGCCACCTTGACACAAATTTCATGTTTTGGTTTTCTTCTTTCTCACAGTTGAACTGGAGTTGTGTATGTAATTCGATTAACTATTTTTCCTTTTATAGGTAAGAATATTTTAAAGATGCCTTGCCATGGTAAGATCATTGTGATAAAAAGAAGTGGCGTAGATGGAACACAATTTCCACTGACTGCAACCACGTGTTTGTTTGGAAGGTAAGAGAATTCATATTTTTTTTTTAACCTTCATTTTAGTTTTAATGTGTATTATTCACTTAGAGTACACTACATATTTACAGTAGTAATGCCCATCCTCTACCCCAAAACTATAGCTGAAAGACTCTTTAAATAGCTGGCATTAAACTCGAATGTTGCAGCTTACACCAATTCTTAAATATGGTGGCTGCATTATTGTGTTTTTATATGAAGCTGGTCATTCCAAGCACCCCTGTCGGTGTTAACTAGTTTATCTCAATCTGCTAACTTTGCTAGACATTTTGGTATGTTAAAAGGATTACCTATTGGCTGGATTATCAAGTTAAAATAAAGGGGGGAAAGCTTTAAAGTGCGGCTACCACCTCATAAGACTTGGTTAACAGCAATCTGTTTTGTGTTTTAATATCATTAACTCTTACTCTGTTATTTGTCATGGGTGCCTCATGTTATATAACTGAATTCTGCTGGCCGTACCAGGCTTGTGTGTATATGTTTATGGTTAGGGACACCTCTGTTAACAATGCAGACATAAATTGCTGTTGACCTGATGCACACGGTTTTGCTGATATCAGGATAAGTATTAAACTTTTTTTTTTTCCCCCTTTTTATGCAGGAAGTCAGAATGTGACATCCGCATTCAGCTGCCACATGTTTCCAAAGAACACTGTAAAGTTGAAGTCAAGGAAAAAGAGGTAAGCTTTTATCCCAAACTAATGTTAAAACATTTTTCTCAAGTCATCTTCCAGGACGGCACACCTGAGAGATGAGAGGCTCCTCCCTACAGGAAACACAATCAATCGACAGCTGTTTTAAGTCCCCACCCTTCCCCTTGATCCTCAGTTTTTGATTGTGTTTCTCCCTACACAGCGAAACTGTTTGTTTTTTTCCAAATGACCCGAAGCCGGGGGCTGGTGGTCTCCCCCTGGGAGCCGGACCACAAGCCTGGGAAGCCTCTGGGTCTGGTAGGATATTCTTGTCCTTCCTGGGGGGTTCCCCTATCTTTTCCTCAGGGCGGGCAGCAGAAATTGGAAGAGCCCCCCTGAGAGCTGAAGGACCCTGGGTACAGTGGTGTACCCAGAACTTCAGGGGCCATTATCCTGTCTCCCCCTCCTTACCTGTACAGGTGGCTGTTCAGACGGGGGTGCTGGCCATCGGTTCTTTCCAGGGGGCTTGTCCCCGACTCCTGGGTCCCCGGTAGCTCGCGTGGGCTGCCGGAGAGGGCGTGGCAACAAGCACCCGCGTCATTTTCAAACTTCGGGAAAATGGCAGCGGCGTTCTTACCCAGGAGGGAAGGCTGAGAGTCAGTAGGAGCAGGCGCCCACATCCTCCTTTCTCTAGAGCGAGGAGGCACCAGTTTACTACGGTGGATGTCTGCCTTAACCACCTCAGATATGAAGATAGGAATGAGGAATGGAAGGCATTGCCCCCCCCCCCCCCATGTATATAGACTGACTGGTACAGTGCAGGACACAGCCTAACCTGGCACCTCCCTATGGGGACAGCAGTTGGGGGGGGGGAGCACTTTGGCGGCTATCCTCCTTGCGTGTGGACCATAAGGATGGAAAAGCAAGCCCGCTGGCTGTGGCAAAAAGAGGAAGACGACAACGGTGAGTACTTTACTTTCCTTTTGCCTTGGGAATTTAGCTGCAAAATCCCCAATTCCAGCCAGAGGGTTCCTGGGCATTTGAGATCTCACCTGGGGTCTGGATTCAAATAGCCCTTAAGCTTCTGCTAAAAACACCAGCTGCAGCCCCTCTTACATCAGAGAAGCTGTATGGTGGACAGGTGGTGCAGAGGAACGAGTGTGCCTAAACCACCTCAGATGAGAAAGAGGTAGGTAGGCCATTGCTCCCCCTTCCCCGTGTATATACTGACTGGTGCAGTGCAGAACCTGGGGTCGGGATACAAATAGCGCAGACGCCACTGCTAAAACCACCAGCCACAGCTCCCTCTTACAGCAGAGACACTGTGGTTATCGCAGCAGTAGGTTGCCAGCCTCTCCCTACATGCCCAGTTGTGGTACATTAGTAGGGATGAATATAGCGTACAGAGGGGACCTGGTAGATACAAAGTTACTTACAGGCCAGGTATACCACTGAACAGGTTATTAATTGGGCAGTGGTTGGTGGATTCAGAAGCTCCCCTGGTCAGCAGGTGCACTAGGTTACCGGCCCTATTAGCCCAGCTGCTAGGAATCTGAAGTTGCTTCACAATGTTTAAAAGCTGACCTAACATTCAAGGATGGGCAGAGACCAAGCTACTGTGTGGCACAGTAGGGGTTCCCTTGTCACAGATCCTCCTTTTGGGGGTTGCCTGCTATAGTTAACTTTCATAAGCTCCAACCTCCCACTCCACCTTTACACTGTGTTTATATTATAGTGTAGGAGGTAAGAAGAAACTTTTTTTATTGGTTTGGGCTACAATCCACTCAGTGGCAGATCTAAAGGCGATTCACCATAGATCGCTCCCTACATCCTTTTAATTGAGGATTTTCTGTGCAAACCTATGCAAGAGCTACATAATTGTTTGAAGCCTGCAAATAGCTATTTACCTCCCAGGCTAAACTGGTAACCACCTCTTCTAGAGAGGTCTTAAATTGGTCTCTAGGGCTGGGCTCATTGAGACTTTAGTTGCTAATCAGCACCACCTGGATATGTGCTGGCTAGCGTTTGCTCAGTCTATGGAGGTAAGGTAGGACAACAACTACTACTAATAGTAGGGTGTCCAACCATTTTAGGATCTGTTCCTTCTCTGGTGGTGAAGGTTTAGTATCTACAGCCCAGGCTATGCCTATGAAATAAATTGCCTGTTGGTTATTTCATAAAGGGATAGACCATGACGACTCATTGGCTGCACACCAGTAGACCTCAGTAGTGAAAGTTTGTCCTTGCTGGGATGTTTTTGTGGCACAGCAGAAATACACATTGAGATTTGTGACATCTCTGCTTATAAGGGCTATATTGCTGTACATCAGAAATGCACTGCACTGAAGCTTGTTTGCTGTCCTTTATATACTAAAGGTACTGCTTTGTTTGGCTACAGATCAGAAAAATACAACAGTGAAGGTGGTCTGTACTTTCTGGTTTTGTGTTGCACAGCAGAAATGCACATCGTTGAGTCAGGTGACATCTCTGCTCATAATGGTTATATTGCTGCACATCAGACATACACAAGATTGAGGTCTGTCTGTGGGGCTTTGTGTCCTGTTTTACTGCCTTGTTGGTTACTTATCAGAAAGGCAGCAGTGAAGTCTGATGATCCTGATTTGCGTGGCGCTGTGCTGATTCAGACAGTGCTATTAACAGCAATGGCTGCCGAGTTTAAACATGCGATTTGACATGTTGAGTTGCATGACAAATCATTTCAATATTGGTGTGCTATCTCTATTCATAGTGTTTTATTGTTGCACATCAGATTTATACAGCATTAAGGTCTGTGAGGTTTTGTGTCCTGTATTACTGCCTTATCAGAAAGGCAGCAGTGAAAATTTATGGTTCGAATTTGTTGGGCTACATAGTAGAAATACAAATTGAACCCCTGCCAGGTGTAGTACATATACTGCCTTTGGTAATCCATGTAGCACCACAAAGTGGTGTTGTGCTGATTTTAGCCATGCGATTTGACATGTTGAGTCGCAAGGCCAAATCGCTTCAATATGGATGTGCTATCTCTATTCAGAATTGTTATATTGTTGCATATCAGACATATACAAGATTGAAGGTTGTCTGTCCTTTGTCTTGCATATACTGCCTTATTGGCTGCATATCAGAAAGGACACAGCAGTGAAGGTTGCTTGTCTTTTTCTGATTTTGTTTTTGCTGCTCAGCTGAGAGACACATTGAGGATGCTGGTCTCTCTGCTCAGTATTGGTATATTGCTACACATCAGACATACACAAAGATTGAATGTTTGTGTCCTGTATGTCCTATATTTACTGCCTTATCGTTTGTATATCAGGCTAAGCAGTGTTTCTCATGGATCTACCTTTCTGCATCTTAGGGATACACAGCAGGGGTTTGTTGGCTGCAATCCTCCAGGGAGTCACAGCATTGGGGACCCCTTACTTGTTCGACCTGAAAATTGCTATTTGTTTTTTTCCCTGCGACCTGTGTAATCTTGAGGTCTGTGGATCCAGGAATCAGGGACTGCTGGTGTTGCACAGACACAAATGGTACCCATTGGAAGCCATAGTATATGACTTCTCATGCGTCTTGCAGTCCCAAGTCGCAGGTTGGGTCGCACGGGTGTGGGAACCCTAAACTTATCTGTCCCTTCTGATTGAGGTTTTGCTACACAGCAGGAATACTCATCATGGCGTTATTGTTTTATTTTGCAGCAGACCAGAAAGATTGCAGCTGTAAAGGCTGTCTGTCTTTTTCCTCAGTGTCTGCTTTTATGTTGTTGCACAGCAGAAATACTCAAGATTGAAGCTTGTTGGTGCTTTCTGTTTCAGAAAAACACAATGCTGCAGGTTGCTTGTGTCCTTTCTCAGTGTTGGTTCTATCTGAACTACACTACAGAAGTGCATGACAGAAAGGATTGTCTTGTGTTCCATATTTTTCCCTGTGGCATAGCAGAAATGCACAACACGGGAGTTGGTGTTCATATTAATCTTATAACTGTGGTGGTTTGTCAGAAATACACAACATAGAAGTTTGGGTCTTTCTGTCTTTATAGCCTTATTTTGCTGTACATAGGTAAAGCACAACAGTAAAGGGGGTTCCTGTCCTTTCCGTATTTATATATCAGTTATGACCTAGCTAGCTGCACTAAAGAAATGCGCAGCATTTAGGGTTTGCTTGAGTCTTAATGTTTTTACGTCTTGGCAGCACATCAGAAAACCAGACTATGAGGACTGTTTGTCTACGTTGAGGTTCAGATTTGGGTCTCTTCCCATATTTGATATATTGGTTTAGCTAGTCACACTCAGGCACACAACATTGTTGTCTATGCTTGTGTCCTTTCTGTCTAAATCTATTGTGCCGTGCCCACAATCTATGATCATTTTATTTGTGATATTATTAATGCATGTATCACCTTTTTGTATTTCAGCCTTCTTTTCCATGGAGGGGCCAGGAGTTCGGGCTGCAGCTGCCACATGTCAGAAAACCTTGACCACTTGCATTCAGGGATGCCAGAACCATTTCCTAGGGTTGAAGCCCTGTAGGGTTATGGGACACTGGAGGAAGGGGATAATGAATCGCCCTGTTTAGTAAGAACTTGGAGAGCTCTGTTCAGAGGAGTATTAGGGCCTGAGGATGAAGTATAAAGATGTATACCCGATCGAATAGGTTTCGGCTCGGTGCATGGCCTTCATTTTGCCCTTTTAGCAAAACTAGACATAGCAATATGGGTAGTCTACTCCTGCTAGGGACTTTAATCTCCTGAAGAAGGCTCTCAGGCGTAAGTAAGGACATAGATTGGGCGTGCCTTAAACCCAGGGTTCAAGCTTCTGTTAATCTATTTCCCTTAAGTAGGCTTCCCTTTAGTCTTTTGCTAACATAAAGATAAAAAGGAAGCAGTTTTATTTCCCTCAACAGGATAGTGTTAAGACAGGCCCTCTTATTGATTAATGTAGTGTCCTTGTCTTACACAGGTCTCTTATTTATCTTTTTAGTGGTTCTAAGTAGCACCTACAGGCATAATAGGCCATGGTTGTTAGATGTGTGAGATAGGCAACATTGCTAACCTACAAGTTTAACATGTTTTCTGATTCCATTTTTAAGAGCCCATTTCACCTAGATACTGCATCTGAAGCGGAAAAGGCAGGAACATCTGTGGAGCAGACCTGCAGATCAGCCGCATGATCCAGCTAACATGCCTTCATCAAGCATATGAGCGTATGGAGTGGAGGTAAAGCTCACTGCAGAGCCAAGGTTCGCCAAGAAGGTTTTGCAGTGGCCCCACCCTAAGGTAGGCCTGAGGTACTTGTTTATCCTCTCAGGTGTGCCGTCCTGGAAGATGACTTGAGAAAAGTACCAGTTACTTACCGGTAACTGTCTTTCTGGGAAATCTTCCAGGACGGCAGGCCTACTTCCCGCCCGTTGGAGGAGGGAAAATTCTAGAACACTAGAAGGTGAGTACCTATGAGGAATGATTTCCCTTGTGAACCTGGTTCAGGAGTTACTTCTCTACAAACTGAGGATCAAGGGGAAGGGTGGGGACTTAAAACAGCTGTCGATTGATTGTGTTTCCTGTAGGGAGGAGCCTCTCATCTCTCAGGTGTGCCGTCCTGGAAGATTTCCCAGAAAGACAGTTACCGGTAAGTAACTGGTACTTTTTTGACTATGCAGTGGAACCTTGGATTACGAGCATAATCTGTACCAGGAGAATGCTTGTAATCCAAAGCACTTGCATATCAAAGCCAGTTTCCCCATTTAAGTCAAAGGAAACAAAGATAATTCATTCCACGTTTTCTGTTACATGCAATACCGTGTGTGGCCAGAGGTGGGGGGGTGCCAGAGAGACTCTGATGCACTCGGGGACCGAGTATTTGTGAACGGCTTGGAGTTTCAACAGCGCCCCCGCACCTCTGGCCAAATGCTCCTAATTTTGCGAAACACTTGCAAGCGGATTTAAAAAAAATTCTCGTGTTGCGGGGCTCTTAATTGCATAACACTCAATCTGAGGTTCAACTGTAATATATGTATTTTAGTCACTTGGCAGCCGGGAAATATTTCTATTATCCTGATTGGTTGTCATATGTTTTGCCTGTAGTTCTACTTTATTGAACTTTGCATATCAAAAGTAAGCATGCCCCTTTTTAAGTTCATCTTTTGGGACAATGTTTCATGTCGCACCTATATTGAGACTGAACACTCTCACCAGGTCAGTGGTATCAACAGGCCACGTGTATTCAGGTATTGGTCCATGGGTGTCTGTTGCTTAAAGAAACCTTAGTATTGTCTGTCTAATAGTGGGGTTTTATATTTCTTTAAATGACCAGTAACAGCCTTGCTTCTAGTGCTGAGGGATGAAAATCCATTTGATTACTTGTCTGGAAGCATAGCATGCATAGAAGTAATATTCTGGGTGTCTGGTTTAAGAAAGGCAGCATTACCAGCTTCAGAAACTAGAACCTAACTTGGATTATATTTAGAGATAAAAAGCAGTGTCATTAAAAATGTTCATATTTATCTTGTCTTTACTCAATTTTTTTTTTTTTTATATCTAGGTGTTTGTCACCAATTTAAGCTCTGTGAACCCAACTCAACTGAATGGACATGCTCTTAAACAGCCTGTACGCCTCAAACATGGAGATATAATCACTATTATTGATCGCTCTTTTAGGTAAGTTGTCCATTATCTATGTGTGGTCATCCCCGTCTGACAGGACTCATTTGGTAGATTCACTTCTGATGGACTGGTCTGCTGGAAAGTTTTAATTGGATCAGCCGCTTTAGCACTGATCAGTGTATTCTTATAGCAGAGGCGTTCCACAGTCAGTACAATCTTGGTGGGGAGGAATCTTCCATCACCACGCTTGTGTGGATGGGGGAATCCTCTCTGTGTGTGGGTTGTTTTATTTTTATTTGTTTTCTCGACATCTGATACCAGCTTTAGGGGTCCATTCATAAAAATTGCACAGCCATTTGTGCAGTGGATCTGCATGTGTATTCTGTGGTAACAGGGCAAAACTTTTTTTTTTTTTGAACAGATGTAATATCGGCAGTAGGGGTGCAACGGATCACCCCGTTTGGATCGGCACATGCCTCGATCCACCGAGTGCTCTGCGGTCTTGGCCTTAGGAAAGGCTTCGGCCTAGTTCCGGAGCAGCGGCCGTCTTGGTGCACCCGTCGGCGTTTACAATGTAAACTCGTAATCGCCTGTAAACAAACCGGGGTCATAATGACACCGGTTCCTCTCCCCTGTGTACAGATCTGTACAGTGGAGGGGATAAATCGGATGGCAGCAGCGCTGTGGGCTGCATCTGTAGTGCCCACAGTGCTGCTGTGACAATTGCAGTCACAGCCATCCTGCCGTACCCTGCCAATACTCCAGTGGGGACTATATGGTGGTGGAATTTCTCACAGGTTTTTGCAAATTCAATTATTTGCTGGTCCGAAAAATGATCCAGTCTGTGAGTGTTTGTTTTTTTTTTTTTTTGTTTTGTTTTTTTTGATCCGGTGCACCCCTAATGGGCAGTCGTAAACTACTGCATTTTGGCCGCTAGATGTCGAGCATAGGAAATGCATGACTGTTGTCTCTTGTTACAAAATCTAAATTCTATCGAATGCTGGAGGAAGTTGGCAGCTGTAACCAGTGGTTACTTTTAGACCCAGTGACCATGTTCAACGGAAGACAAATGGAGTACATGTACTTAAAGGGGGCACTTGGGGATGAAGAATAACCTGGCAGAGGTTCTCACCCCTCTATAAAGTGAAGTTTACATGCTGTAAAGGTGCTCTTCATGTGTTCTGTTATATTGAATGACAAGTATTTCACTATAATTTAGACACCTGCACTGCCTCAAAAGGTCAGGGCGGTACAGTAGTGCATATGTGACACTTGGCTTGAAACCTTTTAATGGCTCTAAAGGCTTGGTTCACACGTGTTCACTGCAGCCTGTTCACTTGAATGGGCTGTTCTACCAGTGAGAAATGCAGTAAAAACACCCTGCACTTTTTTAAAGCCGCAGGGAAATTGCATGATTTTGCACCATGCCATGTCCTGCAAATGCATTGATTAGATGCATGGTGTGCCATTAGCAATGAATGGCAGCCCTGCGCATCTCTGAGAGGGCAGTGTATTTTGGTTGCAGGTGCGGGAGCAGGTACTATGCCCACAACCACCTGCAGAAGTGTAATTTTGGGTTTTTTAATTTTGTGTTTACAGATTTGAGAGTCCTCAGCCACAAGGAAGGCGGCGATCTGCAGGGCTTGATTCTGAAAATTTTAAGGTATGTTCATTTTATTTTATTTTTCCCCCCTCAGCTTTGTGTGTGTAATGAAGTGTTTTTAACTTTATTTTATATTTTTTTTTATTTTCTCTTTCAGTTATTTGTCAGTAACCAGTCTGAAGACACAAGTAAGATTTTGTGTTTAAGTATAACTAAAATTATGTTGACAATCACTGAAACCTTTTTATTAAAAAAGCCCATGTATTTTTACAGATGAAACTGTGCGGATAGAAAGTATAACCAATAAAGTCCAGAGAAAATCTGAAGGAAATCTTACCAGAGCAACACATGCCCGGCGATCGCTGCAGGCCAGTTCATCAGAGGCAAAGAGAGACCATTCTCCTTTTGGTGAACTCTATAAAATGCTTAAAAGTGAGGTAGAGCCTAGGAAAAAAGGAACCAGTCAGACCCCAGCAAAGGAAAGCTCTCCAAAAAATGTAAACGTTAAGAGGAATTTACAAGCTGAAGAAGTTTCTCCAGCCACATCCAGGCGGAATTCCAGAAGAAGTCAGTCAAGTGACAGCACAACAGTTCAAAGCAAAGATTTAAAGGTGGAACGTAGATCCGTTTCTGCTGACCCAATCAGGGAACAGTCAAAAAGCCCCTCTAGAGGGCCAAGAACCTCCCTAACCAAACAGAAGCAAGGCAGTGCAGTGGAAGTAAATAGTCCTATCATTTCAAATAAATCTGTGCAGAGCACCCCAACACATGAGGCTGTCCTGAGTCCAAGGAGAAGGTCTGGCAAACAAGTATCTAGTTCTCAAGAACAAAAGGCTTCAGTTTCTCCAGAGAAACAATCTCCAAGAAGATCTAGAAGTTCCGGCGGAAGCCAGGTGGATGGTCTTGTGCCCTCGCCAGCTGGTTCTAGCCATCTGAGAAGCAGAGGTCAGTCTGTTCCTCAGCCAACTGGTATAGAGAATCAAGAAAATTCTCCTCTGCCAGTTCAGTCCCCTAGGGGGAGACGAAGCGCATCTAAAGATCAGACTAAGGCATCGCCATCTAAGCCTGTTGAGACTGAAGAAAATGTAAATAAACCTGTCCAAGGTAAGTTGGTGTTGCGTGCCCCCCCCCCCACCCAAACATTTAACAGTAGCATGGGTGCTTACAATGATCAGCTTTTTTTTTAATGTAAAACCCTTTATCCCAGAAGGAAAAACGTTGGGGGTGTGTGTGCTTGTGTTTGGATTCAACTTGTTAAGAGTATATGTCTGCTAGTCCACGCAACGCTAACAATGCTGCCGTGTGCAATGCCCCCTGTGCTCATTCATCTAGAATGAGGGCACGCTAATAAAATGAGTGTTACTGGCCAGATTATCAAATGAAAACCTTGGAGGGGGCCGGGGGAGAGAGAAACCAATGTAGCCACCACATACAAGGATTGCCAAGTTGAAAATATATTAAAGCAGTAGTAAACCCAAAAAATATAAAGTATGGTTCCAACCAAAGGGGCTCTTATTTGTCTTGGCCGTGGCAAAGTCACCTGGAAGTTGCCCCCCCCCCTCCTTCCCCCTGCTGCTGGGCCATTCACAAAGTGCAGTGCGCTATGCACAGTAAGGGGACCCGGTTGTGAAGCCACAAGGCTTCACTGCTGGTTTACCTTACAACATTTGGTGGCGGTGGCACCTGAGAGCCGACTGAAAAATCGGCTGTGGTGGACACTGTGGGATCCTTGGACAAGTAAGCATCCTAATAAGTCAGCAGCTACAGTATTTGTGTGGGTGTGGTTTTTTTTTTTTTTTTTTTTTTTTTTAAGGAGCCTGGAGTGCCACTTCCCAGTTAAGAACAATTGAACAGCTATGTGGTTTTCACATTGCGTAATAGTCTTTGGCTACTTTTCGACAGGCGTAACATGACTCAAATACCCAAATGCCAAAAAATGCGGCCCTTCAAAATAACTTGCTCACCTCTCCTGCTGCCATGCTCTGCTTTAGTAAAGAGAATTTGCTAGTTAAAGAATCTTCAGACTCCCTTCTGGGAGTATTGGCTTCCTGCTCTGTGATGTTCTAACCTTCAATCGGCTTGGCTGTGTACATCTGTGTTGGGTTTTTTTTTCCTCTTCACAAATAGAAGCTCTTTGCAGGTGCAGCTTTAGTTTACCATTTGGCTTTAGTGACAGGAGTTATAGTGTACAGCGAGTGACTGTTGAATTGGGCAGCATTGAAGAAAGCAGTTATAGATCATCGTTGAACTATTTACACAATCTTCACGTATCGGTCAAGGCCCCTGTGTACCACCTATTGTAGTGTTATATAATTATTTTGGCTAATATTTAAGTTGGGGTGTGGTGTTTTTTTTATTTCCCCCCCCCCCCCCAAGCGTAGCACAAGTGTATAAAGTATTTGTATATACTGGAGTGCTTGGGGGCTCACATCTAAGTTCAGTGCCCTTGGGTATGCTTTTTTTTTTTTTTTTTTTTTTTTTTTTTAAAGGAAGAATGTAATGAGAAACATGAAGGATGTCATTACTTTTTATGCCAGTTGCTTGGCTGTTATAATGCTTTTGATGCCATACTTCACTTTTTCCACATTTGTGAATCGGATGTGAAATGCGCACATAACTGGGCAGTCGGCACCTTTTTTTAGGAGGTGGCCAGAAATGGCAGATCCTTTTTTTTTAATCACTTGTATTTTTGAATGGAATGTCTAAAAAGTATATTGATATTTATCATAGACTTTGCAAAATGGAATAAACTAGCGATTGCACCTCGTCTTTCATGTAGTTGGAATACGGCCTTGACCATTTCATGTTACTTTTTGAATTGTTAGCCACAATTTCAATGTTTCTTTTTCTTTAGGACTTGCAACAAAATCTCCAAGAAAACGACGAAGTGATGAACTTGGCCTGGCTGAACCACCCCTTAAAAGGAAGAGAGTCTCTTTTGGTGGACATTTGAGCCCTGAGCTTTTTGATAAAAGGCTTCCTCCAAATTCTCCCCTTAAGAAGGGAGCAACTCCTGCTAGACGAAGCTTGTCGCTCAATTCCCCACGTGCTGTTATCCGAAAGAGTTTTGGTTTAAAGCAGACTGTGATAAGGGTAAACACAGCTATATGTTAAAACTTATTTAATCTTGTTACCTACTAACCTTTTGCATTGATGTAATTTTATTTTAATTTTTTTTTCCCCCCATTTTAGGAAGTTTTTGAAGTGTCTGCTACTCGGCTTTCAAGCTCGCCATTAGTTAGATCCACAACACCAACTAGGAGAACTTCAGCCTATGCAGCAGCACATAATCTATCATCTGGTGCAGATACCTCGGTGTCCTCTCCAAAAAGGAGATCCTCACCTGTTAACAAAAAGTCACCAAGTAAATCTTCACCCTCTAATGCCATAACACCTGTTAACCAATCGCCAAACAAAAGATCTCCATCCATGACTCTGACCCTTACACCGCTTAGAACCTCTCCGTCCACTAGGTCACAAGTACTTTCTCCATCCAAGACTCCTGATAAGACTCCGGAAAAATCTGAGCTCACAAGTTCTGCAAAGAGGTCCTCTGTCTCAAAATTGCCAGATTCGGCCAAAAAGTCATCAGTAAAATCCTTGCCTCCCACCCCTGTTGGGAAAACTTCAGTGACCATATCCACAACACCATCTAAGAGATCTCCTTCCAGATCTCCCATCCCAGTGAAGAAGTCCCCAATAAAATCTGAAGCCTCTACACCTGCTAAATCTTTCACCCCAGGCAAGCAGTCGCCAGGAAAATCTCCATCCAAAACTCCTGCTAAGCTGTACACCCCAGGAAAAAGGTCTCCAGCAAAGTCCCCATCCACAACCCCAGGCAAGAGGTCACCAGGAAGACCTCCAGCTAACAAATCTCCTTCAACCAGATCTCCCATCCCAGTGAAGCAGTCACCAATAAAATCTGATGTCACTACACCTGCTAAATCATCCACCCCAGCCAAAAGGTCACCAGGAAGACCTCCATCAGCAACTCCAGCTAAAAAATCTCCTGTTAAGTTGTCCACCCCAGGCAAGAAGTCCCCAGGAAAATCTCCATCAAAAACTCCTGCTATTTTGTCCACCCCAGGCAAGAGGTCCCCAGGAAAATCTCCATCCAAAACTCCTGCTAAATTGTCCACCCCAGGCAAGAGGTCCCCAGGAAAATCTCCATCCAAAACTCCTGCTAAATTGTCCACCCCAGGCAAGAGGTCCCCAGGAAAATCTCCATCCAAAACTCCTGCTAAATTGTCCACCCCAGGCAAGAGGTCCCCAGGAAAATCTCCATCCAAAACTCCTGCTAAATTGTCCACCCCAGGCAAGAGGTCCCCAGGAAAATCTCCATCCAAAACTCCTGCTAAATTGTCCACCCCAGGCAAGAGGTCCCCAGGAAAATCTCCATCCAAAACTCCTGCTAAATTGTCCACCCCAGGCAAGAGGTCACCAGGAAAAACTCCTGCTAAGCTGTCCACCCCAGGCAGAAGATCGCCAGCAAAATCGACAACCCCAGCCAAGAAATCTCCCATGTTGCCTACTCCAGGCAAGAGGTCACCGGGAAGACCCCCATCAACTCCAGCTAAAAATACTCCTGTTAAATTGTCTTCCCCAGGGAAGAGCTCACCAAGAAAATCTCCATCCAAAACTCCTGCTAAGCTGCCCACCCCAGGCAGAAGATCACCAGCAACATCCCCAGCCAAGAAATCTCCCAAGTTGCCTACCCCAGGCAAGAGGTCACCGGGAAGACCCCCATCAACTCCAGCTAAAAATTCTCCTGCTAAATTGTCTTCTCCAGGGAAGAACTCACCAGGAAAATCTCCATCTAAAACTCCTGCTAAGCTGTCCACCCCAGGCAGAAGATCACCAGCAAAATCACCCTCCACAACCCCAGCCAAGAAATCTCCCAAGTTGCCTACCCCAGGCAAGAGGTCACCAGGAAGACCACCATCCTCAACTCCAGCCAAGCAGTCTAAGTTGGCAACCCCAGGCAAGAGGTCACCAGGAAAGTCTCCAGCCAAAACTCCTGCTAAGCTGTCAACCCCAGGCAGACGATCACCAGCAAAATCTCCCAAGTTGCCTACCCCAGGTAAGAGGTCACCGGGAAGACCTCCATCCTCAACTCCAGCTAATAATTCTGCTAAATTGCCAACCCCAGGCAAGAGGTCACCAGGAAGATCTCCACCCAAAACTCCTAAGCTGTCCACCCCAGGCAAAAGATTGCCAGCAAAATCCCCATTCAAGAAGTCTAAGTTGGCAACCCCAGGCAAGAGGTCACCAGGAAAATCTCCTAAATTTTCCACCCCAGTCAAAAGGTCACCAGGACGACCTCCATCCGCAACTCCAGATAAGTCTCCTGCTAAATTGACCCCAAGCAAGAGATCTCCAGGAAAATCTCCATCCACAACCCTAAAGTCTCCTGCCTCAAAATCTCCATCTGTCAAGAAGTCACCAGCCTTGTCTCCAGCAAAGCGTTCTCCATCCACACCATATACCAAGGGGCGATTCTCAATTTCTCGCGTGGATACACCACCCCGGTTTGAACAGAATGCTTCTGCATCAAAGACACCAAAGCGGGCTCGTAAGTCCTTGACATCAAAGAAAACACCACTCCGAAGAAGCAGAAAACTTGAGGCCTTTGAAGCTATTCGTGCCAGACGACGCAGTGGTGCCTCAGAGGCCAACTTGTATGGTAAGGTTTTTTCCTTGATGGGTAAAAGGTTTTGATTTATACAAATGTCATATTGGATGCGGTTGGAATGTCTGCATTTAAATCTAAACGCAAGATAAACTGCGAACTACAACTGATGTGTATGTGGACCCTTTTTTTTTTTTTTTTTTTTTTTTTGTCCACCCACTCCTGACATTCAAACAGGCAGTGCAGTCAGGTTGTTAACCTATTTGCAATTAAGTTGACCACTAATGTTGCCTCCTTTCTATACTGTTTTAACCCTTTTACTGCCAGTTGTCTTTGCACTCATGCTTAAAAACCTTAGGCCTGGAGACTACATTAAACCCTCCAACCATATTTTCTGAAAAGCAGTCACCCTCGAACAAAATGGCAGTTCCAATTTTTTATGCCACGCCAAAGTAACATAAAATTTCAGTTATATATATATATATATATATATATATATATATATATATATATATATATATATATATATATATATATAAAATTTTTTCCAAGTACAATGTCAAACCTTGAATGTGCATGCACCCACGAAAGGGGGGGGGGGGGGAAGCTGCGTGTGTAAAGGGGCATAACTTATGTGCTCCAAGCTGGTCCACAGGAAGTACCTGGCGGGGTCACTTCCGGGGCATGTGACGTCAGCGGGCACCAGAGATGCTAGTTCCTGTTTCTAAACTGCGTGGGCGCTGGGAAGCTGGTGTTTAAAAGGGTGAAACGCAGCAGAGGCTGCGGACCACTACGGGGTGGGATGGACTCCTCTGATACCTGCACAGGCAACGGAAGTGGGGCCCTAACACCAGCACCTCACAGGTAAGCCTGAAGTGTATTTTACTTGCACATCCTGTGAGTATTCTCCCCCTTGTAACCAGTAGGGATTAGGTGAAGGGGGCACATTTTTCCTTTCCTCCTGCACGTGGTGTTATGGAGTGTATGTGGCATAAAATTTATTGGATTCATTTGTTCTCTTGCAGAACAGGGCCCAAGCGCAGCCACCAAAAAGGAAATGTGCGGTTTGCGGAAACAAATTGAGCTCCTCGTAGAGCAAAGTAGTTTGCTGCGCCTGTATAGTCAGCCTAGTTAAGGATGACCCAGGAAAACTCTTAATTGAAAAGATTCAAATCCCCTCAGTGGGTCCATCTCTATTTAGGAGAGTGAAGACTGAGTCTGAAGCTGGATCTGCGCATCTTTTCCAGAAGAATTGGGGTCAGACACAGGACCCAGGGATAAAGAATGCGGAAGGGGCTTGAGGTATAAATTATCATTGGAAGATGTAGATGGCTTAAGGAAGTATGGTTGACACAAATACTGGCAGGTACCTCTAGAGAGCAGATTCTGAAATCTCCCTATTTTGGGCAGTGGTGTTTTTGGCTGATTCTTCCGCAGAGTCGGTAAGTGACAACTAGGCCCTCGGTCTTGGTGAATTCGGCCAGAAACCTGGTGAGGTGACGCTGCCTTAAAGTTGCGCCTATATGGTCTTCCCTTAACAGGCAATCGTCTTTTTGGCCAAGGTCTGCAAAAGGCGCTGGAACGCATGGCAGGTGGAAAAAAAGGTCTTTCCAGAGAATCGGAAAGCTGTTTTTTTTTTTTTTTTTTTTTTTTTTTTCTCCCTGTGACCAAAGTAGGCAGCAAGGTCCTAGAGAAAGGGACAATAGGCCCAAAACATTGTAAAGGGCAAAGGGGGCATCTTGTTTAACCCTCCCAGTGGGAGGAAAATTGAGGGCAGCAGTTACCTCAAGTCCATTCATCTTGGACCTAGTGACCAATAGGTACAGGCTGGAATTTTCTTTCCAGCCACCAGTGATTTATTTTTCAGCTTTCCTCCCCAGGATCGTGTAAAAGCAAGGGCCCTGGGTCTCCAAATTGGGGACTTGTTAAATCAAAAGGTCCTGATCCCGATTCCCCAGTTGGATCAGGGCAAGGGATTTTATACCCATAAATTTTGTCATCCGAAAGCCGTCAGGAAATTTTCAGCTCATCTTGAACCTCCTGGTCTCTAAACCGTTTAGATACAAGCACTTTTGTATTGGATATGGTGTTCACTCAAACCTGCTTTACCTAAACTGCTTCATGGCCACTCTGGATTTGAGGGATGCCTATCTGCACATCCCTATCCATCCAGCCTTCCAAAGATTGAGACTAGTGGTCAAGATGGGAACAGATTCGGCACTTTCAATTTCAAGCCCTCCTTTCCGTCTGTTCTCAGCCCCGTGCATTTTGCAAAGGTATTGGGAGGTGCTGTCTCCAATACGTTTAAAGGCGGTAACTATTATCCCTTACCTGGATGACCTATTGCTGGTGGAGACATACCAAAAGTTATTAGTGGATCTCCAGACTGTACAGGACTTCAATCTCTAGGCTGGTTAATAAACAAATCTTCCTTTCCGGCCCAGAAAGTGACATGTTTAGGGTATGAATTTTGCTCAGACCAAAGTTTCTCCCGCAGGAGAAGGTCTCAAGAATGATGCGAACAATGTCAGCCTTACAGACCAATCAGAGGTTTCAAGAGCAGTGGGTCTGATTACCTCTTTCCTACAGTGCCATAGGCAAGCTTTCATCAACATCCATTACAGCTGTTTCTATTAAGGAACTGGGATGGAGATGCAAATTCCCTGTAATCAAGGCTCTTAGCCTCCAGGGTAAAAAGCTTGTGGCGGTCGACACACCTGTACCTAACTAGGTCTACCATGGTCCATTCTTGTATCCCAGAGGATCACAATGGATGTGAGGTTCCTGTGGACGGGGAGCCCACCTCACCAACACAATTGCACAGGGAGAATGGTCCTCAAGGGAATCAAGAGCTTCGTCAAATCAGAGCTTCTAGTGGTTCAGAGAGCCCTGCAGGCATTTCAGCCGGATTAAATCAGGGGGTCACAATCTCCACATTCTATCTGACAATATTGCTGTGGTTACGTACCTCAAACTGGGATATACAAGGAGTGGGATACTTCAATCGATCGCCAATTAGATTTTATCATGGGCAGAAGGGAATCTAGCCTCCAATTACAGCAGTGCACCTGAAGGGGACACAACTGTCTGGCATATTAGCCGCTTCCGGGTATGTCGAGACAATTGGACCCCTTCACCCCAAAATCTTTGCGGGTCTCAGCGACAGATGGGGATGTCACGAAGCGGAGCTGTTGGCAGATCAGAACAATCGTAGGACAGATGTTGTTTTCTCTGAACCCAGCGGCTCGATCATTGGATCGCTGCTCTGTCGACTTATGAGGCTATTTGGCCTCTGTTTCGCCTTCCTGATGATCATGCTCATTCTGGAGAAACAGCTCTTATCCTAATGGCCCCTTTCTGGCCCAAGAGGCCATGGTTTTCCCTGTTACAGACTCTGATCTCAGAACCTCCCACTATAGCTAGATTCTCCAAATCAATTTATAGGTACAGGCCAGTAGTGATTAGAAGTTGTCCAACCTGGGACCTGTCCCTGATGGTGCTTCAAACTCTGGTAGAATTCCCTTTTGAGCCCCTAGAGCTGTGATGGCAAACCTTGGCACCCCAGATGTTTCGGAACTACATTTCTCATGATGCTCAACTACAATGCAGAGTGCATGAGCATCATGGGAAATGTAGTTCCAAAACATCTGCAGTGCCAAGGTTCGCCATCACTGCCCTAGAGGAGATTTCAGTTGAAGAGGAAGTAAACTCTCCCACTCTGATGCTTCTCTTCATTTAGTCCATCATAATAATTATCAGACTATAGCCACTAATCCAGCCCAAATCGCATATTACTGTTCAAAGAAACTTTAAAAAAAAACTTGTTTCCAGGGGTTAGTCAGTACCATCTTAAGTATTGTTTTTAGTCCACAGTAGTGTATTTCCGCCTTTACATTGAGCACTTTCTGTACTGTTAACCAAGCCTCCTTCTCAATGCAACGTTTCTATGGCAACCCTGCTTCCCTGTTCATAGCTGACTTGTTTGATTTCATAGTATTGTGCCGATGTCTGTTTTCCTTTGTCAGTCTTGTCAGCTTCAGCTAAGACTGCAGTAATGGCCAAGTTTACACTGCTTGTCATGTCACATGGTGTGTAAGAGGAAGCTCTGAATGATTCTAAAGTCTCCTGGGAGTTCAGTGTTGTGCTGTAGGAAGTCCTGATAACAGATAGATAAGCATATAGAGAGTGTGTAAATCGGGGAGATCTGGGAGATCATGCTCAGTGACTTCATTCTAAAGAAAAAAAAAAAGATTACAACAATTCTAATCAAGTAAGGAGATATCTACAAACAGTGATCATTTGGGTTTTTATGCTGTTTATATGGGACAAAGTTGTGGGGGAGGGTTTACAACCACTTTAAGTTACTTGCCTTTAAAGAGGGGTTCCCATTTCAAAAAAAATATAAATAAATTAAATCAGCTACAAATACTGCAGCTGCTGACTTTTAATAATCGGACACTTGCCTATTCCAGGGGCCAGCGATGCGGGGGGGGGGGGGGGTCGAATCCCTGCTCGTCCCCCCCCCTCCGTTCGATGGTGCAGGAATTGTAACTGGGCTTCACAGCCGGGAGGCACCCACTGCGTGAGCGGTGCTGTGATTGGCCACGCAATCATCTGGGACCTGTCACAAGTCCAAGATTTACAAGAGGGAGGTGGCAGAGCTGAGCCCTTCCTGTGCCGTGGCGGAAGAGACGTCGAGCCCAGGCACTGAAGGAGGCAGACTACGAGGGACACTCTAGCAACAGCCATTTAGAGGTGTGTGAGAAACTTTCCAAACGTGTTTTTATTTTTTTGGGGGGGGGGGGGGGGGGTGGTGGAACACCACTTTAAACTATTTCTTGTGCCAATTACCTCAGATCGTAGGGCAAGTGAGTTACAGGCCCTATCGTTGAGCCTTTTCTCACAATTTGAGGATCCGGTTGTTTTTGAAAACTGATCCAGGATTTCTGCCTAAAGTGGCCAGTATATTCCACAGATCCCAGGACATTGTACTGTCAATCTTTTTGTACGCCAAAGGGTGACCAAGAAAATATTCTAGTCTACCTTGAGGTCACCAAGACCTTTAAAAAGAGACCTTGTTTGTCCTTTTTTTTTTTTTTTTTTTTCAGGTGCACACAAGGGAAAGAGTGCATCTACAGCCACCTTGGCTAGATAGCTTGCTTTATCTATTTCTGAAATTTAAAAAAATGAGTGAAGTTCCTCCACCTTTTTGTCACTGTGCACTCAACAAAAGCCTTATCTGCATCTTGGGCTGAGAGGGCTGGAGCCTCACCAGAACAAATTTGCAGGGCTGCCACATGGTCCAGTTTTTTGACCTTCATTGAACATTATCGCCTGGATCTCCTATCTACTCAGGAGCAGGCATTTGGTTGTTGGGTCATTCAGGCAGTTGTCCCTCCCTAGACTGGTAAGTTCTGGCTCAGGGGCTGTCCTGGAAGACACTTAGAGTAAAGCGGAGTTAGACTTACCGTTAACTCCTTTTCTGAGAGTCTTCCAGGACAGCCGGATTCCCACCCGATTTTGTCTTGAAGGTATGTGTATTGGGCATATGTTTTTACAGGGGCGTCCTACGGTTCTTGAATAATGCCATGGTGCCTGGAGGACCGCCCTTTTTATCTGTTGGGGGTTAACGTGTTTCCTGTCCGGCTAGGAGGCGCCCTAGGTCTCGTGGGCTGTCCTGGAAGGCTCAAAGGAGTTACCGGTAAGTCTAACTCAGCCTTTTCCATAGATGACTCTTTAAAAGCCCCCATATATGCCATCAGTTTAGCATTAGATCGTCTGTTGCCAGATATATTGCTCACTCAGGCGTAACATATTGCAAGTGAGTATTTTTATAGCATTACGTTCTTTCTGGGGCTATGCTCGCCTGGGGACACTAAGGGTCGGAACCGGAAGTGACATCAGATGTCTGTTTCTAGGTCAGCAACAAAGAGTGGACGTCTGTCCCTAACCTCTACCCAGTGGCACCCACAATGTCAGTCCTGGGCCAGCAGATTGTCAAATGGAGCCCAATATACATGGGAGTGTTTGATGTGGTTCCAATCAGGTGTTGGCGCAGCCACCTAAACGCTTCCATTGGATGGGCAGGAGTCAGCTTGTCAAGATATTCAAATTGTGTGTTAAGCCCCAACCTGTACACTGTATGGATCTGAAAGTAAAGGGTTAAAGCGTGTATAAACCAAGCTGCGTCGGTGTCGCCCCCCCAAAAAAAAGTGCGGAGAAGTACTATTGGGTTTTTACTGCAACCACATGAGTACAAGCTCTCCATAGAAAAGTTTAGTGCATGTGTGGGACCCAACTAACGTTTTTTTGACGTGTCTACAGCATGGTTGGTGGTGCTTCACTGGATTGAGAGGCAAGTAAAGGTCATGATGGGGGCACAGTAGCTTGGAAAAAGGAGTAACGGTTGCTGGGAGGGGAGTGGGTTAAAAACATGTGCAGTGTTGACTTTTCACACAACTTTAGTAATGCTGTTTTTTTTTTTTTGTTTTTTTTCTCTCTGCAGTGGTTAAATCATGGGCTGATGTAGTAAAAATTGGTGTTGCAAAAGCTCAAAAGAAAATTGATAAACCTTCCCAGAAGACAGTAGTGGCTACTAAGAAGATTACAAAGAAGAAACCCAAGCCGAAGGTACTAGTTCGCCTTCTTTTAGGGCCTGTGTTTAGTTTATTATATTTGTGTGTAACTCATGCTTTTTGTGCTTCTAGACTCCGAAACGAGTAAAGGATCTGGCCAGCACAGGCCATGCAGATTCTCCTGCAACTATCCTTATTGGAAGAGCTCACACAAGACGATTGACCTTAACTGGATACGTACCAAAGGTGGTCAGAAATGAGGCTGTGAAAGTGATCCCTGCTCACAATGAAAGCTTTACTGGTAAGTAAATGTCTTCCAGACGGCAATGCTGTTGTTCTTGGCTAGTTATTGTAAGTCCAGTGCCATCTTCTATTGATGCCTTCCTTTATCCAAGGGTGCTGTATGACACAGCACACTAGGTCAATTACAACCTGAAGTTTTGTCACATAAGGAAATGCAATTTTTTGTGATCTCACAATCTCATTCATAAAGGCAGCAGTCACTGTTGCCCAGGGCATGTAAGCTGCGGATAGACTTCAGTCTTTATTGCTTGTGTTAAAGTGAGATTGTGAAGTGACATCTTATCTGGTCTACCCTGTTTCCCCTAAAATAAGACCTAGCGTGATTGTCGACGATGGCTGCAATATAAGCCCTACCCCCCAAATAAGCCCTAGTTAAAGTCCTTCTATGTCTTATCAGGGTAGGGCTTATTTTCGGAGAAAGGGGGTGGGGCTTATTTGGGGGGTAGGGCTTATATTGCAGCCATCACCGACGCTCATGCTAGGTCTTATTTTAGGGGAAACAGGGTATATACTGCATGAAGTGCTTCTAACCGCAGTCACTTCTGTTCTAATCTAAGGGTTTACACCATAAACTGGTTTCTGTGGGTGCCCCGTCCTTGTGACTAAGTTGTACCTCATGTTTGAAATATGATAAATGCCTACCTTCCTATTTTAAGATGAGGCCAGGCAACGGTGATGTGCTATAAATAGTTTTTTTTTTTTTTTTTTTTTTTTTTTGTGGCGGTTTGTGTCTCCATTCCCCCCCCCAAACTGTTGTGCATTCTTCTTTGCAGATTAATTCGAACCTGACTATAAGGATATTTAAGCATATTGATTTCAACATTGGCTATAACAAGGTTTGTTTCCATTGTTAGGTATATCTGAGTTATTCATCACACCTGTGAATGCAAATCAGCGGAGAAGTAGCCGAGTTGATGGTTCTAAAGCAGGCACACCAAAGTCAACAGTTGAAATGTCTGTCATGCAGACACCAGAGGAGGCAGGTGAGTTAGAACTGGCATAGTTCGTAAATTCTGTAGCCAATCCAGAAATGTATCTAAATGAAACAGGTTCTGCTCTTGCGCTATTTTTGCATTGTACTTTATTACCAAGCAAGTTGATCTGTTTTGTCACTCTAATTGCGCGTTCATGTGACATGGCTCCCAAACAATATTGACAACCCCCCCCCACAAATAGAGCTTTCTTTTGGTATTTGATCACCTCTGCGGTTTTCTTTTTTTGTTCTATAAACAAAAAAGCAACAATTTTGTATTTTATTTATTATTTTTTTGCTATATCCCCCAAAAATATATACAATTTTTATATATATATATATATATATATATATATATATATATATATATATTATATAAAAATTTATTTTTCCCTCAGTTTAGGCTGTTATGTATTCTACATACTTTTGGTAAAAAAAAAAATCGCGATAAGCGTTTGCGCAAAAGCTATAGCGTCTACAAAATAAAGGATAGTTTTATGGCTTTTTTTTTTTTTATTTATTTATTTTTTTTTTTACTAGTAATGGCGGCGATGCGCGATAACCCCCCCCCCCCCCCCCCCATTTTTAAGACCATTGGCATTAATATAGAGTGATGCTATAAAATTGCATTGATTACTGTAAAAATATCACTGGCAGTGAAGGGGTTAACCGCTGGGTGGGGGGGTGGGCTAGCAGTGACAGGACACTGATTGCTGCACCCGACGACGGGGAGCAGATGATCAGTGTCCTGTCACTAGGCATAATGGGGAGATGCTATTTACATCGGCAGCTCCATGACACAATCGCAGGTATCCCATCGGCGATGGCCCACGGTCACGGAGCTTGCGGTAGGCACGTGCAAGGTGCAAAATTCAAAGTAACGTGCGGATACATTTCTTTGCCAAGCCATGCCATTCTGCCCACGTATATATGCTGACAACGGTCGGCAAGTGGTTAAAAAAAGTATCTTGCCAAAAATCCGTTGAGCTGATAACATCCTGCTATCAGCTCACCGGATCAGTTACCATCGATCCTATCTCTGAACGTACTAACACTTCCATTCTATGTTAGAGGAGAGGTGTTATGTGGTTATAAAACATGTTTGTCTAAGGGTGATCATACTGCTGCTCCAGATACAGTAAGTGAACCCTGTAGTCTCTACGATGGGTGACCACCTCTTCCCCGGGTGAAATTTACTAAAACTGGGCAAGATCACAGCATCTTTAAATGGTTTTTGAAAAGCAATGGTAATAAACTGCAAAGAAAAGGAAATTGAGCCCCTATGGGATAATGTGGTGGTATGCACCAGTCTCTTGCACACGAGACTTAACTTAACAAACTCAAGCAGCGCATTCACCATTGCCTAGGCTTCCATCTTCACCCGGTCTTCCTTTTAGGGTTCACAGGATTCAGACATTTGGCTGAGCTGTAGTGACGACATGGCCTGCAGCACAGCGCTTTGAATGGACGACAGTGTCCATTCAGAGCACAGTGCTCATGCACCAATGATGACACCGGCTGCTACTAAAGTAAATATCTCCTAAATGGTGCACGTTTAGGAGATATTTGCTGTACCTACAGATGAGCCTAATTATAGGTATAAATCAAAGGCTGACTTTAATACTGCTTTAATAAATACTGATGGCATAGCTTTAACTTTCTTTTTCTTTTCTCCCCCAGATGAAATGGTGGTTTCACCATTAAACAGTCGTCCTACAACTCAACGAAAGAGATATGGCAGAGATGCTGTTTCTAGGCTTCTGGAGGTTTCACTGTCTCCAGAATTGAGTAAAGTTAACAGCACCGTGTCTGAAAATGTTGAGCAAGAGGCTTCAAAGTCTACTAGCAAAAAACGGAAATCATTTGGGCTTACAGGGGTGAAGCGCATTATGAAAACCCCAAAACAAAAGGGAAAACCTATTACCGATCCACATGCACTGAGGAAATTATTGAAGACTCCAAAAGAAACGGAATCCACTCAAACATACACCCGTAGATCAGCTAAACTTGATGCGCTTGGCATTGCACAACTTGTTAAAACTGCTAAACAGAAGGGAGAACCTGTGGAAGACTTTTCTGGTGTCAAGAGAATCCTAAAGACTCCCAAACAAAGGGGAGAACCTGTGGAAGATTATATTGGTATCAAGCGCATCATGCGCACACCTAGAGAGAGAGGACAGCCAGTGGAAGATATGGTTGGAATAAAGCGTATAATGAGAACTCCCAAAGTAAGAGGGCAACCTGTAGAGGATATGGTTGGAATAAAGCGCCTAATGAGGACACCCAAAGTGAGAGGGCAACTGATTGATGACATTGACCTAAGTCGCTTAATGAGTACACCTACTGAAAGCACCCAGTCAGCTGAAAATACCCGTCCTATAGAGGAGATTTTTGGCATAAAAAACCTTGTGAAAACACCTCCAAAGAAATCTGCAGCTGAACAGGTAATTCTTGTTGGCGTTCTGCAAAGCTGACAATCTTGTTAAAACAGGGATGAAAGTGCAATTTTAGGCTGGCTCTTTATTGCAGTCATACTGTGAGGTTGATTTAGTGAAACTGGATAGTGTGAAATCTGGTGCCAGCTGTGCATGGTAACCAATCGGCCTCTAACTTGTTCAATTTAATCTTTGACAGAACCTGGAAGCTGATTGGTTTCTTTGTAGAACTGCACCAGATTTTGTGCGCTCTGGTTTTATTAAAGAGGAAGTAAAGCCTAAATAAAAATAGACCCTGCAAGGCAAAGGCATAATGAGCTAGTATGCATGGCATACTAGCTCATGAATAGCTTGCCTGAGATGGAAGCCCCTGACGCGAGCGTCGTCATTCTCCGACCTTGCCATGATGCCCGGAGTGACTTCTGGGTATGGCGGCTCTGGCACTGACTGGCCAGAGCCGCGATGACATCACCCTGTGCATGCACCCAGGGGCCACCATTAACGGCATGATTGCTGTTGGCAGCGGCATGCTTAGTGTTCCGATGTCTATGGCGCATGGACAGCGGTGCCTGTCATTTTGAAAATATCTCCTAAACCGTGTAGGTTTAGGAGATATTTCTTAGACCTACAGGTAAGTCTTACTCTAGGCTTACCTGTAGGTCAAAGTGGTCTTTAGGGGTTGATTTAAAGTGGTTGTAAACCCTTGTGTCTGCAGTGAAACAAGCTGGCATCTCATTTAGAATACACTAAGCTGAACTTTAACAGCTCAGTGTGTATTCTGCACACACCAACACAACGGAATGAATGAACTCCTGTGTGCGTGTGGGAGTTGCATCATTTGACTATTAAAGACCCCTGAAATTCTGGCAATTGGGGAAAAGGTTGGGGAGATGTTGAAGTGTGTGGTTTTTTTTTTTATTGTTCAGAGGTAAGCATTTTCAGAGTTTTTAGTTCTATTTTAATTACTAGAAGAAAAATCTGTACATTTTACAGGATTCTTTGTATGTACAGTGGTGGGAAGCGTTTATTACTGCTTACTTAGATGGTTGTCAGTATTGTCTAACGTCTACAGTCGTTTCTAGCATCTTTTGTGAACGCTTGGAGAAACCACCCATGATCCAATACCTTTTTTGTTGGGCTCACTTTGACTGGGATTTAGAATACATTTATAATTCTAACATTGTGTGGAAGCCCCCAAAGCTCCAAAATGGACAGGAACTTAGGCAGATGTTTACACTATTCAACATGCTATATGGAAATATTACCTATCCGCCAGTCTCATTGAGATGTTTGTTTTTTCCTTATTTATGAATTCATGTCCTATTGGTGTTTTTGCCACAGCTGTTTGAGCTTCAAATAACACTTTCTCTTGTTTCCAGGCTTTGACTATCGATCCCAGAAATGCCAGTGAAGTTTTAAAATGTAAGTATACTTTATAGCTTGATATGGTTAAAGAATTTGAGTGCTGTTTGACTGTTGGCCTACTCAGGGAAAATATTTTATGGTATGTGGCTTTTTATTATAGCTACGGTAGCTGGGTGACATTTTGTATTAAGAGTTGGGCATCTTTGAATGGCTCATATGACAGATTTGTCCTTAAGACTTTCCCTGCTGCAATAAAATTAACCAGGTCTGAAAGCTACTTTCACTGTAGAAAGCACAGTTTTAGAATCGTGTGGTAGTTGGTCCTGTGGCTAGATCAGGGCTCGACAAACCCCGGGCGCCTGGTCGCATTTGCGCCTAGAATTCGTGTCCTGGCGACTGGGGCAACGCTGCTGGGGTATCCCATCTCCATTTGGACCCCCGCCGCGCAATTGCATCGGGCCGCGCCGGCCAGTAATTGAGGCCGCGGCTTTGCGGCCTTCTAAAATCTTTCGGTAGTCTGGCGCCATCTTGTGGTGGATGTAGATATTACACCCTATTCCAATAATGCTAATTCCTAATGGAGTGAAGCTCCCCTGCCTGTTTTTCACTGCCCGCCCATTTCCTTCCCAAAGTGAAGAGAAGGAAGTGTGACACGGTGAGTGTGGTGGCTGGTAAATGGCTTCTCATTATATATATATATATAATTAATTTTTTTATTTATTTTTTTGTAAAAACTAAAAAAAAAAAAAAATATTTTTAATTAATTATCTTTCCCTCACTCGTCTCCATGTCAGGCCAGGGACAGGTCCGGATCGCCGTTACCGACCTGGCTCCTAACTTTTTAAGCTGGCTCCTAGATTCCAAGCAAATTTGTCAAGCCCTGGGCTAGATGTTTAGAGCATAGATCATGTAAGAAAAGATTAGTCAAGCTTATGTAGGAATCCTATGATTAGGTGTTAAAGTGGAGTTCCATACATTTCAAAGTAACTGTGGGTGCCCAGCTGTGGCTTCACAACCGGGCGTGCACTGCACGTTGTAAGTGGCCAGGTAGTCTTCTGGCACCCGTGACGTGCCCCAGAAGATTGTACGGGGGGAGAAGTGAACTTCCACTCTGCGCCAGGAGAGTTAGTGGGAGCTGGGTGCTTGGGCGTGAAGGGGTTAAAGGAAATTGGCACCTGTTCCTCTTAAATTTTTATTTATTTTTTTTCTTAGCTGCTGGAGCAGGCTCTAATACATCTGCAAAGAGAGGAAGACCTTCCAAGCGCCTTTCCCTTCCAGCTGAAACTGATACTGCAGGTATGGCACTTGGCTGTTGTAATTTTATTTCCTGTAAGATAATTATTCCATACATTTGAATTCTGTAAAATCCAGAAAAGAGTGGCAATTTAAAAATTAAAGTCCATTAAAATCTTGCTCTATCTGCTCTACACAGCACAGTATAACTTTTTCAGTGCACTTTTTTTTTGGCCCAGTATTGAAATTTAGAGGTTGGTAACTGGTGCAAGAAATTGCTTAGACTTGCACAATTCTCCGCTATGAGTATTCCATTGCTGGAAAAGTAACAAATGGTTATCCCTTTGATTTTATACGGATGTTGGATAAAGTTCAACTCTTGCTAAATACACAGTTGAAGTACATGTCAATTTTATCTGGCAAAATTGCAAGCTGTCTTGTGATTTGGTTGACTTCATAGTTTTAGCCTCCTGTGTCAAATTTATTTGGATAAGCTTTTACACTTTGCAAGTCCCCCTGCAATTCCCCCTTAGACCCCTTTCACACCACACCGCATCTTGCGTCGGCGGTAAAACGCCGCTATTTTTAGCGTCGTTTTACCGGCGGATTTGCGGCGCATTTCGGCCGCTAGCAGGGCGCTTTTACCCCCGCTAGCGGCCGCGAAAGGGTTAAAACCGCCGGCAATACGCCACAATAGCGGCGTTTTGCCGGCGGCATTACAGCGCTGCCCCACTGATTTCAATGGGCAGCAGCGGTGGAGGAGCGATGTAGTGTGAAAGCCCTCGGGGCTTTCACACTACACACAATGGTGCAGCTTCTTTAGGGCGTTTTGCAGGTGCTATTTCTAACGCTATAGCGCCTGCAAAACGCCCTGGTGTGAAAGGGGTCTAAAGCTTCTGTTTTAATATGTTAAAACTGACAACACTGTTTTGCAGTAGAACCTAATGCTAAATGTATAACATTCCACTCTAATATCTTTTCTGAATGTTATGATCTAAATATCAGTTCTGGCAGCTTCTAGATTTCCCTGAAAGAAGGCTTCATTTCATTTTATCTGTGAATTGGAATGAAATCTGGATCTGTAATTTCATGTCCGATGTATCCCTGTGTGTTTTTTTTTTTTTTTTTTTCGGGTAAATCTTTCAAAATTTCCTTAAACGGCCTTTCTGCTATTCCTAACATGCAGGGAATTTGGAAACGATCCCTGAATGCTTAGATCTGTACAATATTTCTTCAACTTGTATATTATCGCCCACTAATCTTGGTGTCTTTATTTTATTTTTTATTTTTTTTATACAGTGAATGAAGTACAGAAAACTATGGCTGTGGCAGAGTCTGAGATTGCACAGGAATCTGGTGTGCAAAGTATCAGTGAGGTTATTAAATCTGCCCACAAAAAGAAAGGCAGACTATCCAAGAATTTGCCAGCCCCAGTAGCATCTGGTGAGTTAATCGTAAGGTGCTGAATTTGTATTTTTAGCAGTGTATCAGTACTAATTATTTGGATAGATGAAATGCATGTTTTCTCAATTTACAAAGAATAAGAGCCTGTAAGAGTGAATGCAGCATCGGTTCCCTACCTTCAGAGTGTTGGTGACTGTCATTTGCTGTGTGCAGTTCCAGCATTCACTTGAGTGCTGGGGCGAGGGTGAAGGCATCTGACTTGGCTTAGCAGTGCATTGAGAGGCTGTCTGCTGCAGGTGAGGCAGCTGGGTGGATCCCAACATTAAGGTCTGGATCCCTCCCCAATGCCTAGATCGGCTGAGTGACATCAGCTGACAGTGTCTTCTGCATACGGGAATGCAAAACTAAGTGTGCTTCTGTGACCCTGAGGAGATGGTAGGGTCAAAAGAGCTTTGGCTCCTTTCTCCTTTTTTTATTTTTTTAAGCCTGATCATGAAATTTTCAATTAAAAGGGCTGTAAAGACTGTGCTCACAATCTCTGCCAGCTTCTCTGCTAGGATAACATGTACTATAGTGTGTGTGGTGCCCCCTTTCCTGCAAGTGCTCCGCCTCAGTGTAAAGGCACCCAGGCTTTCACACTGGGATGGCTTGAGAGGCACTTTTCAGTTGCCATTTTTAGGGCCAAAACGCCTGAAAAGCGCCCCAGTGTGAAAGGAGTCTTAAGTAAAACCAATCGTGCTGGTGGGGGGACCCTAAAAGAGGGGGTTCGGGGCTGCTCTGTTCAATACTATTGCACAAAACTTGTATTGGGTTATTTAAAAAAAAATCCTTTTTAGATTTTTAATTCTTGGCTGGTTAAATAGGGGGTTGTGTGTATAAGATGTGTGGGGAGAGATGCATACTATAGATAAATGAGATGTATAATCTCTATAATTAGGTGTTTTGTCCTATATTTCCATTAAAGAAATGTATGAATTCTAAAGTTTGAGTTTTGACAGATTTCTAATTGTGTTGTGCACTTGAGACTGAAAATCTGTTTAATATTCCAGAAATGCCTAAGGAATCTGCTGCAATTGTTGAAGCAACCTCGCCTTCTCTAAGAGGAAGACCTAGAGTCACCCCTGAAGTACCAAAGGAGCCTCAAGTTAATGATGGGGATGTGACCTCACCTGGGCGTAGAGGAAGACCTAGAAGCACTGTTCTATCTCTTGTAGCTGACAGCGTAACTTTAAAAGCAGATGAGGGAGCCATTTCACAAATACAATCTGAATCTGTTTCTGATGAGGTAACGTCAGCTTCACGTAGGGGAAGACCAAGAAGTGCTGCTGCAGCTCCTAAGGAATCTGTTACGGAAGTGACATCGCCTTCACGAAGGGGAAGAGCTAGCATAACTGTTGCAAATGAGAGCCTTCCTGCTGAGGAAGTAACTTCACCTACACGTGGAGGAAGATGTAGCGCTAGTTTGAAAGCAACAGAAGCTCATCCAGTGTCTCAGGAGATTACATCACCTACACGTAGGGGAAGGTCTAGCCTACCTGTAGCAGTAACAAAAGATCTAGCTCCTGCTTTGGAGATTACTTCACCGTCACGTAGAGGTAGAACTAGCACAACTTCAGAAGTTGCAAAAGAAGCACATCTGGATTCCCAAGATAAGATTATTTCACCTAAACGTAGGGGAAGAACTAGCGCAACTGAAGCCCCTAGTGAGTCTGTTCCAAATGAGACCTTGACTTCACCTTCTCGTAGAGGAAGATCTAGTACAACTACAGGAGAAGCAAAAGACTCTCTTCAAACTGCTCCTGAGAAGATTACTTCACCTGCACGAAGGGGGAGATCAAGTTCCACTGCAGAAACTACCAAGGAATCTGATACAACTGATGTAAAGATTGCTTCTCCATCAAGCAGTAAAAAATCAAAGGGCACTCCTGAGAAACTTAAGGAATCTCATACAGTTTCTGATACCAAAGTAATGTCACCATCACGCAGGGGAAGGTCTGTAGAAGCAGCAAAGAAATCTGCGCCAGTTAATGAAGTGGCTTCACCCACACGCAGAGTAGGAGTCCAGATAACAGAAACGATACCCAAGGAATTGGACTCTTCTACAAATGAAAAAGTTAATGCCAGAGGGAGACCCCAGAGGGCAGAAGATATTTCCAAAGAATCTGCATCTGTTGCAGCAACAACTCTACAGAGTCGTAGAGGAAGATCCCTAGACCCTGTAGAACTACCCAAGGATGCTACTAAAGAACCCGCCTCTGAGGTTGCTTCATCCCGTAGAGGAAGGCCTAAAGCTTCTACAGAATTACCCAAAGAGTCTGCGATAACTGAAGAAGCACCTACGACTCGCAGAGGAAGAGCAAAAATCCCTGCAGATGTTCCTGAAAAAGTTACCGATGTATCTCAGACTCGTAGAGGAAGGCCTAAAGCTAAAACTGATATTCCTGAAGAGTCTGTTTCATCTGCAAGTGAAGACCTAACGTCTACACGCAGGGGAAGACCTAAAGCTGCATCAGTGATTAAAGAGCCTGTTTCAGCAGAGAGTGGTGACGTAACCTCTCCTGCACGCAGAGGAAGAACAAAGGTTGTAGAAGAACATAAAGAGCCTGTTCCAACAGCAAATGAGGTTGGCTCTCCTACACGCAGAGGAAGATCTAAGACTACAGATATTCCTAAAGTGCCTCTACCAGCAGCCGATGTAACTTCACCCACCCGAAGAGGAACAAAGCTTTCAGAGCAACCTAATGAGTCTGTTCAAGCAGCAAGTGATGTAACTTCCCCAGCACGCAGAGGAAGAGCTAAAGCTGCAGCATTGGTTAAAGAGCCTGTTCTAAAGGAAAAAAGTGATGTAACCTCTCCTGTACGCAGGGGAAGAACAAAGGTTGCAGAGGAGAAAAAAGAGCCTGCTCCAGCAGCAAGTGATGCAACCTCTCCTACACGCAGAGGAAGAGCAAAGCTTACAGAGCCTCTTCCTGCAGCAGCTGATGCAACCTCCCCCACCAGCAGAGGAAGAGCAAAGCTTTCAGAGCAACCTAAAGAGCCTGTTACAGCATCAAGTGATGTAACTTCTCCTACACGCAGAGGAAGACCTAAAGATAAAGAGATTCTTCAAGAGCCTGTTCCAGCAGCAGGTGATGTAACCTCTCCCATCCGCAGAGGAAGAGCAAAGGTTGCAGAGGAGCAAAAGGAGCCTGTTCTAGCAGAAAATGTAACCTCCCCTATACGCAGAGGAAGACCTAAAACTACAGATCTTCCTAAAGAGCCTGTTCCAGCGGTAGGTGAGGCAACCTCCCCCACCCGCAGAGGAAGAACAAAGCTTTCAGAGCAACCCAAAGAGCCTGTTCCAGCAGCAAGTGATGTAACCTCCCCCACACGCAGCGGCAGAACAAAGCTTTCAGGGAAACCCAAAGAGCCTGTTCCAGCAGCAAGTGATGTAACCTCCCCCACACGCAGAGGAAGAACAAAGCTTTCAGAGCAACCCAAAGAGCCTGTTCCAGCAGCAAGTGATGTAACCTCCCCCACACGCGGCGGAAGAACAAAGCTTTCAGGGAAACCCAAAGAGCCTGTTCCAGCAGCAAGTGATGTAACCTCCCCCACACGCAGAGGAAGAACAAAGCTTTCAGGGCAACCCAAAGAGCCTGTTCCAGCAGCAAGTGATGTAACCTCCCCCACACGCAGAGGAAGAACAAAGCTTTCAGGGCAACCCAAAGAGCCTGTTCCGGCAACAGGTGATGTAAGCGTACCTACACGCAGAGGAAGAGCTAAAGCTACAGGCGTAGCTGAAAAAAATGTTCCAGACATTGCAGCAATATCACCTCCACGCAGTGGAAGACTCCAAAACAGCGAAGCAAGCAAAGAATCTCTTCAAGTTACCGCTGAGGTCACGTCGCCTAAACTTAGAGGAAGATCTGCTAGGTCTACAGAAAGTAAGCCTTTTTCTTTTCACTTAACCTTTATTAAAATAACTGTTCTGGTTCATTTCTGGTGGATGGGAACTTGCTATGGGCAGCATAGTTTTAAGACCTTTAGTGCTAAAATAAACATGTAAAATGAATTGACCCCTGTATGGATTCTGTAGCTTTTGTTCAGTCTGATGGCTTGTTTTGTATTAAACCAACCCCCCCCCCCCCCCCCCCCCCTTTTTTTCAATATTCACTTTAGAAAAAACAGATGTTTCAGAAACGCAGGATGATGCAGGAATTATGGCCAAAACAGATAAAAGATCCTTCAATCGCCAGACTGCTAAAAACCGTAAACAGACTATTGAAGAGCTACCACAAGCGGCAGAAGTGTCTCAGCCAGTGGAGTCTAACACCACAACTGTACAGTCGTCTGCTCCACCACGAAGAGGCAGAGGAAGAAAAGCTGTCCAAAATGAGCCACCTACAGTTGCTGGAGGTAAACTTGTGTTCAGATTTTCTGTTTTTATTGCACCAATATACTCAGTGTTTGAGAGCCTGATCCCTCTTTGTGTTTATGTATTCAAATGGTAGGTGTTTGCAAACAAGGTGTATATCAGGGGTATTGAATAAAATTAATAGAGGTCAGATTAGTAAAATTTTCTTCCAGGCGAGGTCTGACTCGCAGTTTTGTGCAATAACTCAGATTCTTTACTTCACAGCCCAGGTGTGCCGGTGTTTTCTGCTGGGAAAGTCCTGGCACCTTTTTAAAATACAGCTGCATGGGAAACTGCATGATGAGTTTTTACCATGTAATTTCCATGTGCTGGAAATTGCACCTTGTATTTCAGTGCATTTAAAGCGGTAGTTAAGCAATTTTTTTTCACTTTGACCTACAAGTAAGCTTAACAAGGCTTACCTCCTGTACGGTTTAAGAGATGTTCCCTTTGCACACGCAGCTGCTAAGTTCCCCGTCGAAGTTTTGGCAGATGCCCTGCCGGAAAGAAGTCTCCCACACGCATGCGTGGGGGGTGACGACCTCGCGGCTCCGGCACTGTGAGTGGAAGACAGGCAGAGGGTATATGTAATTCGGTGCATACTAGCTCATTATGCCTTTTGCCTTGCAGGTTTAGAAAAATTAAAATCTGCAGATTTACTACCGCTTTGAGTCAGTAGTTTTCTGTGCAGCTGCTTGCCCCCCTTTCACATGTTGCTCACACACAGTATTGCCCCCTTTCACATATACAATAAAGGGGTTGTAAACCCCTGATTTTTCACCTTAATGCATCCTAGGCATTATGGTGAAAAAAATTGTTTGGGGCCCACTCTGTGCAAAACGAGCTTTACAGTGGAGGTAAATGACATGTTTAGCAAAAAATAAAAGGATTTTTTTTTTAAACAAGACTGGAAATTTTGAATAACAAACTTTTTCATAGTTTGGTATAAAATTTTGCAAACAGGTAATTTTTTATTTTTTTTTCTCCTTTACTGATGTGCGCCTGTGAGGCTGCACTGATGGATGGCACTGGTGGGCACGTCGCTAATCGGTGGCGATGTCCAATCCTTCCATGAATCTAGTGCACTTCTATCTTATCTATTAGCTGATAATACTGCACCAGAATCGTAAACAGTTCCTTACCCCATTGACTGCTCTATTGCAGAGCACCTCTCCTTGTGTTCTGTAGTCAAAACAAGGAAGTGTGGCCTTGGTTGACAATGGTGCTCCTTCATAAGTAGGGTATGGTGAGTACACACCTAGGACAGACTGTTACTGGCAGGATAACCAGAACAATTGGCAGGTCTGTTTTCATGCAGGTTTTTTTAATGACTGCTACGTTATAGATGGCGTTTTTATCTGGGGTTTCTTTGCTAACTGCTTTTTGTGTCATTCCTCCCCCCCTTTTTTAGATGTTGCTGACCCTAAACCAGAGGAACTCAAGTTGGGAGCAAGACGCAGAGGCCAGTCCAAGAATTTGGATGAAACATCGCAGGAAACTGATGTTCCTGACCATGCAAAGAGTCCAGTAGCTAAATCTGATAAAAGATCATCCAAGCTTCAGAAAGATATACAGCCTGAACTTCCTGTTGAGGAGCCAACTAAGAACATACGTGGTAGGCAGAGCAGAACTGCTCAGAAGCTTGACGCTGCAGAGACCAGCATAGCAGAAGTTACTAAAACCACAGTTTCCCCTCAGAAGAGAACTCCGGCAAAGGGGAGGTCCAGAACAAGAGAAACCAGTGATGTGCCAGTAGAGGAGCAAGAACAGGACTCTAGACCTCCAGTACCCAAACAAAGAGGAAGAAGAAAAAATGAGAGCGCAAATGAGACTCCTCAGGTGCAAACTGAATCTAGAGCCACCCGGGGTAAGAGGGGCTTAGCCGACAGTGAACAACCTCAACCAGTTGAAATTAAAGGAAAGAAGACGAGGGGCAAAGCTTCAGCCGAGCAGAGTGTAAGTGAAGAACGGCTTTCAAAAGCAAAATCTGTACAATGGCACCCTCTGCTGACCACTGATGAAAATGCAAAAGGAACAGATAAAGTTGAAGAAACCGAGGCTCCTACCCGTGCTAGTAAGTCTAGGGGTAGAACGAAACCTGACACATCGGAGCCCGTCCCTGCGAAAAGATCCCGTAGAGAAAATGCTGAAGCCAAATCTGTACCGCCAGCTATCTCAGAAGCCAATACTGGGTCCAGTGTTGCTGATGTTTCTGCTAGTAAAGGAAAGAGAGGCAGAAAGCCTGCAATACCTCAGGAACAGGTGGAGGAAGACAAACGTTCAGATAAACAATCTTCCTCTGAGGCAGTGAAGTCTTTGAGTAAACAAGCTTTACATCCAACTCGAGGAAGAAAAGCAGCAGCATCTAGCAAAGCTGTGGACAGCGAGAACAATGAAGTAGATACTACTGTTGTGTCAGCTTCAAGAGGAAGGAGGGGCACTGCAGCCAGCATTACACCTGCAGAGGGCACAAACCAATCTCCAGCTGAACACAAAACCCAGAAAAAAGGTCTTTTGGCTAAAAAGAGCAGCAATGAAGCAGAAGAGGTGGCGGCAAAACCAGCAAGAGGTGTAAAAAGGAGAAATTTGGCAAATGAAACCCCAAGCAATGACACTGCCACGGCTAACCATGCAGACACAGAGAATGCCCCTTCTGTTCATGGAAAAAGAAATACGAGGAATACAAAGGCAGAAAAAGAGCAACCCACTAAAGAATCTTCAGTAGAAAAACGAATGGTCAGTTCCCCAGCAAAAAGAAGGAAAACGGGTAAGGAAGCATTGCTACAAAACGTGTATATAGGTGGGGGTCGGCTACTTTTTAAAACGTGTGACAATGACCTATAGCAGCTAGCCAGGTTTTCACTAGCTGATTTGAGTAAATTGAGTTACTATAAATTGATGCATCTTACAATTTTCCTGCCTTTAAAAAAAAAAAATACACACACCCAGAAATAAAAATACGCACACCACACATTTTTAAACTAATCTGGCCTTAACACTTCTCTAAGGTAACATATTTTTAAATACAAGAACCTTATGTGGCTTCAAAGTCCCTTTGTGAGTCTTCATATTGATCCCTGTAGAGGCCCTTTTAATTTTAGGGGGATTCACACTTGTGTGAATTGTATACTGGTTTACCCCGCGTCCAATTCACATGACAGTGTGACCGGCTCTCATTGGAGTCAGTTCACACATCTCCGGGGCGGCCGTAAAGCGCACAGCAGAAGGGTCCTGTATGTCTTTGGCTCTGTTTCAGGTCTGATTTCAGGCAAAAATTCAGACTTGAAACCCTGACCCCTGCTGTGCCCCGTGGCCGCACGTAGTGTGAACCCAGCCTTAGGCCAATGCTGCATATGGGACCTTGATGTCTGCCCAAGTTAAAGTGAAGCCCCCCCCCCCTCCCCTTCAGTGATTCATGTTGCTGTCACATGCCAGAACCTGTATTGTTCACTGATGGCTGTGCCTCCCGCATTAAAAGGGGTTTTGCCAGGGTCTTAAAATTGACATTATGTGCTACAATATAATGGTTTAGGTGATTAAATTTAATCTGTCACTGCCCATTCAGTCTTATTCCTCACCTAGAGCCATTCATTGTCTTAGTTGCGCTCCTTCATAGCTACTTTGCACTGCTACAAATATCTTGCACTTCTCAGTATGAGGGGAGCATGGGGTATGCATCTATAGTCAAATCGATACCACAATGCTCTGCTTCCAATTGTCGAAGATTGCTGGGGTCTGGGACAACAGGCTTTTTTTTTTTTTTTTTTTTTTTTTTTTTTTTTAGGACAGGTTAATGAATTCAGCCACATGATCAATATGGTTAGTGAGCTATTTTTTTTTTGGGTGTTTTTATATAATGTGTTCTATGTTTTTCTCTTGCAGAGGCAGCTACCAGTGTGACTACAACAAGAGGGAAATCAAAACAGACATCCGAACGCGTAGAAGCAGCTGTAGTAACAAAAGGCAGAGCAAGCACACGCATTCGAAAGTAATCCAGCAATCCACCCGCTCTACAGATTTGTAAAATAGATTATATATTCTCACCTAGTGATAGATCAGTTTAAATCTTTTTGTAAGTGGTTTTAAGAAATCTTAATGTTTTTAAATTCTATAGCACTGCTTTTTTTTTTCATCGAAATTGTACATTTTTATATTCTAAAAATTTTTTTTTTTAATCTTATTTTGTCATAAAAGCTTACACATAACTGTGACTGGAAATTTGGAACGGCTTTTTCTTTCCCAGATTCATTTAACATGGTTTTATTTGCTATGTGTTAGGTTGGTGTACATGTCGGATAAGTTGCCAGTCTTTTTTTTTTTATATATTATGTGTGGTTTATAATAAAATATTGGAATGATTCTAGTCACATTTCTATTTCCCGTTGCTCCAATGCGATGCTGCGAGATTGTATTCAGATCATTCCATTCTCTGGCTGTCTGTATTATAACTTTTGAGCCAAATCACAGATGTCTTAAGTATTTGTTGTGGACCTCATATCAAAGTATTTAATTCTTTTTTTTGTAATATATCTAAAAGCATTTTTGTTTTTACCACAATAGCTGATAAAGTGCGGTGTTAATGTTTTTTGTTAAGCTGTTTACTGCTGTGTGATGGAAAGCTAAAGCACCATAAGAATTTTTTTTTTTTACAAAGTCCAAAAAAAGCTAAAAAATAATAATTTCCGTCCAGATTTATGTAATTGTGGCAGCTTGTGCTTTTTTTGCCTTATTTTAAACGTTTCTAATCGTACAACTCGATACATTTCTGAAGGGTCGAAAAATGTTAGAGAAACTTTCCTTTTTTTTTTCCCCCTCCATCTGGGTAGCCATGTTGTATTTTTGAACTGTTATTCATGGGCTGCAGCCAAGGAAATGGTTTTACATGAATGTTTTTAACATGAAGTGCCTCAGCAATTTTTATACACATGATTAATTCATAATACAATATGGCTACCTTGTGGTTTTTAGATGAGCAGTGTTCAGATGTTTTAATATTTCGTTTGCATTTTTATGTGATTCCCTTCCCCAACTGGTGGTTTAGGGTATTTTATACTCTTCTGCATGAAATTGCAGTACCTACAAAATGTCTGTCTTGGCCTTAAATCAACCATGGGCTATTATTCAGCAGAAGAATAATTTTGTATTTTTGGCCTAAACATTAGTGTAAGTAATTTGAGAAGTGACCCAAGTCCAGTATGGTTACTTACCTCTGTACAACCAATGCTCAGGTGATTCTGGGTCATGTTCACAGGCGCCTTCAGGTGGACCTGCAGCGAAGCCTTAATGTTTTCAGGCATGGCTGCAGAAAGGGTAAATATGGTCAGGACCCAGAAAAATGCAATCTTGGCATGAGTTTTACTGGTACAGGATACAAAATGGGCATAGGCTCATAGGAATGTAAGATCCCCCAGCTACTGGGGTGTACTTTATAGCACGCAGTCTGATATACATTTACTGTAACCAGCAGTTGGTAACTTGATTGCTGTGTCTTAAGATACAGTAAACTGTTGCAGCTTGTTCAACTGTGGCTGATAAAAGCTGGGGACCTCTTGAATATGTGAATGTAAAAAAAATTAAGAATTTTTTTATTTTTTTTGATGCCTTGCTGAAAATAATTTGCTAACTTTTGGTAAAAATGAAATCTTGCCAGCCTAGTTAATGATTAGGACTGGGCCAGCTCATGCTATTGCCACCATGGGTGATCATGCAACTTGTAGCTCTGAAGCAGTTGGGTTATAATTCAGTTTTTTGCTGTAAGATCAAAACCAGTAACCTGAATCTCTATTTTAAAGCCTTTCACGGAATGTAAAAAAAAAAAATAGGTGGAACTCCACCAGTAAAGGATTGTACAGTCTTTTGTATCAGAATGTTGCATTTTGTGTTTAATGCCAAATTTTACATATCCTGTAAGACGGATTCTCTATCAAACATGATTTGTAAACGCTCAACAATAAATTATATTTTCTGGATTTCAGTACGTGGATTTTTTAATGCATTGTTTTTTTTTTTTTATTTTTATTTTTTTTTTATGCCTAACCACTTGTCTGGTATTGCCTTTTTTTCTAGTAACACGTCCACTCCACTGTTGGTTTGTAAAGTTTTATGTACTAATTACAGTGATGTGGAAAATTGGCTATCAATGTACTCAGGTAAGTGAATTCTGCAAGGCGATTGAGCCTCCTTGATGGGCTGGGGTCATGAAGTTCTACTAAGATCTCTTTACTTGCAACATTAAGGCCAAAACCATAAATCTACCTATCATTTACAGCGGAGTTCTGCCGAAAAAAATTAAGTCTGCAGCTGCTGACTTTTAATATTGGTACGTTTACCTGTCCAGGGTGCCCGCAATGTCCTCACCCAAAGCCGATCGGTCCCTCTGCTCCGTAGTGCAAGCACCGGCATCTTCAGTAGGGGGATTGGAAAGTGAACCCTTGCGGCTTCACAGCCTGGTTCCTTACTGCGCATGTGCGTCCTCCCTGGTTCCTGTTGTCTTCTGGGACCTGTGTGTCTCCCAGAAGACAGCTTGGGGGGGGGGGGGGGTGGATGAGCCAGACATGCAGTAGATCTCTGCGGCAATCTATTGCCGGAAGTGGGAGTAAATACCTGTATCAGACGGGTATCTGCTCCCACCTGAAAGGTGCAAAATCTGGGCGGGGGGAGCGGGCTGGAAAAGCGGTAGTTCCTTTTTTCAGTATAACTCTGCTTTAAATGTGGTGGTCCTGGTTAGGAAGTGTTGGCTCCTCCAACTGTTTTCATTCAGTGGTCGGCTGCTGTGTTTAGACATCCTCTCCCAATCAAATTGTGTAACCACCTGGACTAGGTGTCAGTCATTACAACACCCAACCACCCCCTTTTTAAACACCTGCCCAGTAACAGACCTGTATTGGACTGCCTATGTTCTGGATGATGGAGCACAGGGCCACCTTTGGACAGCATTGTTAGTTTAGGTGGATGGGAGTGTTAAATACACTAACAAATTGAAGCCATATGTCGGCTAACATTTTGTAAGTTACAGAAAACTGTTTTGTTCCTAATGTGGTGAAGGTTTTACGTAAAAACTGATCATTTGTAAACGACCATCACAAGCTGAAAAATGTTTGCTTTTGCGTTTGATACCGTTTTGAGTCCTGTCTGCAATTTTTTTTACACACATTAAAAATCAGCAATTTTGTTAGAAAATTACCTGGAACCCATAAGCATGAAACAATTTGTGAAAGCAGGGTGGAAGGTGACCCTTCTCACTATAGCATGTGTGATTGAGTGGCTGTAGAGCAGTGGTTCTCTACCTGGGGGTCGAATTATTTGCCAGGGATCCCTGAAGTCTGCACCGCTCTCCCAGCCTCTTTGTAGCCACCCAGCTGGGCTGTTCCTGGAGCCTGTGACTAGAATTCTGCTGGCTGGTGAGGAATGCAAAGTGGGAGGGGCTGGAGGAGAACAGCAGTGACACCTATGCTGAAATCAGGAGATGAGTCACCACAAAGTCAGAGACAGTGAATAACGCACTACCTGTGATTATAGTTGCCATTTAAAAGTCTCACTACAGTTCTCAGAGCAGCAGATGACCTTGATCAAGAGCACCTAAGTTGGGTGATCAGAAATTCCCCCATCACCACTCATCCCATTCCCCCCCCCACATACACCACCAAGGAGTAAGAAGACACAAAAATAGAGAACACATGGGAGGGGGAAGAACAAGGGAAAAGAATAAGACTGCTTTTGGGGGGGGGGGGGTGTGAGACCCAAGAAATTATGATGGATAGATAAAAGGGAAAGTGGTACATCCTAAAATGAACCCTAAGGGGTTTTAATATTGTGCTAATGGAAGGTGCTCAGGGAGTGCTAAATGTCTGTGGGTTAGGAGTGCAAATTACTTGCCTTGTGTGACAACCCACACTATGAAAATTTTACTGTTGGGGGGGGGTCCCCACAACTTGGGAAATTTTATCAAGGGGCCATGGCACTAGAAGGTTGAGAACCACTGTTGTAGAGTCTTCCAGATCAATATTGCAGAACAGATTTGTTTTTTTGGTTGTTGGATATCTCCCCTCCAGTGGGAGTTAGTTTCAGCAATCAACTCTTCTATGTTGCGTTCTTGCAGCGCGCGTGTGTGTAATATATTCCCCCCCCAGGAGGTTTTAGGGGACTGCAGCCAAACTCAGAAGACATTTGGCAGGCCCTCAAAGTTGCTTTGTGCACTAGATCCTGCTTTGTGTCCACCTTGGCTAGTTGTGGATAAGGATGAGCCGAACACCCTGCAGTTCGGTTTGCACCAGAAATGAAAAAAATGCGTGGGTGTCCCACCAAAATCCATGCCAGGCCCTTACCCGAGCAAGCAACCTTGCAGGAAAAGAGGGGGATGACAAGAGCTGCCCCCAAAGAACCTTGTCCCCATGTTAATGGGGACAAGGGCCACAACCCTTGCCCAGTAGTTGTGGGGGGCTTATCGGGAAGCCCCCTTTAATAAAGGGACCCCTAGATCCTGCCCCATTTCACAAAAATGGTAAAAAAAAAAAAAAAACACTTTGGGACACATCCTTTATTAACCACCGCCGCAGTTTTACGTCTGCTGTTTTGAAGGTGGATATCATTGTTTTCCCCTTCATCGCATGGTCCGCTACAAGGTTAAAGGGGGGATTTGCCGCAAAATCTTATCAGCGGCTGGATAGGGCTCGCCCACCGCTGCTTACTGGAATGGTCAGCCGTGGCGGAAGTAATTGCGTCCTGTCACTAGCTGGGTATGGAGTCTAGTGAGGGGAAGATTATTTTTTATTGCATTTTAATCTAAATATGAGATTGAGGTCTTTTTGACCCCATATCTCATATTTAAAAGTCCTGTCATGCCTTTTTCTATTACAAGGGATGTTTACATTCCTTGTAATCGGAATTAAAGTGACAATTTAAAAAAAAAAGCGTGTACTCGGGTTTCCGCTCGGATACTTTTCCCATAGAAAGAGGAACTAGACAGGGCTGTCCCCTTTCTCCCCTTATTTTTGCTTTGACTATTGAGCCCCTCGCGGCTTTAATTAGAGCCTGCCCGGATATAAAGGGACTAGAAATGGCTTCTACTTCCCATAAGATTTGCCTATTTGCTGATGATGCACTCCTTTTTGTGATATCCCCTCGAACAACGCTTCCGAACCTTATCCCTATTTTAGATAAATTCGCAACTATTTTGGGCCTGGAAGTCAATCAGCAGAAATCTAAAGCTTTGAATGTGTCTCCCCCGCCCCTAGCATTGGCCCACGTACAAAATAGCTTCCCCTTTCTCTGGTCCACTTCCATACTTGGGTCACCGGTCAGCTTTACACCTAACTGCTCTCTTTCGGGCTAACTACCTCCCCATGTTATCACACCTAACCTCACTGTTAGAGTCCTGGAAATCTCTTTGTGTATCATGGTTGGGTAGAATAACGGCTGTCAAAAGGACTCCTCTACCTAAACTCCTCTACCTGTATAGAGTTCTCCCGATCCCGGTTCCCTCCTACTTTCACTGAATTGTACAGTCTCGGGTATTCAAGTATATATGGAGTCCAATCAAGCCCAGGGTTCCGAGATCCGTTCTTCTCCGTGATAGATGCAGGGGTGGTCTTGGTATACCAAACTTTACTCGCTACTATCAAGCTGCCCAATTGGCTCAGGTCACCCTATTCCATGCAACCAGCGAAATCCCCCTATGGGTCAGTTTGGAGGCGATCAAGCTATATCCCCTACTGATAACGAATATACTATGGATTCCGTCCTCAGCTCGTGGCCCCATAACTAACCCAATCACAAGTCACTTGTTAAAGCTATGGGACAGGTTGCGTGGCCCCTATAGGTTGATCTCTCCACATTCCCCCTTTACTTTCCTTTTTTGGCCACCCCCTGTTCTACCCTGCCTTCACAGGACCTGGGTCTTTTCGCTATTGGTCTCAAACTGGCCTTCACAGAATACTTGATCTTGTCACTAGTACCTCTCTTAAACCCTTCTCGGTTCTTCAAGCCCAAAGCTGATTACCCTCGACTGAAGCCTTCCGGTACCTCCAAATAGTCCACTTCTTCAGGACAATGATTGGTTCTTGCTCCTCTCTTGCAAGTATGTCTTTCTTTGAAAAGATATGCTCCTTGGACCCCCACACACCGGGTATCATCTCAGCCATCTATACCCAGCTAACCACCCTCTCGCCCGCCCTTCCTCTCTATGCTGCGCAGTGGTCCAAGGACTTGTAACTGACTCTTGATGCGGAGGACTGGTCTCAAATATGGACCAATACCAAATCATCCACCCAAAATGTAGTGGCTCTGGAGGCTAACTATAGAGTGCTCATGCGTTGGTATCTGGTCCCTGCTAGGATCTCCAAATTTCTACCAAATTATTCGCCGGCATGTTTCCGAGGCTGTGGAGAGAGGGGTACACATGCCCACATCTGGTGGACGTGCCCGATAGTGCAACAATTCTGGCTAGCAGTATTTAAAATGGCTTCCACATTACTCCACGATGCCCTAGCTCCTGACCCAGCCCTTGCATTCTTAAATCATATACCAGGAGACTATACCAAATCCCAATGCTGCCTTCTTCTTCAGTTGACTACGGCTGCGAAGCAGACCATCGCCAAAGCCTGGAAAACCCGAATCTACATATAGCTGAAACTAAAAACAGTGTAACCCGAGCCATGATCCATAGCAAGATTGAGGCAACATTACTGCATCGTGCCCCTCATCATTCTCGAATTTGCACCCCTTGGGTGGACAACTTTCTTCCTCCAGACTTTGAAACAAGCCTCCTTGTGCCATAAACTCAGTCCACCCTGAAATTGAATAGTCTGATGGCCCTCTGGGGCCCCGTGTGGTCCCACCGACACGGACTCTCTCTGTCCCCCTTCCTATTGCTATGTCTTTTCTTCCCGCTTTGTCTCCCCCCTCCTCTCTCTCATCTTAGACAATTTGTAGCCATAGGCTAATTGTGTTCCTCGTGTCACGAACAAGGTCCTTCGGTTGACTATCCCCCTTGCCCTGCATTTTCTTCTGTCCCTACAACGTTGGTTTACTGTTTTACGTTGATGTTGGGTGGGGGGTTCTCCTCCTTTTAACTGGATGTCCTCTTAGCGAATGCACTAGTATGTTCCCTTGCTCCAACCTAGGGTGCGCTAACAATGTGTTTAGTGTCACTATTTTAAAAGTCAGCAGCTGCAGTGTTTGTAGCTGCTGGCTTTTAAAAAAAAAAAAAAAAATGCGGACTCCCGCTTTAAAGACTTCCAGGAATGCTATGAAGAATGGAAAAATTGCTGGGAGTGTTGTGTACCTTCACAAGGGGCATACTTGGAAGGATACTAATGTTTAATTGTAAAGTTTTTCAATAATAGAATTTTTAAAATATCATTCTTCTTACTTTCTGGACACACCTCATATATGTTGCTGAAATAACAAAAATGTTCTAAAAACGAATCATCCTAACATAAATATGAAACAAATGGATTTAATTAAAACCGAAAAGAAATACATTTTTCCATCATTGATAGGGAAATTGCATATTTTCTATGGCTCACAATATCTAATAATGAATTCTAAATTTGGTTAATGGGCCATACAAAACATAAAAAAGCCTCTAATATCCCGGTTTTTCTGATTACTTTGGATGACTTTCACCAAAGGAATGTGTGATTGTAAACTGACCAAGTCCTTGCATTATATTGCAAATGGAGTTGGCTTGGAGGTTGTCTATTCCTTATATAAAAGTCTCGTATCCAGAGCTGCATAATGCAGCGGGCATGCGTTAGTTCTGATTACCTGGTCATGCCTTTATGGGGGGGGGGGGGGGGACTCTGTGGCGAAACAGCATCTTTAGTTAAGTATTATTGTCATATTTTCTTTATCTGTGTCGGTCATTACTTTTAATAAATCTTATAAGTATTTGTGTGATCTCGCTTTGCAAATATCAAACACAACCCCAAAACTGTGCACAACTCTTCTGCACTCAAGTGGGCGTTGATTTTTCATTGAGAAGGGAGGATTGTCATAGTCATGTGGAGATTTAACCATCAGCTGGAAAATCTATAATAACGAGTACTTCCTACATTTGTACATTTTAATTTCATTCTAGTGTAGCTCTGAAAAGCTTGGACATCACAATCAGACAGGATCGGGTCATCTGTGGCCACCCTCATATATGAAAACCATTTTATGATGATAAGCTTATTAATATGTATAGCTAAAAGACTTTAAACTATAGTCTGCCTTTTAACACAATGGGGCTGAAGAAAAAGAATCTGATAACACTGCAGAAATGCCATGTTTTCAATAAGCAAATGGAGCATTACCAGGTAACGTACGAGGAGGGAGGGAATTTAGATTTTACTTACAAGCTAATGTACAGTATCCTTCCCCAGTGGGGCTTGTATTGCTGCTGTCAATCCCTTCCCTAATTAAGTAACAACATTAAACCATCACATCTTAAGTACCTGATGTAATGCCTTGTAATTAGGATACATAATCTTGGCCGGTGCAGGAGAACAGTTTGCTTCCTTACAAGAGGGAATGACCTGTACAGCACAGCATTTGCAGTTGGAGATTTATTTGAATAAAAATGATTCTGCGGGGCCTGCTGTACGTTGTAATTTGCATCACCTGGTCGCCAAGTCAAGTTTAGTATCATAAGATTTCATGTAAAACTGCTCATCGTAGTGCAGTCAGGATCAAAGCACTTTATCTTATGGGACATGTATATTTTACCAACAATTACACAAAAATCTGTTCCGTTTGCATTTACCATCCATTTCATTTCCCTTTGAGGTGAAATTGCAGTTTTGCAACAAATAAGAAAAAAAACAAAACAAATGTGCCTCACAAGCTATTTTAACAATTTATTAAAAATTACCTTTCCCTCTCACCTGCCAGCTATCCAGGATTTTCCCTAATGTCAAAATCTTTCCTTGCAACCTTGACAACCGTTATTGTATACAGGACTTTTCTGAATTCTCCATTTCCAAATTTTGCCACTTTCCCTAAATCCAGCTCAAGACATGCAGTCAAATTACAGCCATCCCCAGCACTGTCTTGTGCTAAAGTTCATCTTTGCAAAACAGAACATTAAAAGAGATATCTGGAAGTAACAAAAAATATATATTTATACTGAGGTGGATGCAGCATCAATCTAATGCTACATCTGTCCCCCTCCGCTCTGCAGTGAGAACGAAGAGATCAAGCACCGCTCATCACTCAGTTCTCCCCTCTGATGTGAGCAGAGAGCCATGACTATCAGTCAGCGGCTCTCTGCTCAGACCCTCCAGTGCTCACTGGAGCGCTGGGCTTGGGGAAAAAAAGGGAACAGCTGGCTCAGTCTCTCAGCAGCGTAGATGAGCGGTTGAGCCAGGTGGCAGTCCAGGCTGAGTGGCATCAACCAACAGTAAATTACAGCCCGCTGTCGGCTGAAAACTGGTCACAGGAGTGCAGAATGAACTGAAGTAGCTTTGGCTATACTTCTGCTTTTGAGGCCTTGTTTACACTTTGCATTGTTTAGTAGCACACATTAAAGCGCCTTGCACTTTAATATGCATTTTTATGTATTTTTTTAATTCCTTTGTGATACTTTTTGTTATAAGCTTTAATGAAGCTTGGCAAATGCCTGGTGTGTGTTGCCAGTCACCAGATCTGAGCCATGTTTAGGAGTTGGTGTGGTATCCAGAGCGTGGGAATACTCCGCTCAGGAGTATCCCCACGCTCAGTAGTATTCCCCCCTCCCTGCTGGGAGTAACACCCCCCACCTCTTGGGTTGCCTTCCGGTTGTATCACTTCCACTCTGTACACCATGTGTGATATCTGCTAATCCCCCCCGCTCTGGCCCCTGCTCACCTTCCTTCCAAACTGAGCACCACTGCCTGCCACAAAGCATAGCTAATGCTGAATGAGCACCATGCACCATCTGCAGGTATGGTTAAAGAGTGCTATCATTTACACTTGCAATTGAAAAGTGGTGGTGGTCATTGTTGAGTCACATTTTTACCACCCCTCATATGGCTTTTCTATAGAAAGTAGAGGTTTCTTTTCATTCTCTAGCTGAACTCTTTATGGCCAGTCTAAACAGAGAAGAGAGGGGGGAGGAGTCATTGCTCTGTCCCAGTCTGTTGTGTGCAAAATTTGCCTTGAGCTACTGAGCTCTGCAATTTAGTTTTTTTTCTTTCCAGTAAAACAATCAAGGATAACTTAGAAACATGAAGATAAGTCTGGAGCTCTATCTGCTGATGGGAAATGTAAAAATGAAATATTTACATGCAATACTTAATTTGCCTTTGGCAATTTTTTTTACATTGTATTTTGTTCTAAATATAAAATGCATACACTAAACTTTCTTTGTAGCAGTACTCCACACCTTAAAGTGAAAGAAAACCCTAATGCTGCATACACACGACCAGACTTTCCAGAAGACTAGGTCCGACGGTCTTCCCCATGGACATTCGGTGGAGTTCCCACACACGTCCATTCGAAAGTCCGTTCCTTTTGAATGTGATGACGTAAGACGGGACTAATAAAGGAAGTTCAATAGCTTCCCTTTTGTTGTATTTGGTCCGTCGGACCAGCATACAGACGAACGGATTTCCCGATAGGAATTGAGTCAGTCGGACAGATTTGAAACATGTTCTATTTCTAGGTCTGTCTGATTTATAAATGTAAAACGATCGGATTAGCCCACACACGATCGGAATGTCAGACGGACTGATTCCGTCTGACCTAGTCTGCTGGAAAGTTTGGTCGTGTGTATGCGGCATAACTTTAACTATTCCTAAAAATGTTCCCTCTTCCCTCCTTCACTGGCTAACCTGCATAAAAAAATATCTGTGTACCTATATTCAATCCATTTCAGTCACATGATCCTAAAACTCTGGCTCCCCTATGTCAGTGAGCACCTGCTGTAGGAGAGAGGAGGGAGTGCTGAAAATTCATGGGAGACTATGGGTGATGTTACAGATGTTGGTAAGCGATCCCTTACACAGAGCTACAGAAGCATGTGACCAGACTAGAGCAGATTGAAAATAGTACAGCGATCTTTTTTTATTCTACAGGTTAGGCAAGATAAGGTGGAGGGAACACTTCTAAGGATAGTTATAGTTAGGATTTTGAACTATGAACTCGGCCTTATCTACTACTGAGCCTTGCACTGTGCGTTTATTTATTACTAAATTCTGCATTGCATACTACTGAATGCTGCATTTCATAGCACTGACTTGTGAACTATGCATTACTTACTCCTTACCCCTGCACTCTGTACTACATGCTACTGAACTCTTGTGTTACATACTACTTACCTCTCTGGTCTCTGCGTTACTTACCACTGTGCTCTGTGTTGCTTATACATTGACTCCTGAACTCTTCAAACTTTCTCTACGTTTATATAGGCCTTGCTAGGTTATCTTTTTAAAAAACATGCTGCACCCTGGTGATCTTAAAGCCCCATACACACTATCAGATTTTCTGCTGACTTTTTCCTTCAGATTTACCAAAACCATGTAGTACAAGGGCCTGCCTGATTGCATACAAATTGAAATTCCTAAGGTTTGACCTCATATTATATGGTTTTGGTAAATCTGAAGGAAAAACTCAGCAGAAAAACTGATTTTGTTGAGTGTGTACCGGGCTTTAGTGTAGCAATATGGTTACATTTATTGAAGGTTCAACATTTAGCAATAGACATGTCCACACTGAAATATTTTGTTTTGGAATTTCGTTTTTGTCCGAAAAATACATTTATTTAGTTACTCCCGAAATTAGTTTTTATTTATTTAATTTCGTTAAAAAATGCATTCGTCCGAAAATCCAAAATAATTAAGGTTGAATCTGTCGTTGAAGGCTTATGGTGTCTGTCGAATGTTCTAAGAAGATTCGATGGAATAGCTTGTAGGCGGAAGATTCGACGGAGCAGCTAAACTGTATGACACTGCAAATAGAATTCATTCTATAGCCTATGGGCTGCGCATTTGACCATAAATATCCACTCGCAGTGACTGCTTTGTCAAATAGCAGAAAAACTGATAGTGTGTATGGGGCTTTAGTCTCTTCCAGGTAGAACACCTCTGCAGATTTGCCTGCTCTCTCCTAAGGCAATATGATACACCTGGATCAGCAATCTACAGTTTATTATTGGCTAGTTATATTGGATAACATGATTAGCCAGGTATATTCTGTGCATTTAGAAACACAACCAGCCTTTTTTTAAAACAATCTATAGACTTGGCTAAAACTAGCTCCTGTAAAAGTCCATTCTCCATTTCACAGAACTTAAAGTGATTGTAAGGGTTTTTTTTTTTTTTAAATAACAAACATACATACCTCCACTGTGCATCTCGTTTTGCATAGAGTGGCCCCCTAACTTCGTCTTCTGGGGTCCCCCAGTGGCTCCTCCCCACATCAGATAATCCCCTAGGAAAAGCACTCTCCCGGGGGGCTTACCTTGCGGGCGTGTTCCCGAGTCCATCATTCAGCATCCATAGCCGCCAAATGTATGACTCAGCCCCGTCCCCGGCACCTGCGTTATTGGATTTGATTGACAGCAGCGGGAGTCTATGGCTGCACTGCTATCAATCTATCCAATCAGGACATGAGAAACCGTCCGGAGATGGCGTGCTCGTTCCCGTCGTACAAATTTCGGGGCTCAGGTAAGTATAAGGGGGGCTCAGGGGCACTGCTGCATTAAAACATTGTTTTTCATAGAATGCTTTAAGGTGAATAACATGGAGGGTTTACAACCCCTTTAAAGTGAATCTTCACTGCGTCTGAGCACCACAAGCCACAAACGCTATTCAATAAATTTTTAATACTTAAAGCAAACTTCCCCATCCATCCATGTCTCCATGCTTTATTTTGGTGAGAAATCTCTTTGCAAAAAACACCCCCTAGCATTTATGGCCATCTTGAGTAAGGGCAGATGATTCCTGTAGCATTTGCTTCCTGCCCTTAGCTCAAGTATGCATGCAGGAGAGTGTGCTTAGCTAAGAAAACCCCTCCTCCTCTCCTCCCCTCCTGTAGACTCCTGGGATGTATGACATCATTTGCCTAGGCAGGAAACCCAGATGTAACTGAAAAGAAAAAGAAGTTTAATACAAGTGAATATGATATACTTTACTATCTATTTCAGTGATTCTCAACCAGGGTTCCCGTGGAACCCTAGGGTTCCTCCAGAGGTTGCTAGGGGTTCCTTCAGCATTGGGAAATCTCTGCCTCTCAGATAGGTTCCCACTCACACCATTGATCTTTTTAGATATCTGTAAGGAGGCAATTCTTAACAATGACCACAAGTGTAAGGACCATTCTTCCCACTGACCATCACACTAATGTATCATGAGTTGTAGATTTCTAATTTTTAGCAGGGGTTCCCCGAGACCGGAGAACTATTTCAAGGGTTCCTCTGTGTTGAAAAGGTTGAGAACATGCTAGCAGCATGAGGATTAAAGATAACTGATGTTGACTGGGAGAGTGAAGTTCCACTTTAATGCAAAGAAGTCTTTATGTGAAGGTTAAACCTTTTTCTTTCCAGGCACAGAAAACACCCTTTTCATTTGGAGTGACCCTAAAGTGTCAGAGTTAACAAAGCCAACCCTGTCTGTGTCTTCAAAATCTGCCATTTTGCTGCTCCCCCAGGCACCGCAGTTATTTGATACTTCCAGGTGAGTTGAAAACCTGCTGCACACTGTTTCTCTTTCCAACTATTGAGTGCTGTCCATGATACTTTTTTTATTTGCACTAACATACGATTTTTCAGGACAAGCTTTTGGGGTATGTCCCCTTCTTCAAGGTCCGAGCAGTACTAATTCACAAAGGTTTTCTCTCCAACTATTTTATTACAATATGTACAAGACAGAGAGACACCATAGTATGGGGTGGGAAGAGCAAGTATTCAGCACGCTTGGAAGTGTCTTATACCTGCAGTGGCCAGGTATCAGAATAGCAGTGTGAAGATGCAGGCAGCCAGAAAGTTAAGCATACGGTACATGCTCTTCTTATACAGCATTGGCTTTGTTTACCCTGTGGTGTTCATATACCTCTTTAATTGCTTCTTCTAAGGGAGAATACATTCAGTTCGATTAATCTTTTTTTTTGTATCCAAGGTCCTCCTTCGCCCTTTACTTAGTTGCCCATCTCTGCACTATTTCCAGTTCCGCTAAAGTTTGCAAACTGGTGCTTTGTCCTCAGGCATGTTGCTTAAAGGAGCAATTGTCTAATTATCATCAAAAAAAATAGTACTAATCTAGCCACCGGTGCTTCTGTATCTCTAATAATCCTGGAAATATGACTCCACCAAGCATTAAAATATCATTCCTTGGTGTAATCCATTAAAGCAGACCTTAAAAAGAAAATGTGTGGTTTGCTTATGCTTGCTCACATTCGAAAAAAAAAAAAACTGTGAAAACTCTAAAAATGTTTAAGATAAATGTTAAAAAAAAAGATGTTTCTGGCTCACCACATAGGCAAAGAGAGCAGGCCAAAAAGGGAAGCACCCAGAGATAAATGGGGAAAACAAACACCAGAAAAGGAATCTAGCCTGAGTTTATCCTAAACAAATAAGTCCTCTACCCACAAAAGAACCAATCGTTTAAACCAGGCAATGCTAGCTCCAGCACCAGGGCATTCCCATCAGAAGAATCTACATCTAAAGAAAGAGTCTTCTGCCTAGTAGAGCTTGAACCCAGGCAGGAGCATAGTGAGTTAAGATGTATGATGAAACCCCTACTATCTGTTATGAGTGTTGGTCAAATGACAAAAGACTGACAAGAAGAGAGAAGGAGAGGGCATGCTATTCTGAGGGTTGTCTTTGTGGGGCAAAGTTGAACCTCAAGTATATTGAGATGAGGAGAGCAAAAAGAGAAGAATTATTGTTAAGTATGTAAATAATTTAATGTATACCTCACACCCAGATTCTGGTTGCTTCATGTAGGAACTGATGATGCCACTGGACCTCACCCCAGAATCCAGAGAGTCTCAGGCCGCGTACACACGGGCGGACTGTTCGCCCAACTTAGTTTGTCAAACAATCCGACAAACAGTCCGCTCAAAATTTGCATGAGCGGACTTGACCACACACGATGAACGAACAGTCCGCTGAAAGCGTGCGTGATGACGTGAATGGCACGTACGACGGGATGAGAAATTCGACGTCCAATACACTGCAATGCAACCTTCGCCGTGTAAATCCTTTCTGAGCATGCGCGAAACTTAGTTTGTCGAACAAGCCTACACACGAGCGGACTGTCCGCTGAAACCAAGTTTCAGCGGACTGTCTTACGGAAATTCCGAAAAACTTTGTTCGACAGACTGTCCGCTGAAACTGTCCGCTGAAGCCCACACACGAGCAGACTGTCTGCTGAAACACTGTTCAGCGGACAAAGTTGGGCGAACAGTCCGCCCGTGTGTACATGGCCTCAGGATCTCAAATGTCTGGACAGCATGCTCCAGTTCTGTGCCTCAAGAAAGTCCAGTGCCATCACCCTTGTCTAAGGCATACCTCCCAACTTTTTAAGATGGGAACAAGGAACAGCTATTAGAAAACGTATGTAGGCATAGGACACAACTATTCTTTTATATTGGCTTTTCAAGTGTACAAATGCAGCAATTTAGAAGTTGGATGAAAGGTTTAGCACTGGGAATCACTTTTTGAAAGATAAAAGGTGCATTTTATATACAACTACAAAGATCACACCAAAATGAGGAAGAAAGAGGGACAGAGGGACTTTGTTCCAACAGTTCCTCAAAATCAGGGACAGTTGGGTGCTATGCCTAAGGTCAGTATGTTGGAAGTGAGAGTTAAAGCGAAATTCCAGGCTTTTTATGTTTATTAAAAGTCAGCAGCTACAAAAAGTGTAGTTGCTGACTTTTAATAAACAGATACTTAGCTGTTCCACGGTCCAGCGATGCAGCTGAACAGAGCGTTGCACCTCTCCCCTTCCTCTCCACCCGCGCCTCTATCTGGGCACCCGGCCGTGACAGCTTTCCGCTTCACGGCACGCACGGCACATGTGCAAGTCATGCTGCGCTCCCGGAGTGGACAGGTGATCTCCTGGGACCTGTCACATGTCCCAGGAGATCGCCTAGAGGGAGGGGACGCCTAAGGCGGAAGGAGGAGTCGCCTGGGCGGAAGGAGGAAGTGGGACAGGAAGTCCCCCACCTAATGAAGCCCCCCCCCCCAAAAAAAATGGCATGCCAAATGTGGCATGTAAGGGGGCGAGGAGTGCTTAAAGCGGAAGTTCCATTTTTGGGTGAAACTCCACTTTAAGTTTTTTTTTTTCTTTTTCTTAATTTTTTTTAATATATATTTTTTACTGAGCAAATGTTTTTATTCTGGGGTTGAGGGGCTGTAACATAGGCAAACCATACATTTTATGTGTAATACAATGATAATTTATCATACAATGATAAAAGAATTTTAATATATTATATTTTATAAAGACACATAATAACATATGTGTGATACACTGTTTTTAATAAAAAAAAATCTGCTCTGATAATTGTAAAAAAAAATTTAAAAATTTAAATTTTCTATATTTTTAAAATTACTTTAATACTAAATTTACTTTAATACTATAATTGTATATGGCAATTACATATATTGTAGATGTCAATGCAGCCTCAAGGTGTCAGTGTTCATCTGCAGGCTGAAGGCTTCTTTATTCTCAGTGAAGCCTCTAGCCTGCATGTGATCATCACTGATATAGTGATCACATGATCAGGGATCACTTTAGTCCAGAATGGTTATTGAGGACCAGAGCTGTCAGTGACAGCCAGACCTGAAACTCACAAGCCGGGGGAAATGTTAGCAACTGGATTTCACAGAGGGGTGGGTGGGGGTGAGACTGGGGGACATTTGTAAACGCATCTTCAGCAAGAGTCATCATAATACATAAACAAGTTGGGCATGAAGGGGTTAAGTAGATCTAATATTACATCAGGTAAACAGAATTTTTTTTTTATCCAAAATCCTCTTTCGGACAAGGCAGCCTTTCACGCACAGGTGTTTCATCGTCACTCTAAAATTATTAGCTCTAATTTAATTTTTAAACAATTATTAGGCTAATGGGATGCAAATGCAGCAAAATGAACCCATAAATATATGTGTTTTTCTCAAATTTGTAATTGGATTTTTTGATGATCTTTGGCTTGACTTTGATAAGCGGCTTCTCATAAGCGTCTAATTAGGCAATATGTAAACTTTGGCATTCGGCTCTGTCCTAGTGGCTTTTTCAAATTATGTTTGTAAAATTTGCAATTTCATATTACAGATTAAAAATTAAAAACTGCAGGAGGCTAACATTAAAATGAGAATTCATTTTAGGCAGAGCCCCCATAGACAGAATCCACCCTAATAGAATTGTGCATTAGGGGCTGCAAATCATGATCTATACTTACACTAGGGAGGCCTTGTCAAAGACTGCATTGTTGGCCTGTAGTTCCTTTCACGGCATTAAAACCATCAGTGAAGTCACTTTGGGGAAAATCCGAACATTATCAAAGAACACTAAATTAGCAAGAAATTAAAGCATATACCCTTGCATTTTCAAAACAAAAGATCCCTTCATTAAAAACCTTTCATCAGTAGTTTAATATTCATTGCGGTAATTTGCATAACTAAATCAGTTTCCACTGATGAGAAACGACTAAAGTTTTCCCACTAATTTCTTTTTTGAATGAGATCTCCGTTTTAGTTTTAATTTTTTTTAGTATTAAAATTTCCCACCAGTAGTTTTGTGCAGAAATGAATACATGTCTTAAACATATTTGCAAGTGCCATTCTTTAAAGTGTCAGATTTAGTATTGCTTTGGGGGGCCAAATGAAAAGAGGGCGCGCAGTTTAGCGATGCATGTTGTATTATGTTAGTTTGATGGATGTAAATTGGGGTTCAGCGCATTTGTCTGATTGGGTGTTCCGCCATGACTCTGGCTTGGGCATCATCTTTCATGGTAGAGCCTAATGGGCTACCATAAATACAATTGCATGTTTCTTTATGTTTATAAGGAACACCTGTTTTATATTCTGATGTTATACGGTTACAAAATTTAATGAAAAGTTTCAGAGTTCACTGCGGATAGACTGTTTTTGTTTTATTGGTGCTAAGGGTAATATAGAGCTGTATTTCTACCACCGGAAACATAGGAGCATAGCAATGAAAACTATAAATTAAAAAGCTTTTTCTATTTTTATTTTTTCGATATGGATATAAGGAGATATGACTGTTGGCAAAAAGTGTGAGATTACTTCTGAGTGCTTTATAGCTTGATACTGAACTCCAGCTTCTACCCCTCCATTAGCTCCTCCCTCCTATTCACCTTTACTTTTTTTTAAAATCTTTATACATACTCTTTCTCTAGCTGTCTGTGGCTTGGTTACGTGACACCAAGGGTCCCCTTCCTCCTCCAGAAATGAGATGACCCTGCCCCGGGCCCAGAGGATAAATGCAGGTACTCCCCCCTTCCGAATCACCCCTTGTCTCCACCCCCTACCCACCCTTGAGCACGTCCCTTGGTACCACTCCCTAGCCACCTCCCAGTAAGTAAACCTCCCCTATCATTTTCAGCCAAGGAAGCTGCCATCTTTGCGTCTGTTTAATCTACAACTGCCATGATGCTGCACATGTGATCAGTTATGACACCAGCCATTGGATGGTTTCACAGTTTGGTTGAGAGCACAGCCAATGGGAGTGTTACGTGCTGTAAATGGATGGGTTTACTTCTGCTTTAATAGAGTGTGGCATCAAGGGTCCCCTTCCTCCTCCAGAAATGAGATGGTCCTGCTCAGGTTTTTTTTTTCAAAGAGGATAGATGCAAGAATTCCCCCCTTCCGAGACACCCCTTGTTTTACCCCCTACCCACCCTTGAGCACGTCCCTTGATACCACCCTCTAGCCACCTCCCAGTATGGCCACTTTTAGGGAATACAGAACCAAGTATCTTAAAGTGTAAGTAAACCCCCCTATCGTTTTCAGCCAAGGAAGTTGCCATCTTTGCCTCTGTTTAATCTACAACTGCCATGATGCTGCACATGTGATCAGTTATGACACCAGCCATTGGATGGTTTGACAGTTTGGTTGAGAGCACAGCCAATGGAAGTGTTACATTTCCGGCACGTGCCATAAATGAAACTATTTTATAGATGGGTTTACTTACACTTTAATAGTAATTTGAATGGGAATAGTTAATTATAACAAGAAAATTAGTAAAATAGATACCGCTAGCAATAACAGACCCCACCAGCAACAATAGATGCCCCCACCAAAGCAGTAGATACACTAAAAGCAACAAAAGACCTCCTCCAGCAAAAATATATCTCCTAGCAGCCAACATCAATAGACCCTTCAGCAGCTAGCAACAATAAACCCCTCCCTCAATGATAGATCCCCCACCCCCCCACCCCCAGCAACAATAGACACCTCCCTTAACAGTAGGTCCCATCATCAAAAGATCCTCCCAACTATAGACCCCTTTCAGTGACAATATCCATCGTATTCCAGCACCCCTTGCCATTACATATATTCAATGCTAGAGGTGCTGGAGTTCCCCTGCATTCCCGCTGAAGAAAGCTCTGGTCCTGCCTGCTGCAGAGAGTTTGACACCAAGGGACCCCTTCCTCCTCCAGAAGTGGAATGATCCTGCCCAGGTTTTTTTTTTTTTCTCAGAGGATAGATGCAAGTACCCTCCCCTTCTGAGACACCTCTTGTCTCCACCCCCTACCCACATTTGAGCACATCCCTTGGTACCATCCCCTATCTACCTCCTAGTACGGCCACTTTTAGAGAATACAGAAACATGTATCTTAATCATAATTTTTATCACAAAAAAATCAGTAAAATAGATACCTCCAGCAATAACAGACCCAACCACCAACAATAGATCCCCCAGCATCAATAGATGTTCCCACTAAAGCAAAAGATCCACTTCAGCAGCGATAGACCCCCTCCAGCAAAAATATAATCTCTAACAATAAACCCTTCACTCAGCGATAGATTTCCCCCCCCCCCAGCAACAATATACACCTCCCTTAACAGTAGATCCCTCCAGCAATAATAGATCCCCCACCCCAGCAACAAAAGATCTGCCCAACTATAGACCCCTTCCAGCAATAATAGATCCTCCAGGAGCTGGAATCAATAGATCCTCCAACGTATCCCAGCACTCCTTGAGTATTACATACATTCAATGCTAAAGGTGCCAAAACGGCGTTCCCCCGCATCCCCCTTGAAGAAAAGCCCTGGTCTTGTCTGCTGCAGAGAGTGGAGCATGTGAGTTCAGTGCGGTCAGATAACCTATCTGTACTAGGGAGGTCCTTGGTGCACCGAGCTCACTGGAAGCTGGGCGTTATTCAACCCAGAGGACTACAACATTTCCAGGGGACAGCACCAGACAGGAGGGGAGTATTACAGCACTGCTTTTTTTTTTTGCTTAACTTTTTAACATTCTGAGCTATATAACAATTCCTAAACCATTTTTTGGTCGGGTTGATAAGAAATATTGCATATTTAAATTTTGCATTAGATGGAACTTTAGTCTCTGCTTCATGTTTTTCAGACTCTCTGTTTGGTTCTTTGATGTAAATCTTGTTTACAGAGATAAAGCAGAATTTTACAGTATATGAAATGGAGCAGTGATTCATCCTTTATCAGACAAATCAAGCCTCACAATAGGCATCGTCTGCTGTGATTATTTAGCTAACCCGTACTGGGAATCCTTTGCCATATATTAAAGTGGTAGTAAATTAGGGGCCTAAATGTGAAAAGATGTGTATGCGTACATAATGATAATTCATTTTCCCCTTTGTTTAGAATTAATTTATGCTCGTACAAACGTCCATACAGCGCATGTTTTTGGATGCAGATTTTTTTTTATTCTGTGTTACAGATTTGAATGCAGTGAATGTTTAAGCACCTGTGTGAATGGCTCAATTGAAAACAATGCAGCTGTGTTCAGATCCATAAATAAAAAACACTTGTATATGCGTTTTTTATGCCCATGTGAATGAAGCCTAATGGGTTAAATACCAAATAAAAAGTCTCACTATTTCATTTTTTTTACATTGCTTTTATAACTTCCTACTCTCACACTGCAGTGCACTATGCTGCCATAGCCAAGTAAAAGCTGCAACCCTCATCACACCAACTTGTATTGCTGAGGAGGGTGGACAAGGTCTGACTAGCTCCGTGTGAATTACTGAGAGCACCAGTGGTTTCGCTACAGGGGGGCATTCCTTACACCCCCCCCCCCGGGTCACCTCCTCCCATAGGAGATACTGCAGAGGTGCTCATATGGGAGCTCTCTCTCCTCTCCCCCCACATGCTGCAGCAGCCTGGCGACACAGCACAGGGCTTGGACACTGAGCAGAGGGAAGATCCACCCACTGACCCGCTCACCCTTTCACTGATCTATGGACCAGAGCTCCCTTGGACCGATCAGCGGCTACAGCCGCTGATCAAGAATGTTTCTCTAACGTGTTCCTCCTGGAGTCCCTCTCATAAAGCCAGATTGGTGTTACCCCACATTAGGAAGTACCATTAGAGCATTTGGCCTGAGCTTATCAAGTTATCTGAACATTCAGTCAACATGAGTTGACCATCATCTTCTTATGTCTTTGCCATGATGCATGCTTATACCATTATTGTTTGATATTTACCTCTGCCACCATCTAGTTCCACCTGTTACTGCCTTTGGGCTATGTTGTGTGCACTTCCTGTGCTCGTGAACAGACAGGCTACATTCAGTGGCAGCATAATTATCATAAACCGTCACCTCATGCCTCCCGGAGAAGCACAAATTGAAATGCGTACAGTTTGGCCATATCCACAACCAACGGAATAGACATACATATACATATTGTTAGGCTTGGTAACACACTATTATGTCTTGATAGAGAAAGTATGCCAAGGACTGGTTATGGGTTGACCACTTGGGGGTGCTGGTAGTTCTATAGGAGGATGCATAGAAGTTCCTGCTTTTTTACCTGTGCAATTTAACATTTATTATGTTGGTTGAGGCTGGGTTCACACTATCTTCACATGAGGGTCACAGCAGGGGTCCAGTGTGTCCCCGTTCACCATTTCAACCCGAATTTTTGTCTGAATTCGGACCTGAAATGGACCAAAAGACACACAGGGCTCCTGTGCAAATTTGCACCAGAGCTGCAGTGGAGATATGTGAACCACCTCCATAGAGAGCCAGTCAAAATCTCCTGCTATTGCGAATTGGATGTATATATATATATATATATATATATATATATATATATATATATATATATATACAGTGGGGACAGAAAGTATTCAGACCCCCTTAAATTTTTCACTCTTTGTTATATTGCAGCCATTTGCTAAAATCATTTAAGTTCATTATTTTCCTCATTAATGTACATACAGCACCCCATATTGACAGAAAAACACAGAATTGTTGACATTTTTGCAGATTTATTAAAAAAGAAAAACTGAAACATCACATGGTCCTAAGCATTCAGACCCTTTGCTCAGTATTTATTAGAAGCCCCCTTTTGATCTAATACAGCCATGAGTCTTTTTGGGAAAGATGCAACAAGTTTTTCACACCTGGATTTGGGGATCCTCTGCCATTCCTCCTTGCAGATCCTCTCCAGTTCTGTCAGGTTGGATGGTAAACGTTAATGGACAGCCATATTTAGGTCTCTCCAGAGATGCTCAGTTAGGTTTAAGCAGGGCTCTGGCTGGGCCATTCAAGAACAGTCACGGAGTTGTTGTGAAGCCACTCCTTCGTTATTTTAGCTGTGTGCTTAGGGTCATTGTCTTGTTGGAAGGTAAACCTTCGGCCCAGTCTGAGGTCCTGAGCACTCTGGAGAAGGTTTTCGTCCACGATATCCCTGTACTTGGCCGCATTCATCTTTCCCTTGATTGAAACCAGTAATCCTGACCCTGCAGCTGAAAAACACCCCTACAGCACGATGCTGCCACCACCATGCTTCACTGTTGGGACTGTATTGGACAGGGGATGAGCAGTGCCTGGTTTTCTCCACACATACCGCTTAGAATTAAGACCAAAAAGTTCTATCTTGGTCTCATCAGACCAAGGAATCTTATTCCTCACCATCTTGGTGTCCTCCAGGTGTTTTTTTTTTTAGCAACCTCCATGTGGGCTTTTATGTGTCTTGCACTGAGGAGAGGCTTCCGTCGGGCCACTCTGCCATAAAGCCCGACTGGTGGCTGCAGTGATGGTTAACTTTCTACAACTTTCTCCCATCTCCCGACTGCATCTCTGGAGCTCAGCCACAGTGATCTTTGGGTTCTTCTTTACCTCTCTCACCAAGGCTCTTCTCCCCCGACAGCTCAGTTTGGCCGGACGGCCAGCTCTAGGAAGGGTTCTTGTCGTCACAAACGTCTTCCATTTAAGGATTATGGAGGCCACTGTGCTCTTAGGAACCTGCAGCAGAATTTTTTTTCTAACCTTGGCCAGATCTGTGCCTTGCCACAATTATGTCTCTGAGCTCTTCAGGCAGTTCCTTTGACCTCATGATTCTCATTTGCTCTGACATGCACTGTGAGCTGTAAGGTCTTATATAGACAGGTGTGTGGCTTTCCTAATCAAGTCCAATCAGTATAATCAAACACAGCTGGACTCAAATGAAGGTGTAGAACCATCTCAAGGATGATCAGAAGAAATGGACAGCACCCGAGTTACTAAATATGAGTGTCCCAGCAAAGGGTCTGAATACTTAGGACCATGCGATATTTCAGTTTTTCTTTTTTTAATAAACGTGCAAAAATGTCAACAATTCTGTGATTTTCTGGAAATATGGGGTGCTGTGTGTACATTCATGAGGAAAAAAATGAACTTAAATGATTTTAACAAATGGCTGTAATAAAACAAAGAGTGAAAAATTTAAGGAGGTCTGAATACTTTCCGTCCCCACTGTGTGTATATACTGTATATATATATATATATATATATATATATATATATATGTGTGTGTGTATATTAGCAGCTATTTGAATATTTATTGCTTCTTGAGAGGTAAACGCCTCAAAAATCTAATTTCTTGCCTTCCTTTTTATCTTTAAACATACTGTATATATTTAATTGGGATGTGGTGTTATTTGTATCCACTGATACACCAGTGTCGTCAATGACCCTGCTACTATTCAATAAATAAAAAAGTTGCTGCTCCTGGACTGCAGTCATTTATTTCCTTTTCTGATTTACCGGAATGCAAGGAGCAGGATTAACACCAAGGGATTTTGCAGTGGAGCCTGTGATCATCCTCTCACCTGGAGCATTATACATACAGTTAATTTTTTGTCTATCTTTGATCTGTTCTTGTGCTAGAAAAAAAAATAAAGAAAAGTAGTCTCATTAGTTACACAGAAAGAAAACAGACAGTGCATGAAAAAAAAAGTAAAAATGTGTTGATTTAGGAGGGGTTAAATGAAATTACCTGTTTAATTTACTATTTACATTTTAACAGAGCACCAGGAGTGTAGCAATCATTATACTTTCTGGGCTTCGACACTGCACATTTGGGCTCCAATAAAGCAGCTACAGAACCCTTTGCAGCACTCTGCCCAATCCTCTTTAACACTTGTCTAATCATGGAAGATTTTGTATTATGCAAACCCATTCACAAAATACGAAGTATTCTGTGAATGGACAGCAGAGGGAAGGGACAGGCAGTGCAGATTCTGTGTAGCAGAGTGCCAGAAGTATAACGATATCTATACTCCTGGCGCTTAGTAAAAATGTAAATAAAACTGTAAAGTGCATAAGGTGGCACACTCCTCATTGGACTTAAAGTGGACCTTCCGCTCATTGGAACCCTCCCCCCCTCCGGCGCCACAATTGGCACCTTTCGGGGGGGAGGGGGGTGCAGATACCTGTACAGTACAGGTATCTGCACCCACTTCCGGCATAGATATCTGCAGAAGGTACGCCCCTTTCCGCAGAATCTACGTCCCTTTCGGAAGCTCCCCCGCTGTCTGCTGGGAAACACACTGATCCCAGAGACAGCGGGGACCATCCTTATTGCGCATGCGCAGTAGGGAACCGGGAAATGAAGCCGCAAAGCTCCACTTCCAGATTCCCATACCCAAGATGGCGGCGGCAGCACCCGAGAGACGATCGAGAGATCGGCTTCGGGTGCCGACATCGCGGGCGCACTGGGCGGGTAAGTGTCACTATTTTAAAAGTCAGCAGCTGCAGTATTTGTAGCTGCTGGCTTTTTTTTTTTTTAAACGGCGGACTCCCGCTTTAACCCTTTATTAACCAACAGATTTTTAGTGCTGCAGTTCTTTGTGTTCTGCTTTAAATTGAAAGTGCACAATCAACAATCAAATACACAAATAAAAAGGAAAATTACTGTACACAAAAAACTGGCTAAGGGGTTTGCACTTACACCTAGCAGCACTAAGGTCGTCAGGTCAAATCCCAACCATGGCACTACCTGCACAGAGTTTGCATGTTCTCCCTGTGCCTGTGTGGATTTTCTCCAGTTTCCCCCCACACTCCAAAGGTATGCTGGTAGGTTATTTGGCCCTAACATGCATATGGGAGTGTACAAGTATTTGACACACTCAGAAGTGTCAGAATGCCAAGATTTAAAGCAAGGGCCTCAAAGGTGGGTATATATGCACTCCTTTTACAGGCTGGCTTTATCCCATCTTGAACCCAGGGTCGCCAAATGTGGAAAATAAAAAGATTCCTTTCTATTCATATTCACTACAGTTCAAGATAGTGAAAAATATCAGAAGTGTTTTCAGTTTTATCCTAAAAAAAAAGATATCATTTAATTTTTACTTATTTTGCTGCTGCTTATAAAATTTTCCATTGCACACACCACAGGTGGAGACAACACTGCTGCCACTATCAGGACCTCGGTAACACCAGTCAATGTTTATGTCACCCAAAACCCAATTAAATAGTCATACATAGGACCTCCAATAATGACCATTCTGGGTAGCAAGCTAGAGCAACAGATGAATAATCTGCATGTTCAGGGCTTTATAATTTTACATTCTAAGGAGAGGACAAAAGCACTGTCAAGGCCAACACAGTTCATGACATAGGGAGCTTGTTTTGTCAACTCTGTGTCACCAGTGGAAAACTTGATGACGATGGGGAGAGGCAAATGTGTAAGCCCTTGTACACACGGTCAGACATTCCGACAACCAAATCCATCGGATTTTGTCCGAAACTGGTGTTGCATACACACGGTCGGACAAAGTTGTCGAAAAAACTGATCGTTCAGAACGTGTTGACGTTATTTCATTACGACGGGACTACGTTCAGGCTAGTAGCCAATAGCTTTGGTCTTATAATTTGATCTGATCATGCGTGGCACTTTGTCCGATCGGAATTCTCTACAAACGATCGGACAAAGTCCGATCGGATCATGTTGACGGAAAATGTTATAGCCCAGCTCTAAAACTTTGTCGGTCGGATATTCCGATGGAAACAGTCCAATGGAGCCCACACACAGTCGGATTATCCGACAGCGCGGTTCGATCGGACATTTTCCATCGGAATGTTCGACCGTGTGTACAAGAGCTTAGACTTTCTTTAGATGGTATGGTATTTTTGGTGAGTTCCATTTATTCTTTTGAGAACTTGTAACATATAGGCAGGAAAGTGTAGAGTTAACGTGTAACTATGGGCAAAATATAACACAGAAAACACAGACAAGAGGGCATAAACTTCTCATGCATCACCACCAAAAATGTATTAAAATAATGCCACAGCTAAATGGATACTCAAAAACATACAGTGCCTTGAAAAAGTATTCATACCCCTTGAAATGTGTTCCACATTTTGTCATGTTACAACCAAAAAAGTAAGTGTATTTTATTGGAATTTTATGTGATAGATCAACACAAAGTTGAACGTAATTGTGAAGTGGAAGGAAAATGAAAATTATTTTAAACATTTTTTTACAAATAAATATCTGAAAAGTGTGGCGTCCATTTGTATTCAGCCCCATTTTCTCTGATACCCCTAACTCAAATCTAGATGAGCCAATTGCTTTCAGAAGTCATCTAATTAGTAAATAGAGCCCATCTGTGTGTAATTTAATCTCAGTATAAATGCAGCTGTTTTGTAAAGCACTGTGAGGTTTGTTAAAGAACCTTAGTGAACAAAAAGCATCATGAAGGCCAGGGAGGTTAGGGATAAAGTTGTGGAGAAGTTTAAAGCAGGGTTAGGTTATAAAATAATATCCCAAGCTTTGAACATCTGACAGAGCACTCACTGTTCAATCCACCATCCGAAAATGGAAAGAGTATGGCACAACTGCAAACCTACCAGCCGCCCACCTAAACTGACATCCCAGGCAAGAAGAGCATTAAATAGAGAAGCCCCAGAGAGGCCCATGATAACTCTGGAGGAGCTGCAGAGATCCACAGCTCAGGTGGGAGAATCTGTCCACAGGACAACTATTAGTCGTGCTCTCCACAAATCTGGCCTTTATGGAAGAGTGGCAAGAAGAAAGACATTGTTGAAAGAAAGCCATAAGAAGTCCTGTTTGCAGTTTGTGAGAAACCAAGTGGGGGATACAGTAAACATGTGGAAGAAGGTGCTCTCGTCAGATGAGACCAAAATAAAAGTTTTTGGCCTAAAAGCAAAATGCTATGTGTGGCTGAAAACCAACACTGCACATAACCCTGAACACACTATCCCCACCATGAAACATGGTGGTGACAGTATCGTGTTGATGGGATGCTTTTCTCCAGCTGGGACAGGGAAGCCAGTCAAAGTTGATGGGAAGATGGATGGAGCCAAATACAGGGCAATCGTAGAAGAAAACCTGTTAGAGTCTGCAAACAACTTGAGATTGAGGCAGAGGTTTACCTTCCAGAAGAACAATGACCCTAAACATACAGCCAGAGCTACAATGGAATGGTTTAGATCAAAGCATATGTGCTAGAATGGCCCAGTCAAGGTCCAGACCTAAATCCAATTGAGAATCTGTGGCAGGACTTGAAAATTGCTGTTCACAGACCCTCTCCATCCAATCTGACAGAGCTTGAGCTATTTTGCAAAGAAGAATGTGCAAAACTGGTAGAGACATACCCAAAAAGAATTGCAGCTGTAATTGCAGTGAAAGGTGGTTCTACAAAGTATTGACTCAGGGGGGTTGAATACAAATGCCCCCCACAATTTTCACATATTTATTTGTAAGAAATTGTGAAAACCATTTATAATTTTCCTTCCACTTCACAATTATGTGTCACATTGTGTTGGTCTATCACATAAAATCCCAATAAAATACATTTGCATTTTTGGTTGTAACATGACAAACAGTGGAAAATTGCAACGGGTATGAATACTTTTTCAAGGCACTGTATAAAAACAGCAGACATGTATTATAAATGCTTCAGCCATGGACAAATGTTCCATCGTAGAACCATCTGGTCAGAAATCTGATGCATTTCAGGACACTCACTCCCTTCCTCAGAGCTCAAATGGGCAAAATATAAAATTACATATATAATGCAGTATGTCAATAGCATTAACATAGCTGTTTTGAGTTTTTTTTACACCCCCCGTAACATAATTTTATTGCCTGTTGATCCTGTCAGTAGATCTGTTATTTCCTGTTACAGCCCAAGTTGTCCAACAAACGTGGCAGCTTCAGGGATTAGGACAAATGTAATGTTGGTTGTATCCAAATGGGTAAAAAATGTATTCCCAGTGTGAATATCTCCTAAACAGTGCAAGTTTAGAAGATATTCACTGTACCTACAGGTAAGCCTTATTAGGTATACTTGTAGGTACCGTATTTATCGGCTTAAAACACGCGTCAGCGTATAACACACCTCAAGTTTAGGAGGGAATTTTAAGGAAAAAATCTTTTAGGAGGGAAGTTTAAGGAAAAAAACTTACATTTAAATGCCCACCAATGCAGCGTTATCAGTGTCCATCTGCAGCCTTGTCCATCCATCTGCAGCCTTGTCCAGTGTCATTTGCAGCCTTGTCATGCAGCCTTGTCCATCACTGCACCCTTGTCAGTGTCATATGCAGCCTTGTCATGCAGCCTTGTCCATTGCACCCTTGTCAGTGTCATATGCAGCCTTGTCATGCAGCCTTGTCCATCGTTGGAACCTTTGTTAGTGTCATTTTTAGCCTTGTCAGTTCTTCTTTCAGCTTTTATTTTTAAAAATGGCGCCGCCGAGATACAGAGCCGGATGTCCTGTGTATCTCGGCGGCACTCGTCAGCTTTCGGCCCTTCTTGTCAGCTTTCGGCCGTTCTCGGCCCTTCTCGTCAGCTTTTGCCCGCTCTCGCCGTTCTTGGCGGTTTTCGGCCACCGAGAAGGGCCGAAGGCAGCCTAAAGCTGACAAGAAGAGCCAAAAGCGGCCGAAAGCCGACTAGAAGGGCCGAAGGTGGGCGGAAGCCGAAGAGAAGGGCCGAAGGCGGCTAAAAGCCACCCAGAGGCTCCAAAATGGTGGAGGATCGGCATATAACACGCACCCACGATTTTGCCCTGATTTTAAGGTGAAAAAAATGTGTGTTATACGCCGATAAATGCGGTACATTATCAATAAAGGGTTTACTTCCACTTTAAGGGGGACTCGGAAAAACAAAAACTGCTAAAGTCCAAAGAAAGATAGAGATGAGGCACTGGACACAGATCCTTAACCTGTAACAAGGACTCATCATTAATGTCTAATGGCTTGACTTTAGCAACTCTTTACAAAGCAGGGGCCCCTTAGAAAGCAAATTGAGAAGTCCATGTGAAAACTAAAAAAAAGGGAGTGCCAATCGATTATCTCCAATCGAGTCCAAAATCCTTTATTGTTAAATACTGCACATGTTACAACAAAGAACGAAAACACAGCCAACACATTTGGGGGCCAAAATTCTTCCTTATTTAGGGCTAATGCCGCGTACACATGATCGGAATTCTGGCCAGAAAAGACAGAGCTTTTCATCGGAAAATGCGACCGTGTGTATGCTCCATTGGAATTTAGCTGTTCGAATTTCTGCCAGCCAAAAATTGATAGCATGTTCTCAATTTTCCCAATGGAAAAACTTTCTATCGGTAATTCTGATCGTGTGTATGCAATTCCGACACACCAAAAATCACGCATGCTCAGATTGAACTACGAGACAGAAGCTATTGGCTACTGGCTATTGAACTTCCTTTTTCTAGTCCTGTCGTACGTGTTGTACATCACCGCGTTATAAATGATCAGAATTTGATGTGACCGTGTGTAGGCAAGACAGCTTGAGCCGAATTCCGTTGGGAAAACCATACAACATACTCTGATAGGAGAAAGAATTGATATGCCAACATCTAAGCCAGAGCCCTGGTGAAGGGGGATTTTTGGTTCCCATAATGCATTGGAGTCTTCTGCTATCCTATTAATACATGTAATTAACAATTAATGCTTTTGAAGTCTTGGGACCATCGTTTGATGCTAATTTTTTTTGTTTTCACACCTAATCCTAGAGATTGTTTAACATATTTTATTTTTGCCAATAGTTTCACTTTAAGTCGTACTTTTCACCATCTGAATAGATAATAAATAGGAACCGTAGAGGCAGCTCATGTCTTTTCTTTGCTATACATGAAGAGGAGATCTGAACTGTCTTAGGCCTCATTCACATGGCAATAGTTATGTGTACCCCCAAGTGAGGGAGTGGGGTTTGCCTGCACTGGGATGCATAGATATTCCATGCATCCCAATGCAGGCAGCCCCATTCATGTCTATTGGGAAGCACCGGCTGAACGGGCACAGCCCCTGTTCCCAATTTGACAGCAGTGTAGTGCGAGTGCATGCTTGCACTTACTCATGCATCCTGAAGCCACTGGGACAGCACCCAGAAGATCACCACTATCAATATATATAGCACAGCCTACTACTGTGATTTTTAGCATCCTCAGTGGACCTCTGGATATCACATATGAAGCTGAACTAAAGTTAATATGTAAAATAAGATCATTTCTGAAGTTCTTCTTGAAGTAATGACTTGTACTAGTGCCTAGTTTGCATTCCCTGTGGTGACAAGTGTGCTTCTATATTTTCAAACATCAAAGAATCGTAAACATGTGGAAGAACTGAAAGAAACTGGACCTCCTTCTGGTTCGTCTTCACCATAAAGAAGTCACTGCACAAGTCAAAACAAATGAAAGTTCTAGCATGCCGATATTAAACATAGATCTTAATGGGACTACTGAACGCCACTTTTAGGAGTCCTTCACCTGAACATTTGGAGACTCTTCAGGCAGGAATGTGCAGGTGATGTGTACAGCCATTCACCTCTATGGATGACTGTATGCTCCACCTACCACTATCTGGCTGTGGGAACACAATGGAATGCATGTTCATACATGTATGCACTAGTAAATGCATGTTGCAAAAAGGTATTTGCATCTACATAATGTAGCGGTACCCCCATAGGGGCTGCTGAAAGTTGTGGCCCACCAGTTACCCTGCCCAGCCCGGCACTCACTTCCCAATCGCCTTGGAGACAATAAACATTCTAGATGTTTGATTTTCGGTTGTTTTTATTGAGGGGATAAACTTGGCTGGGTAAAGAATATATGGGATGCCCAGTGGAACAATCAATTAGCAGATTTTATAGCAATCAATTGGGACAAAACTATGAATACTCTTTGTACATATTTCTTCTCCAGACTCCTCCTGCACAACTTGCTTGCAGACTATTACCCTCTCTCTCTCTTTCTCCTGCACAACTCTTCACTTCCAGGAACAGCTAGCACATGGTTAGGCCCAACACTGTCTCAGTCAGGCCCTGGAACTTGCTATTTGAAGGCAGAGACCGTGGGTCCCTTTAATGTAGCAAAAATAGAATAGTAAGTCTTTTAGTGCTAGCTGTCCTATGGCAGACTACTGCTCCCAGCAATCCCTCTTCAGGCCCTGCCATCCCTCCTGGCTGCAGCTGCCCAACTTTACTGCCCATGACATCACAGTCCTTCCTGCTGGCTCTACATCCATCTCAGACTGCACACTCCCAGTCCGCTCCGGGCATGCCTCCCTAGCTTCCACGATAGTTCCTGTCACTCACCAGCCTTCCTGGCTGCACTCCTATGGTTAAAAAAAAAAACAAAGACCAGCCTGCAACCAACCAAATTGACCTGTCGAGCACTATGCGTCAAAGACAGGGGTTTAGTTGTACACATTTGCAAATACATGCATAAGCCACAGAGCACCGACAAGGCCCCCCATTTTCTGTGGACCTAAACTCTAACTTATGTGAGTCTCCAACAATGGAAGCACATGCACTCCAGTGGTTCTCTCCTGATACTTGTCCGGCAGCACTAGCTCCTGTTGTCCTCTTTGGTTCCTCTCTGTGCCTCCTGTCCAGATCCTATCTGCTTGTTGAGAAGGCCTCTGTCCTGCACCGAACCCTCAGGCCCAAGGTCGCCCCCCCCCCCCCCAGACTGGGAAGTGCCCTCAAAGGCCCTGACAGCCTAGTACTCCATCCCCAGTTCTTCCACCCAATAATGCCTCCCCAGCTGGGCTGACTCTAGGTATTTAAGGAGGCATGCTCCCTGCCAATTCAGGTTGGGGATTGGTCAGGGCTCCTTAGGACACAGGCAGCTCCACCTCTCTTCTAGAGCTGCACAATTAATCATTAAAAGATTGTGATCTCGATTCACTCCCCCTGACGATATATATTGCAGTCTTTCCCCAATTCTTTCATGTAACAAGTATAGAGAGTTCTCTCCTCACTCGGGCAGTCTGCCAAGTGTTTAACAACATTGTAACTCTTCCGTCTTAGATCAAAGGGATAAAACTTCTGTGTGAATATGCAGGAAGTTTAACCACTTAAAGCGGAAGTCCCGTGAATTTTTTTTTTTTTTAAAGTCAGCAGCTACAAATACTGCAGCTGCTGACTTTTAAAATAAGGACACTCACCTGTTCCAGGGTCCAGCGATGTCGGCACCCGAGGCCGAACCGTCCCTCGGTCCTCAGATGCTGCCACTGCCATCTTCGGTAAGGGAATCAGGAAATGAAGCCTTGCGGCTTCACTTCCCAGTTCCCTACTGCGCACGCACGAGTCACGCTGTGCAATCTGAATGGTCCCTGCTGTCTCTGGCACCCGTGTGTGTGTCCCACCAGACAGCGCAGGAAAACGGGAAGAAGCATAGACTCTAGTGGGAGTCTATGCCCGGAAGTGAGCATAGACTCCCAAATACCTGTCTGAGACAGGTATTTGCACCCCCTTCCCCCTTGAAAGGTGCCAAATGTGACACCGGAGGGTTCCGAAAAGCGGAGGTTCAAATTTTGTGCGAACCTCTGTTTCTTACAGTTAAAATCAGATTTTTTTGCTAGAAAATTACTTGGAACCTCCAAACATTATATATATATATATATATATATATATATATATATATATTTTTTTTTTTTTTTTTGTTTTGTTTTAGCAGAGGCCCTAGGGAATAAAATGGCGATTGTTGCAATATTTTATGCCACACTTTGCACAGCGGTCTTTCAAACGCAATTGTTTGGTAAAAATGCACTTCAATGAATAAAAAAAAATGAAACACTAAAGTTAGCCCAATTATTTTGTTTAATGTGAAAGATGATACAACGCCGTGAGAATCGTGCTCTATCTTCTAAGCAAAAAAAAAATTGCGATTCTCATTTTAGCCAGAATCGTGAAGCTCTACTCTCCTCCCCACCTCTCTTCTAAAACAGCCTACACTGAGCCACTCCCAGCCCACACAGATCAAAACAAACATGCACTCACCAAAACTCTCACCTCTAGCACCTACCTAAGTAGAGGGTGCTACAATAAGTACGAGAAGTGAGTGGCTGTATGTGCCACCTGTGGCTCTGCTGGAACAGACCTGGATTTTTATGCCAGACCCTGCTTGTGCCTCTTAGCATCTGTGCAAATGAGGCCTAAACAAGCTAACAGGCTTTATCAAGCTTCAAATAGTTGTGCAGTGCATTCAATCTTACTGAAACCCACCAACAGCTTATTTAAAGTGACTGTTTGCACCCCCATTAACATGAGTTAATTGACCCCTTTTTTTTGGCCTGGTAACCTCTTCCCGCCGATGCTACGCATATATGTGGCCTTCTGTACACAGTTTTCTGTGCTGGGAGTGTACGCTCTGCTGGGGACTGGAAAGCTCCTGATACATAAATGCAATCGGAAGCTTTCCGATCATGTGACTGCTGTGACAGCCAATCATAGTGGTCACATGACCCAAATGCGTGCCTCCCCTCCTCGCTCTTAATCCAGCTCTTAAAGGGCCGGAAGGTGGCATCAGGAAGGGGTTAAATATAACCTTTAAAGTGTTTTTTATATCTTGTAGCGCCCTTCTAGTATAGGATGCTAGTCAAATCTAGTTTTGGCCTGTTTTTTTGTAGTCAAGGGAGCAGTGATTGTTTGTTCTGGTCTGTTCAAGGTTACACAGGCTGAAAGTTTGATTTCTTCCCCCTGCCTCTGCAAAAAGCTGCCAGAACATAGGGAGGGATATTTTTTATTTTTATTTTTTTTCCGTCATTGAATACTTAACCATTCACCCATATTTATTACAGATCATATCGTTCAGCACCAGTATATATTATGGTAAACAAAGAACAAACCTATAAACAATTTATAATCCAAAACTATGTGGGTTAATTCCCCACATTTTTCCGTGCTGTGTGCTGTCATCTCCCCACCCCCCCCGATATGCCCTCACCGATAACATCTCTCAGGAAATACTTATTCAACAATGGTATATAATTGTGTCCCTTAGGTGTCACATGGTGTGGTTTCCTTAGAATTTACCCATATGCCCCATATTTTGTTAAATTTTTTCTTACTACCTCTTGCTTCATAAGTCATCTTGTACAGGGTAACATTTGCATTGACCAGACCTTTCCATGCAGATAGGGTAAGAACCTCACTCTTAATCCAATTCAAAACTATACGTTTTCTGACATAATAATACAGCAATCGCAGGAATTGCCTTGTATTGTTATTCATCACCTCATCCTCTATTACACCCAGCAGTCCCAAGAGTGGGCTACAGATATTCGGAAGATCAAAAGTGTCTGCAATAAACTGGGACACCATGTGAATAAAAGTGCCAGCTGCCACCTGGCACTTGTGGCAAGTAGGTTCATCTCTTCTGCCCATCCTAAATAGTCTGTGTGGAGTATAATACATTTGGTGAAGGTATCGTAACTGTATAAGTTTGTCCCGGGCTGAGATGACTGTGGGCCCATAGGAGGCTAGAACTTCCTCCCACTGGGCCCCAGTCAGCTCCGGAATCACCTCCGTCCATCTGCTCCTCATTTTATCCTCACTGGGCAGCCTTTTGGTCATAAGGACTGCTTAATAGGTAGAGACACGTTTTGTGTGCTCCGGCTCTGCAAGTAATTTTTCCAGTCTTGTGTTTTCCAAAACTATCGGCCCAGACCCAAATTGAGCATGAGTCGCATGTTTCAGTCTGGCGTACTGGAATGCCCATGAGTCGGGAATATGCAATTCCCTTTTCAATTGTGCAAAGGTTTTAAGGTCCCCATCATCAAACAGCTGATGTAAATAGACAAGTCCACGTCTCGCCCACCTATGCCCATCGTACAGGAGAAAAAAGTCTTTTAAACAGGGATTAAACCACAGGGGGGCATTAGGGGATAGACAGGAGGGCGCATCCTGTATATGCCTTGTACATGTCTCTAGCACCTGTTTGGCTGGTTTGAGTGCAGTCATGCCACATTCCGTCGGTACTTCACCTCGAAAGAAAAAATTCAAAAGTGTCTCATAGGAGGAGGCCGCAGCTGCCTCCACCGCAGTCGCAGCGTTGCTCAGCTGCGGAAACATTCGCCAATGAGCCTGGACTAATTGCGACGCCAAGTAGTACATGCGAAGATTAGGGATTGCCAGCCCCCCTCTCCCCACCGGTAGTTGCAGAATGTTCAGCGAGACTCGTGCTGCCTTGCCGCCCCACAAAAAGGAGATCAGCAAGGAGTCAATATAACCGAAAGTCTTTTTAGGGATAAATCGCCGGGCGTTGGAGATTATGTATAAAAATTTCGAGAGATAAATAATTTTGAATAAGTTAGCTCTTCCCAATAAAGTGAGCGGGAGTTCCTTCCATTTTTGTATTTTGTCTCTAAAGTCTCGAATTACCGGCCATAGATTCACCTCCGTGAATGACTCGACAGGTAATTTCACTTGTATCCCCAGGTATTTAAATTGGGTTGTGACTGTCAGGGGACAGCGAGGAGGGGGCACTAGATCTGGTTGTGGGTCTAGGGCAAACAGCGTTGATTTAGTCCAGTTGATCCGAAATCCTGAAAAATCTCTGAATTCCTCGATCACCCGGAATGCAGTAGCTAACGAATGGTGGGGGTCCCCAAGATAAAGCAGCATATCGTCTGCATATAACGAAACGTGTTCCTCCAACTCCCCGACCAAAAGTCCCTTAATGTCATCCCGAGTCCTGAGCTTGACAGCCAGTGGCTCTATAGCCAGAGCAAAAAGGAGAGGGGACAGGGGACATCCCTGCCGTGTTCCTCTCCCAATCTGAAAAGAGTCCGAAATACGTCCGTTCACCCTGATACAAGCCCGGGGATCGTTATACAGTAATCTAACCCAATTCACAAATCTTGGTCCAAAACCCATTTTATCCAGCAGAGAGAACATATATTTCCACTCGACCGAATCAAAGGCCTTTTTTGTATCTAGGGAGGCTATCACGCGGCTACCAATATTAGTATGGGAAATTGGCATATTTACATAGAGTCTCCTGAGGTTCATTTGAGTGCATTGGCCTGGGATAAAACCCGTTTGATCGGAGTTGATCAGTTTGAGAATCACCGACTGCAACCTACCGGCCAAAATTTTGGCCAGTATTTTGGCGTCAGTATTGATCAAAGAGATCGGTCTATACGATTCACATTCTTGTAGGTCCACAGTAAAAATTTAAAAAGGTGTTCAGAATATCCTGCGTATCAGTCACTAGGTCACCCGCTGGGCGTCTGATACTTAATACAGATGTAGGGGCATATAGAGGCCTCGCCAGAAAGGCTAGCAAGCGACCACCCTTGTCCCCAAATTCAAAAATGGAGCTGGTTTGCCTGAGCTGTTTCTTTGTGGTCCGGTCCGTCAAAAGCAATCTAAACTGTCTCGTCAGGTCCTGCCATGCTTTATATGCGTCAGGGGATGGGTCCTGTATGTATGCTTGTTCTGCAAGAGTAATGTCACATTCTAGTTGTTTCACCTCACTGTCCAGGGCCCTTGCAAAATCTTTCCTCTCTTGAGCAAAAATCCCTCTCATGGTAGCTTTAAAGGCTTCCCATTGAGTGTGTATCGTGGTCACAGCACCATTCTCCCTCCAATAGTGACCCATAGCCTCCCTGCATTTTAGCGTCACATATTCCTCCTGCAGCCACTGTGTTTGCAGTCACCATTGTCGTCTCCCAGTGGGAATATTTAGTTCCAATGTGACCTCCAAAGGCGAGTGGTCTGACAGTGCCCTGGAAAGGTACCTAACCCTGGAGATAATGGGGAGACCATCCAAGGAGGATAGAAGCATATCAATTCTGGTCAACGTCTTATGGGTCTCCGAGTGGCATGAGTATGCACTGACCCCCGGGTGTTTGTAACGCCACACGTCCGTGAGAGCATAGCTGTCCAGCCATGATGCTAGAGTATAACGTGAGCCAGATGCACACCCGTGCCTGTCCAGAACCCCATCCGACACCACATTAAAATCTCCCATCAACAGCAGTGGGCCTTGTGCTATCATTACAGCTTCCTGGAGGATACTGTCCAAGATGTGGAAGGAGAATGGGGGTGGAACATACACACATACCAGAGTCAAGCACACATTAAACAATTGACAAACCAAAATAGCATATCTGCCACTAGGGTCAGATTTAACCTGCAGAATATGAGCTGCTGCTTTTTTTGTGACTAAAATAGCCACCCCTCTAGAATACGTAGAGTATTCTGCATGTATGACTCTCATAATATTGGCTTTTTTCAGAGCCATAACCTTAGAGCCCTGGAGATGTGTTTCCTGAAGCAGGATTATATGGGGTTTATATCGTCGTATAAAGTCAAAGACAAGGGAACGTTTTACCTTTGAGTTCATACCACGAACATTCCATGATAATATACTTATTTCACGTACCATGTATAAGACAATTATAATGTAACAAATGCATCGGGAGAGCATTACCTGTCCAGGTCTGGGCCATCTTTTCCAGCCTGAGGGGGCACAAACAGAGAGAGACAACAGCACACAGCACCAACCAGCACAACAGAACTACCCAACCCATCCCACCCTGCACACAACCCAAACATGTTGTGTGCCTATACCCTATAACCATAGCCATATCGACCTCAGAGGGTCATAGGTCGTATTCAACTAAAAAGAGCACAGAACATCAAGAAAAATGAAAACAAAAAAGAAGAAGGGAAGAATAAAAATAAAAATAAAAGATAAAAAATAAAAAGGGGGGGGGGGGGAAGAGAAGCAAAAGGAGGGGAAAAAGGAAGGGGAGGGGGTTCCTGATATAGGGAGAGATAGATAAGAGGGGAAGTGGTAATAAGACGAATGTTCTCCTCGTGTACAGGATAGAAGGTCCGCCTTCTTCTGCACCCACAGTCCCCGTCCAGGGGAGCCCCACAGATGGATCGGGCCCTAGAATAATATAGTGCAGAGTACAGTCAGAAAGACGATCTTCACTCCCTCAAACAAACCACAAAAAAAAGAAAGAAAGGAATAAAAATATTTGTGGTATAAAAGGTCAGCCAAAAGGGGAAAAAAAAATAGTTAAAAAAGGAACAAAGAAAAAAGAAAAGAAAAAAAAAACAGTCAAAATGAAGAGAAAAGTATATGGGGAGAAAAAGATTCCCCCAACTGATCGTGGAGGAGCGGTAGAGGCGGTGCGTCTGGATATCAGATAGAACCGCGCAGGACTAGGCACTTAGTAATTGTAGTGTCACAACAGAACAAAGGAAGTAATCTTCAGCCTCCTGGCTAACATCAGGGAAAGGTGTCATGGTGGTGCAGGTTTGATCAAAGAATGTAAAGTATGTAATCAGCTGCCAGCTTCAGGGTGCGGGTCCCCCCTAACATCCAGCCATCTCGATGCTTCAGTAGGGGAGTTAAAGAAGGACACTTTACCCCCATCTACCATTCTCAGCTTCGCCGGGTAGAGCATACTATAGGCCACTTGTAGATCTCTGAGGCCGCGTACACACGGGCGGACTGTTCGCCCAACTTTGTTCGTCAGACTGTCCGCTGAAACTGTCCGCTGAAGCCCACACACGAGCGGACTGTCCGCTGAAACACTGTTCAGCGGACAAAGTTGGGCGAACAATCCGCCCGTGTGTACGCGGCCTAAGCCTCTTCTTAACATGTACAAAGCTAGCTCTTTGCTTCTGTGTAGCCGCAGAGAAGTCAGGATATATAGAAATTCTGTTTCCATTATATTGCAGGCTCCCCATTGTGCGCGCAGCACGCAGGATGCTTTCACGGTCTCTAAAGTGCAGGATCCGGGCTATCATCGGGCGTGGGTGGGCACCAGGAGGGGGAGGTTTCGATGGCACCCTGTGAGCCCTCTCAATGGCGAACAGGCGTGAAAAGGTAGTTTCCTCCATATTATCCTTAAGCCATAATTCAAGAAAATCTTCAGGTTGTTTTCCCTCAGCCTTTTCAGGGAACCCTACAAGGCGGATATTTTTTTTTTTTTGTCTTTTTTTTTTTTTTGTCTTTTTTGCTACATCAGCGAATTCTCTAGAGTGACGTAAATCAACTTTTCGTTCATCACTGTCTCCTTTCATCTTCACATCATTGTAGCATCTCAATATATATCAGAAATTATCAATAACAATTAAATTAGATATTTTTCCCTTATTAAATTCATATCTTTTATTCATCGTACACCTCTTTATTATTTCCCTTCCCATTACCCATCCCCCCCCCTCCTTTCCCCAGCTAAATGCCAGCGTTTTCCCGTCTCCTCCTATCCTCCTCCCATATTGGTCTACTATGGTCCTAAATATTCTGCATAACTCCAGTCCTTCTTAAAATCTTTCCAACATTCCCATTTTTTTATTACTGCTTCTCTTTTATTATCTTCTCCACTACTCAACTTTTCCATCTTATATACCTCTTCAACTGCATCTACCCACTCCCACATCGTTGGACTTTCCACCTCCTGCCACTTTTTAGGGATCAATTTCTTCGCTGCCTTAAGGAGGTGTGGGATAATAGTTTCTTGATATTGTTTTTCGTTACTCTTTGTTCCGTGGAGAAGTACAATCCAAGGATCCGCCTTCACGCTTATTTTAGTTATTTCTCTTATCTTTTGCAAGATCTTACCCCAATAGATTTAGATTTTTGGGCATCCCCGCCATAGATGTGCCATTGTGCCTGTGGTTTTACAGCCCCTCCAACATTCTGCCGATCTTCCCTGTTGGTATTTTGCAGTCTTATCCGGCGTGTTGTACCATCTAGTTAGGCACTTATAGTTCATTTCGGCTGTTTTACTGTCTATTGCCGAGCAATGTGTTAATCTTAATATTTTGCTTATTGTGTCTTTATCCCTCTGTGTTCCTAATTCCTTTTCCCACTTTTTGATATATGGCGGGGTCTCCAGCTCTCCCACCGACATCAGCAGTCCATACATCCTGGATACAATTCCTTTAGAGTTGTCTGTTGTGCAGAGTCGCTCCAACATGGTCAGCTCCTCTCCAGATCTTATTGGTTGAGGTAAGCTTCCAATAAAATGGGCCAGCTGGAGATACCGCCATTCACACATTCCCATTAAGCCCTTCTGTGGTATTTGCCTTAGTGTTATAAGTTTCCCTTCTTTCATAATATCTTTCATTTGTATTTTTTCTTTTTTTATCCAATTACCTCCTATTTCCTTTTTCCCAGGGGGAAAAAACTAATTTTCCTTCAGTGCTATAATACAAGGCGGATATTGTTCCTCCTCTGACGGTCTTCCATGTCCCCCAGCTTATCAGTATGAGCATGCACTTCATATTGAATATCCTGCACTTTATGTTCCAGTGGGCGCACTACATCTTCCAGGTCACTAATTCGTCTTTCAGCTTCGGTGGCCCTTTCTCTAATGTTCTGAACATCATTCTTTAGGAAAGACATTTCAGCTCTTATGCCATCAATATGTTCAGTTAGGGCGGCCTGACATGTGCATATCGCTTCCATAATCTGCTTCAGGGAGGGCTCATCCTCCCCTGCTGCATGGGCCATCCCTTCTAGTTCTTCCCTCGGTAGTCTGTCTTTAGGGGGGCCCCTGCGTGGTCCCTCAGCTCTAGGGGGTAGCGGGCTCACATTGTCAGGATGTGTGGAGGATTCCCCAGCGCCGCTCTGCTGCGTGGTACACGGGCCGCGTTCGTCTGCCTCATGGCCGCCGCCATCTTGAGAGCCCCATGCAAACTGAGAGAGGCGCTCCGCAGGAGATTCCCGAGGTGTGCGCCCGTATTTCACCATATCACTGTGTTCCGCCGGGTCACCGAAGTAAAACGGAGGCTGTGTGGAGCAGGATCAGTGTCAGTGACACCCAGGATGGTCGAAGGATGTGTTGTCCTGCACGGAGCTCTGACTCGGTGCTGCTCACATGCCGGATACTAGCTCCGCCCCCCCCCCGGGAGGGATATTTAAATGAACAGCCTTAACATTTACCATGGCCTGGCCAATCTCTGGGGAGGAGTGTCCAGAAGGTGGCTGGGCAGGAGATATATAGCTTGAAGCCCCAAAGAGGTTGTTCACTCTCCACAGGAGGGCACTAAGCCTAGAGGGGGGGGGGGCTGCTGCCCCTCTGAGGCAGCCTGTGGACTGTGTAGCTGTTCTTGTGGCCTCACCAGTACCAGGGCTGAGAACCTGGAGTGAACAACCAGAGGAGCTGGCTGTGGAACCTTACCATAGTGATCAAGTCTGGAGAAGGATTGTCTCCCTTACTGGACCTGGTCTGGAGGAAGTTGGAAGGTGGCAGCTGCCCTGGGACTTTGTAAATAATGACCCTGAGTTGATTCCTAGTGACTGTGTGCTTTTGGGATATAAGTGCCAGAGGTAGCTTGGACTGAGACAACTCTCATAGGGGCCCACAGTACTGGCCATTCCTCTGTCCTCAGCAAAATACCTGATTGTGGCCCTAATGAAGAGTGTCCTTCTGTTTACTGTGCAGTGTGCGGAGTACCCCAGGCCCTAACCCCTCTACTGTTCAAAGTTCTTTAAGCAATACATTTCAAAAAGACATCCCCTAGACTGAGTTGCTGGAGCCGGAGTATATGGACTGGTGATTGGGGTAGTGGTCAGTTTCTGTACTATTATTGAAGAACCACTTTTATCAGTGGCCCCTGTGGGGGTAGCGCTACAATCTTTTTGTTAATAAAAATGTCCATTGATCCTGTGAGCTGATAACTTCCTGTGCCTATGCTTTTATGTAAACAATACAGAACCACACTCCTCCATGTTATGAACAATAGAAAACGGGGAAGGTTCTGTAGTACTTGTTGTCCTGATTATGAGTGAGAATAGTTATCTTAGGACTATAAAGGTCCTTTTCCAAGGGAAGTAAAAATAAGCAGCTGAGTTGCTGTTTTACCGCTCCCCCTGGCCACGATAACTTTACAGCCTGACAGGGCTGTACACATGCCACAGCCGCGATGCTTTGATTTGTGGCCATGGCATTTCTAACTTGGCTGCAGAGTTTGACAGGTGGCGCTGCCCGTCAGACTCGCACATTGAGTTCAATGGGAGTGCGCCACAAACAAGAGTCACAGGCTTGGCTTGCTAGTGCGGTACCACTTTTTTCAGCTACAAAATCTCCCTTGGGAATGAAAAAACAAAAAAAAGCAGATGTTCAGGAGACGGCAGGATCACCTCCTACACACCTGCAAGCCACTGCTATAACTTTTTCTGAATAGCTATCCGACCACGGATTGCTTTTCAGAGGGCGGTAAGCGCTAATATAAAAGTGCTAATATAAAAGAATCCAAAATGCATTTTAAGTAGAATCACCAGGTGAAAATAAAGGGAAAAAAAAAATAACTAATGCAGACACCACATGAAAATACTGGTAAGCTGCACTCTAGTTTTTTTGTTTGTTTTTGGGTTTAGATATGCTTTCATTTTTTTTCAGTGTAGCTGAATATTGCTTTAAAAGCTTTAACAAAGATGCTTATAGTGTTTCTAATGTCTAAGCTTTTTTAACCTTAATGCATTAATGCGTTATCTGAATCTCTTCTTAATGCATTATTATTAATTCCTATATTATTGTTATAATATATTTTATATATTATTTATTTATTATTAATTATTTATTGTTATTATTATTATCTCCTCTTAATGCATTATTAATTCTTATTATTTTAATATTATTATTATTATTATTCTTAATGCATTATTAATCCTGGATCTCTTCTTAATGCAGTCTCTGGAATAAAGGAAAAAAACACCCCACTATCTGTCCTACGCTCTCTGTCCCTAAACGTTAAGCTAGCTCCACGTCATTGTTCCAGCGATGTCTCCGGTGTTCTGTCAATATAGCCAATTCGTCAAGATCTCCAATTACCTCACTTCTGGTTACTGTAAACCGTCAGTAATTGGAGATTTTGATGACTTGCTGTTCTGACACAATACCGGCAACCGTATACACTCCTGTACATTAAAGAGATAGCAATGATTGTTTCACAGTGCCAACATCCAAAATGCAAAATACAGAAAGAGGGGTTCCCCTTGGGTAGGACTTTAGCGGCACTAAAGTAGAAGTCACACATCAATAAGATAGAAAAATAGTAATATATTTATTGGTTCTAGAAATTACAAGAATAAACACATATATCATGGAGTGTACATGTCATCCATAACTGATATTGCAAGTAGTTACAATGGATGTAGAAGAAATCCTTCACCCGACACGTTTCGGAGTCTACAAGAGATACTCCTTCCTCAGGGGTAGATAGGATATAAAAACTCTATAAAGTAAGTACAAACAGGCAGATTGTCTATAAATACCTGACTTCCTGGTTAGACTGATAGAAATGAAGAAACAGCGGATGCTGTGAAACGCGTCTTCTGATTGGTCGCCACGTCACTGAGCTTGCGTTCCACGCTGAGGCGTACTTCCGGTTCCGGCTCTTCGCTTTCCGAACATTGCTGACACTACATGCTGCTGATCCTACACCATCTACAGGGGTGCTAGCCTGAGGATCATCTACAGAGGTTTTATTACTGCTCCCTTCTCCAGCGGCCAGCCAGCAGCTTGTCATCTCTATTGGGACACAGCTCATCTCCCCACGGACCCTCCAGTGACCCAGGACCCTATTATATCTATATGCCCGATTACCTCATCCCTTTGTGAGTAGCCATTTGGCTGTTTGTTATACTATATTAAATGCAATTTTAAATACTGCACTTAGTCTGGCGCACCTTGTTTTTCCCCTTTTCCACAAACAGGCATTTGACTGTTTGTACTTACTTTATAGAGTTTTTATTTCCTATCTACCCCTGAGGAAGGAGTATCTCTTGTAGGCTCCAAAATGTGTAGAGAAAAGAATAATTTACAATGTGTTGAAAAGCTAGGATTACTACTATGAAACCAAGAGAAGTAATAGTGGGTTGACTGCAAGGCTCCTGCTAATTCTCATAGGTGTATTCATAAAAATATTTGCATATAAGGCCCTCGCATGCAGAGACAGATCCAGAGTCTGGTCTCGGGAGGGGTACTGCCAGAAATTTCTTTTTTTTGCGGGCAATTTATTGGGGCAATGGGTGGTGTTAGCGCTTTCATCATCATGGCACCATGGTTGTTATGGTGTCAGGATGATTGAAGTGCATTATTTCTATTATTACATTGTAATATAAAATGGTTCAACTCACCATAATCCAGAATCAGTAGGAGCCCCGAGCGTGTCACTTTCCACGTTGACCTGCCACAAGTTGCGGATTGCCACTTACCTGCCACCAGATGCAGATAATCACTTGCGACACATGGTGGACTGTCACATCACCTGCCACACATTGCGGATTGTCACTTGCCACGTCACCTGACACACGTTGCTGATTGTCACTTGCCACATCACCTGACACACGTTGATGATTGTCACTTGCCACGTCACCTGACACACGTTGCTGATTGTCACTTGCCACACATTGCTGATTGCCACTTGCCACGTCACCTGCCACACATTGCTGATTGTCACTTGCCACGTCACCTGCCACGCGTTGCGGATTGTCACTTGCCATGCCACCTTCCACAAGTTGCGGATTGTCACTTGCCATGCCACCTTCCACAAGTTGCGGATTGTCACTTGCCACGTCACCTGACACACGTTGCTGATCGTCACTTGCCACGTCACCTGCCACACGTTGCTGATTGTCATTGGCCTGCTAAGGTGCAGATTGTCATTTGCCAGAGTGAAGATAGGCAGTGGAGAGATGATGTAATCTCTCTGCTGCCTGCGGCTGCACAGTGAGGGCAGAACTGCAGTGATGGAGGGCGGCTGGTGAGAGATGATGTCATCTCTCTGCTCCCTTCCCGCCAGAACGATGACTGTGAAACGCGTCTTCTGATTGGTCGCCACGTCACAGAGCTTGAGTTCCATGCTGAGGCACACTTCCAGTTCCGGCTCTCAGCTTTCCAAACGTTGCTTACATTACACACTGCTGATCCTACACCATCTACAGGGGTGCTAGCCCGAGCATCATCTACAGAGGGTCTATTACTGCTCCCTTCTCCAGCAGCTTATCATCTCTATTGGGACACAGCTCATCTCCCCACGGACCCTCCAGTGACCCCGGACCCTATTATATCTATATGCCCGATTACCTCATCCCTTTGTGAGTAGCCATTTGGCTGTTTGTTATACTATATTACAGTGATGGCGAACCTTGGCACCCCAGATGTTTTGGAACTACATTTCCCATGATGCCCTAGCACTCTGCAGTGTAGTGGAGCATCATGGGAAAAGTTCCAAAACATCTGGGGTGCCAAGGTTCGCCATCACTGCTATATTAAATGCAATTTTAAATACTGCACTTAGTCTGGCGCACCTTGCTTTTTCCCTATTCCACAAACAGTTATTTGACTGTTTATACTTACTTTATAGAGTTTTTATATCCTATCTACCCCTGAGGAAGGAGTATCGCTTGTAGACTCCAAAACGTGTCAAGTGAAGGATTTAATCTCCATCCATTGTTACTACTTGCAATATCAGTTATGGTTGACATGTGCACTCCATGTTATATGTTTTATTCTTGTAATTTCTAGAACCAATAAATACATTACTATTTTTCTATCTTATTGTTGTGTGACTTTTACTCTAGTGCCGCTAAAATCCTACCCAAGGGGAACCCCTCTTTCTGTACACTCCTGTACATGGTATTATGAGCGGATATTGTTAGTCCACTCCGATACTAACCAACAAAATGGCCGCCTCCATCATGGTGGCGACAACTTTTTCCTCGTTACCTCATTACTATCGTGAAGATAGGCAGCGGCTGCACAGTGAGGGTGGAACTGCAGTGCGGGTGGTGAGAGATGATGTCATCTCTCTGCTCCCTTCCCGCCAGCACGCTGACTGGCCAGCACCTCCGCTCACCTGCCGACCGGTGTAGTGTCATATTTTGCTGCCTATCACAGGATGCTGCGGAAGTGACGTTGCCGCCAGAAATTGCGTACTGCGCATGCGCGATGCATTCCAAACACTCGCGCCGTGCGTTCCAACATAGTTTCGGCAATACAGTTCAGCGAAACCATCACATAATGTTACGGAAGTGATGTTACACACAACACAAACACTGGGCCGTGCGTTACAACACTAATACTTCCCTTGTTACCTAGTATCATTTTTTACCAACCATGCTGAGCTACGTGCGGTGTTAGGTTTTGCATTGCTGGGACTTGTAGTGCCTATCCTGAGCTACATGCTTCAATGTTCAGTGTCCTCATCCTTATCCCCGAGCTTCAATGTTCAGTGTCCTCATCCTTATCCCCGAGCTTCAATGTTCAGTGTCCTCATCCCTATCCGCGAGCTTCAATGTTCAGTGTCCTCATCCCTATCCCCCTGCTTCAATGTTCAGTGTCCTCATCCTTATCCCCGTGCTTCAATGTTCAGTGTCCTCATCCATATCCCCCTGCTTCAATGTTCAGTGTCCTCATCCTTATCCCCGTGCTTCAATGTTCAGTGCCAGCTGGGAGGACTGGGGAGGCACGTCTAAGAGAACTAGGAGATTGCAGTTTGAGAGATGGGTGCAGAACCAGGAGTGAGGACTGTGGAGAAGGGCAGCGGAAAGAGGTATTTGCAGCTATGCTGACTGGCAGGGCCTGAAGAGAGCTATCTGGGAGTGGTAGCCAAGTAGAGGACAGCTAGCACCTGGACTATTCTACACCACAGGGGCCGAGGTCCCTGCCTGTAAAAGGCAGTTCATTGAGGCCTGGCTAAAGTAGTGTCAGGCCTACCCATGCGGTGCTAGTCTGGAGGAGTGACAGTCTGCAGCAAGTGAAGTGCTGGAGGAGCAAATGGTGAGCAGCAAGTGTTTGTGCTGGAGAGAGACGAGTGAAGTGTATATACAGGAATGTATATAGGAGTCCTAAGCAACTTTGCACAAAATCTTCCTGTGCATCCCATAATTGCCAAATCCCCATCCAAGTTTAACTTCTCTCAAATAAACAAAACAAAGTAATGGACTGTTTTTTGTCTCTGAGTAACTGGGATGGATGTCTGGCTGGGCAGGGTGACAGGTGAACCACTACACACAGCAATCCCTACGGGGCATGGCTACACATGTATGATAGAAGGGACCTCTTGGGTCTCTTCTGTTATAAAAGGCCTGCCTGTCAGTGAATTTGGACAATTCCAAGTTTACTACAACTTTTAGAGCACTTTCACATTACTAGCACAACGCTTTTCCGCCGATAGTGGGGCACTTTTAACTAGTGGCCGAAGAAAGGGTTAATAGCACCCATGTAGCACCGCTGCCCAATCGCTTTGCACGCACTTCGGCAGCGGTGCCCATTTATTTCAGGAGGAGGGGTGTATATTGAGGGCCTGGAGGAGGAGGGCCTAAGCTGAGACCTGGTAGGAAGGCGCAGGCAGGCATCTGCGGTCAGCATGGAGTCTGTACCTATCATTAGCAGGTCACAAAGCCTCCTGGACTTGTGCCCAAGTTGAATGAAGACCACAGAGACGCTTCTATAACGCAGGAATACTCTGTGGAACAAATGAGTCAGGCAACATGGAAGGTTGGAAACCATAGTTCGCCATAAACAGGAACAATCCGGAAACAGAATTCAAGGCACTGTTGTGAGCAAACTCTGCCCATGGTAATAGGTCTGACCAGTTGTTATGATGATCAGAAATATAGCAATGTAGGAATTGCTTCAAGGACCGATTGGCTCCTTCTGCGGCCCCATTAGACTGCGGATGACATACAGAGGAGAAAGCAAGTTGAATTCCCAACTGTGCACAAAAGGCTCACCGGAAAAAGGACACAAACTGACTAATTCTGTTTAAGATAATCACCTTGGGTAGCCCATGTAGGTGAAAGATCTCCCAAGCAAAAATGGAAGCCAATTCCTTAGAAGTGGGCAACTTCTTAAGTGGAATACAATGGGACATTTTTGAGAACCGGTCAACCAACATAAGGATAACTGTGCTGCCCTGGGAGTTGGGTAACTCCACAATGAAATTCATAGACAGGTGGGTCCAGGGCCTCTCTCCATTGGGTATGGGTTGTAGGAGGCCCACTGGAAGGTGCTGTGGAGTCTTACTCTGTGCACAAACGGAACAGGCAGCTACAAAGTTGGTTACATCAGCATGTAGACTAGGCCACCAGAATTGTTGGGAAATGGTCCAAAGAGTTGATTCTTCCCAGAGTGGCCAGCAGCCTTGGGAGAATGGTAAGTCTGGAGCACTGCAGTATGGAGACTCTCTGGGACAAAGCAGCGGTCGCAAGGTTTCTCAGGAGGAGTACAGACTTGAGCAGCAAGAATTTTGTCACTCAAAGGAGACTTGAGACTGGTGCGAACCGTAGCCAGAATATGATCAGAAGGAATCACAGGAACTGGAACCGACTCCATATTGCAAGTGGAGGAAAATATTCGTGACAAAGCATCAGCCCTTACATTCTTAGTACCGGGTAAGAATGAGACAATGTAATTAAAACTAGACAAGAAAAGAGCCCATCGCGCCCTTCTGGGAGAGGGGCATTTAGCCTCAGCCAAGAATGTGAGATTCTTATGGTCAGTAAGAATGAGGTACTTTCGAGAAGATATCTCCATTCTTTCAGGGCTGCAATGATCGCTAACAGCTCTCTGTCACCAATCTCGTAATTGCACTTCGCAGGTGACAATTTCTTGAAAAAGTAGCCACAAGGATCCATAGCGCTCTCAGAGGTAGGATGTTGAGACAGAAGGGCACCAACTCCAGTTTCCGTATTATCAACTTCAAGGATAAAAGGTAACATGGGATGAGGATGTGCCAACACAGGAGCAGAAACAAAGGCAGCCTTGAGACTCTCAAAGGCCTTAATGGACTCAGGAAACCAACTCTGTGGGTTACCGTACTTTCTGGTCATATCAGTCAGGGGCTTGACCAGAGACGAGAAGTTAAGAATAAACTTCCAATATTATTTGGCAAAGCCAAGAAATCGCTGCAGAGGACATAAACCCACGGGTCGGGCCTCTGTAGAATTACTGAAAGTTTCTCTGGGTCCATCCAAAAACCAGCAGTGGAAATGACATAACCCAGGAATTTAACCTTTTCACGATTGGAATTCGTGGCCCTCCTTAATCCTCATGAGATTGTATGCCCCTCTCAAATCAAGCATTGTGAAAACCATTGCCCACTTGAGATGGTCAAATAATTCCATAGTCAATGGAATCGGATAGTCATTCTTAATCGTGAAACGATTGAGACATCTATAATTAATACAAGGTCTTAGTTCACCACTCTTCTTCTTCACAAAGAAGAAATCAGCACCAGCAGGAGACGAGAATTTGCGGATGAAACCTTGAGAAAGTGCGTCTGCAACATAATCCTCCATGGCCTTATCCTCCAAGAATGACAAATGGTGTCATGAGGGGGTATGGCACAAGGTTGAATGTCAATTGCACAATCATATGACTGGTGTGGAGGCAAACTACCGGCTTGATCTTTCTCAAAGACATCACTAAAATTGTGGTACTCCTCCAGCAGGGAGGAGAGTGATGCAGTGCACAGGACCTTGGCTACCTTCTGGAAGCATGTCTTACTGCATTGTGGCATCCAGGAGAGAACCTCAACATGGAGCCAATCAAAAGAGGGGTTGTGCCTCTGTGACCAAGGATAACCAATAACCAGCGGAAACTTAAGTGAGGAAATAACTTGGAATTGGATTAGCTCATGGTGAAAAGCCCCTATGGCCATGAACAACGGAACAGTTTCATGAGTCACATGGGCAGACTGTAGAGGTCTTCCATCAAGAGCTTCAATGGCAAGTGGAGTGTCACACAGCTGCAGCAGAATCGAGTGCTTCGATACAAAGGCAGCATCAATGAACAGGCCTGCAGCCCTAGAGTCGATTAGAGCCTGTTGACAGGAACCATCAACAGACAGAGACAGAAGTACAATCAAATCACACTTGTTTATTAATAAAAATAAAAAGATAAATAGGAAAAAGCGTAGTCAAGCAAGCCAGAGTCCAGTAGCCAGATCGGGTAGTCAGCCAGTCCAAAGTTCATAAACCAGATCGGGTAATCAGCCAGTCCAGACGTCAGGGATCCAAGGTGAGCAACTGCAAGCAGGATGGAAGCCAGGAGGAATGTAGCAAGCCAGTCTTGAAACAACAGCAGGAGATGGTTCCTAGTGATGTGACCAAACGTGAAGGCAATGGAGAAATTAGCTGGAAGACTTTAAATAGGCAGGTCAGACAAGCATCATCGGAAACAGCTGGTAACAGTGGAGAGAGAAGAGAGCTGGCAATTAGCCGACAGCTGAGTGGCCAGCCCAGAGGAGGAAGGCCTAAGCCAGCCCTGACACCTGTATCTCGATGGATGACTCAGCTAAAGAAAGGGTAACCGAAACCAGGGGCTTATCCTTCTGGATAACTGAGGACGAAAGAACGCCATCTAAGGTTTGTCAGTGAAACTACCTCAAGGATTGGGCGTTTCCTGGATGGGTAGGACAAGACTTCAAAAAGTGACCTACCTGGCCACAATAAAGGGACAATCTCTCCCTACTCCTAAGGGTTCTCTGACCCGTGGAGAGACGTGTGAAGCCTAAGTGCATGGGTTCATCTTCACAGACCGACTCGGTACCAGGAGGTATGGGAGGTGAGGGAGGCAAGGGTGGGACTGCAAAGTTTGGAGACAAATGTACAGGAGACTTCCGCAAACACTTCTTAAAAGGTGAGTCTCTGAGTCTGGAGTCAATGAGGATGACAAACGTGATCAATCTTTCCAGCTCAGTGGGTATATCTCGGGTTGCTATCTCATCCTTGATGGTATCTGAGACCATGAGAAAATCAGCCACGAGGGCCTCATTGTTTCAAGCAACCTCTGCTGCCAGAGTACGGAATTCAATGGTGTAATCGGCATCGTACTCTGTTTGATGGACATCAGCCACTTGGCAGCAGAAGTAGAGCATGAGGGAACGTCAAATACCCTTTTAAAAGAAGTCACAAACTCAGGGTAACTCAAGACAACAGGTTTTTGTGTCTCCCATAGAGGGTTTGCCCAGGCCAAGGCTCTCTCAGAAAGCAAAGATATCACAGAACCTACTTTGCTTCTGTCCGTGGGAAACAACTGGGGCAGCATTTCAAAGTATATCTCAACCTGGTTGAGAAACCCTCTGCATCAGACTGGATCTCCCCCAAATCGCTGGGGAAGCGGAGCAGAACCAGACATACCTTTTATAGAGGTAATACTCAAGGCGGGTGCCTGCACAGAGACTGGAGCAGCAGCAGGGACGGCCTGCAACACAGGTTGTACTGGAGCAGCCGTTTGTAACACCATGGCAAACTGATCCATGCTGTGATCCTGCTCATCCAATCTGGAAAAATATTACTAACAAGTGCATTGACTGCATCTTCTTAATTCATGGCCTTCGCATACTTTCAGATACCATGAATCATAATGAGACAGAAATACAGTTAAATCACACTTTTTTAATAATAATAAAAAAAGGCAAACAGAGTAATCATAGTCAAAACATAGTCAGAGTTCAGGAACTGGAATGGATAGTCAGACAACCCAAAACGTCAGGGAGTCAGAGTTGAGCGTAGTAGAACAGTAAGCAGGATCTGGAGCCAGAAGGAATGTCAGTCAAGCAAGTCTTTAACAGAAACACAGGAGAGCATCTGTAGAGATGTGACCATGGCGAAGGGAGAGATCATTTGGACTGGACAGCTTAAGTAGGCAGAACTGACGAGCAGGATATCATCAACAGGTCAGTCACTGTGGAAAGATAGGAGCCAGCAATTAGCTGACAGCTGTGCGGCCAGCTTTGAAAAGGAAGGGCTGAGCTTAGCCCTGACATTCAGTCATCTTTTGAAAAAAACCTGTAGCTGCTGACTTTTACTACAGAGTCTCACCTGTCCAAGGATCGAGAGCTGTCCTCATCCAGCTGGTTTCTTTACTGGGCTTCGGTCTATGGCACCAGGCTACTAACTGTGGGCAGCTGGCTGTGACTGCTTGGAGCATCACAGTTGGCTGCTTACTGTCCATGCGCGAATGGTCCAGACTTCTGGGACCTGTGATGTGTCCAAGAAAGCCGTGGGGGAAGGGCCAAACTTCCGCTTGGATTGCTGCTGCGATCTGACCCTAAGTAGGGGAGTGGTTTAGATGACACATCCCAAATGGTAAAGAGAATAGGAAAAATTCCCCCTTAACGGGAATTTAATAGCCCAACTTGATTGAAATGGTAGTAATACCAATATGAGAAAAATATAGATATCAAGGAAATTTGGGAGTCTATATAATGAATAAATTTTTTTTAAACAATGGGTAAAAGAGGAACAGCAAAAGTGGCTGATAAACATATGTAAAACATGTGCAATACAGTTCTAATATGTCACAGGACTATCGTCCACCATGGTAGGTATCTGTAGACGAAACCCAATGTAAGTAAGGGAGTGGGTGCCTGTCAAAACCAGGTACTCACCCCCCCCCCCCCCCCCCCAAAAAAATGATGTGCCAAATGTAAAGGAGGATGGGGGGAGGAGGAGGAAGAGAGGAACTCACTGTTTTGGGTGAAGTTCTGCTTTAAATTAAATTGCCCTTCCTACATGCACCTTCCTTAGGCCTCATGCACACGAGACGCAGTTAAACGTGTGTTCAGATGCAGTTGGACACTTTTTTCAACTGCCCCTGAACTCATTCAATGTTATCCTATGTGTCCATGCACACAGTCTAGTTTTTTGCCGTTTTTATGCAGTTGCGTTTAACCTTGTTTTTCCAGAAGCAAAAAAATGGGTTCAGACGCAAAAATTTCCAAGTTTCAGAGGCAAAACGCGGCACCCGCGTTTAGCCGCGTTTGCGTTTATATGCGTTTTTAAAGGAACCCAATTTTTTGGACCTGAAAACTCAGAAATATGATCTGAGAATGACATTTTGTGACCCGACTTTGGGGGCCCATATCTTGGGGCCACTTATTGCCAGGAACCCTATCATCAAGTGACCCCGAGATAGGGGGCCCCAAAGTCGGGTCGCAAAATGTCATGCACTTTTCTGCATCAGAGCATGACATTTTGTCACCCGACTTTGGGGGCCCATATCTTGGGGCCAATTATTGCCCGGAACCCCAATGTCATGTCATGCACTTTTCTGCATCAGAGATACATGGCCTCAAAGTCAACTGTGACCATCTGCGGCAATGTAATTTGGTCATTAGGGTTGGGTGTTATGGTATGTGGTTATCCGTTAGGGTTATTGTTTAGGATTAAGGGTTGGATTAGGGTTAGGGTTGTTTAGGGTTAGTGTAAGGGATAGGGTTAGCTGTTAGGGGTAGGGTTAGTGTTAGGGGTTAGGGTTAGTGGTTAGTGTTAGGATTCTGGATATTTTAATAAGGCATTAAAAAATATTATACTACCATATACAGCATCAAAGAATTAAAATATATTAATCAATACATATTTCACGATAAAAATATAAAACATGTATGTGCAGCTGCGTACCTACCCCGACAAGTTTTTTAATTTTAGCCGGATGTCCATTTTCACATTTGATCTGCGATCAGGTATGTGTATATATTTATAAAATATATTTATCTATAGATGTACAGATGAATTTTTTTCTCTGTCCTTTATTTAAAAAAAATAATGTCTATTTATAGCAAATTATCCAATTTTTTAAAATATCTAAAATTTTCTTGTGGCAATTTTTAACATGTTAAAAATATATTAAAAAATTGGCCAAATAAATTTAAAACAATTATAAAAAATCTAATTAACATAGATTTGCTTTTAAATAAAACAATTTGAAACTAGAAAAAATGAATAAAAACATATATTAAGATTAAAAAATAAATAATTAACTATTTTAATATTGTTTTATATTAGAAATAATGAAAACATGTTAAAAATTGCCACAAGAAAATTTTAGATATTTTAAAAAATTGGATAATTTGCTATAAATAGACATTATTTAAAAAAAAATAAAGGACAGAGAAAAAAATTCATCTGTACATCTATAGATAAATATATTTTATAAATATATACACATACCTGATCGTTACCAACAGACGTTCCTCTGGTGACACATTGTTTCTCATATTGGTGTCCACGAATGTCAGACCAGGTCGTACTTTTTCTAAGAGCAGATCAAATGTGACAATGGACATCCGGCTAAAATTAAAAAACTTGTTGGGGTAGGTACGCAGCTGCATATACATGTTTGTGAGATATCCAATGGACATTCACTGTCCCATCAACGGATGGGTCCAATATCGATGAGCTCTGACTCTGGACCTCTCACGAAATTTGCGACAACGTTGCTGTCTCATCAAGAGCAACATCAGGAGCATTTCCTGACATATGTTCAATATGGGATCCATTTCAAAATATATACCACAGAAAGAGAGGCAAATGCAAGTGTAAAACTGCTCTCTATGCTGCTGCTGCTGCTGCTGCTCACTCTGATCAAAATAGCAGAAATAGTTAAAAAAACATGCTTTGAGAGCTTGGGGAGGGTCTACATGATGTTATCTTTATAAACGCTTATAAACGCAAACGCGGCTAAACGCGACTAAATGCGTCTAAACGCGGCATGCAAAACGCGCGTTTCTAAACGCGCGTTTCAGCTTTTTTTGAGCAGAGTTTTCACCTGCGTCTCGTGTGCATGAGGCCTTACTGTTTATAAATTGATAAGCTCCTCTTAAATTCAGCCTCTTTTGCTGGCTAGCAGGGTACAGTTCTGGGGATTTGTTATTGAATTTCATTTAAATTGATTGTTCCTCTTACTGTACATGTCTCTTTCACACCGATTACAGATTGATTAGCTGTGCATTTAAATTAAATTGCCCCTCCTACATGCACCTTAGTTATTAGTTATAAATGAATGAGCTGCTAATTTGATTACCTTTGTTGGCTAGCAGGGTACAGTTGTTTTAATGCACTTAAAGTGGACTGTCAGTAATTTTTTCCAACTTTCCACCTATTAAATCTTCTGCCCTTTTTGTTTTAACTTTGGATAGTAAAACATTTTTTTTCTGCCAATAAATACCTTATACAGCCCACTTCCTATTTCTTGTCTGGTAAAAAGCCTAGGCTTATGACATCATGCACATCTCTCTCTCTCTAACTCTCCTGAAGAGTTTTCCAGGAAAGGAGGGAGGATGGGTCATAGGAGGGCCAATGAGAGCTGCAGGGCTGCAGAGCTGGAGGTGTGCCTCTGTGTGTCTGCGTAAATCCAGGAAGTGAACAGGCAGCAGCTTCAGCTGCCCACAGTTAAAATGTTTGAAGCCAGACTCAGTGGAGGGAGGTTTCTGCAGCATATTTTGCAAGTACAGAATCACAGTATATATAAAATAATATGCAAAGTGGTTGGAGGGAAGCTTCAGAATGGCAAAGATGTTTTTATTACAAATTACGTGAGCAGACTGCAGTTCCTTTAAATTAAATTGCTCCTTCTTACTAGAGATAACAACAGATGTGTTTGGGCACAGGTCTGAACCTGCCTGACTTTCTCACCGGGAAGCTGTCAAGGCCATCAGCCAATCTTAGGTGGTTGAGGCATTCTCCATCCCGCAGCTGTCTGTGTGCAAGGGATGTGTATACATGTAGCTGCGGGACAGGAATGCCTCCATCAACAATGAATTGCTGCTGGCTTTGACAGCTTCCTGGTGGGGTAGCTTAGCCGGGTTCGGATTTGTATCCGAACCCACCGTAGCCCTTTACTGCTCCTTAGATACACCTTTGTTAATGGTTATTAATTGATGAGCTGTGCACTTAGATTAAATTGCTCCTCTTCTATGCACCTTCCTTACTGGTAATACATTGACGAGCTGCTTTCCAGTTATTTTGTCTACTGGTACAATGTACTACACCCCCAAGACATAAAAGAGGCAAGCGATGAAATTACACTCTTTTTCGGTAGGTATGATAGGACATACACCTGCCCCCTATGTCACGTGCCTTTAGTTAAATGGAGCATTTTTCTCAATTCTCTTGCATTTTGCCCCCCTTCAGGTTTAATGTAGAACACTTTCAACATTGTGTATAATCATGCCGCTTCCAAATCTCATGTTCCCAGGGCAGGATTTGATATGAAAGGCGGAATCAAGTTGCTACGAGCAACAAGAGCACTTTCTTTTTTTTTTCATACTTGGGGCTCCATATTGTATTTATAGAACCAGCTTCATTTGCATACTGCAAAACTTCCTTTAAATATTAATGAATTCCTTTGTATTCATTTAGCTTTTGCTTTGAAAAGATGGCAAACAAAACAAAAAAAAAATGAAAAAAATAAAAAAAGATCCTATCTGTTTGTATTTTTGTGCGCAAGAATCTTTTTTTTTTTATTTATTTTTTTTATTTTAATTTATTTCCACCTTTTTTTCCCCTTCAATGGAGACCCCTTGTGTATGATCACTTTGTTTACAACAAATTAAAACCCTTCTCTGTTTACCAGGCTGAAAACCCAAGTGCCTTACTTCACCACTCCATCCCTTTTTTTTTTTTCTTCTTTTTTTTTTTTTTTATAATCGCACCCTGGGATTTGTTTGCAAGAAGCTCTAATCTGCATTAAAATTGTACAATTAACTTCTGATTAACTACCTCGTCCTTTAGAAATCAGAGCTGTATAGGAGAGGCTGCATTTAAATAATTTTGCTTAAATAGCAAGCTGGCCTTTCAAGATTTTTTTTTCTTTTTTTTTTTTTCTTCCTCTCTCCTAAACAACAACATTTGAACATAATCGAGATCCGAGACAATGGCATGGAAGGCAAGGGTAGGATGTCATCTTTAAATATAACAGCCGAGATAAAAGCACCAAGATTGTGCCTTATCAAAACACAAAAAAATCAAAGCTTCCTCTTGTCTATGTTAAAATACCAGGCCCCAGTGCCTGAACGTCCCATTGTCTGCCCTGAAAGTAATGCTGAATTTGCATTCAGAGAGCCAGACATGACATACATTACATCACGTAGAAAACTTATCTAAAATTCCAACAATAATTATCGGGGAGAATATACGCAGAATGGCTTTTTTTGTGTTTTTTTTTTTTTTTTTTCCTCCGTGCATCTTCGACACAAGGAAAGAAAGATAACGTGTTCTATAAAGAGGGGTAGTCTCAGATGGGGCTCCCTAGAGCTCCATCCTTCGATTAAATTTGCTGTGCCACTCTACTGCTGCCGAACAAGTGAAAAGGAAATTTAAGAGGCTTTTATACAGGGTAATAATAGGCCAAACACAGCCCTTAGCATGAGATAAGATCCATTGTCAACACAAACAAAGGGAGCAGCGTTAAACACCACTAGAAGAATATATATGAGCAAAGTTTCCAATCTACATTTTCATTTATGGGTGTTTAATAGAATTATGAAACCCTTATGAGCAGCGCAGCTTTTCTACAATTTTATCCATGCCAGCGCTGTGCAAATTGTGTGCGCTATATAAAAATACCAATAATAACTAAAAAATAAATATTAATGACGGTTTGTATTTAAAGGGTGACTTCCCTTTTGTGAAAAAAAAAATTAAAGCGAATAAAAAAATAATATAGAATACACAAACCATATTGTAAATCATTGTTATTAAAAATTACCTTTTCATTTTAATCTGAGCTGTAATTTTCTGTACGTTTAATGCAATATGACAAGCTGAAGGTATTCTGTAGATCAGGGGTAGGCAACCTGGGGCCCTCCAGCTGTTGTGGCACTACATTTCCCATGTGGCATTGCAAGGCTGGCAGTTACAATTACTCCCAGAGGCGTGATGGGACTTCATAGTTTCATAGTTAGTAAGATTGAATAAAGACACCAGTCCATCCAGTTCAACCTGAGTGAGTGTCTACAATTGTCCCTATCCCTGTACATTGCACACTCTCATCAGTCCCTACCCTCAAGGAGCCCACAATCCAAGGTGCCCATTCATATACTAGGGCCAATTTTGGACAGAAGCCAATTAACCTACCTGCATGTCTTTGAATTTTGGGAGGAAGCCAGAGTTCCCCGTAGGAAACCCACGCAGGCACAGGGAGAACATGCAAACTCCAGGCAGGTAGTGTCGTGGTTGGGATTTGAACCAGTGACCCTACTTGCTGCAAGGCGAGAGTGCTAACCACTACACCACTGTGCTGCCCTTAACTTGTAGTTCTGCAACAGCTGGTGGAGGGCCCCAGGTTGCCTACCCCTGCTGTAGACCATTAGTGTACAGAACTCCCCCCCAGACATGCTTATGTGATTGGCTCATTGATTTCCCCAGAAGTCAGCGTTAGGATACAAGTCAGATTTTTGCCACCCCCCCCCCCCCCCCCGCAATAAGAATTTCAGTTTTGGTGAGATACTTCCTGACGGTTACTCACTTCTAAAGGGATGCAGAGACTGTAACTTTTCTCATTAGAACTCTCAGAGTGCACCAGGAGATTATAATGAACACAGTGCCTCCTATTCAGAATCATCATGTAAAAGACATGATCAAATCAACAGCTATTTCTTTAGATCAGAAATGTTGATACATACTGTACTTTTTTTTCGCAACAAAAGTGGAGTCAAGGTGGGTACACACATATAGAAATTGAGCCGGTTCAGCAGGAATAGGACAAATTTTGGTTTGTGTGTAGCCCTCTCCGTTCAACAGAAGCCGATTATTAGAGCAGATTTTGCCAAGGAAACCAGCATTTGATCAGCCACTGCAGCCAATGACTCTGCTTCTGCAACAATGTGTTATCCAGAATGAAGCCTAACAAGACTCAAGACTGCATTCTTACAGAAAGGTTTGCCAACAACAGCATGATATAAGGAGATAGGACCTTGGGTAACTTGAGGTTTCCCTGATCAGCTTCTAAGGTGGTCAAGCAAGGTTTGAATTGGGAGCGCATAAACTCTAAAGCTGGGCACAGACGCAGGAGATCAGACTTTTCAAAAACAAATAATAAGACGACCAGTCTCTTATTCACCTCACTCCCAGATCAACTAATCAATGAGTGAATATTGCCCAATATCTTAAAAAATGATTTAAATAAACAATATATATTTTAAAAGTGTAAGTACACTTTTTCTCTAACCAGCATCTCAAAGCCACCACAATCTCTCTGGAGTCTCCATGGACACATCTGGTGCAGACTTATTGTAACTATAGACATAAAATGACAATAAGCATTTTGACTGGATTGGACAACAATTCCATGTCTCTGAGCAACGTCAGACACTTCCAAAGAGAGATCTTATGGAAGCAGTTACTTTTTCTATTGGATTGATTATTATGTTAGGATAAAATGTGTCCTCAAGACTTAAAAAAAAAGTTTTCCTGTTGGTTTCCCTTCCTCTCTCCCTAGCATAAAGAGGAATGCTCAGCCAAGTCAAGCAGGAATGTTTTTACATATTTTATTTGCAGGGATACAGAATACATCCAACGTTCTTCTGTACAAAAAGTGGCAGGATATATAGTAAGGTTGGCTTCAACAAAGTATTTGTTTGACACCAGAGTAGAAGTAATTTTTAAACACAAGTAATGCAGTGGGAGTATTCAGGTAGATCAAATAAAATATGATATTTCAGCATCCCAGCAATAACACAGTTTTTCAATAAATATAAAAATAGTATAGAACGATTAGGAAATAGAGGAGGTCTCTCCAATTGGGGAGAGTCATCATCACCAATAATTATCAAAACAATGTGTACCAAGCAAGTTAGAAAAGCAGTAAAAGGGACATAATGGGATACGAAGAGGAGAGAAGCTGGAATTTTGGAGAGCAGAGAGATGAAAAAGGAAAAGTTAAAGCCCCATACACACTCATATTTCAAAATCAGACTTTCTGCTGATTTTTGTCTTCAGATTTACCAAAACCATATAATATGAGGTCAAACCTTAGGAGTTTATAAGGATAAGTGGAGATGCACACAATTACACCTCTTTGTACAGTCGTTGACACAACCACTGCGAGGTATTGATAAACTTAGACCTTTAGAGAAGCTATTGGAGTCCTCTCAAAATCTAGAGAAACGGATAACAAAAATATACAAAAAATTGCTGCGGGAGGCTAACCACGAATATCCTTCATACTTAGAAAAGTGGGAAAGAGAGCTTGGCCCCCTAAACAACGATGAGCATAGGAACAGGCTGACTTATTCGGTGGCGAAGGATATACAAACAGTAGAAATGTCATACAAGCTGTTAGCGAGGTGGTATGTAACCCCACAAAGATTGAATAACTATAGAGGAGATAACCCCTCAAACTGTTGGAGAGGCTGTACCGTCTTGGGAACTTTCTCACATTTGTGGTGGGATTGCCCCAAAATACAAACCTACTGGGATAAAATATTAGAAGCGATTTTTAATGTAACAGAGGTGAGGTTGGAGAAACGACCATGGGTCTGCTTGTTCCATGATGTTGAGATGGGGGAGAAGCAATATGAGAGCTCCCTAGTCCCCTACCTATTGAATGCAGCGAAGGCTTTAATACCTCGAAGGTGGAGGACCCAGGATACTCCGTCAATGAAGGAATGGGTGGAGAGGGTAGAATGGAAAAGAAAAATGGAAGAGTCCATACATAAGATAGAGGATAGAGAGGAGAAACATAAAAAAAGATGCCAGCAATGGGCACTGTTTAGTAAAACTGAAGTTTTTTTGGGGTTACTGGAAAGAGGGGACGTCCAGGAAGATCAACGAAGGAGCCAGTGAGTGGGGGAGGGAGGGCTGTAGAAGCCTTCCCTTTTTTTATTTTTTTTTCAGGGGTGTTAGGGAAAAATAAGCAATATTTGTACAGGGAATATTGAATGTATAAGTTTTATATTTGTTATATGTGGAAAAATGTATTTTTGGAAAAAATAAAGAATATAAAAAAAAAAAACCTTAGGAGTTTCAATGTGTATGCAATCAGGCAGGCCCTTGCATGGTTTTGGTAAATCTGAAGACAAAAATCAGCAGGAAATCTGATAGTATGTATGAGGCTTAAGAGAGGGTACAAGAGATGGGCTGTTGGGAGATTTAACTCCTCACGATGTTGGATCTGACACTGAAAATGCACTAGGGACTTGCTGAACCAAGAGTTTACAAATTAGCAAGAGTTTTGATATATTTATTGGGGTAAAAAAAATATTACAGTAGAACCACTTGATCCTCCCTTGCTCCCTCCTTGCTTCCTCCTCCCTGCTTTCAACCATTTCAGTCAGGTCTTCCTCCATTCATTGAACCTCAATTTGGGAGAACCATTGAAACAGCTGGGGTGGATCCCGTTGGTATCAGGTCGCTGGGATGCAAGCCTTTGCTGTGTTGGTCAAGGTAATGATCAGCAAATGCTTATAAGTCTATTTAGGAAATTTGTTTTGGTGTAACAGGAAGAAGGCAGGATCCCGAGGGACAATGAAGTCTGTAAATTTTTCAGTGAGCCATGGACATGTTCAAAATATATGCAAAATAGTCCCTGCCTGTACCTTGCGTTGCGAGCATTTAAGGTAAACTGAGAGTAATTTAAGGGCATCGTTATCTAAGTCTGTAAGCTGGTTTGCTGGGCCAACCAATCATGGACGATGCTCCAGGGTAAAAGCAAATGTGTCTTGAGACCATGCAAATTCACCAAACTCAGGCAACACATCCCAATGGTCATGCCTATTTCCAAGCTGCATTTCCTTCCCTTACAGGAGCTGGTGGGGACTTCACAAGTAAATCAAATTATTTACACAAAGTCTTAATGAAACATTAACATTCAGTAGTTTCCTAATTACTGTGCATGTTCAAGATTTAAACATGAGTCATTATAATATGTTAAAGGAAAAAAAATGGCATCTCCTATATACTTAAAATTGACCTGTGGTATTCTACTTATACACCAAATGCCCATATTTATGATAATTACTCATGACATACCCTATAGTACTTAAACTATGCTTTATATGTGGTTGTGCATAATATAAAGCTGCCAATTGAATTATGGCATGTATCCCAATGCAAAACTGATTCTATATAATTAAAACATGATTATAATAAATATTTTCTTTTTTCTAATTACTGTGTAAAACAAACCCATATTAAAAACTCATTAATATTTATGATATCACATTCTACCTGCATGCATGGCCATGAATATGCATATGAGCTGAGCTTGTGTGTTTTGTGCATGTGAACACAATGCTAATGCTGGATTCATATTGCAATATAAAAAAAAAAATCTACATTTTAATGCATGCCTTTAGGGTCCCATTCACACCTATGCATTTTGGTTAGTGTATTTTAACATGCATTTAACGCATGTGCAAAAGTTTGCCATTGTTTTTATTGGTGCCCGTTCACATGCTGTATGTGCAGTGCATTGACATGCACTGATAAAAAATTTATATATGTTTTCTCATGTCCGATGCACATTATAAGGGCTTTGGATAGGAATGGCAGTGCATGTCAACAAAACATGAATAACACACAGGCAAATAAGTGTGACTCCAGCCAAAAAACAATGCCAGCTCACACCAACGCGCCTATCCAAAATTTTTCATTCTCATTCCCCACTTTGTTGGAGAAATTGTGGCGAGAAGGGATGACGTTTTTGTTTTTGAAAAACTTTTTTATTTTCTTAATAAACACATAGACAATACAGACGTACAACAGCACAGCCACCATCTGGCTATTAACAGGGAAGGGATCCATGCAGGGGTCAAAAGGTATCCTTATATTACCAAAAAACGTTAGAATATTTACGACTACCATAGTATGTCAACATCAATAGGCTGTCCTGGCACATGCTCCAAGGGTAGGCCGATAATGAGCTAGCTCTCCTAAATTTAAGGGATCACTTTTGCATATTTGGTGGAAGTGTCCTACAATCTGCCCATTCTGGGTCAGTGTTTTTCAATTTATATCCTCAGTAATTGGTATGAAACTCTATCTGGACACAGCAATGACACTCTCTTACTAAATTATGAGTGTTGGCCAAAACGTTATCTTCCTTTCATCATTCACTGCATGGCAGCAGTCAGGAAATCTATAACATCTAATTGGATGCAGGCAGAGCCCCCCAATTTCACAGTCCATCTCAACACCCAGACTCATTTCGAACTTATGTTCTCTATCAAAAATGACAATGGACAATCCTTCTGGTCTCAATGGTCAACCTGGTTCCAATACCCATCCTGGATAACATGCCCGTAACAATGGTATGATAACACTCACTGTCTTTCTCTGGGAAGCCATCCTTTGTTTCACAAGACTTTATCTTCCTTGCTTTTTGGGGGGTATCCAGCCAGGTTTTCGCCCTTGGCTTGTTCATTCTTAATTAGACACATTTATTTATCTGTGTACCAAATGTTCCATGAAACATATTTATCAACATACCAGAACGGCCTTAATGAGATCACAACAGATCCTCCCACTGACATAGCTTAGCATGAATCTATTTACAGTCTACGCCATGTTCTATAACATTTGACACCCTTTGTAAGAGTTATTATCTACTTTCAAAACTTAAAAAAAAAAAAGAATAAGAATAAAATAAATAAATAAAAATAATGCCGGCTTTGAACATCTGGAGCGGTGTGTCCATTAGAGCCTGGGCTCACAGGAAGAAGAGCAATGGCGCTCAACCATGGTGGTAGATATGAGGGCCAATGCTAGTGTGTGCAGAGGGTAAATATTGCGTGGCAAAGTTTTTTTTAGTAGAGAGAAGGGAATAATGTTTTTGAGATCATTTAGGCCCTGTTCACACCTGAGAGACACCAAGTGATTTTCTTGCATGTTTTTGTGGCATGTTTTTGCAATGGCACCATTTATTTTGAGGCACTGTTGGTCAGCGACACCAAGTGTTGAATCGTGTTTTTACAGGTTTTCGTGGCACATTTTTGGAGCGGCACCATTCATTTTGACACTGAGCCAGGTGCGTTTTGCCCCACGACAATCACAGCAAAATTGCACTATGTTTGGGGTGTCATTAAGAAAAAATGACACTGCGAGCACGTTGCACGTTTTGTTGCAATTCTGGAATCACAGGCAGAATCGTACGATGGTGTGAATGGGGCCTTCATTGACAGGTACATTTGACCAGCAGTTGACCTTCTTTTGACATTAAACCTGCTTCAAGCGAGTTTTGCATTCCCAAAAACTTCCATGGTGTCAAGAAGATTGACCCATGCCCAAAGATCTGCATGTACACATACTGCAGCACATAGAGTCTGGGCTGTCATGCAAATTCGGATTTTGGTTCCCACCAAAATTAAAGTACAGCACATTCAAGGAATATTGCTTTTTCGTCAGCGGGTCCTGTGACCTGATCTGTATTCTGCTACTTCTTGTTTGACCTATCTAGCCTCCTGACTGTATTCAGGTCTCTCATTGGGGACATTAGCCTGTATGTAGCCTGGGTAGGGTTGTGGAATGGTAGTCACATGCTCCATGTTTCCCTCCTCGTTGGGCGCCAAGTAAGGGTCACATGAGAGGCCTAACCTGGGATGGGTTCTTCTGGGCTACACTAGGAACTTTGGATAGGGTTATTGCTTTACACATGGGGTATCTTTACTTGGACGGATGACTGAACTCTTAATAAGCTCTCTTGATGTTAACCACTTGACCTCCGGAAGATTTACCCCTCTTCATAACCAGGCCATTTTTTGTGATATGGCACTACGGTACTTTGAAATATTGAACCAATGAGCGCAAAAAACATGCAAATCATTCAATAAAGCATAAGTATAATAGTAATACACCATTAATGAAAGTGTCAGAACAGTCCAGCACATATATACATATACATAAAACAATGTTGTGATTCAAATCTTCTATATAATATTTCTCCAACACCGTGCTTCCTAAAGTGTAGTGTGCTTAAATCTTCGAGAGGCAAAAAGTGTTTCACCTGAAGTGACATTTATATGTGCTCACCCGATATCCCCGGCCACCAAGTGACCACCAGGCATATAATGGAGAAAATTCTTTCTCATTTAGCTTGAACCTTCCAAGCCACATATGATTCCACTTGACTGTTTACAGAAATCAATCTGACTCCACTTCAATCATAAATGTTTAAAATCTTCCAACTAATAAACTCTAGGATGCATAGCCACAACTCCTTCCATAAAAATTTGTGAAGTTGGGCTCCCCAAAAAGGAGCCACATAGAGGCAATATACTGTGATATTGTCTTTAATGCGGAGGTTCACACAAAAATTGAACCTCCGCTTTTCGGAACCCTCCCCCCCCCTCCGGTGTCACATTTGGCACCTTTCAGGGGGGAGGGGGGTGCAGATACCTGTCTAAGACAGGTATTTGCACCCACTTCCGGGCATAGACTCCCGTGCATGCGCAGTAGGGAACCGGGAAGTGAAGCCACAACGCTTCACTTTCTGATTCCCTCATTGAGAATGGTGCAGGCAGCAGCTGAGAGCTGTGCAATTGCTCGGCCTCGGCTGCCGACATCGCTGGACTCCAGGAAAGGTAAGTGCCCATTTACTAAAAGAATGCCAGCAGCTGCAGTATTTGTATCTGCTGACTTGTAAAACGATTTTTTGCTGGACTCCCTCTTTAATATATATAAGCACTTACATACATGCATAAGGCACAGGTACATAGCAGCACAGCTGTAGGATGAGGCAGGGGCCAGACCGTCACCCAGTGGTAATACAGGAAGCGCAGCATGCGTCTCAGCTGCAAATAAAAGAGGAGAGCTCCTGTATCAAGTGAGACAGAGCCTCAATTTCAGAATTTCTTTTTACAAGCAATGGTGGCGATCAGCGACTTATAGCGGGACTGCGATATTGCAGCTGACATTCTGATACTGACACTAACTGATGATCAAAGGGTTAACTGTGTTCCTAGCCAGGTTTTTAGTGTACTGTGGGAGGTGTTTTTACTAGGGGGATGGATGAAATTTGTGTCCCTGCAAAATATGTGTCCCTTCTGTCAGAACAGCGATCTGCCTTGTTTACAGATCACCTTTCTGTGTCTTTCCTCATGATTGGCAGGTGCAGGCGGACATCAAGGCTGCGGTACCTGCAGATCAGCTCCCTTCAGCCCAGCGTTTACTCTATATGTCTAATGTAAATGAAAGCCCAATGAAACAGATCCTTAATGGCTCAAAACTTTAGGAAATCATGCTACAATGCAGTAAAACACAGAGAAATGGCTAAAGAAACATAAAAGACGTGGACTACAACACTACATTTTTCTTATGCTATGAGCCACCTGAGACATTTGCAATTATGGGCATGGATGGCAGGTATTGGTTTTATAATCCTGTGGAAGGGTTTGTGGTCTCTGCATGCCATGATGGTGAGATGGTGCAAACATTTATTGTATCTATGTACACTCTGAAAAGCTTTGCTCTGGTGAAATTACAGATAAAATGAAAGTCAACTGAATAAAACATGTATTTTAAAATGATTTCATTGTTTGGTAAATTTACCATATTGGATTATGTCTAAATAAATAAATGTTGCTATACAATATAATCCCAGATAAAGCACATTTGTAAAAAAAAAAAAAACTTTAAATACTTCTCTCCTGCTGGCCTCCTCTCATTCAAGGAGACAGAAGTAGCACAGAGGTCAACAGGAGGAAGCAGTGAGAGCTGCAGGCGACCCAGGAGATCAATACCCCCAGAAGTATCAATTTCCCAGTGGACTTCGGGGAACAATTTCTCATGATTGGTGGTGCAAGTGGCAGGAGAGATAAGTATTTACACTCTTCTATGACTTCATTGGGAAGCTATTGTACAGCAACAGGGTTACTTTAATTATAATATAAGCAACTGGAAAGCTTTTTATTTATTTTTTAAAAAGATGATTTGCTATTCCAAACTATTTTTGCTCCCTATTCCTGATTGACAGTTTTGCTGGTAAGGTAGAGAGAACACGGTTTACCTTCTCTGGCAAATAGGCTTGTTTTTAGTAAATCCGGTCCTGCGGCTTTAGCAGAGTAACCTGGATTGTATGAGTGCAGTGAATTATTGATTCATGAATTAATCATTTTACATGATATTGCATAAAGAAAATGTACAATTTGTATTGTACATAATGGCACAAACCCAACACATCACATCACCCAAAGAACACCATCCCCACAGTGAAACATGGTGGTGGCAGCATCATGCTGTGGGGATGTTTTCCAGCAGTCGGGACTGGGAAACTGGTCAGAGTTGAGGGAAAATGGATGATGCTAAATACAGGGATAGTCTTGAGCAAAACCTGTATCACTCTATGTGTGATTTGAGGCTAGGACGGAGGTTCACCTTCCAACAGAACAATGACCGCAAACACACGGCTAAAGCAACACTTGAGTGGTTTAAGGGGAAACATGCAAATGTGTTGGGATGGCCTAGTCAAAGCCCAGACCTCAATTCAATAGAAAATCTGTGGTCATGCCTAAAGATTGCTGTTCACAAGCGCAAACCATGCAACTTGAAGGAGCTGGAGCAGTATTGCAAGGAGGAATGGGCAAAAATCCCAGTGGTAAGATGTGGCAAGCTCATAGAGACTTATCCAAAGTGACTTGATGCTGTGATAGCCGCAAAAGGTGGCTCTACAAAGTGTTGACTTTAGGGGGTGAATAGTTATGCACATTGACTTTTTCTGTTATTTTGTCCTATTTGTTGTTTGCTTCACTATAAAAAAAAAAAAAGTTGTGTATAATTCTGTAAATTAAATGATGCAAATCCTCAAACAATCCATGTTATTTCCAGGTTGTGAGGCAACAAAACATGAAAAATGCCAAGGGGGGTGAATACTTTTGCAAGGCACTGTACACATGTGTTTCCTGGGTTGTAAACCCTGCATAAACACTTTTACCTATAGGTAAACCTATAATAAGGCTTACCTGTAGGTACCGTGAATTTCTCCTAAACTTGCACAGTTTAGGAGATATTCACTGTATCCGCATGTGCTGACGTCATCCACTTTAATACGTTCTGGGCTGGGTCCTGGAGGCTTTGTAGAGCTCTGGGTGAGATAAAGCCTCAATTCTTAGCTTTGCATCTTACTTGCTAGCCAGACCTCATTAATTAGTCTCAACTGTCCATAGGCTTCTATTATCCATGGCTTACTGTCACCGGAGGCTCTCTCTCTCTCTCTCTGTTGTGGGAGTCTTTTGCTGGGTGGAAAGGCTGAGTGGAGACAGAACACTAAAAAACTAACAGAGCTGTCTATTTGTTTGGGGAACCCATCAGGGAGCACCCTGTTAGTCAGGAATAGGTATGAGCCAAACTTACCTGAGTTTGGTATACAGGAGATTCAATGAACTGCATTGAAGTTCTGAACATTATTCTGAACCCCACTAAAGTTAATGGGAAGAATTCATCTTTTAAATAAGTTCTAGACATTTTTAAGGTTAATAGGCAAGGGGTTGTCAAACAAAGGTCATGGGTAGCTGGGCACCAATGTAATTTAAAAAAAAGAAAAAATACTGTTTGGTAAATACAGACTGGCAAGAAGCAGCTCTCTTAACCACTTCAATACAGGGCACTCTTCCCCCTTCCTGCCCAGACCAATTTCCAGCTTTTAGCGTTGTCACAATTGCTCGGTCATGCAACACTGTACCCAAGCAACATTTTTATCATTTTGTTCCCACAAATAGAGCTTTTTTTTGGTGGTATTTAATCACCGCTGGGGTTTTTATTTCTGCTACAAAATATTATAAATAAGTAAGTTTTCTCCTTCACTGATGGTCACTGATGAGACTGCACTAATGGGCACTGATGAGGTGACACTAATGAGGTGGCACTGATGATGAGGAACTAATATGCAGCATTAATGGGCAATGATAGGCGGCACTGATGGGCATTGATAAGCAGCACTGATAGGTGGCACTGATAGGCAACACTGAAAGGCCGCACTGATGGGCACAGATAGGTGGCACTGATGGATGGCACTGATAGATGGCTCTGATAGGCAGCGCTGATGAGAAGTCACTGGAAGACATTACTGATGGGCGATGGCTGGCACGGTAATGGGCACTGATTGCCAACCCTGGTGGTCATGGGTGGGCATACTTGGTGGTCCTGAGTGGGCATCCCTGGTGGGCATGAGTGGGTATCCTGGGGGGGGCTGCACTGAGAATCATCGCAGACCTCGCCGCCAGGAGAGCAGCCAATTGGCTCTCCTCTACTCGCATCTGTCAGTGTGAGTGGAGGAAAAGCCAAAAAAAAACTCTTCCTGTTTACGCTATGATTAGCTCTGATTGGACACAGCTGATCACACGGTAAAGAGCCTACATCGGAGGCTCTTTACTGAGATCAGTGATGCGGTGTGTCAGACTGACACACCACACCATTGCCACACTGCATGCCCCCGCGGACGCGCGATCGCGGCTTATCCTGTTGGACATCATCTGACATTGAGTCAGGATAACTTAACCACTTTGCGCACATCATTCTGCTATATGGCGGGTAGGAAGTGGTTGATAATGAATTAAAACATTAAAAATGCAAAATTCTTTTAAAAAAAAGTGCTTGGGGGAATACCCTAAACCTGTCTGTGAAGTGGTGCATCTGTACGATGTATACAATCTACTACAGCAGATGTGAAATTTACAAGGAAAAAAACTACCATTTAAATTGTTAGTAAATTACATATCTCTGCTAACTTGCTTTTCTTTCTAAAAATGGCATGAGGACCTCCCAAGGAGATGTCCCCATGCAGTTTTTTTTTTTTTTACAAAAAAAAAGCTGTCGAAGAAGTGTAAACTACTGGTAAGTCTTTATATTTTCTTTCTAATATGTCACTCTTACTGTAGTACATCCAACAACAAAATGACAAAAAATAGTGGGATTCCCCCAAAATTCATACCTGAACCCTTATTTTTATTTTAACGTGCCATCAACATGAAAAGGGTGCCTTGCCAGAAGGGAATGCTTCTGGGACACCATTTTCTCCCCCATATTGACCAGGACAAGGGCCTCTTCCCCACATCCCTGACCCCATGGTGGTTGAGGTCTCTAGGTGGAGGGCTTATCCTCCTTTAAACAAAAAAGGAGACCCAAATACCACCTCGCCATGTGGATGGATACAGAGTACCCCCACTCGTTTCAAAAACAACAGTAAACTGTAAATACAAACTTCACATATTTACAAGACAATAAAATAATAACCCCAAAAAATCCCATTATGTAAATCCAGAGTCAATGGAAAGTAATAGTATATTATTTTACTGAGATTTACATGTATTGAGAAAAACACTAAAGCGCTACTGTAAAAGCTGGTTTTCTGTCCCTTGATTCAATACAATTGAGTTACTGACCTAGATCAAGCATGTGGCAAGTGAAGCCAGATACTGATTAGCATATCTTATGGATCGGAAAATCCTTGAAGCTATTGGATTAGGATGATAGCCAGTCAGAAGGAGAGATCAGCAATCGAAGCCTACGTACTGTACACACTCTCTATATAGGCTTCCCTTTAGTACTTATGTACAGAAAGAAAGAAATAGAAAGTATCAGTAATTTACAGTTGAAATGCTACAATGTTGGATCAATTCCTGATTTACAGGAACATATTTCTATGTTTTATTTTAGCTGCTCTTGCATTTTAAAATCTAATTCTTATTTTCTTTACATCACTTCAAAATGTAGCCAAGAGATATCCCAACAAGCATATCCCTTTAAATCACATCAAGACATCCCTCAGTTCCCGAAGACTTTTTATCTTCCCTTAATTTACTTTTGGAAAGTGCACACTACGCAGAATCAAAAAAACACAAACGTGATATTTATTGCCGGCAAATTAATGCATAAGAGAATTGTTTTTCTCCCCATTTCCCGTTGCAATGCATGTCTCCATAGGCTTTTTTTTTTTTCCAATTGCTGAGTTTATTTGAAAAGGTTTGCTGTGTTTCCACAGAAGTAGTTGTCATGGTTTGGAGAGGGGGGAGAAAAATCACAAGCTGCAAAAAAGTCAGAATTGGCAGTTGCGAAGACATTTGTGTTCCACTGGGCCAAAAGGAGACGAAGATGCGCGCAAAAGATCTTTAGAAATTGAAGGGAAAAAAGAACTCACAATCAGCGGCAGAATGAAGATGAAAAGGGCTCAAAGCTTTCTTCATGTACAAGAGAGATGTGTTGAAGAAGGAGAATATTATCAGATAGGTCATCTGTTGTGTAATGAACAATAGCAGACAGAAGACATGCTAAGAGAAGCAAGGTGATCCGATATCTCAGAGGACGACCTCTTCACGTCTTCAGAAATATATAGGGATAATGTGTAAACAAGGCTGACTATTTAACCACTTCACTTCTAGCTCATATCCCCACTCTTCGATAGTAACGTGATATCTTTTTTATGTTTAGTCTACCATCTGACATTTTATAGGAGAGGGTTCTCCAAAAAACATACATTTATACACTGCCTTTTCATGGTTTTAGTTTTATAAAAAAAAAAATCACCAAAAATGTAAATATAAATTCTAACCGATCCGTCATATTATCATGACCACCCACCATAACCCATCAAGGCATGGAACCCACTAGATCTCTGAAGGTATGCTGTGGTATCTGGCCATCAGTAGCAGATTCTTTAAGTCCGTGTGCAAGCTTGGACCTTCGTGAATCGGGTCTTGTTTTTTCCAGCACATCCCACAAATGCTCAACTGGACTGAGATATAGAGAATTTGGAGCCAAAAAGTCAACAACTCAAACTCATTGTGTCTCTCACACCATTCTTGAATTCATCATACCAGGCTGCCTTCTTCCATTGCTCCTGTGGTTCAATTTTGATGCTTACAAGGTTAAGGATTGGCTTTCCACCCCATGTGACAGAGCTGGGCCAATCACCAAGCACCAATGTTGTCATATGAGAGGAGTGGGAGTGAGTCCTAAAATTGCCTAGGACTGGGGTATCAAACTCAATTTCATTGTGGGCTGCATCAGCATTTTGGTTGCCCTCAAAGGGACGTTTGTATCTGTAAGACTATATAAATGTATCCAGGTCTTTTTTTCTCAGAGAATAGGTGCAAGAACTCAACCATGCCCCCCCCCCCCCCCAGCTAAACCACATCAAACAGTTGGTGTGGCCAAATTGTAATAACAGTAGAAGAATCTTAAAGGGCATTAAATAAACACCAGGAGTGTGTTATGTGCGGAGTTCAGGGATGCATGTACAAAGTGCAGAGTTCAAAGGGTGCGCTATGTACATAGTGCAGAGTTTAAGGGTGCACTACACACCAAGTGCAGGGTTCAGGGGTGCATTACATACAGAGTGCAGCATTTAGGGATGCACAGAGTGGAGAGTTCAGAGATGCCCTATGCACAGAGCGCAACTCATGCCAACTTATGCCTGGAAACTGGAGATTGTCCATAGCAACCAAAACTGTCCCTTTACATAAAAAGTGGTTTTAGACCAGCTAGAAAACAGAGATAATAAATAAGAATCACTCGCAGAATTGAGCGATAGCGATTTGTGGGGAGATCCGTCATCAAATACTGAAAAGTAATGACAGTGACAATTCTGCAACTGAGCAAATTTCAGTGTTTTGGATTTGATTACATTATTGAATAATTTCTATTATTATTATATTATTATTTGGTATAATTATTTATAGTTATTTATTATATTTTAATTTATGATTTTGTTTTTCTAATTTTATCATACCTGGGATGTCTACTAGACTCTGGTTTGGACAGATTTAAGTGAGTTATTCCTAAAAATTACAAGCCTACAATATAAAATGCCAAATTTCCATGCAAAATAATTGTACCGCTTAAAGCATCAAAAATCTGAAATAATCATACCGCCAGGGAGGTTAAGGGGGCGTGACAAGGGGTGTATCCTATGCCTGCATACTTTTGCTGATAGGTGTCCCTCATTCCTATCTCAAAAAGATGGGAGGTGTGTGAGTGCAGGGCAGGCAGGGATCTGTGAGAGCCATCAATGCATTCCTGCATCCTAACATGTTCTTGTTTGAAGTTTATGTCATTCCCCTTTATAATGAGAACTGAATGTGGAACATGAATAAACAAGGATTTTTGCAAAGTGGATGCCGTTTTATATCTCATTAGCACATTGGCTTCTTGAAAAGATCAGACCTCATTTACTTGCATCCTTTTGGTGGCCATTGAATTGTAGATTCTGTATTATTATTCTGTTCCCAGATACATGCCCTTTAACCAGTATTAGCCAAATGCTGTAATATTTATACAGGTTGCAAGGTCCTATCTTCTCCATGACTTCTTTGTGATGAGTTTTGCTGTGGATATCATGGTTCTTCGACAAATGTCATACATTGATAATGTGCAGTAAATAATAACTTATTTTTGTAGGTCTCCGGGAAGGTGTTTATATGCCTCTGTAATATAAGCAGGTTCACCCTAGTAAATGATCTTCTATTAAGTTGCTTCTGACATCACTTTCATCCTCTGGTAGGTATTCATGCTTAAAGTGAACCTGTCATCCATTTTCAAATGTAACGACTTGCTGGCACACATTATGACACGTTTATATGTGCAATGCAAAGTGCATTGCAAAATTGCAACTTGTGTTAAAACTTGCAGTAATGTGCATTGACTCGCACCGTGATGCGTTTTCATTGATTTCAATAAAAAGTGTGAAAGAGCTCTAAGGCTAAGTTTACACTTGTGGTTGGGGGTGGTAAAATCAGACAGACAACTGGCTCCTCTTAAAGCAGAGTTCCACCCAAAAGTGGATTTGGCACCTTTTGGGGGGATGGTGGAGCGGATACCATATACCGGAGACTGGGCCGAAGCGAATTACGTCAGCAGCTCGACTCCCTCCTCCTTCCCCCACCGCCGAGCCAGGAGGAGACTGCAGTCATGCTTCGTGCATGTGCAATAGGGACCCGGCCGTGAAGCCATAATGCTTAACTGCCCGATTCCCTTACCGGCAATGGTGGCGGCAGCACCCGACAGCTGATGGAAACATTAGCTGCGGTGCTGACATCGCTGGACTGCAGGACAGGTAAGTGTCCTATTATTAAAAGCCAGCAGCTGCAGTATGCGTAGCTGCTGGCTTTTAATTTTTGCAGGGGTGGACCTCGGCTTTAAACTGCAAAGGTGGCTTGACAGAGGTGCAAACATACCTTGATGACTTGCTTTGCAGCAAGAATTGTACCCCCTATAGTGTTTGGCAGGCAGTACCGCCCACAGAATGCAACCCATTCAAGTCAATTGGACCTACCCTTTTTGGTCAATTGCAGCTCTATATATACATTACATTGGTTATGGATTTGTGAGTATATAACCACATGGTGTCTCTCCAATTTGAAGGTTGATTGTACAGTGCCTTGCAAAAGTATTCACCCCCCCTTGGCATTTTTCGTGTTTTGTTGCCTCACAACCTGGAATTAATATAGATTGTTTGAGGATTTGCATCATTTAATTTACAGAACATGCCCACAACTTTGAAGATTTTTTTTTATTGTGAAGCAAACAACAAATAGGACAAAATAACAGAAAAAGCCATGTGCATAACTATTCACCCCCCTAAAGTCAATACATTGTAGAGCCACCTTTTGCGGCTATCACAGCTCAAAGTCGCTTTGGATAAGTCTCTATGAGCTTGCCACATCTTACCACTGGGATTTTTGCTCATTCCTCCTTGTAAAACTGCTCCAGCTCCTTCAATTTCGATAGTTTGCGTTTGTGTACAGCAATCTTTAAGTCTGACCACAGATTTTCTATTGGATTGAGGTCTGGTCTTTGACTAGGCCATTCTAACACATTTACATGTTTCCCCTTAAACCACTCAAATTTAGCTTTAGCAGTGTGTTTGGGGTCATTGTCCTGCTGGAAGGTGAACGTCCGTCCTAGCCTCAAATCACACACAGAGTTGTACAGGTTTTGCTGAAGAATATCCCTGTATTTAGCACCATCCATCTTTCCCTCCACTCTGATCAGTTTCCCAGTCCCGAATGCTGAAAATGGTGTTCTTTGGGTGATGTGAAGTGTTGGGTTTTCACCCAGACATAGCATTTTCTTTGATGGCCAAAAATTTCAATTTTAGTCTCATCAGACCAGAGCACCTTCCTCCATACATTTTGGGAGTCTCCCACATGCCTTTTCGCAAACTCAAAATGTGCCATTTTGTTTTTTGCTGAAAGTAATGGCTTTCTTCTGGCCACTCTGCCATAAAGCCCAACTCTATGGATCGTACGGCTTATTGTCGTTCTATGTACAGATACTCCAGTCTCTGCTGTGGAACTCTGCAGCTCCTCCAGGATTACCTTAGGTCTCTGTGATGCCTCTCTGATTAATGCCCTCCTTGCCCGGTCCGTGAGTTTTGGTGTGCGGCCGTCCCTTGGCAGGTTTGCTGTTGTGACATGTTCTTTCCATTTGGGTATGATAGATTTGATGGCGCTCCTAGGGATCATCAAAGATTTGGATATTTTTTTATAACCTAACCCTGACTTGTACTTCTCAACAGCATTGTCCCTTACTTGTTTGGAGAGTTCCTTGGTCTTCATGGCAGTGTTTGGTTAGTGGTGCTTCTTGCTTAGGTGTTGCAGCCTTTCAAAAAGCTGTGCATATGTAATGACAGATCATATGACAATTAGATTGCACACAGGTGGACATCATTTCACTAATTATGTGACTTCCGAAGGTAATTGGTTGCACCAGAGCTTTTTATGGGCTTCATAACAAAGGGGGTGAATACATACGCACATGCCCATTATTAGTTTTTTATTTCTGAAAAATAGTTTTATGTATATATTTTTCTAATTTTACTTCATTGACTTAGACTATTGTATTCTGATCCATCACATATAATTCAGATTAAAAAAACATTGAATTAAAGGCTGTAATGTAACAAAATAGGTAAAAAGCCACCGTATATGTTATAAACAGGGCCAAGGAAAAAAATAAGCTTACTTAGCGACCAACTCGCAGACAACCAACTAAACCTGTCTAGCAGTATGCGTTAAAAGCAGGGGTTTAGTGTGCACTCATTTCCATATATCCTTAGCCTTATTTACACCTTATGTAGCCTTCCAATGCTGCTTACTGCGATGGCCAGCTATAGATGGGGGGCAGTGGCGTCTTTTTTGTATCACTGTCATGTATATTGGTCAGGCAGTGCACTGACACCTTTGCAGCCATTGAGGTACATGCTGGGTGCTCAGTATGCTCCTGTACCCTTAAGAAGGGGTGGGCTTCCGTTCAGTCCACCTGCCCTCCATCTATCCATCAGAATGCATATGCCTCCACTGTGGAGACACTTATAAGTTAGTGTCAGGTACCACAGATGCCAGGGTGCCTTGACGCGGCTCTGTGGCTTACGCATGCATTTGCAAATGCGTGCAGACTAAACCCCTGCTTTTAATGCATACTGTTAGACAGGTTTAATTGGTCTGCGAGCTGTTTGGTAAGTAAGCTTGTTTTTTTCTCTTGGATTTATCCTTGGCCCTGTTTATGCCTTATGTAGCTTTCAAATGCTGTTTACTGCAATGGCGTCTTTTTTGTATCACTGATTGTATATGTTGTTTATTAATTGTGGTTCATTCTTTACAACAATAGGTTCTCCTGATGAAGCTAATTGACAGTGAAACTTGTCGAAACCCATGACTACATCCTGTATCCTTGCCATGTTTATATGCTGATCTCTCTATACGTATATGGTTATTATATTTACTCTAGTCGGGTAGTACAGGATAAGCAGTCTTTTGAATGATAATAGTTGCAGTGGACCCAGAACTCTGTATTTACAATATGTGCTTTTGTGCTATATACTTTTTTTTTAATCATTGGTGTTAATAATATTTTATAGAGGTTGCGTACTTTTTTTTTTTTTTTCTCAAGACTTATTTTGGCACCTGAAAGTCTGTTTTCTTCATGAATTTTTTCATAGTGTTATGCCGCGTACACACGGTTGGAATTTCCGATGGAAACAGTCCGATGGGAGTTTCTCATGGGATTTTCCGACCATGTGTATGCCCATCGGTCTTTTTCTGTTGGCATTTCCGACGGTCTTTAGATGGAGAGCCTGTTCTTAATTTTTCAGACAGAAAACCTTTCTATCGGATTTTTCGATCGTGTGTATGGAATTACGACACGCAAAGTTCCGACGCATGCTCTGTAACAATTCGACGCATGCTCGGAAGCATTCAACTTCCCTTTTATAGTGCCGTCAAACGTGTTGTATGTGGCGGTTTTATTGACCATCAGAATTTGGTGTGACTGTGTGTAGGCAAGACAGTTTGAGCGAAATTCCATTGGAATTCCGTTGGGAAAACCATCAGATCTTTTTCCGATGAGAATTACGATCGTGTGTACGTGGCATGAGAGAAAGTAATAAAGCATGTGATCTATGTAAATTATTTAAATCCCATAGCAGATGACATTTTAACTCCCCTCTGCTCTGTACGACAACATTTTCTTTCAGTAATAATCATGGAAAAACGTCTTCTCTTACAATAGCGATCAGTAGAGAAATTACCCTTTCCACTGGAGGTCAGAAGAAAAATGCCCCCTTTCCATTGGTGGTCAGTTAAAAAATGGTGGTCACTGGTGGTCAGTAAAGAAATGTCTCCTTAAATGGATGGTCAGTACAAAATGCCTTTCTACGCTGGTGATCAGTGAGGCTCCATTCACACCTGAGTGTAGCGATTTACTGCTGTTTTTTGGGTATTTGTTTAAAGCGTTTTTGCAAGCATTTTTAAAGCAATTTAAAAGTGTATTACAAGCGTTTTACAGCTTCAGATGTTTTTGTTTAGCTGATAGAAAGCACTAGGGGGAGGAGAGGGAGAGGTGGGTGGAAAGCTGCTATTTGAGCAGAAAACACTCATAAAATGCTAGTAGACAGGTGTTTCTACTGAAGTCTATGGGACCAAACGAGCTTGAAATCTGCAAAAAAAGAAGCTCACGTATTCTGAGCAAAAGGGATTTTGCTTCAGGTGACAGAACGCTCAGATGTGAACAAGGGCCATTTAAATGAAGGGGATTTGGCTTGTTGAGCGTTTTAGAGCTACAAGCTTTAAACAGAAAAGATATGAATGGGGCCTAATAGAATAGTCCCTTACACTGAAGTTTAATTGAGAAAAGAGCCCATTAAACTGGAGATCAGTGAAAAATCTCTCCTTGCATTGGTGGTCATTATTGTGTCTCCTTCTATTGGTGGTCTACTGGTGGTCAGCACAGACGTGACCCCTTACATCGGATCAAGAAGTAGTGGTGGAGAGGTGCTGGACATGGATTTTTACAAGTCATAAAAATGTGCGCAAATTCATTACTTAATCCCAATTGGCTTGTATTCGGCAATTGCCCACAAAGACGGGGACAGCCTCAGAAAGGGACATTCCCCTGAGTTGAGAAATTTAAGTGTAATAGGTCAAAGGGAGTGCCAAATGAAAAATCCTTAAGACTCCAAAGTCTTATTTGTTCAACTGGTTACAACAACAGGGCAAAAGACAACCCACCCCGTTTTTGGGGGTCACACAATCCTCCTTCATCAGGGTTGGAGGAAAAGTTCAATTAACACAGAATTGCTGCTAAAAAAATCCACATGTATGAAAGAAAAATAAACAAATAATAATGACATGTCCACTGGTAAAGAAAGGAACATGACAGCGGACATATCATTATTAGATATTTTTCCTCTATGCATGTGTATTTTTAGCAGCTGTTCTGCTTTCTTCTCCCATTTTATGTTATTTTAAAGTGATTGTAAGGGTTCGTTTAAAAAAAAAAAAATAACAAACATATCATACTTACCTCCACTGTGCAGCTAGTTTTGCACAGCGTGGCCCGAACCTCATCTTCTGGGGTCCCCGGGTGGCTCTCTCGGCTCCTCCCCACATCAGATAACCCCCTAGGAGAAGCTCTGTCCTGGGGGGTTACCTTGCGGGCACATCCATAGCCACCGAATGCTGGATTGGATTGACAGTAGAGGGAGCCAATGACTGTGCTGCTATCAATCTATCCAATGAAGAGCCGAGAACCCCAGGCAGAGAGACCGTGTGCCCCCATCGGGTCAAGTTCTAGAGCTCAGGTAAGTAAAACGGGGGGCTGGGGGGCAGGTGACTGCCAGATGTTTTTTCACCTTAATGCATCCTATGCACCAAAGTAAAAATCAAACTACTCACATTTCATACATCAAAATCGTTGGGGGTTGAAGTCACGTGACAGTGACGTAACGCGTAGGACAAGCATACGGACACCGGAAGTGATGTTCCTGCATGAGTGCGCTGCTTGTCTTGTATACTGTGCAATTTTGATGTATGAAATGTGAGTAGTTTGATTTTTACTTTGTAAATAAAATAATTTTATGGAAAATACTACACCATAGTAGGCTCTATTCCTCTCCTATGAGTATTTCAAGTAGCCCCCGAGACTTACTGCGAGAAGGAAAGGAAACGTTTCCCTGAATACAAAGCCTTCTGAATAGGAGGATTACACAGGAGTCAGTCCACCTTAAGGGTCCTTATTCCGTCACTCCCTAGATGCTGTTTGCCTTACAGCAGTAAGGTAATTATTTTGCATACCTGTGGGTGCTGTGGACACCGAAGGATCACCAGTGTTTTAAATCTCACTGTCACCTGGTTGTTGTGATCACTGTTTTTTCACATGCTGTTATTTTAAAGATTCACTTTATTTGCACTTTGGACTTTGATTGATCAATTGTTCACTTGTGTTTGCCTGGACTTTATTTATATATATTTTTTCTGATTTCTTTTGACATGAGTAGTGTTTATATCTGTGTACTTTCCTAAGGATTGCTTCACAATCATGTTTTTTATATGTGAGTCCATACTTGTCCACATATGTTTTGCATGTGGTATTTGTGTATACACTAATATATTTAAAATATTTTTTATTTATTAGCACATTGGCACTTTATGTATCAATATACATTGGTTTTACATATTTTATTTGATTAGCACATTGAAGAACATACTGGTTGTTTATGTTATAAACTGGACACAGCATTATCAATTTGATTTATAATCACCACTTTATTGTACATATTAGGAGCGCAAAACACAAAACTTTTTTTCAGTTTTTTATACTTGAAGCCAAGGTTCCCAAATCTTAACAAACTTGGCGTGAGAGTCCTTGAGGATGCTAGACATTTATTTGTTAATCATCAAAGCAGTCATACGGTCTTTAATGCATTGAAAGGGGACCATAGGTTCCCTCTAGGCCTGGGCAATTGTTCTTTTGGCCAACAAAAAAAGGTAAGATGCCAACTTTTGTTGATGGGCATAGAGGCCTGGGATAGGGCAGTGCAGCAGGGCAAACTTAGCATCCTTACGGATAGTCAATTGAGGTTTTCAAACACTTTAAGGTGCAGCTTTTTAAGGCAGACTTTGCCTTTCATTGGGTTACCCAATGCACAACAATCTTAACAAAGTGTGCATTTATTTTACAACAAACTGCACTGGTTACTTTTTTACCATGCGTTTTGGCTCACTAACAACCCATGCTTGTTAGGGTGTCATGGCACAAATTTTCATGTGCTGTAGGAACGTTTTCTCACACATTCCCCCATACCAATTTGTACAAAGTCTTAGGCCGCGTACACACGCGGGGACTGTTCGGCCAACTTTGTCCGTCAAACAGTTTCGGCAAACAGTCCGCTCAAAATTAGCATGGACGGACATGGCCACACACGACGTATGAACAGTTTGCTGAAACCGTGCGCGATGACGTGAACGGCACGTACGACGGGACGAAAAATACGACGTCCTATACACTGCATTATAACTTTCGGCGTGTAAATCCTTTCTGAGCATGCGCGGAACTTAGTTTGTCGAACAAGCCTACACACGAGGGAACTGTTCGCTGAAACAAGGTTTCAGCGGACAGTTTTTCGGAAATTCCGAAAAACCTTGTTCAGCGGACTGTTCGCTGAAACTGTCCGCTGAACGCCCACACACGGGCGGACTGTCTGCCGAAACACTGTTCAGCGGACAAAGTTGGCCGAACAGTCCCCGCGTGTGTACGCGGCCTTAGGGCTTGTTCACACTAGGTCAGCATTGGGACTACATTAGGTGGCTATTCCAGTGCAGTCCCACCACAAGACAAGGCAAAATGCCTTGTGGTTGTAACGCAGTGGCTGGTGTGAACATACCCTTAGAGCAGGGCTTCTCGACCAGGGTTCTATGGAACCCTAGAGTTTCACCAGAGGTTGCTAGGGGTTCCTTGAGCAATGAGCAATTTCTGCCTCTAAGATAAGTTTCCCACTGACACTATTGATTTTTTTAGTTATCTGTAAGGGCTAATTCCTTCCAATGACCACAAGTGTAAGGAGCATTTACCCCACTGACCATCACAGTAATGTATCATGAGTTGTAGATGTAGTAATTTTTTAGGAGGGGTTCCCTGAGACCAGAAAGCCACAGTGGATATAGAAAAGAATCACCCTCCTTTAAAATAATCACATTTGGTTGCTCTGTAGCCTGAAATGAAAACAGACACCGTTTTTTGTTTTATCCTGTATTTAATATGGCAAATTATAACATCCAAGTGAAAGATATAACACCAACATGTCAGAAATAGTTGGAAAAATAATCGCCCCCCTTATGTCAGTATTTTGGTGGACCACATTTTTTTTTCATTACAGCCATTAGTCTGTTGAGATATGCCTCTACTAACTTTGCACATCTAGACTTTGCAATATTTGCCCAGTCTTCTTGCAGAACTGCTCAAGTTCAGTTAAATTTGATGGTGACCATTTGTGTCTTGCAGTCTTCAAGTCATTCCACAGATTTTCAATTGAGGTTTAAGTCTGAGCTCTGACTAGGCCATGCTAGGGCATTCAGCCCTTTTTCCTTCAATCACTGTGTGGTCATTTTTGCTGTGTGCTTTGGGTCATTGTCATGTTGGAAGGTAAACCTTCTTACCATTGACAACTTTCTGGCAGAGGGCAGCAGATTTTCCTCAAGAATTTCATTGTATTTTGCCCCCATACATTCTTCCTTCTATCCTGACAAGTGCTCCAGTCCCTACTGCAGAGAAACACCCCCATAACAGGACATTACCACCTCCATGCTTTACTGTAGGAATGGTGATATTTGTATGAGCTGTATTGGATTTCCACCAGACATATCGTTTGGTGTTGAGGTCAAATAATTCAATTTTAGTCTCTGGCCATCTTAAATGCACCTTGAAGATTCTGAGGCCACGTGGAAAAAGATGTTATGGTCAGATGAGACTAAAATTGAATTATTGAACTTGAAAACTGCAGTCCACAAACGGTCACCATCAATTTTAACTGAACTTGAGCAGTTCTGCAAAGAAGAGTGGGCAAATATTGCAACGTCTACATGTGCAAGGAGAGTAGAGACATATCCCAACAGAGTAAAGGCTGTAATTAAAACAAAATGTTTTTCAACAAAATATATATATTGTTTTTAACTTCCCTATTTTATTTTTTCAAAATTTTTTATACATATAGACAAACACATTTTAGTTGCATGCGTATCACCGAGTATATCTTAACATAAATCAATTCTATTTTCATCTGATATATATTGATCTAAGGGGGTGATCCTTTTTCCAACTCTATTGTTTTATGACACCTTGGTGTTATATCTTTCACTTGGATATTATAAGTTCCGCTAATAAATACAGCTGAATAAAACAAAAACTGTGTCTGTCTTCATCTCAGCCTGCAAAGCAACAAAATGTGATTATTTTAACCACCTGACATCTGCGCTATGGCCGAATGATGGATGACGGCCACAGCATGGATGTGAATTCCCTGTGCACGCTCTCTGCGTGCGCCCTGCAGGGCGCGCACGGAGCGCGCAGTGATCACGAGTCACTGAGACTCGCGTGATCACCGATCTGAGTAAGGGGCAAGTCCTGGCCCCTTACCATATGATCAGCTGTCAGCCAATGATAGCTGATCACATGATCAAAACAAAAGCAGCAGAGGAGAAAAAGAAAAGCCGATCACCGGCTCACCTTAAAGGGACATCGGTCCCGAAACAGAAGAGGCAATTATGCCTCATAATTGCCACCTATCAATGCCCACAAGTGCCACCTATCTATGCCCACAAGTGCCACCTATCTATGCCCACCAGTGGTGCCACATAGAAGTGCTGCCTATCAGTGTAACCGATCAGTGCCCATCACTACCACCCATCAGTGCCCATCACTGCCACCTATCGGTGCCCATCACTGCCGCCTCATCAGCTTACATCAATGACGGACAAAAATTACCCATTTTAAAATTTTATAACAAAATAGAAAAAAAAAAATGTTTTTTATTTGTTTTTTTACATTTTTTTAACAAAAAATAAAAATCGCAGAGGTGATCAAATACCACCAAAAGAAAGCTCTTTTTGGGGGGAAAAATGATAAAAATTTAATTTGGGTACAGTGTTTTATGACCACGCTATTGTCATTCAAAGTGCATAAGCACTGAAAGCTGAAAATTGGTCTGGATAGGAGGGGGGTTTAAGTGCCCAGTAAGCAAGTGGTTAAAGTTGGTTATTTTTTCTGTACCCTTTGTATTTCAAGGGTTCCTCTGTGTTGAAGAGGTTGAGGAAGGCTGCCTTAGAGCCTCCTTTTCAAATCTTGAACTCCATACCGGAAATCTTCATAGAGGGTTTCCCACACGGCTTCATGCCTGGGCATTGCAGATAATTGTTCACAAGGAATAAATTAGGCGATAAATTGTATTCTTGATAAAAACATACTTTATCCAATCAGTGAACTGCCGCATGTCTTGCTGACAGATTCCTTTTAAAATGTCTGCAAAATTCCAAGTCTGTTCTAAAGGAGGTTATTTTATTAGGAGGAAAAGCTGCTTTGATGTCCTCGCACACAATTTAAACTAAATTAAGTTTCCAGGAAAAAAAAAAAAGGGTAATGTAATCTACTATCACCCTAAACCAACTGAATCATGAAAAATAAAAAATTGCAATCACAACGATATCTTACTTAATAGAAGCCATCTGTACTGTATGGTAGGCAAATTGTGTAAAAATGAATAGAGACGTCTCGAGGGGCAGATGACTCCGGCAGCGGGCTTTTATAATGAAGATGTATATGTGCCTGTACATATTTACATTGTCTCTTAAACTAGGTAAATCGTAGCAAGCGTGCGAGCGAAGCGCTTACAAATGTTATTAGCGGGGATTTGACGGATGAGTTCGCTGTCGCATAAGCAAGGGATGTCTATTCCACTAGGCATGTTTTACAGCAGGGCCGGGTGATCTGCAGTCTTCCAGCTGTTGAGGGACTACAAGTCTCAGCATGTTTTGTTAGCAGGAACAAATCTAGGAGGGTTGAGACTCAGGACATACGCAATAAAAAACTACAATGGCACACATTGACTAAACAAATTGACTAAACTCTGGTTTAAATTAATTCTATGCAAGTAGGTATTCTTAAGCCTCGTACACATGATCAGATTGGCCAACAAAACTGTGGAATTTTGTCAGAATTTTGTCCGAAGGGCATTGGCCCAAACTTGTCTTGCATACACACGGCCACGCAATTGTTGGCCAACAATTACAAATATAGTGACGTACTACGTTGTTTTTCAGCTCTTTAGCGCTACCCTTTGGGCTCCTTCTGCTAATTTTCGTGTTAGTAGAAGTTTGGTGAGTGTTTATTTGCGCTTTTCTTTTCACGCTTTTATTTTTGTGCTTTTCAATTTGCGCTTTTTATTTCATGCTTTTTCAGTTCATTTCTGAACGGCCCTTCGTCAACCAGACATGTTGCGGAATCGGAGAAGATAATGGGGGTTACTTACTAAAGGAAAATCCACTTTGCGCTGCAAGTGCACCTGAAAGTGCACTTGGACGTAAAGTCACTGTAGATCCGAGGGGGACATGCAAGGAAAATAAAAAAACTGCATTTTAGCTTGCACATGATTGGATGATAAAATCAGCAGAGCTTCCACTCGTTTCAGAGCTACCCCTTAGATTTAGAGTGACTGCACTTTCAAGTGCACTTGCAGTGCAAAGTGGATTTGCCTTTTGTAAATAACCCCCAATGTGTTATTTATTGTTGGCCTTGGAGTTGCTTTGACATTATTTTTTTAGTTGAATAATAATGATTTAATTTGGTATATTTTCTATATTTTTGGATGCATAGAATGCGCTTTTTGGTTAATTTCTATTAGCAGATAGCATGTCTAATTTTATTTGTTTTCTTTTTTTTAATGCACGATAAAAAAATTGTGGAGAATAATACTTGGCTATGGGAGTTATTTACTAAAGGAAAATCCACTTTGCACTGAAAGCGTACTTGCAAGTAAAGTCACTGTAGATCCGAGGGGGACATGGGAGGAAAATAAAAAACAGCATTTTAGCTTGCACATGATTGGATGATAAAATCAGCAGAAATTCCACTCATTTCAGATCTACCCATAATGCCACGTACACACGACCGGACTTTTTTTGACGGACTTGGTCCGACGGTCTTCTCGACTGAATTTCAGCGGAGTTCCGACGGACTTTCCGAACTAACGGACTTGGCCACACACGAGCACACCAAAGTCTGATGGATTTGAACGTGATGACGTACGACCGGACTAGAGTAAGGAAGTTCATAGCCAGTAGCCAATAGCTGCCCTAGAGTCGTTTTTTTGTCCATCAGATTTTTCGACCAGACTCAAGTCCGTCTGAAAGATTTGAAACATGTTTTATTTCTAGGTCCATTGGAATTTTGGGGAAAAGAAGTCTGCTGGAGCCCATACACGATTGTAATATCCCGACGGATTCATTCCGTCAGACCTAGTCCATCGAAAAGTCCAGGCGTGTGTACACGGCATTAGATTTAGAGCGACTGCATTTCCAAGTGCACTTGCAGTGCAAAGTGGATTTGCCTTTCGTAAATAACCCCCTGTTAGGTACCTGGTGGTGAAGCCCGACTTGTAGGAGGAGACCTTTCTTACAACGCTGGTTCAGGAGCCACTGGAATGGAAACAGTGGTCTCGAGAGCACAGTGGGTAGGAGTGCCTGCTGGTGTAGGATCCGCTGGTATCGGTGGCGGAGTAGAGATCCCTCTGGGATGGCTGGACTGCAGGTGATAATGGACCAAGGCTGGCAGAAGACATAAGAGCCGATGAGTGCAAAGGCAGCGGTCACAGGAGCCTGTGGGGAGAGCCAGAGGTACAGCAGCACACTGGACAGGGCAGCAGACTGGGGCAAGGTCAGATGGTCCAGGTCAGCAGGCAATCAGGCAGGTAGAAACAGCAGGCAAAGGCAGCGTCGGTAAAGAGGTTGGCAACGGATCACAGGTAGAGGCAGTAGCAGGGTCAGGCAGGCCGGGTCAGGTTGGAGAGAGCAGAGAGGTCAGACAAAGCCGGGTCGGATCAACAGCAGATAATCAGATACAGGTAATCAGGAACACAGAAGCTGAGACGAAACAGCGCCGACCAGCGCACTTGGAGAACCTTTATGCGCTCAGTGGCGGCAAACAGCGCTACCTCGCACACACATGTGCCTACCGCAAGCGCTTGTGCACACACACGCGCCTGTGCATTTCTCACGCATGCATGCACGCCCACGGTGTGCGCTGACGCACAGTAATGGGAATGTGCCGATGCTCAGTTCGCGGAGAAGCACACATGCATGCACGCAAATGCGCATGCCTACTGCTGATAGGCCCCTGACACCCCCTATGTGTTTTACTATAAATGACAGTTTAGGAGTAGGCAGTTACATTTAAAAAACTACAAAGTAAAATTGATAAGGGACACCAACATAGTTGTATCTTTGATCTTAAAGGGGTTGTAAAGCTTTGCTTTTTATTTTCTACATAGGTTCCTTTAAACTAGTGCATTGTTGGTTCACTTACCTTTTCCTTCCATTTCCCTTCTAAAAGGAATTTTTTCTTTGTCTGAATTTCTCACTTCCTGTTTCTCCTCAGGAAGTGAGAAATTCAGACAAAGAAAACAAAGAAAAAAAACATTTAGAAGGGAAATCGAAGGAAAAGGTAAGTGAACCAACAATGCACTACCTTAAAGGAACCTATTTAGAAAATAAAAAACAAACCTTTACAACCCCTTTAAAAACAACGGGATAATGGTGTTGTGGAAACTTGCCCAAATAAAAAAAAAAAAGAAGCATAATAATAATATTCTTGATATCACTAGAAAAAAAAGCCTTTGAAAATTTGCTTACCATAATTCCATCAGTATCGCCAGCAAAGCAGCTTCATTATTATCCCATAAAAGAAGAAGAGAATTGTGCGCTGCATTTGGAGATTTCATAATTTGCCACGTCACAAATGTTAATTCTCCATTATGAACGCTAGTTTACAAGACTGACCGCTTCTGCCTCGTCCTTGCTTCCGAGTATGTGTGCTTGTACTTTAGACTTTTGTCCAATGAAGTTCCCTCATGACCAGGCCATTTTTTGCGATACGGCACTGGGTTCATTTAAAGTGATACTAAAGCCTAGTATTTTTTTTTTTAAATAACAAACATGTCATGCTTACCTCCACTGTTCAGCTCGTTTTGCACAGTGACCCATCTGGGGCCACTCTGTGCTTCTGGGGTCCCTCGGCGGCTCTCACGGCTCCTCCCCACATTAGATAACCCCCTATGAGAAGCGCTCTCCTGAGGGGGTTACCTTGCGGGCCCCACCCCTGGCGCCCCGGTCATTGGATTTGATTGACAGCAGCAGGAGCCAATGACTGCTGCGGAAGTATGTTCCCTATTTGTGTATGCTGTGCCGCAGAATGCAGTTTGATTTCCTGCTTGGAGCTGCTGTCAATCAAAAATGTTGGGCTGGGAAGGGGTGCATGGTGGCTGAACTGACTACAAAGATACAGGCACTCTCTGGATCTGCACAGTGTCCTGTACCTCTGAACAGCTTGAACAGGGATGCAAACTGACCACACAAGCTTCTGTTCTTTCCATTACAGTTGGGAGCATGGATGAAGGGGGACTGGGAGGATCAACCAAGTATTTCCCATAAATGTGGTAAATCAAAAAGTAGAAGACTACAATGAGAAATATATTTATGAACAAATCCACACATAAATAACAACATTTTAGGGGGATGCACATTAAACAATGTTCGACTAAGCAACTTAAATTAAAAATTAGAGTTTCTGCTTCAGGGAAATTTCACAAGCGGTGATTTGGCAGCAAAATCAGTTTTGCCAAATTCACTTTACCCATCTAGAATTAGGGCTCAGAATTGATAATTATAACTTGATTGAAATCTTTTCATCAAACAGCAATAAAGAGCAAGAGCAACACAGTCCCTACATCAGCCTTAAAGTGGCTATTAACTTTTGAAATGACTCCCTAGCACTTAGTGTGACTTCTGTCCCTTCTCTCATTCTTTTGCTATCTGCATCAGTCACTTCTGACAGCCTATGCCGATTACAAGCAATCCCAGGAGATGGCCCTAAACCCCCCCTCCAGCACATAGCAGGTCATTAATAGCCTCAGTTTTCCATGCTTCTGTATGAGACTGTGTAGAGGGATGTGTATGCATTCCCTCCACTCAGGTCTCAGATTACACTTAGCTCTACTCTCTGCTGTGCAGTGGGTGATATCAGATCCCAGCACCCTGGTTTCTGAATGTGTGCTTTAGGAGGCTGAAGAGGAGAGAGGGCTGCAGATAAACAGGTGCAACTTATGTAGGAGGATTTGTTTAAATTCTGTATATTACCAGAGGCTAGACACTTCGGTGGGTATATATAAGGGTTTATAACCACTTTAAAGGAAACTGTACTGTGCTTGTACTTAGAAAAATGTGTAGCTTGCCTTTGCATTATCACTGCTGCATATTGGCACCTGAGCAGCATCCAGAGCCGTGATTTTGGGGAATTCGACAGCCAGAGTCACCTGGGTGCAGAGTAGAGAGTGGACTAAACCCAGTGTGTGTCTGGACGGTGAGCTGCAATATCGCTGGGATTAGTGAGCTGATGCTGTGGGGATTTACTATCTGCTGCTAGAGAGCTTGAGCTCTTTTGGAACTGACCATACAGCCATCTAATAGCCTTATTGCTGCCTGCAGGGTTGACTGGGACTATTCTCACATGCACCAATGGGGCAACTGGGCCTCAACGTTAGCCAGCTGAAGAGGTAGGACTAAAGACTGCCCCTTTATATCTGCTACACAGAGCTATTCACCTATTGCTTATGCTAAGAGGTACCTCTCAGGGGACACTGCACCATATCCTTGCTATTCTGCCAGACTGCACTCCAGGCTAGTTATTGTATTATAATTCACGTTGTAGTTAAAGCGGAGCGCCACCCAAAAGGGGAAGCTCTGCTTATTTGCTTCCTCCCCCTCTGCTGCCACATTTGGCACCTTTTGGGGGGGGGGAGCAGGCATAAGCTTTTGACAGGTACCCACTCCTACTTCCAGAAGTTCGGCCCCTCTCCTCCTTTCCATGCTGCCAGGCCATTCACAAAGAGCAGCACGCTTTGTACATGCACAATAGGGGACCGGGTGTAAATACTGCAAAGCTGCACTGCCAGTTTCCATTATCTGAGTTGGTGGTGGCAGCACCCGGGAGCCAATTGAAAAATCGGCTCAGGTGAAGACACCTCTGGATTCATGGACAGGCAAGTGTCCTATTATTACAAGTCAAGAGCTACAGTATTTGTAGCTGCTGACTTAATTTTTTTTTCTGAATGAGTCTGGAGCTCCTCTTTAATGCTTATATGCACTGTTTATTGTTGACTTTGCTGATTCATGAGAAAATGAACTAAATATACATAAACTAGCCAATAAGGTATATGCAGGAAAAAAGAAAATGGCAAACAGTTGTGCACTTATACACAATTAGGTACAGTGACCTTTACCTGATAAGATGTCATCTAGTCAAGATTAGACCCTATGGGGGAACTCAACAGATGACACAGCTGAATCAATCACTCTGACAGTATCAATGTGCATTGTGTTTTTAAAAATGTTTTTGTGTGAGTGTCAGATACCATGAATCAGACCGAGACAAAAGTGCAGTAAAAATCACACTTGTTTAATAATAATAATAATAATAATAATAATAGTAGAAGGTAAACAGAGCAAACTTAGTCAAAACATAGCCAGAGTTAGGTAACCGGAGCAGACAGTCAGACAAGCCAGGGAATCAGGGAGCCAGGGATCAGCGTACTTCAGAACAGGCCAGGAAACCAGAGAATCAGTATAGTGGAACAGCATGCCGGATCAGGAACCAGAAGGCAAATCAGCCAGGCAAGTCTTTTAACAGGTACACAGCAGAGAGTCTCTTGATATGTTGACCAAGGCAAAGACAGAAAGGATCTCAACTGAACGCTTAAGTAACCAGCAGGACTGACGAGCAGAATATCATCATCAGGTGAGTCACTGTGGAAAGATTAGAGTTGGCAATTAACCAACAGCTGAGTGGCCTGCTCTGAGAAGGAAAGGCTGAGCCCAGCTTACCTATCTGGGCCAGAGACAATGAGTGGGAGCCTCTTGCTAAAATATTTGTAAAGTATGCTTCTCCCTTGACGCTGACTTGGGGTGATAAAGTCTCAGATCATTTTGTAGATTTTAGCTTTTAGGAGTTAGATTTATGTAAAATAGAGAAGAGGACAGTGTCCACAGTGAGTTGGTACTTCCGTCATGCTATTTATACGGAATCACATAGAAGGGAGAAGGCAGAAGCAGAAGTTAAGGTATTAAAAGACCAGCAAGTAGTTGCTTCAGAGTGTGTTCATTCAACTGCTAGTAGGGCAGATGATTTGCAGGAGCAGTGTGCTGCCCTCATGACCAAATCAATGAATACCTTAAGGAAAAGGAAGGGCCATAAACCTGTTAGTAAAGCCAGGGTACGTGCCATTGTCACATCCCAAAACTGGGATTGTGAGGATGTGCTCTCCTCAAATGATAGGAGGAGGAGATAGAGTTTGATGTTTCTGATTATGATTATCCAATGGGAAAGAAAAAGTGTGGCAGACCTCTCATTAATAGATAGGAAAAGGCAACATGATAGAGAGGATATGTCAGATGGGGAGGTGCATTATCTCAACCCCAGAGATGTTGAATTTGAAGAAGTACGGGAGTTTACACAAACAAGCTGGCAAAACAATACAAACAAAGATCCAACGAGCCCCTATTGAGTCGGCTCCTACGCTTGTGGGATGAAGGGGCGGACAATGTTGTTTTGTCAGGAAAGGAAGCAGTAGCTATGGGAGTGTTAACCTACGATCCGCAACTGCATCAGGCAATGCGAAATGCCAAGAGTTTAGTGTGAATTTTTCACTGTTAGACCTCGTGAGAGATGGAATAGTCCAAGTTTACGCTAGTCCTAGTGACCTGGAAAATACTTACTCCTGGCAAACAATAGGAGAAGATATTTCCAGGTTACGCGAGATGGGTTGTTTAACTGGATCAAATACATTTCCAGAATGGATGGGTCCAGATATGGAACCCTTTACGTCTGCTCTGTGCTCCAAGCTGATGACGTCTGTGCTGTTTAATCTCAGGGCTCCTTTATTGTCCATGCTGGGAGGCCTAGGATTAAACAGCAAGATTCAAGAAGCCACTACCATTTTAAGCCAGTTGAGGGAGCTAGAGGAGACTAAAACAAAACCTGTAAGGGCAGTAGATAACGTCAATGCCCAGGGGCGTAACTAGAAATCACAGGGCCCCATAGCAAAATGTTGTATGGGCCCCCCCCCCCCCCCATCAAAAAAAAAAAAAAAATGAACTAATGCCATTGAACAACAGACTACCACACCCATGTGGCACAGTACCCAGGCAACAGCTTATATTAATTTTGAACAACAAAGTATGCACTATACTGTATGCAGCCCCTGAAGGGAACACATTGCAGACCTCCAGGCCTTCTAACCAATTTCTGTTCTGTTATATAAAATGAAATAGTTCAACTCACCATAATGCAAAATCAGTGGGATCCCTGAGCGTGTCACTTGCCATCATCGCCTGCCACCAGATGCAGATTGTAACTTGTCACAGGTTGCGGAATGTCACCTACCACATGTTGCAGATTGTCCACTTGCCACATCCCAGATTGTCACTTGCCAAGATAGATAAGTCACACATTATGCCACACATTATGGATTGTCACTTGCCACGTCCTGGATTGTCACTTGCCACGTCACTTGCTAAACATTATGGATTGTCACTTGCCACGTCCTGGATTGTCACTTGCCACATCACTTGCCACACATTATGGATTGTCACTTGCCACGTCCTGGATTGTCACTTGCCACGTCACTTGCCACACATTATGGATTGTCACTTGCCACGTCCTGGATTGTCACTTGCCACATCACTTGCCACACATTATGGATTGTCACTTGCCACGTCCTGGATTGTCACTTGCCACACATTAAGGATTGTCACATCACCTGCTACATGTTGCGGATTGTCCACTTGCCACATCGCCTGCCACCAGATGCAGATTGTCACTTGTCACACGTTTGTCCACTTGCCACATCCCGGATTGTCACTTGCCACGTTACCTGCCACACATTACGGATTGTCACTTGCCACGTCCTAGATTGTCACTTGCCACGTCCCGGGTTGTCACTTGCCACGTCACCTGCCACACATTACGGATTGTCACTTGCCACATCACCTGCCACACATTACGGAATGTCACTTGCCACGTCACGGATTTTCACTTGCTACGTCCCCTGCCACATGTTACGGATTGTCACTTGCCACATCCAGGTTGTCACTTGCCACGTCACCTGCCACACATTACGGATTGTCACTTGCCACGTCATTACAGATTGTCACTTGCCACATCCTAGATTGTCACTTGCCATACATTATGGATTGTCACTTGCACGTCCCGGGTTGTCACTTGCCACGTCACCTGCCACACATTACGGATTGACACTTGTCACGTCACGGATTTTCACTTGCCACGTCACCTGCCACATGTTATGGATTGTCACTTGCCACATCCAGGTTGTCACTTGCCATGTCACCTGCCACACGTTATGGATTGTCACTTGCCACGTCCCGGGTTGTCACTTGCCACGTCGCCTGCCACACATTATGGATTGTCATTTGCCACGTCATGGATTTTCACTTGCCACGTCACCTGCCACACGTTACGGATTGTCACTTGCCACGTCGCCTGCCACACATTATGGATTGTCACTTGCTCTGCCACTTTCCTGCTGTGTCACTGAGTCAGGCAGCAGATTATCAGTCAGACAGCAGAGAGATAATGTCAGCTCTCTGCTTCCTGGCTGCCTGCCCAGTGAGGGGGGAACTGCACTGCAGGGATGCAGGGCGGCCAGAGATGATGTCATCTCTATGCTCCCCGCCTGTCAGCTCCCTGATTGGCCAGCCCACTCTCTCACCAGCGAACTGGCCACTCTCATCCGCCTCCCACGGATCCTCTGACCGCCCGCTCTCACTCACTGAGCCGCCTGTGGACCACCCGCGGAGCCGCGGACTACCCGCGGAGCCGCCCGCGGACCACCCGCGGAGCCGCCCGCGGACCACCCACGGAGCCGCGGACTACCCGCGGAGCCGCCCGCGGACCACCCGCGGAGCCGTGGACTACCCGCCGACCTCCCGCGGAGCCGCCGGCTATCTCCCGCGGAGCCGTGGCGCCTGTCCTCACCGGGCCCCACTTGACTGCGGGCCCCATAGCGCCCGCATGTGTTGCTATGGCGGTAGTTCCGCCACTGTCAATGCCAGACAGGAAGAATACAAGCAGAAAAGAACAGAGAAGAATGGGAATGGGGTAGAGAAGACAGGAGGTGAAGAGAAAACCAGGCTAGTTATCTCTAGGAAAGAAATGTGGGTTGACCTATTAAAGGCAGCAGTACCTAAAGATGAGATAGATGGGATTTCCACTGCAAAAATGCTGAAGAGGTGGAAACATTTATTGGGGAAAACTGTCAGGCTTATGCCTCGTACATACGAGCGGAATGTCCGACAGAAAAAGTCAGACAGAAGCTTTTCGTCTTATATTCCGATCGCGTGTATGCCTTATCGGACTTTTTTTAAGAAAATTCTGACGGACCTGGAAATAGAACATGTTTTAAATATGCCCGACAGAACCAATTCCTATTGGGAAAACCGCTCGTCTGTATGCTGTTCCGACGAGCCAAAAACGACGCATGCTATGAAGCAAGTACGAGACAGAAGCGGCTATTGGCTATTGAATTTCCTTTTTCTAGTCCCATCATACGTGCTGTACGTCACTGTGTTCTTAAAGATCGGACTTTGATTTATTCTGACGGGAAAACCGGTCATGTGTACGCTGCATTAGAAACATTACTCTTAGTGAAGATAACATCAGCCTAGATTTAGAGAAAACAGAACAGACCCCTCCTGTTAGCCCCAAACCAATTCCCAAAACTGAACATGAACCCAAATCCCTTTATCCTGGGGAGGAGATAGAGAGAATCAGAAAAGGGGATTGGGAGGTTCCTTATTCTTTATGAAGGGAAGGTGAGTTCTCCTGTAATAGCAGGACAGCAGGAGACCGACGCCCATATGCACCTGTCACTGTATGGTGGAGGAAGTCATCTACACACTTACACTTTTGCAAAGAAATCCTTCCCACCACAAAGGAGAATTTATTTATGTAGAAGGTTTGGGAGGGCAAACTACACCAGTAGTTAGTATACGGGTGAAATTGACTATTGGCAAGGCATCAGGATTTATGATAAATGTTTTGGTATCAGAGTTACCCTAAAATATTCTTGAGATGGATGTACTTCAAGGTCAGTCAATTCAGACTGAAAGGGGTACATTCACATTTGGGTATCCTGATAAAGCGTATCTGGTTAGGGCGGTGAAGGCTGTGGTCAGAGGTCATGCGAAATGGACCCCTGTCTACATTCCTCCACCAGAGAAGCCAGTCTGTCTCAAGCAGTACAGACTTCCCGGAGCCCACAAAGAAATTGGGGAGACTATTTCAAGAACTGTTGAGTAGGGATCCTTAGACCTGCTGTAAGTCCTTTCTCATCTCTGGTGTTGCCAGTAAAGAAACCTGATGGGATATATATAAACTGTGGATTACAGAGGTCTAAACAAAGTGGCTCCTCCATTGAAGTCAGCTGTACCTGATATGATCACAATTGTTGAGAAAATTGCTAAAGAGGCAGGAGAATATCATGCTGTGATAGACCTGGCTAATGCTTCTTTTCGATTTTGATCCAGAGTGTCAAGACCAGTTTGCTATGGTGTGGGACAGCTGCCAGTTCACTTTCACCTTGCTTCCTGAAGACTATGTTCATTCATCGACTATTGGTCATGAACTGATTGCCGGAGATCTAAGTACCCTGAATTTGAAAGTCACTGTTTCACTACATTGATGACATCATGATCTCTGGAACAAAAGATGATGTAACTGAAGCACTGCACCTGCTAATACAGCACACGGAGAACAGAGGGTGGGCTAGTGACCAAGACAAAGTCCAAGGACCTGCTACAGAAGTGAAATTCCTGGGAACGATGTGGACTGGGCCGCAGAGGAAACTTCTAGAGACAGTTGTGCAAACTATCCAGGCGCTGTCGCCCCGTACTACGAAAGAGGAGGCACAGGAGTTCATTGGAGTTATGGAGTTGTGGGATTCTGAGGCCTACATACAATGTTACCAGGAAAAAGACTGAGTTCTCATTGGGTTCAGAGCAGCAGACCGCATTCCTTGCTGCTAAAGAAGCCATTTTGCAGCATCACGGATTGGGACCCGTAAGACAAGGAGTACCATTTCAGCTGGATGTAGTGGAGCAGGATGATTCCATATCTTGGAGTCTGTGGCAGCCAAATGAAAAAGGACTGAGAGCAATACCTATTGGATTTTGGTCTAAACAACTGACAGGGGCACAGAAGAGATAAATGCCCCTAGAGAAATAACTGTTTGGGCCTACACAGCACGTCAACATGTAAAGACCATTACAGGAAAGGACACAGTCACCATCCATACTACACTGCCAATAGCAGAATGGGTGAGAGATAATGGACTGACCATTGGGGCAGCTGTAGCTCAGAACCAGACACTGATGAAATGGAAGTGGTACCTTCAAGAAAGAGGGGGTATTGCAGCTTGGGATGTAAGAGACATTTCAAAACAGTTAGCAGGGCTTGCTCCTTTTACCAGCACCCAGCCAGAAGAAGAAATTCCTGTGCTGTAGTAATCCCCATTCAAGAAGCTGCACCTTTTGAGTCTCTGTCGGAAGAAATAAAAGAGTCAGCATGGTTCACTGATGTTTCAGCCATAGTCGCCTCGTTTGGGCAAAAATGGACAGAAGCAACCTACAACCCAATTACAGACAGTCCTGCACGAGACCGGAATTGGATTGTCTTGTCAGTATACAGAGTTATAAGCTGTAGTGATGACTCTTCAGGAGGATCCTTCTTCCCATGTCACTATCTACACTGACAGCTGGGAGAGGTTTTTAAAGGACTGGCAACTTTGATGCCCACGTGGAAGTCAAATGAATGGATGATTCATGGAAAGTTGGTGTGTGGAAGCAAGGAAATCTGGGACTATATCTGGAAGAAAGCTCACTCCTGCACCATAAAAGTGGGGCATGTTGACACACATGTGCCCCTAGTTCCAGACTTTGAGAACTGTAACAGAGTTGCAGATGAAATCGCCAAAGTGAAGGCAGTTGTGCCAATTGATCCAGTCTTGCTGAACTTGGCCAATTGGGCCCACAAGCAATCTGGACATTTGGGGCAGAAAGCATATGAATGGGCACATATGATTGCCTATATCCATGGACTTGATAAAGACTGCAATAGGAAACTGTACAGTGCGTGGATAAGTGAAACAATGGTCATTGCAAAAGTACTCCACCAGGTAGATTAAGAGGGGTGAGAGGCCTGCAGAGATCTGGCAGATTGACTTTATCGGTCCCTTGCCCAAGGGGAAACAATGGACTGAGATATTTTTGCACTGCAGTGGACACCTATTCAGGACTTTTGCGTGTTCATCCTTGCAAACCTGCAGATCAAGACGCAATGCTTCAACTGCTCCAGAAACTTGTCGTTGCTTATGGTTGTCCCAAACGAGTCCAAAGTGATAACGACTCACACTTCACTGGATCAACAGTACAGCAATGGGCCAAATTTTCTGAAGTGTACTGGTTGTGCCACATCCCATACCATCCACAGGCAGCTGGTTTGATTGAAAGATACAATAGGCTATGAAGGACATAAACTTACACCCACACATACACTAAGGGGGTGGGATCGGGGTGCTAACACAGGCAGTCATGTTTTTAAATTCTAGGCCAATAGGATGGTAGGGGCTGGGGCACAGATTCCACAGCTGGGGTGCAGAGTTCAGTATTTATGTAAGGTTCCTGATTGAACAGGGCTTAACAGATACCATGTTACTGCTTCCTATGACATAGAAACCAAGAGTGACATATCTGAAGTTGAAGCCTATCTCGGAATGAGAGGGAATCTAGCAGGAAGGTTTGAAGTTATATTTTAATTGGCAGATGAGCGTTATGACAAGTCAAACCTTCCAAAATAAACAGCAGCGATCTCCTGGGAAATATCAGTATATTTTCTTTCCTCCCTATTGATGTTCTTTGGGAGGGTCAGAAGTGGATACAGGCAGGTGGCAAAGTGTTGGTCAGAGATCCAGGCAAGAAGCTAGTTAGAGGAGAGATTGTAGCTGAAGGGCCGGGGTCTACTGTTTATGTACTGTTAGAAGGAGCAGCTAATCCGCTTGGTTTTCCACTCCACAGGCTGTCTCCGATTTGATCCATAGGAAGACCAGAGAAAAGTGGTTACATGATGAACCGAATGATGGAAAACCGCAAGAGCTGTGGAGAGCAAGGCCTTTTGACGCATTACAAGCCTGGACTTGTTTCTAAAGAACTTTAGAATGGACTTTCTAATGAACGTTTAGCCAAAGACTGAAACACCATCTCAAGGACAGAAATATGGGAGGGGTTGCATTCAAGGAAAATTAATGTTTAGAATGGGTTTTCTTAGTAATGAAGTGATTTTCTGTATTGAGTCTGAAAGGGAAAAAAAATCAAGGACGGAATGTGTTGCATTTTTTAAAATATGAATTTTTTTATATTAATCAGACATAACATTACATGGGAAAATATTACAATAGCAGTTGGTCATGGAAATCAGATTACTATCAGGTTTTGGCTTGAGTAAATTTTTGTCAAATGCTGTTGGATACAATCGGAATGTAGATGCCATTGTTGTATTCAATTGATCGTTTTAATAGGCTATTGTGTCTATAGCTACAGTAAACTGGTAAGAGAGAGTCTCTCAAACTGAAAGAATGACTGTTAGTCGGTTATTATGGAAAACAAGTTTGTAACCATTGTCAACAAACTGGGACAAATAAAAGGAGCAGTAGAGACTGATAGTGGAAGCAACTCAACATGGACTAACACCGAAGGACACTCGGAGCAACGGAAATCATGAACACAGTAACTGGAGCTAAGTAACTTTTAAGTGTATTTCTACTGTTACAGACAATAGGCTGTTTATTTGCTAGGCATTTTGCTTGTTATAGATATCTGTCAGTCTTGTATTGTATTCCTAATATTGTAATAGTTTTTGTATGTACAGCATTTTTGTATAGTAAAAGCACATTTACACACTGCAGAGGTCTCAGCTTCCTTGCTTATACCACAAAGTAACCTTGCTAGATAGACGCAAGCAAAACACTCGACAGAAGGTTGGTGCAGCCATCTGATTGGTTGGCATTGGGATCATCAGCCCAGATTGTAATAAAGGACAGTTTGTTTTTTCTTTACAAATATTTTAATTGGAGATCTCTTCAATTTACAAACATAACGGTAAAACAATGACTGAAAATAAAAACAAAGAAGAAGATATCCAAATACAGACACTATAGTAAAAAAGATACATTTACAGGGCTTATATCTAATACACTTTCACTGATTCCGTTTACTAAGTTGATGTTATGTCCTAGTACCAAACATCTTGCAGTTTAATCACTATAACATATTTGTAAAATAGGTAACTATTAACCAGCACTCAATTTATAGTGGAAGCATGTATGAGTAATTAGTATTCAATTAGTGTTATATTAATGTATTCCAAAGAGAAAATCCACTATGGAATTTATAAAAAAAATTTAATAAAAAGAGAATAAAGGAAAAAAAAAAAGAAAAGAGAACAGAGATGAAATAAAATAAGGATAAGCCTTTATATTACTAATAATAAAAAGTAACTGTCATCTGTCGATAATATAGATTTTCACTATGTTGGAGATTCTTAAAATTTCTGCAGACACTTGATCAATGAAATTGTTGATATTAGGTATCGCTTTGTTGGATTCTTAGTCTGCCTAGAGAATTATTTAGATTTGCTTTGGTGTACCATTCGGTATAAAGAAAAGGTATCATTAGTTGGGATATTCCCAAGTTTGACAATGAGTATTCCATAAGGCTGGGTTCATACCTATGCAAATTGGATGAGGGTTTTCCGCATTCAATTCGCATGGTAGGAGATTGTGACTGGGTCTCTATGGAGCTGATTCACATATCTCCGCTGTGGCTCCGTTGCAAATTTGCACAGGGGTCCTTTGCATCCCTTGGTTTGTTTCAGGTTCGAATTTAGCCCAAACATTCAGGCTGAAATCTGACCTGAAATGGTGAACGGGGACGCACTGAACCCCTGCTATGAACCGCATGCGGAAATAGTGTGAACCCAGCCTTAATCTTTGCCATTGGTTAAAGAGGCTTCTAGTGGAGTTAAAAGCTTGTTTCCAGATTTTCAATATACTGTACATAAAGGATTTCAGCTCCTTTTTCACTGTAGTTAATTTGGGAGCAGTAGATGATGTCCAGGATTATAATATTGTTCTACAAGCAAAGTGAAGTCCATGATGGTATCGTAAGTGGTTTTAAGGGTGTTGATGGGTGTTGATGGGGAAGAGGAGCCAAGATATCTGAAAAATAAGGGGCAGTTTAAAAAACAAGTAACCAAGGGAAAAAAAAACCTTATTAAGTAATGGTACTTTAATAGATGTGAGGTTGTCAATGAGGTAAACACATTGTAGACTCTTCTTAAAAATGAAACTTTTTTATTACAATTGGATAAAAACATTTTTTAGGTCCAAGTGACCATACAAATCTTAAAAAAACATTCAAAATAGTCAACAAACATAGAACTTAATGAGCGTCATAACATAGATTTGTCCTTTGCCCCAGTGACAACGTCTTCTACAACGAAACATTAGTCAGGAGTAGGACATAATAGTGACGTCAGTACGCCTGCTGGGGAGCAGGACAATACACATATTGAATGCTTGATGTTTATCACACTTGTGATTATATTATCTGTTTTAATAAAGTACGCATTTTTTTATGGAAATTGCGCAATCACCGATTCTCTTCCTCTTTTCTTACCTGCTTGGTACCACTTTCAACACTGATATTGTATTTGGGACTATTTAATAATCTTTTTATGCCAAATTTCTTGACTTGGCACTTAAATGGATTTTTGCATGACAGCACAGAGTTTTTGATATCTGCATATATTTATTATTTGTGATCGCATGCTGTTACATATGGTATTTTATATGAATTTTTAGCACTTATATTTTTTTTAATGAATATTGGTGGTGTGATAGCACTGTATTCCGTTGAATTTATTTCAAGCACTTTGATAGAGCAACACTATTTTATGTTTATATAACAGATTACTGTTCATAGAGCCAAATAGTGTGTTCAACATTATGTTACATAATTACATTAGCTTAGAGGACTATATTTAACATTCCATAGAAAATACAAAATCCTTAGTTTTTTTTAAATAAACCATACACATCCAATACTTAAAGTGATTATATCTTTTTTCCTTTTTTTATACGTGATCACATTCCCTTTGTTCTCAGCTGCATAAGAGCTGGGGGAGGAGAAGCATCAGCACACTGATCTTCCCAGTGAATGGCTGTGCAGAGGGGGTGTGTCAGGACAAGTCTGATCATCGGGGGGAGAGCAGACTGAGTTCTCAGCATTGCTACAGAACTGATCACGGTGTGCTCTCCTGCTTAGTGTGGTCAGTTTTAAATAGGAAAGCAGAGGGACTGGTAAGAACTACAGGGATATCACACAAAGGAAGCAATACAAATAGAGCAGGATACTTTCTCATACAAGTACACGGTACAGCAGCCACATATCAGGAATATGAAGTGTTGGGGTAACAAACACATAAATGGCCCTGTAATACATTTTTCATGGAATTGTTTTTTTGTGCTATCCTATGTGAGCTCCCGAACCCCTCCTTTTCCTTCTCACTTCTGTTTGTCAGTTGCTATCACATGCACACTACACATCTCATAGTTGCTAGTCCATCTCTGGAGCGAGCAACAGAGGGTGGCTACGTTCCTACATACAGTGAGACCATGGAGAATGAACATGGCCGCCCTCTAACAGGAAGTCAGATCACAGCACCAAAAAAAAATGGAATTTAGAGATTTGGAGGAGGCTGGGAACAATGGGTACTTTTTTGAGTAAAAGTGGAGCTTCACCTCAAACTAACATATACTAACTTCCTCTCCACTCCCTCTCTCACATTTAGATATTGATTACATAAAAATAAAAAAAATATATGTAATGGATGTTTTGTGCTGTAAACCTGCACTTTAAAATTTTTGGCCTGAGGAAGTTTGCACCTCCCTCCTGGTTTCTGTGCATGCGCAGATGTGCCATATTGTATGGGTCCTGACGGAGCCCTGCAGCACATCTGTGCACATGTGACTTTCCTGAATATCTGTGCTTGCTGGGCTAACTCTGTGTATGCGCAAAATACGGCACCCAATGTGGAGTTCCACTCGTTTTTTGGTTTATTAAAAGTCAGCAGCTACAAAAAGTGTAGCTCCTGACTTTTAATAAACGCACACTCACCTGTCCCACGGTCCAGTGATGCGCCTCCCAAAACCTCGCTTCTCTCCCCCTCCTCCGCATTACTAGTTTGCGGCTTCACCCCCGGGTGCAAGTCGTGCTGCGTGTCCTGAATGGCCAACCAATCTTCTGGGACCTGTGATGTGCCTCAGAAAATTGCAGGGAGGGAGGGGGAGAGGAGGAGTCGCCTAGGTGATGTGAGCGGTAGTGGGAGCTGGGTACCTGTTAGAACTACTTACCTGCTCCCCCCCCCCCCCTAAAAAAATGACATGCCAAATTAAAAAACGCACCATACTCGCAGCACACTGGTGTAAAGAGTTCCATAGGATTTAAAGAAATATGTTTTTCATGCATTTTTCCCCCCACTTTTTTTAACCCCCAAAACGCATCAGTTTAACCTCCCTGGCGGTATGATTCAGTCTGGAATAAGGTGCTGAAAGCGGTACAATTATTTTGCATGGAAATCTGGCTTTTATTTTGTAGTCCTGTAATTCTTAGGAATAACGCTCTGAAATCTCTTCAAACCAGAGTCTAGCGGACATCCCGGGTATGATAAAGTTTATAATATAATAAAGAATAATAAAAATTATTCAATAATGTAATCAAATCCAAAAAAAAATGAAAAAGGGACATGTTTTGGTTGCTATGGACAATCTCCAAATTCCAAGCAGTAAAAAACAGTATTTATAATATAAAAGTGCATGCAGGGCATTGCACAAACCACTAGGGACAAAGGGGGTGTGTATTTTTTTACTACAGCACTGTAATCTGTAAGATTACAGTGCTGTGCGTGTTTTGTGTCTTTTTACATTTTTGAATTTGCCGCCGTTCTCCGCTCCCGTGCGTCGTAACGTCGCAGGGAACGGAGCTCGGCGGCATTCGGCACTGTGAATCGAGCGCAGGACGGCTCGATCACACAGCGCGGCGGACATCGCTGGATCCAGGGGACAAGGTGAGTAACGTTACCTGTGTCCTCCCCTGCATCGAGCGGTGCAAGCCCGAGTCTGGCTCGGGGTTACCGCTATTGTAATGAAATTCCCAACCCGAGCCAGACTCGGGATTACCGCTAAGGAGGTTAAAGTAATATTAAAGGCATTTAAAAAAAAAATAATAAACATGTCATACTTACCTGCTCTGTGCTCCAGAGATGCTGTTCTGTGTGCCCATTCACACACAGATTATGGCTTGGCTCCACCCTTGCTCTCTCCTCATTGGCTTACTGGCTGTGATTGACAGTAGCTGGAGCCATTGTCTCAGCCAGTGAGGAGGAAGAGACACGGAAGGTCTGCTGATCTTGTGCACATTGCTGGATCAAGATGGGGGTCAGGTAAGTATTAGGGGGCTGGTGTACACAGAATGTTTTTTACCTTCATGCATCGAATGTAAAAAAACCTTACTGAAAGTAATCCACAGAACAGTTTTTATCACTTTAATATAGTCAGACCAATACAAGGTATTTTCTGATTGGTTGCTCTAGCCTACAGACTGCTGCATAATGTATGCTGTAACATCATTAAATTGTCTTTAACCACTTGCTTACTGGGTACTTAAACCCCCCTCCTGTCCAGACCAATTTTCAGCTTTCAGCGCTGATGCACTTTTTTTTTTTTTTTTTTTTGTTCCTTACTTTATATCTTTATTAAAGCATTTTCCATTTTACAAAAAAAGAAAAACACCATACAGAAATAGGAGGGGGATACAGGCTCCCCTCTCTTAGGAAACTTCATTCAGCTCTGTATGTCCCTTCCTTCCCAAACTAACTCATACATTCCCAAGCCAACATAGTCTCACTTCCAGTCCTTTCGCTCACCTTTCACCCAGCACTTTTTTTTTACTCGTCTTTTAACCGTTTTCCTTTCTTTTTACCTCTTTCTAGTTTATCGTCCCTTTGGCTATTTATATATATATATCCCTTTTTCTTTCTTTTTCTCTCCCCACATTTTCCAGATTTTATAAAATTTCTTAAGAGCGCCTTGTCTAATGTATGACATTCTTTCCTTAAGACTAGGGGTGCAACGAATTGTGACCGATCCGTTATCAGAATGGGTCACCCCACTCGGATCGGGCACACGCCGCGATCCGTGGAGCGCTCCGCGGTCACGGCCTTAGGAAAGCTTCGGCCTAGCTCAGAAGTGGTGGCCATCTTTCTACACCCAGGCCGTTTACAATGTGATCGCTCTGTCAAATGACGGAGCGATCACTTGTAAACAAACCGGCATCATGTCATGACGCCAGTTCCTCTCTCCCCTCTCTGTACTGATCTGTACAGTGGAGGGGAGAGATCGGATGGATGCAGCGCTGTGGGCTGCATCTGTAGTGCCCACAGCGCTGCTCTTTGACAGCCTACTCTGCAATACCCTGCCAGTACCCAGCAATACCCTGCCAATACTCTGCCATACCCTGCCAATACTCTGCCATACTCTGCTAATACTCTGCCATACCCTGCCAATACTCTGCCATACCCAGCCATACCCTGCCATACCCAGCCATACCCTGCCATACCCTGACATAGTCTGTAATACTCTGCCATACCCAGCCATACTCTGCCATACCCAGCTATGCTCTGCAATACCCAGCCATGCTCTGCAATATCCAGCCATGCTCAGCGGTACCCAGCCATGCTCAGCCAATATTACAGTGGGGGAGATTGTGGATATTACAGTGGGGACTATATGGCGGTGGAATTTTCACAGGTTTTTGCGAATTCAATTATTATTTGCTGATCTGAAAAATGATCCAATCCGTGACTCTGATCCGAGGAATGATCAGATCCGTGAGTTTTTTGATCCGTTGCACCCCTACTTAAGAATCACCACATTCATGCCCTGTTCCCACTGTCTGCTGGACGGAGGTATGGTAGATTGCCATTTTTGAGCAATCATTTTCCTTGCCTGGAATAGGCATCTCAAGATTGCTAGTTGAGTATCTCCTAGTTTACTGTCTCCCTCTATCCACCCCAGTACACATAGCCTGGGATCCATGTCTATAGATACTTCAAATACCTGGTCTATGATACCCACTACCTCCCTCCAGTATCGTAATAGCCTCGGGCATCTCTTAAACATATGGATCAGATCCCCCTCTGCCCTTCCACACCTAGGGCAGGTAGCGTCCTGTCTACGGCCGAACCGAAAGAGCTTATGAGGAGTATAGTAGGCTCTGTGTAATAAGTGAGACATCCTCTGGGGCAGGGAGAGCAATACCAATGGGGCAAGTTCCAGAATTCTTTCCCATTGTACGTCAGATAAGGTTCTCACATCTCTTTCCCATTTTTCCCTATGAGACCGGACTTCTATTCCTTCCTGACTTCTTTTATATATACTTGGATAGACTTGTGATATTAAGCCTTTCGATGTTATTGCACTAATAACTTTCTTTAACACAGGTATCTTTCTCCATTCTAATGTCCTCCCTCTAAACTGTTCTGCCATTGCGTGCCTAATCGGCAGGTATCTAAAAAAAAGATTTGTTCGGAATTGCAAATTGTTCTCTCAGTTCCTGAAAGGATTTTAAATTTCCGTCTTTGTAGAGCTGGGTGATGTACTTTATTACTCGTCTTTCCCATTTCCTAATTGCCCCATTTTCTGCACCTCCTCCAACTTGCTATTTTCCCAAAGGGGGTAATATTCTGTAAATGCTCTATATCCCAGAGTTGTTTTTGATGCTTCCCAGACTCTCGTCATTAACTCTAAGGTAGGTAGCCCACGCAAAAAAGACCCTGCTTTCAATGTTTCAACCAGCGAGTTATGCGGTGTGTTTTGTAGGAGCGCTTCCTCTTTAGTCCTCCACCCTTGGATTCACATCCGCCCATATGTTGGAGCTGCGATACCAGAAAATAACTAAAGGGATGTGGAAGGGCCACTCCTCACTCCTGATTTGGAAGTTGTAAAATGTTTAAGCTAATTCTTGCTGAGCCCTCCTTCCAGATTAATTCTCGAAATAAAGTGTCTATCTTTTGGAACCATTTTTTACAAATCCAAAGTGGGGAGTTATGCAGTAAGTACAACAGCTGAACAGTATAATTTTAATTAAATTGCAGCGACCTGCCGCAGATAGTGGGAGTTTTTTCTAAATTTAAATTTTCCCCTTAAATTTGATTAATAATGGGTCAAGATTATCCACAATAAATTGTTTGGGGTCTCTGGAGATATTTATACCGAGATATTTTATTTGATTCGCTATTTGTATCAGCCTCTTGAGGTAAGCAGCTTTCTAGGGGGTCGACTGGCAGAACAGTAGATTTCTCCCAATTTATCATAAGTCTGGAGAGTCGGCCAAAGTTTCTGATTTTTCCCATAGTTTATTTTAATGAGTTCTGCTTATCTCCAAGTAATAAAAGGAGATCATCCATGTATAATAATACTTTTTCTTCCACCTCCCCTGTTTTATACCTTTTTATCGCTGGGGAGGACTTAAGGGATATAGCCATGGGTTCAATCGCAAGAATGAAGAGAAGGGGGGACAGAAGGCACCCCTGTCTTGTCCCCTTCATCAGTCAAAATTTGTCAGAGTACTCATTATTCACCTTTACTGTCGCCCTGGGTGCTTTATACAGCATCTTTACCCATTTAATAAAAATAGGTCTGAACTGAAATTCTTTTAGGACTCTCCAGAGATACATAGTTACATAGTAGGTGAGGTTGAAAAAAAGACACAAGCCCACCAAGTCCAACCCATGTGTGTGATTACCGTATATACTCGAGTATAGGCCGACCCGAATATAAGCCGAGGCCCCCAATTTACCCCCAAAAAAACTGGCAAACTTATTGACTCGTGTATAAGCCGAGGGTGAGACATGCCTGTCCATCCCTGTGTGTGTGTCCGTCCATCCCTGTGTGTCCGTCCATCCCTGTGTGTCCGTCCATCCCTGTGTGTCCGTCCATCCATCCCTGTGTGTGTGTGTGTCCATCCATCCATCCATCCCTGTGTGTGTGTGTGTCCATCCATCCATCCATCCCTGTGTGTGTGTGTGTCCATCCATCCATCCATCCCTGTGTGTGTGTGTCTCCATCCATCCATCCATCCCTGTGTGTGTGTGTCTCCATCCATCCATCCCTGTGTGTGTGTGTGTCTCCATCCATCCATCCATCCCTGTGTGTGTGTGTATCCATCCATCCCTGTGTGTGTGTGTCTCCATCCATCCATCCCTGTGTGTGTGTGTCCATGTGTGTGTGTGTGTGTGTGTGTGTGTGTGTGTGTGTGTGTGTCCAGCCTACCTGTGTCCCGAGCCTGTGTCCCGAGCCTCCGTCCCGTGCCTTGCCTCCTTGCCTCCGTCCCGTGCCGTGCCTTGCCTCCGTCCCGTGTCGTGCCTTGCCTCCGTCCCGTCCCGTGCCGTGCCGTGCCTTGCCTTGCCTCCGTCCCGTGCCTTGCCAGGATCGCCGCTCTTCGTCGGCGCCTCGGCGGCCATTGTAAAATTCAAAAGCCGCGCCTCCGCCTTCGCCTGTGATAGGCGGAACACTGAATTTCCCAGCAGCCTGTGTTCCGCCTATCACGGACATCGTCTCATCCTCGTCCGTAGTACGAGGATGAGACGATGTCCGTGATAGGCGGAACACAGGCTGCTGGGAAATTCAGTGTTCCGCCTATCACAGGCGAAGGCGGAGCCGGAGGCGCGGCTTTTGAATTATAGAATGGCCGCTGTCTGTCTGCTCGACACGCTGATCGAGCAGGCAGACAGCGATGACTCGAGTATAAGCCGAGGGGGGCACTTTCAGCCTCAAAAAAGAGGCTGAAAATCTCGGCTTATACTCGAGTATATACGGTATATGTCAGTATTACATTTTATATCCCTGTATGTTGTGGTCGTTCAGGTGCTTATCTAATAGTTTCTGCAAAATATCGATGCCCCCCGCTGAGACCACCGCCTGTGGAAGGGAATTCCACACCCTTGCCTCTCTTACAGTATAGAACCCTCTACATAGTTTAAGGTTAAACCTAATTTCTTCTAATTTTAATGAGTGGCCACGAGTCTTGTTAAACTCCCTTTTATCCCTATTGTGGGGTCACCAGTACGCTATTTGTATATTGAAATCATTTCCCCTGTCAAGCGTCTCTTCTCCAGACAGAATAAGTTCAGTGCTCACAACCTTTCCTCACAACTAATATCCTCCAGACCCTTTATTAGCTTTGTTGCCCTTCTTTGTACTCGCTCCATTTCTAGTACATCTTTTCTGAGGACTGGTGCCCAGAACTGGACAGCATATTCCAGGTGCGGCTGGACCAGAGTCTTGTAAAGTGGGAAAATTATCGTTTTATCACTGGAGTTGATCCCCTTTTTAATGCATGCCAAATTCTGTTTGCTTTGTTAGCAGCAGCTTGGCATTGCATGAGCCTATCATCTACTAGGACCCCCAGGTCGTTTTCCATTCTAGATTCCCCCAGTGGTTCTCCCCCCAATGTACAGATTGCATTCCTATTTTTGCCACCCAAATGCATTATTTTAAATTATTCTACATTGAACCTCATTTGCCATGTATTTGCCCCCCCCCCCATTAATTTGTTCAGCTCTTTTTGCAAGGTTTCCACATCCTGTGGAGAAGTTATTGCCCTCCTTAGCTTAGTATTGTCTGCAAATACAGAGATTGAACTGTTTACCCCATCCTCCAGGTCATTTATGAACAAATTAAATAGCATTGGTCCCAGCACAGAACCCTGGGGGACCCCACTACCCACCCCTGACCATTCCGAGTATTTCCCATTTATAACCACCCTCTGAACTTGCTTTTGTAGCCAGTTTTCAATCCATGCACTCACCCTATTGTCCATGCCAACGTACCTTATTTTGTACAGTATTTGTTTATGGGGAACTGTGCCAAATGCTTTCCATTCTAAACTATCAAAGGCCTTGGTGGCGTGCAAAGAAAGAATGGCCCTTCTTCCCTCCTTGTCCGTTGGAACCTGAAGGTTCAAATATATCTTATGTTTGTACTAGTGGACCTGCCGGGTATAAATCCTGATTGATCAGGATGGATAACTTTATTTAATCTAGCCGCCAAGACCTTTGCGAGAATTTTTGTGTCTGAGTTTAGCAAGGAAATAGGTCTGTATAAAGCAGGGTTAAGTGGATCTTTACCTTCCTTGGGTATCACTATTATTGTGGATTCCATCATAGATAAGGGGAGGTCTCCCCCTATCACTGACCAATTTAGGACCCTCAACAATCTCAGGAAGCAACACCCTTCCAAAATGCCGGTAAGTCCCGGCCGGCAAACCATCTGGACCTGGGGACTTCTGTCCCGCCATTTCCTCCACAATCCGCTGTATTTCTTCCGGTGCTATCGAGCTGTCCAGTGCAGTCCTATCTATCCTAAGTCACTAAAGAAATTGTCCATTTCTTCCCCCCATTTGCACTTTGAATGACAGCTGCGCAGTCATACAACTCTGTACCCAAATTAAATTTTTATCATTCTTTTCCCACAAATAGAGCTTTCTTTTGGTGGTATTTGATCACCTCTGCGATTTTTATTTTTTATTAATTTTTTTTTAAAAAGACCAAATTTTTTAAAATATTTTTAAATATTTTGTTATAAAATTTTGCAAACAGGTAATTTTTCTCCTTCATTAATGTATGCTGATGAGGCGGCAGTGATGGGCACTAATAGGTGGCAGTGATTGGCACTGATGGGTGGCAGTGATGGGCACTGATGGGTGGCAATAATGGGCACTGATCGGCACTGGTTGGTGGCACTGATTGGCACCACTGGTGGGCATTGATATGTAGCACTTGTGGGCATTGATAAGTGGCACTTATGATCATTGATAGGTGGGACTGTGGGCACTGTCAGGTGGCAATGGCAGGTGGCACTGGCAGGGGGTACTGGTGGGCACAGATGAGGCAGAATTGTCTCTACCTCTTTGGGACAGATGTCCCTTGCAGATAAGCCGGTGATGGGCTTTTTATTCTCCTCACGCTGTCAGCGCGAGGAGAGAAAAAACGATTACCGAGATTTTGTTTAGATCATGTGATCAGCTGCCATTGGCTGACAGCTGATCACGTGGTAAGGGGCCGGAAGCGGCCCATTATTTGGATCTGTGATCACCCGAGTCTCGGTGACTCAGCGATCACAGCGCACACCGCGTGCACCCTGCAGGGGGCACGTGGGGCATGTCCAAAGGGGAAGACGTCATATGAAATTCAGGTCCGCGCTGTGGCCGTCATTCGGCTATTATGCGGACAGCAGGAGGTTAATACAATTTGCAAAAAAAATCTTTCAGCCTGGCCTCAGATATGATGCGAACGTGGCGTTCAATTAGAACTGTTTAAGAAGGAGCCAGCAGAATTTGGCTCTATTAAAACACTCACAAGGCTCCTCTAAGTGACTTTATTCATCGTACAAATGACAATTTAAGAAGCCTTTTTAAAGCACTTAAACCCAATGTAAGTGAGTAAAAGCCACCCTAAGGCCAACAGTTCTCTATAGTTAAGTATCCAACAAATCGTTTGGAACAACAGGGCTTTAATCTGCTGTCTCTCCCCGCTTTATTACTATGGCTGAAAGAGATACAAAAAACTCACATATCAGATAAGAACTGCCGATTCATCACTTGCTGATTTTTTTTCTGAATATCTTCATGTAGCTTTGTCTGATCAACAGCCGATAATAGAAACTCAGCACACAGCGGTTTCTCAATCACATATTTTCAGCAAAATATAACACTAAACTTAAAGTGTTACTAAACCCAGAAGCCTGCATTCACTATATCTGGTCTCCCCAGGAGCCTGCATTCACTATATCTAGTCTCCCCAGGAGCCTGCATTCACTATATCTAGTCTCCCCAGGAGCCTGCATTCACTATATCTAGTCTCCCCAGGACCCTGCATTCACTATATCTAGTCTCCCCAGGACCCTGCATTCACTATATCTAGTCTCCCCAGGACCCTGCATTCACTATATCTAGTCTCCCCAGGAGCCTGCATTCACTATATCTAGTCTCCCCAGGAGTCTGCATTCACTATATTTGGTCTCCCCAGAAGCCTGCATTCACTATATCTGGTCTCCCCAGGAGCCTGCATTCACTATATCTGGTCTCCTCAGGACCCTGCATTCACTATATCTAGTCTCCCCAGGAGCCTGCATTCACTATATCTGGTCTCCCCAGGAGCCTGCATTCACTATATCTAGTCTCCCCAGGAGCCTGCATTCACTATATCTAGTCTCCCCAGGAGCCTGCATTCACTATATCTGGTCTCCCCAGGACCCTGGATTCACGAAATCTGATCTCCCCGTGGCTCTGTTGCTCACAACCTGTTGACATCATTGCAAGACCTAACTGCAATTCTTATAACTTTGTTTTTCTTTACTTAGATTTGTTCAGGAGGTTTAGGTGTGTTTAGGAGATCCTCTTGTCTAGTTATGTGATAATTCGGGTCTGCTTAGCCCTGCAGGCAGTTCCAGCACAGCCTGCATGTAGTCAATTTCTCTCTCTCCCTCTCTCCTTCCCTCTTCCTTTCCTCCTCTCCCTCTTTCTTCCACCCTCTCTTTCTCCTACTGCTACTGCTCCCTGTCTCCCTCTTTTCCTCTACCTCATCTTCCCTACTGCTACTGCTCCCTCTCTCCCTCTCTTTTCCTCTACCTCTTCCTTCCTACCTCTACTGCTCCCGCTCTCCCTCTCTTTTCCTCTACCTCTTCCTCCCTACCTCTACGGCTCCCTCTCTCTCTCTCTCTCTCCCTCACTCTCTCTCTCCCTTTCTCCCTCTCTCTCCCTCTACCACCCTCCCTCTACTGCTCTCTCTCTCTTTTGCTTTACCTCTTCCTCTTCCTCCCTACCGCTACCGCTCCCTCTCTCCCTCTCCCTCTCTTTTCCTCTACCTCTTCCTCCCTACTGCTACTGCTCTCTCTCCCTCTCTTTTCCTCTACCTCTTCCTCCCTACCTCTACGGCTCCTTCTCTCCCTCTCTTTTTCTCTACCTCTTCCTCCCTACCTCTTCTGCTCCCTCTCTCCCGCTCCCTCTCTTTTCCTCTACCTCTTCCTCCCTACCTCTGCGGCTCCTTCTCTCCCTCTCTTTTCCTCTACCTCTTCCTCCCTACCTCTGCGGCTCCTTCTCTCCCTCTTTTCCTCTACCTCTTCCTCCCTACTGCTACTGCTCCCTGTCTCCCTCTTTTCCTCTACCTCGTCTTCCCTACTGCTACTGCTCCCTCTCTCCCTCTCTTTTCCTTTACCTCTTCCTCCCTACCTCTATGGCTCCCTCTCTCTCTCTCCCTCTACCGCCCTCCCTCTCCTTTCCTCTACTTCTTCCTCCCTACTACTCCCTCTCTCCCTCTCCCTCTACCGCTCTCCCTCTCTTTTCCTCTACCTCTGCAGCTCCCTCTTTCCCTCTCCTCTCCTCTCCCTCTCCTCTCCTCTCCCTCTCTTCCTCTCCATATCCTTCTCTCCCTCTCCTTCCCCCTCTCCCTCCCTCTCTAGAGATGTCTCGGCCGTCAGGGACACCCCTCCTCATTGGCTTGGACAGCAGTGCATCGCCATTGGCTCCTGCTGCTGTCAATCAAATTCAGTCAGCCAATGAAGATAGAAAGGGGGGCGGGGCCGGGCCCCAGCTCCATGTCTGAGTGGACACAGGGAGCCGTGACTCGGCACGGATGCCCCCCCTCTTGCTGTGGGGGCACTGAACAGGAGGGAGGGGCCAGGAGAGCCGAAGAGGGACCCGAGAAGAGTAGGATCCAGACTGCCCTGTCCAAAACCAACTGCACAGAGGAGGTAAGTATAACATGTTTATTATTTTTAATAACAATAAAAAAACAAGACTTTACAATCACTTTAAATTATACCCCATGATCTAGTGCGGCTATTGGTAAATATATACCAGTCAACTGGCTAGTTGTGGCAAGTAATCGTGATGCATTGCGGAATCGAATTGTTGATAAGATATGTAATCTAATCATATCTGTGTTAATGCATACAGTACATAGGTGTTTCACAAGCATTTAGAGGCAGAAAAAAAGTGGGTGTCCATTCATTCCAAAGGCCAGAATAAATTGATATTTTGGCCAATGGAATTAATAAACACCCATGTTCTTGATGTTCTTGATGCACTTAAACGTGCCTAAAGATGTCTGTAAAATGTGATTTTAGGTGCGTTTTTAACTTAGAACCCCTGAGAAATATATAAAACTTATGTGATTTAGCACCTACTAAAAATGGAAAGATCAGTTTTGAGTGGTCTGTTCCATTCACTTTTTCAACCCCTACTAAACTCTTACTCACAATTTTTTAATACAATGTCTGCCCTTTGTTTACTAATATCTGCTTGCAGATAGACCCTTTATTACCCAACAAAAGTTAATATTTTAAGTGTGCATCACATCACAGAAATAAGTATGAAATATAGGATGAGTAGCAAGGACAGTACAATTTAGTACAAGCATGCTCTGGTTACATGTTGTCTTTTTGAATTTATAAAGGAAAATACATCAAGAAGGACCCCTTGGGTGGTGCACCTTTAATGGTGTAGAGCTACTCCCACAAGGGCCGTTGAATTTCAGCCTAGGTTCTTTCCTATACAGTTCAGAAAAAGCCAAGCACACAGCTACAGTTAACCCACTCCGCCTCAGAAACAGTCTAGGGGATGTCTTTTTTTGAGGTTTATTGCTGTAAACTTGTACTGAAAGAGAACAACGGGATGGGATACTCCAAAACGATTGAGCGCAAATGCAGGCTGAGGACACTTCTCTCTATAGCAGCAGGACAGCTATTATACTCACAGCTGAAGACCTAGAACAAGGGGGTTTTAGGGCAGTTTAAAGCAGACTGGAGCCCCCGTACACACGGTCGGAGATTCCGACAACCAAATCCGTCGGAGTTATTCCGACGGATTAATTCCGGAAGAGGTCCGGAAGTGATGTTGCATACACACGGTCGGACTAAGTTGTCGGAAAATCTGATTGTACATAACGTGATGACGTTATTTCGTTACGACGGGACTACGTTCAGGCTAGTAGCCAATAGCTTTGGTCTAGGAATTTGATCTGAGCATGCGTGGCACTTTGTCCGTCAGAGTAGGCTACACATGATCGGAGTATGTCCGATCGGAGCATTTTGTCGGAAAATTCTACCGGTAAGTTGGAAAAGTTGGTCCGTCGGATATTCCGATGGAAACAATCAGATGCAGACCACACACAGTCGGATAATCCGACAAAACTGTCCGATAGGACACATTCCGTCGGAATCTCCGACCTTGTGTACGAGGGCTCAAACCCTCTCTGCTGAGGACCATAAAGAGTTTTGAACAAGTTCAGGGCTAACTGGAACAGTCACAATCGTCACAATCCACAGCTGAGGACCGTGGAGATAGCGTCTCAGTAATCTAGCTCTTTTCACAGACCTAGGAGAGATCCAAGTTTGCAGTCTCTGTCCATTGCACAAAGTAGTTCATCAGCCAGTCCTGGAGGGATCCAGGGGCAAGCAGTCTCCTGAAGCATCAGCAATCCATCCCAGGCACCAACTACAGTAACTCTGTCTGTCCAGGCACCAGCCTATTTACCCCCTTTTCTGACCACCTATTGGACACACCTCCACAGGAATTGGTAAGAAGGTAGTAAATATTTAATCTTCCCACCCCAAGCTCTGGAAGTTTCTCCACAGAATTAGGGAGAAGCGATCAATCCCACAACTTTGGAGCCACAACAGACCAAAGCAGACAATCCAACCCCCCTGACTACAAAGTAAGCCAAAAAATGAAATTTCTTTGGCCACCTAACTAGAAGGATGCTACATCTGATACAAATAGTGGTAATTGTTTAGATCCAATAGGCTCTGTGTTTAATAAAGAATACCATTTGGAAATTGGCATTCAATATTCTTCTCTTCAAGTGCCTGTAATAAAACAAAATGCTTGTGTCACACTTCATCAAAATCAGAAAGATTTGCGAGGATCCCTAGATATAGACAAAACATCGAGCAGGACAAGCAACAGGCTGGAATTCAGAGTTACTAATGTCAAATGCTGACTTTCATATCATCGATTTATGACATGGTACAAACACAGAAATAGAAAAACTTGCTTGTGAACAGGATTAGAATAAATAAACAGGAGCAGATGATTTGGCTGATCAAATAATAAAATCTACGTTTTGATGTGGAATTCAATTAAACTGTCCATTCATTTATTGCCAAAGGCAAATGTTGACCTATACAGTACATTCTGTGGAGTGGAGCATACCTGATATACCCAGAAATAGTAAACACCAGCCAGATATTTCATGGAGCCCAGCTGAGTAGAAGTGAGTGAAAAGGTTCAGGATGCTGGAAACATGGCGTGAGAAGAGAAACCCCATACCAACTGTATGAGACTTGACATTCTGTATCTACAGTCTGTATCTGGAAACTATTCACATCACTTAATTTTTTTCCACATTTTGATATGTTACAGCCTTATTCCAAAATGGATTAAATTCATTATGTTCCTCAAAATTCTACAAACAATGCCCCAGTTTGTTTGAAATCTTTGCAAATTTGTTAAAAATAAAAAACAAAAATATCACATGTACTTAAGTATTCACATCCTTTTCCATGACACTCAAAATTTCGCTCAGGTGCCTCCTGTTTCCACTGATCGTCCTTGAGATATTTCTACAACTTGACTGGAGTCTACCTGTGGTAAATTTAGTTGATTGGACATGATTTGGAAAGGCACACACCCGTCTATATAAGGTCCCGCAGTTAGCAGTGCATGTCAGAACACAAACCAAGCCATGAAGTCCAAGGAATTGTCTGCAGACCACCGAGATAGGATTGTATCGAGACACGGATCTGGGGAAGGGTACAGAAAAATTTCTGCAGCATTAAAGGTCCCAATGAGCACAGTGGCCTCCATCATTCTTAAATGGAAGATGTTTGGAACCATCAGGACTCTTCCTAGAGCGGTCACACAAAACTGAGAGATCAGAGGAGAATAACCTTAGTCAGGGAGGTGACCAAGACCCTGATAGTCACTCTGACAGAGCTCCAGCATTTCTCTGTGGAGAGAGGAGAACCCTCCAGAAGAACAACAATCTCTGCAGCACTCCACCAATCAAGCCTGTATGGTAGAATGGCCAGGTGAAAGCCACGCCTCAGTAAAAGGCACATGACAGCCAACCTTGAGTTTGCCTAAAGAAACCTGAAGGACTCTTATACCACGAGAAACTGTTCTCTTTCATCTGGTCTGATGAAACAAAGATTGAACACTTTGGCCTGAATGGCAAGCGTCATGTCTGGAGGAAACCAGGCACCACTCATCAACTGGCCAATACCATCCCTACAGTGAATCATGGTGGTGGCAGCATCATACTGTGGTGATGTTTTTCAGCGGTAGGAACTGGGAAACTAGTCAGGATTGAGGAAAAGATGAATGCAGCAATGTACAGAGATATCCTTGATGAAAACCTGCTAAAGAGCGCTCTGGATCTCAGACTGGGGCGAAGGTTCATCTTCCAACAGGACAACAACCCTAAGCACACAGCCAAGATAACAAAGGAGTGTCTATGGGACAACTCTGTGAATGTCCTTGAGTGGCCCAGCCAGAGGCCAGACTTGAACACAATTATACATGTCTGGAGAGATCTGAAAATGGCTGTGCACCGACACCCCCCATCCAACCTGCTGGAGCTTGAAAGGTTCTGCAAGAAAGAATGTGAGAAACTGCCCAAAAATAGGTGTGCCAAGCTTGTAGCATCATTCTCAAAAAGACTTGAGGCTGTAATTGGCACCAAAGGTACTTCAACTTCAAATATTGAGCAAAGGCTGTGAATACTTACACACATGTGTTTTTTGTTTTTTTGTTTTTTGAAATTTGCAAAGATTTCAAACTTGCTTCTTTCATGTTGTCTTTATGGGGTATTGTTTGTAGAATTTTGAGAAAAATAATGAATTAAATCCATTTAGGAATAAACCTGTAACATAACACGATGTGGAAAAAGTGAAGCACTGTGAATACTTTCTGGATGCACTGTATATAGTGCTTCCACAGCTACCAGACAATACTTAAAGACTATAAACTGTACTGCCAAATGTTTATGGAACTGGACCGTCAAACCTCTATGAGCTTGTTGGACGTACCATATAGGCATAAGGAGTTGCCTTCCCATTTGTAGTCATAACAACCTCCATTTTTCTGGGAAGGTTTATGGCGTGTCTGTGGAAATGTGTGTCTTTTCCATCAAAAGAGTATTTGTAAAGTTAGACACTGTGTCATGTACCTCAGTGGTCATCAACCCTGTCCTCGGGGCCCACTAACAGGCCAGGTTTGCAAGATAACTGAAATACATCACAGATGATATCATTTGCTGCTCAGTGATTGCAGTATTCTAGTCTGCATCTCCCCAAGGTACTGCATAAAACCTGGCCTCTTAGTGGGCCCCCGAGGACAGGGTTCATGACCACTGATGTACCTGACTGTGAAGCCTGAGAAGAAGAGGGTGGCCTCTTGCACAATCCTCATTCAAACACCCCTGGTGGAGGAGACAGGAACTGCTAGGACAGATAAAGGGTGCAGGTACCAGGAAGTTGGTTCAGCAAACTTGAACTTGGAGATGCTACGGCTGGATGAGCTAAAGCAAGGAGTCACAAGCCAAGTTCAGTAAGAGCTACACAGGTACAAAGACAATCATGATCAGAATCCAGGTCAGAGACTGGAAAGGATAGGTAACGTGCTAGTAGCCAGGTACAAAATAAGCAGGCAAAATCTTATTTAAAATCCAAGCCAAGATTAGCAACATGCATCAGTAGTAGACATAGTAGGTAAGAGGAATTTGAAGAGTTGGATATAGCCGGGTCAGTAGCAAAATCAGTAGTTTTTCAGGAGCACAGAACACAGGGATTAGATCTGAAGACAATCCAGCAATGAGGTGAAGCAGACCTCAAGTTTAAATAGGCTTCCAGATGACAGGAACTGTGGGCATGCTTAATCCATGCACATGTGTGTTGAGGCCCGTGCATGTACGTGTCTTCATACATCTTGTTAAGCTTCTGTGTTCATGTCCCTGCACATTGTCACAAAATTGAACACTTGTTCCAGAAGGTTCTTGACACACCAATGTTGACTTTCAATTTATGTTTCAATTGTTCCCAAAGGTGTTCAGTAGGGTTGAGGTCAGGGCTTTGTGCAGGCCATTTGAATTTCTCCACACCAAATTCATCAAACCATGTCTTTATGGAGCTGGCTTTGTGCACAGAGGCAAAGTCATGTTGGAATAATGTTGGAAGCGCACTGTCATCTTAAATATCTTTGTATGCTGGGACATTTACTGTTTAATTCACTAGAAACACCTGAACTAAGATATATGAAGAGGTGCCCGCATACAGTATTTTTCATAATTGCACATTTCATACAAGACAAAGGATTCTCAGAGCACTGTGAGTTTTCTAACGAGACAACAGTTGTTATCTCCTTTCGCACCCTTATTATGGGTTGAAACCTTGTACTTCGTAGTTACATTTTATTTTCTCTCAGTAGTTTCTTTTCTTTTACCTGCCAGCCAGCAGTAACTCAGCCGTTTTGGTGAAAGTGAAATATCCCCACGCCACTAAATAGATAAAAACTACACTGCTGCAATCACTGAAAGGTTGAACCAAAAACCCCAAAGTGAAAGTAAAAATGGATAGTGCTGCGCTGTATGATCCAAGCATAAATGACCAAAATAAGCTGAACTAAATTCATACACAGTAAAGTGACAATGTGCTAATATTAAACAACCATAACTGGGCTGGAAATAAAGTGACAATGTGCATATGTGAAAATTAGTATAACGTTCCTCAGAGCAATGCTCTAATAGGAAACAAACTAGAAATGCCCTTATCTTCTTAGTAAAAAATAAATAACATGGAATAGCATAAACTATCTATAAAATGTCCTTTTCTTCTTTATAGTAAATAACAAGAGAATGTGAAAAATTTGTGAAATTCCTTCTTCTGTGCCAGGAATCTATATAAAGTGGCGAGAGTGACTTCTTATCTTCAGAGCAATACGTAGTGTATAGGTGTCCCCTTGCTTTATGGCTGTAAGGTAACAGCATATAAGTGTGTCTTTAAAGGTAACGGATATGTTCCCCATGTGTCCAGGTGTCCACCGACCTCCGAATCTGGTGTTTTAAATATGGTGGTGTGTGTCCGTCTTTAAAAGCCAACAACGCTCTGCCAGATGTGGCCAGTTCAGCGTGGTCTCAGTGAATGGATGTTGAGGGTATAAAGGGAAGAACAGAAGGGGATTCTCAATAGTGTAGTATGTTTAAAAAGTAGATTTATTAAAATAAAACGGCTAGAGTACTCACATTTCTTTACATGCAAAATACAAAACAAACACGAGCAGCGAGCTCGCCGATGTCACTTCCGTTGCCTGTATGTCCCGACGCGTGTTTCGTCACAGTCATGTGACTTATATAAAATCTGCACCGGAAATGACGTCAGCATCATACATATACCAAGATACTATTGTTTCTTTCATTTCTCATGCTCTAGTGCAATTTTACAATTTTTTAGAAATTAAAAAAAAATAAGAAAGAGCGAGAGACAGGGAGTCAGATGATTAATAAAGGAGAGGGACCTTGCTAAAAAAATAAAAAAATGTATTTAGTGATCCTAAAAATCACTGATAAAACAATTGAAGTCAAATTCTACGTTCAAACCCCCGAGATGCAAATGTATCTAAAATAAAAATCCACTATGATTCTGGCTCAGTGTCCTTACTTTGTGGCTCCCTCACCAGTGTCTAACATAGGATTCTATTCCCTACAAGTGACATTTACAAAGTAATCAGTGCATTTTTATAGCACAGATCGCTGTATAAATCTCAATGGTTCCAAAAATGGGTCAAAAGTGTCCAATCTGTCCAATGTCGCAGTCCTGCTAAAAATTGCAGATCGCCGGCATTACTAGTGCAATTTTTTTTTCTTTTTTTATAAAAATGCCATAAATCTATCCCCAATTTTGTAGACGCTATAACTTTTGCGTAAACTAATCAATATACGCTAATTTCATTTTTTTTACCAAAATAATGTAGAAGAATACATAATGGCCTAAACTGATAAGGAATTTTGTTTTTTTTTATTTTGTTTTTGTATATTTATTATAGCAAAAAGTAAAAAAAAAAACTGTTTTTTTTTTTAATTGTTGCTATTTTTTTATTTATAGTGCAAAAAATAAAAAACACAGAGGTGATCAAATACCACCAAAAGAAATCTCTATTTGTGGGAAAAAAAGGACATCAATTTTGTTTGGGTACACCACCACACAACCGCGCAATTGTCAGTTAAAGCGGCGCAGTGTCGTATCGCAAAAAATGGCCTGGTCATTAAGGGGGCAAAGCCTTGCGGTCTGTAAGTGGTTAATCGGAGCAGGGCAAGGCAAGTTTGTTTCAGGCTCTCATGTCTCATACAACTTGTGATGTGTGTACTTACAGTTTTGATTTGGACTCCTGCAGACAATGCTGCTATGGGGAACTCACTGGTGGCCAAATGGACAGGGTGTGGGTCAATGCCGACTTCCGAGCCTCCAGAACATGGACACAGGGACAGCCTGCAACACCTTAGGCAGCGGCAGGTGCTGTGCAGGTGGACTGTGGACAGCTGCTCGGCTCACACTGACAGGCAGAGGAAGCTCACAGGAAGCTCACAGACACAGGCTGAGGCTCAGGCAGCTCTCTTTAGACATGCTCCCTTCCCTCGGGCTCTGAGCAACGCTGAAGAAGATGGAAGAGGTGGGTGGAGCTAAGTTACTAGGCACGGAGGCTGAGTGCTCTGAATGCTGGGATGGCCGCGCAGGGGCAGATCCAGAGACTAGACTTGGGAGGGGCACTGCCAGAAAATATGTTTATTGTGGTTAATTTATCAGGGCAATGGCTGGTGTTGGCGCTTTAATCATCACGGCACCATGGTTGTTATGGTGTCAGGATGATTGAAGTGCATTATTTCTATTATTACATTGTTAGATAAAATGAAATAGTTCAACTCACCATAAGGCAGAATCAGTGGGAGCCCCGAGCGTGTCACTTGGCACGTCACCTGCCACCAGATGCAGATTGTCACTTGGCACGTCACCTGCCACCAGATGTGGATTGTCATTTGCCACGTCACCTGTCACCAGATGTGAATTGTCACCTGCCACATGTTGTGAATTGTTACTTGCAAAGTCACCTGCCACCAGATGCGGATTGTCACTTGCCACACATCATGGATTGTCACTTGTCATGTCACCTGCCACACGTTGCGGATTGTCGCTTGCCCCATGTTGCGGATAGTCACGTCACCTGCCACACGTTGTGGATTGTCACTTGCCATGTCACCTGCCACACTTTGCGGATTGCCACTTGCCACGTCACCTGCCACACATTGCGGATTGTCACTTGCCTGCTACAATTGTCACTTGGTGTGCCATTTGCCTGCTAAGGTGCGGATTGTCACTTGCTGTATCTCAGAGTGAAGTCAAGCAGCAGAGAGTGCTTTCCACGACTGCACATTGAGGTCGGAACTTTAGTGATGCAGGGCGGGCGATAAGAGATGATGTAATCTCTCTACTCACCCACCTGCCTGCCTGCTGTTTGGCCAGCCCGCCCACTCTCCTGCCGACTGTCCTGTTCGCCGGCTCACCCGCCGAGCTGCCCGCCTGCTTACTTACCCGCCAAGCCGCTGGTCCGCCCGCTCACTCACCTGTTGGCCCACGGCTGCCGCCCCTGTTGAAGTGATGCCTGGAACAATGGTCCCACTGGTTCCCATGGTTGGGTTGTCCCTGGGTGTACCACCCTGCGTCTATTTTTTGCCCCTTTGCTTCCCTGCGCCCAGGACAGGTGCCCCTCCTGCCCACCCCTTGTCCCAGCCTTGTCTAAATCCAATAGAATCCATGCATGTACATATGTAAAGTAAGCACTACTTAGTCATATAGTAGCTGATGTTCATAAATATATACAAGAAGTTAATATCCAGAATTGAGTAATTAGAGAAAGAGCAGAGCCATTCCTAATGAAAATCAGGGGAAGAAGAGGAACCCAACATTTTGGGTTTTCACAGTTAAAGGTCTGACAGCCAGCTTATTATATATTTTCAGAACCAAGAAAACAGATCTCTTGTGCACAAGGTCAAGATATAATAACAAGTGTAAAGTAGCTTTCATCCATTGCCACCCAACAAACCAATAGCGAGGTAGAGGTCAGGGAAATGCCACAACCAAGGTTCTGCAATTCTTGCAATGAAGTAGACAAAGAAAGGCCCATCCAAGATGTACCACCAGTGGTAGGAAGAGGAGAGGGGAGGTAACCCCCACGGTAACCTCTGTTATTTTGTAATAGGTTAAACAACTTGCAATTCTTCAGGTTACAGAAGCACATGTTCGGTCTTTAAGTTTACATATTAAATTATGCAGTGACATTTTTATTAATTTCCAGCACACCGCCAAACATTGGCTTCTCTATTAACTCTTGAGACATGTAAAACGGATGCACAATTAGCTACCTGAGTCTTGTGATTTCCCCGGAGTGACATTACTGTGACTGCCTTTTATCACTTAAAGAGGGATTACCATAAGGAACGCACTGTACTGATGTTTGGGTACATGATCAAGTTGTACAAATTCAGCTGGTAATGGTATAGCAGTTGATCCTTTACGTTCATTTGGAAGTAGACTGCACTGATCAGTACAATGAGCATCATCATTGTCGGAGCCTTTGAGCAGCACAATTTAGTTAAATCTCAAGTTTTTCAGTTTCACGTCCTCTGCTTGTAACAGATTGGCTGTGAATTCTTTACTTGCTTAAAATGACACTGACACCTTGTCCATGCAGGACAAAATGACAAAGTGTCTTTGCAAGGGGCCCCTGACCTCCTGTACTCCTCAAGTCTGTGCTCCCTTACAGCTTCCAGAGCCAACATTGGATCAGAAGTGTTGGCGACCAGAGGGATCGGTGACATCAATCATGTGACAATCCTTGGCCTAGTGATTGGCTGCTATGCAAATGCACTGTTTCAGTGCTCCACGGTGCAGCCAACTGCGACAGAAGGTGCGGCATGGGAGCAAATACAAGGTAAATATAATGGAACCAAGGGGCCTGCATGGGTAAGGTGACAATGTCTTTTTAGAGACTCCAACTGAATTACATTTACTTTACTAAATTACAGTGTACCGTGAATAGTGGCCATGTTTTTTTCTTCATTAAATGCTTTATTTCACATTTCTTTTATTCTTTTTACATCCCAGTAAGACTAAGTTCCGCCAGACTTTTTTTAACTTCTTCCAGTCTACATGCATATATTGCTCTGGAGCAGTTTTCTGATAGTGACCAAAAGTCATAACATGCCTGGGAAATATGCGCCAACATGACCACTTTTAGTCTACATTAGCTGTGTGTGTGTGTGTGAGACAGGGTGACAGCACAGGTGCACTCTATAATGGGAAGTGCCTAAACAAGAACCATCATGGCAGGGTCACCAGGTATTATATAAGGCTAACCCCAGAGGAGCCGCTGGATATTTTTGTTCTGCTCCAGTGATGACCCACCCTGTGCCAAAACCTGAGTGACACAGACACACTTGGAACTTTTAAATGGGGTAAAGTCCAGTAAAATTAATTGGTTAAGAACACAAAATACAATGCAATGTCAGAACAATTTAAAGGTGACATAACAGTTGATGTAAGGATGGCCTATCTATGAGTACAGGCATGTCAAAGCCAGTGGCTACAACTACAGTCCTGCCAGCATTGGAGCCCTTGGATTTGTGCCCTTTCGGCACAATTTCTTTTGTGCTCTTACCACTGTGACAGAGCAAGACCCTGTCACTGTGAAAATGGAGTAGAATATGACACAGGATTTAGGGTTAATGCAAGGTTCCGGACTATTGTTTATCAGTGGAGAAAGCTGTGTTTTTGGTTTTCTTCAGATTTTGTAGTTCTAGATCAGAACCTTCAATCCTGTATCCAGTCTTTACCAGGTAGCTGCAGCTGCATGTATGCAGGGTCATTATATACTCAAACCTGAGGATAGCTCAGAGCTCCCAGTTTGGAGACAGCTTCAAGTTTGGGAGAGAGAACATCTCACCCTGGGGTCAGAGGAGACCCAGCCAGGAGCCAAGAGACAGTACAGTGGGGAAAACTATTATTTGATCCCCTGCAGATTTTGCAAGTTTGCCCACTTACTAAGAAATGAAGGGTCTGAATTTTTTTTATCATAGGTGTATTTTAGATGATGGAGACAGAGGATTAACCAAAAATCCAGAAAAAATACATGATACAAATGTTATAAATTGAGTTGCAGTTCAGTGAGTAAAATAAGTATTTAATCCCCAAGCAAAACATGACTTAGTATTTGGTGGAGAAACCACAGAGGTAAGACGTTTCTTGTAGTTAGCGACCAAGTTTGCACACATCTCAGGAGGGGTTTTGGTCCACTCTTTACAGATCTTCTCTAAATCCTTAAGGTTTCTTGGCTGTCTCTTGGCAAATCGAAGTTTCAGCTCCCTCTATAAATTTTCTATAGGATTAAGGGCTGGAAACTGGCTAGGCCACTCCATGACCTTAATGTGCTTCTTCTTGAGCCTCTCCTTTGTTGCCCTGGCATTATGTTTCAGGTCATTGTCATGCTGAAAGACCAATCCATGACCCATCTTGAGTGTTCTGGCTGAGGGAAGAAGGTTCTCATCCAAGATTTTAGAATACATGGTCCCGTACATTGACCCCTCAATGCGGCAAAGTCGGTCTGTATCTTTAGCAGAAAAACAGCCCCAAAGCATAATGTTTCCACCTCCATGCTTGACTGTAGGGATGGTGTTCTAAGGGTCATAGTCAGCATTTTTCTTCCTCCAAACACAGCAAGTCTCCCCCTCAAGAAGGCACATGTACAGTCATGCCAATGAACATCTAAATGATTCAGAGAAGGATTGGGAGAAAGTGTTGTGGTCAGATGAGACCAAAATTGAACTCTTTGGCATAATTCGTCTTGCCGCATTTGGAGTAAGAATAATGCTTCTGTCTCCATCATTTAAAATACACCTATGTTAACAATTATAGACCCTTCATTTCTTTGTAAACTTACAAAATATGCAGGGTATCAAATCATTATTTTCCCCACTGTAGGTCTCACCCAGGCGGTAAGAGGAGCCACAGCCAGGAGTCAAGAGACAGGTCTCACCCAGGGTGTCAAAGGTACCCTAGCCAGCAATCAGGAGACAGGAGGTATCAGTCAGGTGGGTTCCTATCAGGGTGTCAGGAGGACCCTTATCCAGAAGACAGGATTGGGCTGCACAGCAGGACGTTGCGACTAAAGGCCAAGAGAGCCAAGGGAACCAGTAGAGCTGGACAACAAAGTAAGAGGGAATGGTAAGAAGAGCAGTGGTGCTGCCAGAAAGGGAGCCAGGTGGCTTGGTATTTTCATTTGACAGTTGTACCCTGCATGGGCAACTGAGGTCTATGTGAACTTTCCGTTTTATTTAATAAAAGTGGGCTGCCATGCCCTAAAATACAGTTTGATCTGATGAAACTCATTAAAAAAAGCACCTATCACATGAGTATAATCTCCCTAATACCACACCACCCATAAAGATCCTGAAGCATACACTGGAAGAGTACAGCTGTGGCCAAAAGTTTTGAGAATGACACAAAAATACTAACTTTCCCAAACTCTGCTGCCTTTTTTTATGGCAATTTGCATATACTCTAGAATGTTATGAAGATTGATCAGATGAATTGCAATTAATTGCAAAGTCTCTCTTCGCCATTAAAATTAACCTAATCCCCCCAAAAAATAATTTCCACTGTATTTGTGAAGAAGGCTTCAGGGCACGCAATAAAGCAAGCACCCTCCTACAGTTGATTCAGCGCCAGTGCAGAGCTTGCTCAAGAATGGCAGCAGACAGGTGTGAGTGCATCTGCATGCACAGTGAGGCAAAGACTTTTAGAGGTTGGCCTGGTGTCAAGAAGGGCAGGAAATAATCCACTTCTCTCCAGGAAAAACATCAGGGACAGACTGATATTCTGCAAAAGGTACAGAGATTGGACTGCTTAGGAATGGGGCAAAGTAATTTTCTCTGATGACCCTTGTGCGGAGAAGAAAACCATCAGTCCTGTGTCATGCCAACAGTAAAGCATCTTGAGACCATTCATGTGTTGGGTTGCTTCTCAGCAAAGGAGTGAACTCAATCACAATTTTGCCTAAGAACATAGCCAAGAATAAAGTATGGTACAAAAATATCCTCCGACAGCAACTTCGCCTAACAATCCAAAAACAGTTTGGTGAACAATGCCTCTTCCAGCACGATGGAGCACCTTGCCATAGGACAAAAGTGATAACTAAATGGCCCGGGGAACAAAACATCAAAATGTTGGGTCCATGGCCAGGAAACTGCCCAAACCTTAGTCCTATTGAGAACTTGTGGTCAATCCTCAAGAGGCGGGTGAACAAAAAGAAACCTCACAAATTCTGACAAACTCCAAGCATTGATTATGCAAGAATGGGCTTCCATCAGTCAGAATGTGGCCCAGAAGTTGATTGACAGCATGCCAGGGGGAATTGCAGAGGTCTTGCAAAAAAAGGGTCAAAACAGCAAATATTGACTCTTTGCATAAACTTAATGTAATTGTCAATAAAAGCCTTTGACACTTATGAATGCTTGTAGTTATACTTCAGTATACCATAGTAACATCTGACAAAAAGATCTAAAAACACTGAAGCAGCAGACTTTGTGAAAATTAATATTTGTGTAATTCCAAAACTTTTGGCCATGGCTGCAGTGTCTCTGGGACAATACCACACTTTCTGGAACAGCATTACAGTCTCTGGAACAATAGCACAGCCTCACAGTGATCTCAGAGGAGAGTATCATGGCTTGTGGTCCACTAACATGGACTAAATGGGACCCACACATATATTCTCCCCATGGGTCCCAGCTCTACCCACAGCTCAGAGCGTGGTGGAGTGGTCTGTTTAAGGAGACCAGATTTTTAAAATGAAATTCGGGGACATATTTTTTTTTTTTTTATTGGCAAATGGTAAACTATTTTATACGCATATTTTCTTCAAATTATATATGCAGTCAGAAGTGTAGCGTGGGTTGTCAGCGCTCGGGACAAGGCAAGAAATGTGCACCCCTGCCAGACTTTTAGCACTCCCTCAGTCCCCTCCACTAGTACAGTAATACTGACCAACTTGATTCTTACACTGACCTACCTGCCCACTGAACTAACCTACCTGGTTTCCTACCCTGACCACTACACTGACCTACCTGACCACTACACTGCCCTACCTTATCCCTACACTGGCCTACCTTATCCCTACATTGACCTACCTGATTCCTACACTATCCTCTACACTAACCTACCTGATTCCTACACTGACCTACCCGATTCCTATACTGACTACTACACTGACCTACCTGAGTTCTATACTGACCACTACACTGACCTACCTGATTCCTGCACTACTCACAACCCCCCTACATGAACAGCGTAGATTGGTTGATTTTGCACAGTTCTCTGTGGCCTCCATGATAACCTATCAGAGCAGGTACTGTTCTCATCACCCAGCTGCTCCTCAGTATCCCCTGCCAAGTGATTCTCCAATAGCTGTATGCTCTGCACTGCCCCTCCCCTCTGCTGTTCTCACACACACATGGGCCACCCTCACCAGAGGGATCATGGGGGACAGGCTAGACTACAGGAGTCCCTGGGCAGGGGTGGCAACACAGCACACATGGGGGGGCACAGTAATGATTGTGCACCCCCCAAATGTTTCACCCAGGGTGAGAGTAACAGATGCCCCCCTCCATACCACTGCAATCCGGGGACAGACTGGCTCCGGGGACTGTGTCCTCAATCCGGGGATTTCTGGTAACCCTACTGTATTCCTGCTGTTCAGCAGCCATTGGAAACCCCCCGCTCCCTCCTGTTGCTACCACAGCAACCAATTAAAGTCCAGGGCTGTGTCTGCAGCCAATCATAGTCCTCTTCTATGCTCTCCTCTCCCTCTGTCTCCAGATAGGGAAGAATGAGCTGCTGGTTGTTTTAAAGGAGTCACCGATTTAAAAAGATTGAAAATGACTTTTGGAATCTTATTAGAATGTCAATGATTGTATTAAGTTTTATTATATTATAATTTATATTTGAATGCAAGCATTCCTGAACTGGGCCCTCCTAACCCTCTTGTACTGAATTGTATTGTAACCGTACTGTCCCCCTTTATATGGTCAAGCATTGACTGTCCTATATAAATCCTATATTATAATACTAATAATGATTTTGTTTTACATCTACTTCAGGATATTTAATATGCTTCTTTCATTTTTTGATGATCCTTTACTTTACTAAGTCCTACCTAATTTTTTTCAGATTTTACTATAAACCAGGACTGAACTAAAATGAACAGAGTTCTCATGTATACAGAACAGAATGACTCTTTTGCCCCATACACACGGTCGGACATTCCAACCACAAAATTTGTCTGATTTTTTCAGATGGATTTTGGCCGAAACTTATCTAGCATACACAAAGTCTTTGGAAAATCTGATCATTCGGAACGAGGTGACGTACAAAACGAACAACTGGACTACGTAGAGGCCAGTAGCCAATAGCTTTCGTCTCCAAGTTTTTTCTGAGCATGCGTGGCACTTTGTGCGTCTGAATTCTCTACACATGATTGGAAAAAGTCAGATCAGATTTTGTTGTCAGAAAATTTTAGATCCAGTTCTCAAACTTCCAATAGAGCCCACACACGATCGGATTTTCCAACAGCATAATCCGATTGGACTTTTTCCGTCAGAAATTCCGACCGTGTGTATGGAGCATTTCAATTACTTTTAACATCATGAACAGAGCAGCTTACAACAGCATTGGCTGAGAAGCAATAAATACAAGGAATTTAAGGGGGTCTGTGCATTATGTTTAATAAATATGTATCAGGGAAGTAATTTGTATCAAACTCACCATCTCCCTGCGCAAAGACGCACACAAATTTGCCATGGATCGGTGCTCCGGCGCCCGCACATTCGCAGCCCTACTGAGAGGCGTGCGCGAATGCGCTCAAGCACACACATAACGTGAATTCCCTGACCAGCCTATAAAAGGATCTTTAGCACACAGACAAGTTGCTGGTTTGTCTCAGCTCACCTGTGTTTCCCTGCTTCCTGTTCCTGTTTGCCACTTCCTGTTTGACCCGGATTGCCTGAAGACTATGCTGATTCTCTCCTGACCTGACCCCTGGCTTGTTTAAACGGACTTCCTGCTCTTAGCCTTGCTGCGCACTGGACTGATACTTGTGTTTGACCCTCGGCCTGCCTCTGGATTATTCTCTGTCTGCTGCACTTAGCCTTGCTGGCTCCAGGACTGATCACCTGTGTTTGACCCTCGGCCTGCCTCTGGATTATTCTCTGTCTGCTGCACTTAGCCTTGCTGGCTCCAGGACTGATCACCTGTGTTTGACCCTCGGCCTATTTTTGCACTTCCTTTACTTGTTTTACAGACCTGCTGGCTGCTTACCTTCTGGTCCGGTCCATCCTGCACAAGCCTTCTTCCAGACCTTCACACAAGTCAGGTATCCCGCTGGAGGCTTGTGCCTCTTGGTGCAACCCATTCCCTGTATCACCTCCAGGGGTGGTGTGCGCTGAGTCGCAACAGCCACCACTCTCTGCATCTTGGCCTCGGTGAGTACCTCTTTGCTGATAATATGCTTTTGGGAAAAAATGTATGAGGTTTGCAATATGAGGTATGCCACCAATTATTGGTAACCATTTTCTAAGAAGGAATCCTATTTCTAACTGTCTAGCCCAGGGTGTCTCAACTAAGGCTCCTCCAGAAGTCCTTGGGGTTCCTTGAGCAATGAGCTATTTCTATTTCTGCATCTTAGATACGTTCCCACTGACACTATTGTTTTTTTTAGCTCTCTGTAACGGTCTAATTCTTCTCAATTTCCACAAGTGTAAGGAGCATTCTTCTCAATTTCCACAAGTGTAAGGAGCATTCTTCTCAATTTCCACAAGTGTAAGGAGCATTCTTCTCAATTTCCACAAGTGTAAGGAGCATTCTTCTCAATTTCCACAAGTGTAAGGAGCATTCTTCCAAAGTTCCACAAGTGTAAGGAGCATTCTTCCAAAGTTCCACAAGTGTAAGGAGCATTCTTCTCAATTTCCACAAGTATAAGGCACATTCTTCTCAATTTCCACAAGTGTAAGGAGCATTCTTCTCAATTTCCACAAGTGTAAGGCACATTCTTCTCAATTTCCACAAGTGTTCTTCTCAATTTCTACAAGTGTTAGGAGCATTCTTCTCAATTTCCACAAGTGTAAGGCACATTCTTCTCAATTTCCACAAGTGTTCTTCTCAATTTCTACAAGTGTTAGGAGCATTCTTCTCAATTTCCACAAGTGTAAGTCACGTTCTTCTCAATTTCCACATGTGTACGGAGCATTCTTCCAAAGTTCCACAAGTGTAAGTCACATTCTTCCAAAGTTCCACAAGTGTAAGTCACATTCTTCTCAATTTCCACAAGTGTAAGTCACATTCTTCTCAATTTCCACAAGTGTTAGGAGAATTCTTCTCAATTTCCACAAGTGAAAGGCGCATCCTTCTCAATTTCCACAAGTGTTCTTCTCAATTTCCACAAGTGTTAGGAGAATTCTTCTCAATTTCCACAAGTGAAAGGCACATTCTTCTCAATTTCCACAAGTGTTCTTCTCAATTTCTACAAGTGTTAGGAGCATTCTTCTCAATTTCCACAAGTGTAAGTCACGTTCTTCTCAATTTCCACAAGTGTAAGTCACGTTCTTCTCAATTTCCACATGTGTACGGAGCATTCTTCCAAAGTTCCACAAGTGTAAGTCACCTTCTTCCAAAGTTCCACAAGTGTAAGTCACATTCTTCTCAATTTCCACAAGTGAAAGGCGCATCCTTCTCAATTTCCACATGTGTACGGAGCATTCTCCCAAAGTTCCACAAGTGTAAGGAGCGTTATTCTCAATTTCCACAAGTATAAGGCACATTCTTCTCAATTTCCACAAGTGTAAGGCACATTCTTCTCAATTTCCACAAGTGTAAGGCACATTCTTCTCAATTTTCACAAGTGTAAGGAGCATTCTTCCAAAGTTCCACAAGTGTAAGGAGCATTCTTCCAAAGTTCCACAAGTGTAAGGAGTGTTCTTCCAAAGTTCCACAAGTGTAAGGAGCATTCTTCCCAAGTTCCACAAGCTGTAGATATAGCAACTTTTAGCAGGTCCCTCAGACCGATAAGTTATTGCAAGGGTTCCTCTGTGTTGAAAAGGTTAAGAAAGGCTTTTCTAGCCTCTATATGTGTGCCACAGCCTTGATATTCTCTGCTGCTAGTGGCATAACTATAGACAGAGCAGTTTCCATGGTTGCTAGTGGACCCGAATGTGGGAAGGGGCCGCACTAGGGAGGTTATCTCAGATACACAGGATCATGCTGTTTCTAGTCACAGATCAACTTTGCACCCATTCCCCTATGAATAGATTTATTACCTTTAGAGCTTTTGGTCATCCTGGCCTTTCATATTAACCCTTTAGGGTGCATGCACACCTGCAAATGCATCTAATGCCAATTACATGCGAGAACCCCAGTGGGAGTGATTAGCTACGGGAGGCAACCACATTGAAAGAAATGTGAGGCTGGCATCTTCTGCAGCTAATCGCAGCCACACGCATGTTCATGCATCGATCAAATGCAAGTGGTCAGCCATGGACGCAGACTGCCTACGTCCATGGCCGATTACTCGCATCTGATCGCTACATGAGACATTTCATGAAAGTGGGTTTTGTTAGCAGCTAACTGTCAGGAACCCCCGCTGAGGTTCTGCCATGTAATCGGCGTTGGGTACAGTGTCAGCTGTGAATGTACTCTTACCCGACACATTCTTCCTAAAGGCTGCAAAATCTCAGGGTGTCTTCTAAGTGAAAAAGTGATGATATTTGAGGTTTGTAATTCTGAAAAAAATTCTCAATTTAACCGTTTCAGCTCCGGAAGATTTTACCCCCTTCCTGACCAGAGCACTTTTTGCGATTCAGCACTGCGTCGCTTTAACTGACAATTGCGCGGTTGTGTGACGTTGCACCCAAACAAAATTGATGTCCTTTTTTTCCTACAAATTGAGCTTTCTTTTGGTGGTATTTGATCACCTCTGCAGTTTTTTTTTTTTTTTTCAACAATTTTGAAAAAAAAAAAGCATATATTGATCGGTTTGCGCAAAAGTTATAGCTTCTACAAAATAGCGGCTAGTTTTATGCCATTTTATTTATTTTTATTATTTTTGTTTTATTAGTAATCTGTGATTTTTTTATCAGGACTGCAACATTATGGAGAACACATCGGGCACTTTTGACACTATTTTGGGACCACTGTCATTTATATTTTATACAGCGAACAATGCTATAAAAATGCACTGATTACTGTATAAATGACAATGGCAGGAAAGGGGTTAACCACTAGGGGGACGGTGAAGGGGTTAAGTGTGTCCTAGGGAGTAATTCTAACTGTGGGGGGGATGGGCTACACCTCACATGACAGCGATCACCGCTCCCAATGACAGGAAGCAGTGATCTCTGTCATGACACAAGACAGAATGGGAAAATACCTTGTTCACAGCGCTTACTCAGCGTAAGCGCTGTTTGTAGCGTGAAACGCGTTAGAAATTTTATTCAAAAATCCTTTTTTGTTCCCTTTTTGCTGTGACGTTTTGTTCAATGGAGTTTTGCACTTCCATTTTGAAGAAATAAAGGCATCTAATTTTTATACAATCCGGAGTGCGGCTATCCAGAGTTTCGTTCTGTTTCTACACTTATGACATCATGCACAGCTCTCTCTCTCTCACTCTCGTGAGTTTGCCAGAAAGGGGATGAGTCAAAAGAGGACCAAAGAGATCTGCAGAGCTGGAGGTGTGCCTCTGTGTGTCTATGTAAATCCAGGAAGTGAACAGGCAGCAGCTTCAGCTGCCCACAGTTAACCGCTTCCCAACCGTCTCACGCAGATATGCTGCGGGAGAAGGGCACGTACAGGCAGATTAACATACCTGTAAGTTGCCTTTTAAGAGGCGGCTTGTGGGCGCGTGCGCTCTGCCGGGAGCTCTGTGATCACGGGTCCCGTGCACTCGATGTCCGCGGGGATACCTGTGATCGTCTCAGGGTGAGGAAGAATGGGGAGATGCTGATGTAAACAAGCATCTCCCCGTTCTGCCTAGTGACACTGATCATAGCTCCCCTGTGATCGGGACCAGTGATCAGTGACATGTCACACACAGCCCCCCCCCACAGTTAGAATCACTCCCTTGGACACACTTAACCCCTACACTGCCACCTAGCGGTTAACCCCTTTCACTGCCAGTGACATTTTTACAGTAATCAATGCATTTTTAATTGCACTGATCGCTATATAAATGACAATGGTCACAAAATCGCGCCAAAAGTGTCTGATGTGTCCGCCATAATGTCGCAGTCCCAATAAAAATTGCTGATCACCACCATTACTAGTAAAAAAAAAAATTATCAATAAAAATGTCATAAAATTATCCCCTATTTTGTAGACGCTATAACTTTTGTGCAAACCAATCAATATATGCTTTTTTTTGCGATTTTTTTTTAACCAAAAATATGTAGAAGAATAGATATTGGTCTAAACTGAGGTAAAAAAAAAAAAATTATATATTTTTTGGGGATATTTATTATAGCATAAAGAAAAAAATGCAATTCAAAATGCAAATGCAAATTGTCACTCTTTTTTTGTTTATAGCACAAAAAATAAAACCGCAGAGGTGATCAAATGCCACCAAAAGAAAGCTCTATTTGTGGGAAAAAAAGGACGTCAATTTTGTTTGGGTACAATGTCGCACGACCGTGCAATTGTCAGTTAAAGCGAAGCAGTGCCGAATCGCAAAAAAAAAAAAAATGCTCTGGTCAGGAAGGGGGTAAAACCTTCCGGGGTTGAAGTGGTTAATGAAGCAAAAAGAAAGTTCTGGAAAGCCGCACTCTGGAATATAGCCTTTATTGTAAGAAAATACAAGACACAGCAGAAAATGGGACAAATGAGCTGACGCGTTTCACAGCTAACAGTCATAGCTGGGGCTGAAGTGGTTAAAGTGACCTTTAGCCCTGGTTCACACTGATGCGATGCGGGAACCGCACACCATTTGCTGCATTTCCTTGCATTGCATTGCATAGCAATCGCACGGTGTCCATGCAATCTGCTGCGGGTATCAATGTAAGATTAACGGCACCCCAAAACAGATTGCAAAATGCAGTGCGATGTAAACACCCATGCAATGCGATTCAGGTAAAAAAAAAAAAGGTCCTGCACCATTTTGGTGCAGATACGATTTGAGATATATAAAATGAATGGTTTAAAGAACATTGCACAGACATTAGTTGTGATGTGCACAGAAATAGTTCCACATGCACTAGTGTCAACCCAGGCTTAAAAAACCCCCAAAAAAACAAAAAAAAACTTCCATGGCTTAAAGGCGGTTTCAATCCTCAGTCTGTTTATGTTGTCACTGACTACATGTGATCATGACCATATGTGGTCAATGATGTCAACTAGGGATGAGCTCGGTGTTCGACTCGAACATCGGCCGTTCGTCTGTTGCGCGAATTCAGAACTTTGTGGACCGTTCGCACCAAATTCGTGTGGCACGAATGGCCCACAATGCACTACGCCATCGCAGTGCATTGCTGGCTCACGATTGGCCAAGCATGCACTGTGACCCTGCATGCTTGGCCAATCACAGCGCCGGCAGCGAGGAGAGCCATAATTGGCCACAGGCAGGATGCCTGTGGCCAATTATAGCTCAGGGGGTTTAGTACACGCCCCACACTATATAAGGCCGCCAGCGTGGAGGCCTTGTGTAGTGTGTTTTCCGGCGTGCAGGGAAAGAGCAAGATAGTCAGGGACAGTGTGTTCTTTTCTCAGGTATCTGCAGGAGTTAAAGTGGGTGTTGTGTGCCTCCAGTACAGTATACATCTGTATCTACCCCTTATTGCTGGTGTTCTCTAATACAGGTATCTGCAGGAGTTAGTTGGTGTTGTGTGCCTCCAGCACAGTATACATCTGTATCTACCCTTTATTGCTGGTGTTCTCTAATACAGGTATCTGCAGGAGTTAGTTGGTGTTGTGTGCCTCCAGCACAGTATACATCTGTATCTACCCTTTATTGCTGGTGTTCTCTAATACAGGCATCTGCAGGAGTTAAAGTGGGTGTTGTGTGCCTCTAGTACAGTATACATCTGTATCTACCCCTTATTGCTGGTGTTCTCTAATACAGGTATCTGCAGGAGTTAGTTGGTGTTGTGTGCCTCCAGCACAGTATACATCTGTATCTACCCTTTATTGCTGGTGTTCTCTAATACAGGCATCTGCAGGAGTTAAAGTGGGTGTTGTGTGCCTCCAGCACAGTATACACCTGAAGATACCCCTTATTGCTGGTGTTGTCTGTTGCATATCTTGCATATTAGCCTTTAAAATTAGCACTTTTGATTTTGAACGTTCGAGTCCCATAGACTTTAATAGGGTTCTAAAGTTCGTACCACTTTTCGGTCCGTTCGAAGGTTCTGGTGCGCACCGAACCGGGGGGTGTTCGGCTCATCCCTAATGTCAACCAATGATGACCTAATGACTCTGATATCTGCCCTCCCCCCCCCCCACACACACTCACATAAAGGGGTATAGGTGTACATAGTACCTCTTGGTTTTTATTAACAATTTTTTAAATCGAAATAGTAAATTAAACACATACACCATTGACAAAGTGTTGTCATCCATGATGAACGGCGCCCCAACTATGCTGTTCCATTGGCTTCAATATTTTTTGAGCTCACTTGCTGCATGCTTGTTGTGAGTCCCTCTTTTAGGATATGTTGACACCAGAGGCAGCCAGGATATTAGCATTTTCAGAAGCAGACCAGCAATGTATATATATTTTTCTCAGTTAAAAGTCAATTGCAGGATTGTTTTTATTTAGGCAGCACTTATTGCATCAGAAAACTTTCAGGTGAAGCAACAACTTTAAAAAAAAAAGTAAGTTTTAGATTCTTAAAGTTTATTTTAATTTGATCTTTGTTGCCGTCTTAGTTTAAAACCCCCATGAGCAACTTGTCATTTTTTGTCTTAGCAATGCCATTGCGCTTTTCACTTTGGCCAGGAGATGGCACTCTTAGCCTTCTAAATAGCACAATTTTCCATCATCGCTCGCAGCTAAAAGTCTAATTTTTACTTGGCCAGAACAACTAAAAGAAAAAAAAAAAGAAAAAAGACAAAAAAAAAAAAAAAACGACGAAAACCTTGGACTGAATTTACCTGCAAAAAGCAAACTAATAACTCTGCCAACTTCTGCTTTTGGCTCCTGTCTCTGCCATTTTATCTAAATCATTACAAAAGCCAAAATGGTCATTTTATTTATTTATTTTACATGTCCTTAAAATGACTTTGTGTTCTGGTCTACTTTGATTTTTCTGGGGGGGGGGGGGGGGGGGAAAGGTTTTCATCAACATCGCCAGGCCTGCAGACTTCCTTGAATTTATTTATTAATAGGTTTACAGGTGGAACCGGACGTGGCGCACTATTGCGTCTGATTTATAGAAAATTAAAAACAAGTGACGTTTTTAGATGTTTTGACCCAACAAGCTCATCTTCCAAATTTACAATGAAATTTGGTTGCAATAGGCAACAGCTTTTTATTTCTACTTTTTATAGCTTAGCTTAGCTTATATCTAAAGCATGAAGGAAAATACATAAATAATGAAAATGGCTGAAAAGAGCTAACTATAATTAAAGATATAATTAAACAAAATATATCTAATAATAAATAAATTAAAGTAAATATATATAATTATAACTAAATATGATTAAAGTTATAATTAAACTAAGTATATCTAATAATAAATAAATAATAATAATAAAAAAAAAATATATATATATATATATATTATACATAAAAGTATATAATAATATAACTAAATATAATTAAAGATCTTATAACCTTAACAGGTTTATGCCATTTATAAAGACATTTTTATAGATTTGAACTCACCACACATGTTATAATCTGATTGTACAATGTTTTTTTACATCTACCAACAACTATGTATTGCATGCTTGGATACATAATTATTGAATGGATTAGTTAGGTTCTCACATTACATAGTTTTGGTAAATCTAAAATGTGAACTAAAGATTGTATGGTCAGATTGTAAGGTGTATGGCCACTTTTGGATCTGTAGCTTTCAATAAAACAGTACCTGGTGATCCTGCCATTAAGGTCCTTGTATAGCCATTTTTTGGTATAGGCCTCATGCACAACGGTTAAGGGTGTTTGGCTTTTTTTTTAGCCTCTAAAAGCCCCTCTATGTTAGCCTATATATCTATACACACATACACGTTTAAAGGCATTTAAAGGCAGGAATGTTAAGAGGCAGAAATAAACCATCAAAAGTACATTCAAAGAGAGGAGCGTTTGGCAGAAAAAAACGCCTGGCGCTCCTAAACGTGTGTAAACGCTATGTGCATTTTATAAACAGTGGCAGCTGGTGTTTTTTTTTTTGGGGTGGCGGTTTGCGGGCTCCTATGTGCGGGTTGCAGGCTCCTATGGGCGGGTTGCAGGCTCCTATGGGCGGGTTGCGGGCTCCTATGGGCGGGTTGCAGGCTCCTATGGGCGAGTTGCGGGCTCCTACGGGCGGGGGTTTGCGGGCTCCTATGTGCGGGTTGCGGGCTCCTATGGGCGGGTTGCGGGCTCCTACGGCAGTGGTTTGCGGGCTCCTATGGGCGGATTGCGGGCTCCTATGGGCGGCGGTTTGCATGCTCCTATGGGCGGGTTGCGGGCTCCTACAGGCGGCGGTTTGCGGGCTCCTATGGGCGGGTTGTGGGCTCCTATGGGCGGGTTGCGGGCTCCTACGGGCGGCGGTTTGCAGGCTCCTATGGGCAGCCGCTCCTGTGTCCTCTCCTGTGCAGTGTGGCTCCTCCCTCCTCCTCCTAGGCGTCCAATAGGATAACCTGTCCTTTCAGCCAATTGGGTGACCGGTGTCAAAACCCGCTTCCTGATCGGCCGGGAGAAGAATCAGTGTTACAACAGAGAATATTGATTCGCTGTTGTAACACACCTGGGTGGGTTCAGAGCGTACTCTCTGTAACCCAAGCCCAACCAATATTGAAGCCTATTAGAGCCTCTGGCTCTAATCGGTGCTTAAAAAAAACAAAAAACAACCCCTTCGCATTGGAATCCATCCACATTCTGAAAGGGGCTGAATGCATGGATAGGGGAGGCGGCGATGGACAGATATTATGGGATATGTATGTAGATTCGCTGTGAGATTGGTGGGGGCAAATTGACAGCTGATCACATGATGTAAACAAAAGCTCGGAAATCGTTTTTATTTTCTCCTCGTGCTGACAGCATGAGAAAAAAAAGGTGATCACCGGCTTATGTGCAAGGGACATCGGTCCCGAAAAGGAAGAGGCAGTTCTGCCTCATCTGTACCCACCAGTACCCCCTGCCAGTGCCCACCAGTGCCACCTATCAATGTCCATGAGTGCTACCTATCAATACCCACCAGTGGTGCCACCTAGCAGTGCTACCTATAACTGTAACCAATCAGTGCCGATCAGTGCCCATCACTGCCACCCATCAGTGCCCATCACTGCCACCTATCGGTGCCCATCAGTGCTGCCTCATCAGCGTACATCAATGAATGAGAAAAATTACCTGTTTGCAAAATTTTATAACAAAATATAAAAAATATATAATTTTTTTTTTAAACTCTGGCTTTTTAAATTATTTTAACAAAAAATAAAAACCGCATAAGTGATCAGATACCACCAAAAGAAAGCTCTATTTGTGGGAAAAAAATTCATTTGAGTACAGTGTTGTATGACTGCGCAATTGTCATTCAAAGTGCCTCAGTGCTGAAAGCTGAGAATTGGTCTGGACAGGAGGGGGGTTTAAGTGCCCCGTAAGCAAGTGGTTAAGGAATACTGGGGGAGATTTACAACTAAGGCTCAGTTCACACCTAATTCCGATGTGGCTCCCAGCAGGGGTCCGGTGCGTCACCATTTCAGGTCCGATTTCAGCCTGAATTTTGGTCTGAATTTGGACCTGAAGGGACCATAAGATGCACAGGGTCCCCGTGCAATTCGCACCGGAACCGCATCAGAGATATTTGAACCGGCTCCATAGAGAGCCGGTCACAATCTCCTGCTATTGCGAATTGGATGTGGAGAACCCACATCTAATTCTCAATAGTTTGAACCCAGCCTAAAACTGGAGCACTCAGAATCTGGTGCAGCTGTACATGGTAGCCAATCAGCTTCTAACGTCAGCTTGTTCAGTTAAACTTTTACAATAAAACCTGGAAGCTGATTGGTTTGGATGCATAGCTGCACCACATTTTGCACTCTCTTGTTTTAATAAATCCCCATCACCAGCAGCAAAAATGACTATTATATTGCAGCTTAGCGGTCCCAAGGCCAGGTTCAAACCGTAAGCTCGTTGAATATACATGCAAAATTGCGCCCCTTCCTGACATGCACAGAAATGCTCTGCCTTTCAGCAGATGCATGGTAGTGCCATTAATTGTTAATATCACCCCCCCCCCCCCACACACACATCTTCTAACGCTCACTTTTTGCACACGCCAAACTGCATGGTGCCGCAGTACTATGATATTCAGTGCGACAGGATTTTGAAAAAGGGTCTGGGATTTAATTTTTGCGTGTTTCTCACATGTGAGGCAGACTATTGAAATGAATGTGTGAAAAATGGTCAGAAAACGGTCAGCCTGAACGACAGACATGTCTGTCGTTCAGGCTGGGAGGCAGCCATGAACTCCTTCTATAGATGCAGTGGAGGAATGAGCATTAGGGTTGCCACTTGTCCAGGATTCACGCGGACAGTTCGGGTTTTGAATCAAGTGTCCGGTTTTCACCTGAAACCCGGACACATTGTTCAGACCAGGCTGTTGCTTCTCAAGTAACCAAGATAGTCATACACAAATCTGTTGCCACTGTGGGTGGCTATTTGGGGGCAGGTTTGGCATCACTGAAGGGTGGGGTCATGATGTCAGCAAGAGCAATTTGGCCACACCCACTGGCATGCTCTGTGTGCTACATTACTACTCCCCTTTGGGCACCCAAATGTGTCCCAGGTCTTTTATAATCCTATAGTGTTTACTGCAAAAAAATAAAAAAATTGCCCTGTGCCGCAAAAGGGTTCGGGTTTGGCTTGAAGAAAAGGTGGCAACCCTAGTGAGCATTGCCACACAAGAATAAAAAGTGGGTTATTCCCAGGATCACCAAGTGAAAATAAAAGGCTTCAAAAGAAAACTAATGCAGTCACCACTAGTAAACGCCAATATATTATATTCTTGTTTTGCCAGCCACCCGCAATCGCTCCACAGAAAGCCAGAATAGGGACCTGTGAATGGAAACAGATAGACAGATCCCCGTTCTGACAGGGAAGTAGAGAGAGATCTGCTGTTCCTAGTGATCAGGAACAGCAATCTCTCTCCTCCTCTAGTCAGTCCCCTCCCCCCACAGTTAGAAACACCTCCCAGGGAACACATTTAACCCCTTGATCACCACTAGTGTAAAACCCTTCCCTGCCAGTGTCATTTACACAGGAATCAGTGCATTTTTATAGCTCTGACCGCTGTATAAATGACAATGGTCCCAAAAAAGTGTAACAGGTGTCCGATGTGTCTACCGCAATGTTGCAATCCCGCTAAAAACAGCTGACATTAATAGTAAAAAAGTAAATAAAAAAAAGGCCATAAATCTATCCCCTATTTTGTAGACGCCTTTTTTGTTTATAGCGTAAAAAATAAAAAACGCGGAGGTGATCAAAGACCAGCAAAAGAAAACTCTATTTGTGGGGAGAGAAAGGACGTAAATTTTGTTTGGGTACAGCGTCGCACAACCACGCAATTATCAGTTAAAATGACGTAGTGCCGTATCGCAAATATTGGCCTGGTCATTGAGGAGGCAAATCCTTAAGTTCCTTAAGTGGTTAAAAACACATATAACTAAATACTGTATATATTAATTTTAATGATGGTGATAGACGTGCTACATTTGTCATTCTTTGATTTTATAACCCCTTAAGGACCTCCCCATAGATAAAAAACTGCTACAGGGCGGCCCTCCTTCACAGGATCACGTATATATACATAATTCTGCCTGCACGTGGCACGAGCTCGCCACCGCCGGGCTGCTTCTGCTGTGATTATTGACAGCAGAAGTCCATCAGCGGGTGCCGGTGTTCTATCAGATGTCAGTGCAGATTGTCGGATAATGCCTCAGACAATCTGCAGATGCGCAGCACGTAACGTCACTCCAGCTGATCCCCCGATCAGTTGGTGTGATGTCAACAGTGCGCATGCGCAGATCGTCGGAGGCATTATCCGACGACCAGCAAAGCACGGAGGTAAAAGTTAAACGTCACATCCTGCCTCGTTCTCTCTGCGCATGTGCAAGTCATCACCGATCACGCCACAGGCGGAGGACAAGCTGCACTATTCGATAGAACACGCGCTTTGCTGATCGTTGGATAATGCCTCTGCGCATTATCCAACGATCCAACGATGATCTGCGCATTCGCAGTGTTGACGTCACGCCAGCAGATCGTCAGAGTGCATTATCCGACAAGATGCACTATTTTTTACCAAAAGCTTGTAGCAGAATATATTATGGCCTAAATTGATGAAGAATAACAACAATGGGGCACTATTCCTTCCACTGACACTAACGACGGGTCACTACTCCTTCCACTGACACCAACAATGGGGCACTATTCCTTCCGCTGACACTAACGACGGGTCACTACTCCTTCCACTGACACCAACAATGGGGCACTATTCCTTCCACTGACACCAATCATGAATCACAACTCCTTTCACTGACACCAACAATGGGTCACTACTGCTTCCACTGACACCATCACTGGGGCACTATTCCTTCTACTGACACAATTAATGGGGCATTATTCCTTCCACTGACACTAACGCCGGGTCACTACTCCCTCCACTGACACTAACAATGGGGCAATATTCCTTCGACTGAAACCATTAATAGGGCACTATTCCTTCCACTGACATCACTGACACCAATCATGAATTCACTACTCCTTGCACAGGCACCAACAATGGGTTACTACTGCTTCCACTGACACCATCACTGGGACACTATTCCTTCTCCTGGCCACATTGATGGAGCGCTATTCCTTCCACTGACGTCAACGATGGGTCACTACTCCCTCTACTGACACCAACAATGGGGCAATATTCCTTCCACTGACACCATCAATTGGGCACTTGTCCTTCCATTGACACCATCAATTGGGCACTATTCCTTTCATTGACACCAACAATGGATCACTGCTTCTTCCACTGACACCAACAATGGGTCACTACTGCTTCCACTGACACCATCATTGGGGAAATATTCCTTCTACTGACACTATTAATGGGGCACTATTCCTTCCACTGACACTAACAACGGGTCACTACTCCCTCCACTGACACCAACAACGGGTCACTACTCCCTCCACTGACACCAACAATGGGGCAATATTCTTTCCATTGACACCATTATTGGGGAAATACTCTTCACACTGACACCAACAATGGGTCACTACTCCTTCCACTGACACCAACAATGGGGCAATATTTCTTTCATTGACACCATTATTGGGGCAATACTCCTTGCACTGACACCAACAATGGGTCACTACTCCTTCCACTGACACCAACAATGGGGCACTATTCCTTCCACTGATACTAATGATGAGGCACCATTTCTCTTACTGACATCAATGATGGGGCACTCCTATTCACCACAGGTGCGTTATCATTTTTTTTACTCTCACTGACCACTAAGCTTGGAACATTGTCTACTCCCACTGATGCCAAAGCATTTTCTACTCCCACTGGCCACAGTCTGACCCCCCTAAAGTCTGAAATGGCTCTTTGTTCGGAGACCCCAGGTCTAAAAGGTGGACTAAACCTTTAATGTTTTCATCTAATTTCCTAGTGTTTTTGTGACAAAAAACTATATCCAAAAGTTTGCTTATCCCTACTCCTGGGAGGGTCAGTAGCTGCACAGTTATCTTCATTATTTGGGACTTACGTTTTTGTAAAATGCTTTTCTCTACAGTATTTTTGTGACTATAAATAAAATAATTTAGGACAATTTTAAAATACAAGTTCGCTATTTACAGTAAAAACCCGCAAACCCCCCTCCCTAGGTCTCTAAATACACGAAACCTACCATTCTTCCCCAGGTGGCTACCTACCTCCACTGACAGTCTTCTGTGTTGACTATATCCTGGCTGGGAAAAGTCTTAGCCCCTGTACACACGGTCGGAGAATCTGCCAACCAAATCCGTCGGATTTTGTCCGTCAGATTTAGTCTGACGGATTGTGTCCGAAACTGTTGCATACACACGGTCGGACTAAGTTGTCGAAAAATCCGATCTTTCAGAACGTGATGACGTAATTTCGTTACGATGGGACTAGATTCAGGCTAGTAGCCAATAGCTTTGATGTAGGAATTTGATCTGAGCATGCGTGGCACTTGGTCTGATCAAAATTCTCTACACATGATCGGATTACGTCCGACCGGCCTAGTTGGTCGGGAAATATTTCCAACATGTTGGAAAATTGGGTCCGACGGAGATTCGGACGGAATCAGTCTGATGCATACCACACACCAGTCGATAAGACGCATTCCGGCGGATTCTCCGACCGTGTGTACGGGGCATAAGACCCCTTTCACACTGAGGGAGTTTTGCAGGCGCTATAGCATTAAAAATAGCGCCTGCAAAACGTCCTAAAGCAGCTGCTCCATGCACTCAGGCTTTCACACTGGAGCGGTGCGCTGGCAGGGCATCAGAAAATGTCCTGCCAGCAGCTTCTTTGGAGTGGTGAAGGAGAGGTGAACTCACCGCCCCTCCACCGCTCCTCCACCTCTGCTCCCCAGTGAAATCAATGGGGCAGCGCTGCGATACTGCTCTGGCGGCATTTTGCGGGCGGATTTAACCTCTTTTCGGCCACTAGCGGGGGGTTAAAACTGTAGCTAGTGCCCGAATAGCGACGCTAAAATGACGGTAAAGCGCCGCTAAAAATAGCGCTGTTGATGCTCTAGGCAACACAGTGTGAAAGGGCTCTAATGGTGTGCTGCCTGCGCCTGCTCACTAATATCCCTTAGAGCACTTTCACACTTTTAAAACCACCCCGCTAGGGGTTAAATCTGCCCGCAAAATTCCGACGGAGCAGCGTTTTGCCAGCGGTATCGCAGCGCTGCCCCATTGATTTCAATGGGGAGCAGCAGTGGAGGAGTGGTGGAGGACCGCTCTTTCACCGCTCCAAAGAAGCTGCTGCCAGGGCTTTTTGTGACGCCCTGCCAGCGCACCACTCCAGTGTGAAAGCCCTCGGGCTTTCACACTGGAGTGCATGGAGCAGCTGTTTTAGGGTGCTTTGCAGGCGCTATTTTTAACGCTATAGCACCTGCAAAACTCCCTCAGTGTGAAAGGGGTTTTTTACTTGAATGGGGCATTGCTCCTGCTGTATGGGTACAGGTTTATCCCATTCCGGTCTATGGGACATTCGTTTGCGTTCACTTAGATTTCCTCTCATTTGTTACAAATTTTTTCTAGAAGTACACAGGAAGCAAAATGTAACCTGATCTGTGTTTTAACTCTTAAAATGAACAAAAAACAATTTTTGTTTTTATATAATCTTTATTAACTAAATGAGGCATCCAGATGTAATTGTAGAAAACACAATTATACATATTCGACAAACCCACAATTAGTTAAATATTAAATATAATTATTAAAAGGCAGTAAAGTCTGATCGGTAAGCCACGACCCTCGCCCAATGGAGATAACTGCCACTTTGGGGTACATTGAGTCCTACTCTCCATAATACTGAATAGAGTTTAATTAAATCTATTGCAAGCCTATGCAAAACTATCTCAGTTGGCTGCTCAGGATCCCAGGTTCGCGGGCCATAAATAACAAAAAAAAATTCCTATAGATTTGTGTCTAATTTTAGCAAAAGCTTAAATCATCAAAGCACAGCATAATTTCTTATCAGACAGCCCAGTTGGTGGTTTCTGTTAAACAGATGGAGCTGCAAAGCAAGCTGTATATGTACTATCTCTTTTGTTTACCCATAGTGCTCTTGAAATCCTTTGTCCTTCATTATATTTAGCATTTGTATAAAATAAAGGATGATATATGCAGTATAATAAATAACACAACTATTTACCACTTGCCCTCCAGAATGTTTACCCCCCTTCATGACCAAGCCATTTTATGCGCTATGGCGCTGCGTTATTTTAACTGACAATTGCACAGACGTGTGATGCTGTACCCAAATAAAATGTATGTCCTTTTTTTCCCACAAATAGAGCTTTCTTTTGGTGGTATTTGATCACCCCTGTGGTTTTTATTTTTTGCACTATAAACAAAAAAAGACAGACATTTTTGAAAAAAGAAAAAAAACAAAATGTTTTACTTTCTGCTTTAAAACATATCCCATAAAAAATGAAAACAAAAATCACATTTCTTCATAACATTAGGCCAATATGCATTCTGCTATATGTTTTTGGTTAAAATCCCAATAGGCGTATATTGCTTGATTTTTGCAAAAGCTTATAGCATCTACAAACTATGGGATATTTTTATTTATTTATTTTTACTAGTAATGGCAATCAGTGACTTACAGCCGGACTGTGATATTGTGGCGGACAAATTGGGCACTAACTGACACTTTTGACACTTTTTGGGGACCAGTGACACTAATACAGTGATCAGTGCTAAAAAAATGCACTGTCACTGTACTGACACTGGCTGGGAAAGGGTTAACATAAGGGGCAATCAAAGCGTTAACGTTGTGCCTAGCCAGTGTTTCTTACTGTGGGGGAGTCGCTTGTACTAGGGGGAAGGCATGAATCATTGTTCCTTCTTTGCAGAGACACAAGATCCATGCCTTCCCTACCGACAGAACGGTGATCTGGCTTGTTTACATAATAATCAGTGGGTGCTGGTGGACATCAAGTCCACGGTACCTGCTGATCAGCTCCCGCTGTGTATAATCACAGCAGGAGTGAGTCGCCCATGGTGTACATTCACGCCCCCCTACTCAGTAGAGCTGGATCACATATACAGTATCTCATAAAAGTGAGTAAACCCCTCACATTTTTGTAAATTTTTTATTATATCTTTTCATGTGACATCACTGAAGAACTGTGGTGCTACAGTTCACTGAGGGAACCATGAATTCCAACATGTACTGTGACATACTTTTACCAGAGCCTGACCCCCCCCCCCCCTTCAGAGACTGGGCCGCAGGGCAGTATTCCAACATGATAACGACCCCAAACACACCTCCAAGACGACCACTGCCTTGCTAAAGAAGCTGAGGGTAAAGGTGATGGACTGGACAGGAATGTCTCCAGACCTAAACCCTATTGAACATCTGTGGGGCATCCTCAAATGGAAGGTGGAGAAGTGCAAGGTCTCTAACATCCACCAGCTCCATGATGTTGGAGGAGTGAAAGAGGACTTCAGTGGCAACCTTTGTTAAACTCCATGCCCAAGAGGGTTAAGGGTCTAAAGAAGATACACAAGAAAGCCTGCAAACAGTTTGCTGAAGACAAGCAGACTAAGGACATGGATTACCAGAACCATGTCCTGTGGTCGGATGAGACCAAGATAAACTTATTTGGTTCAGATGGTGTGTAGTGTGTGTGGCAGTAATCAGGTGAGGAGTACAAAAGGCAAGTGTGTCTTGCCTACAGACAAGCATTCCACAGAAGGTGGAGGAGCACAAGATCTCTAACATCCATCAGCTCCATAATGTCATCAAGGAGGAGTGGACGAGGACTGCAGTGGCAACCTGTGAAGCTCTGGTGAACTCCATGCCCAAGAGGGTTGAGGCAGCGCTGAAAAAATAATGGTGGCCACACAAAATATTGACACTTTGGGCCCAATTTTTCACTTAGGGGTGTACTCACTTTTGTTGCTAGTGGTTTAGACATTAATGGCTGTGTGTTGGGGTATTTTGAGGGGACAGCAAATGTACACTGTCATACATGCTGTACAGTCACAACTTTACATTGTAGCAAAGTGTCATTTCTTCAGTGTTGTCACATGAAAAGATATAATAAAATATTTACAAAAATGTGAGGGGTGTACTCACTTTTGTGAGATACTGTATATACGTGATCCACCCTGTAGCAGTGAAACTGCTATAGGGCGGTCAGCAAGTGATTAAACAGATGGAGCTGCAAAGCAAGCTGTGTATGTACTATCTATTTTGTTTACCTATAGTGCTCTCTAAATCCTTTGTCCTTTATTATATCTAGAATGTGTGTAAAAATAGGGATGGCATATACAATATAATAAATAAAACAACTGTTTAAAATTGTATAAATAAAATAAAATAAAATGTACTACAAAAAATTATTACAAAGACAAATACAGCTTCCCTTTAAAAGCTGGGAGGTATGTGCAAGCTTCACATCTGCTCCACGTTTTCGTAAATCAGTCCTAATAAATGATTTTAAGGAAACATGGAGTGTTTATTTCACAATAGGACAGGTTTGTGAAAGACGGAGTAAAATGTTTTAGGTATCGCAACCAGTGAGGTGTCTGCTTTCATCTTTAGCTGACTTTCTATGTAACACAAAGCTCCATAGTGGAATGCAGTCTTCTAACTGTGCAGCAGCTGGTGGTTATACAGGTGCAGAGAACTTGCCAACTGCCAATGAGCTAGAACTGACATCCTTAATATAAGCCATAATGATTTCAGGAAAACCAGCGCTCCTTCTTGCTTAAATAAACCCGCCACAATCCTTTGCAACTTAAACTGAGAAGTCAAAGGAAAAATGAATAAACCGAGCTAACTGTCCCAAAAGATCTACAGGATTGTAGATAACACATAACGTGATAACACAACACTTTACCATGCATTAGGACACACTGCAATAAGGCAGCCCATTCATCTTATGGTGGCCATACACGCTTCGATTTTATCATCTGATCGATATGTGATTTAATCAAAACAATTGATTCAGAAACAAATCGAATAGCCATGAAGTGATATTAAAGGTAAGAATGCATAAAGGGAAAAAGCCTTTAGAGCCACTAAAACGTACAATCAATTTTGCCTTAGTTTTGCTCATTATTTTAAGAGGGGGAGGTAAACCACCCCACCCCCCGTGGCAGATGAACGGGAAGGCGGTGACCCCCCCCCCCCGGGAGATTGTTGGGAAGGTGGCGACCCCCCCTCATGGGAGATGGACGGGAAGGCGGAAATCAGAGGCCACCTTACCTTAGGAGGCTGATGGAAGGGCTGCTGCTTCTCGCTCCAGGGCCATTGATTTTCCGCCCGGCTGAACAGAAAGTGGGTACTGAGACCTGATTGGCCGGGAGTCCTAAGACCTACTTCCTTATTGGCTGGGAGGAGAATAAGGAAGACAATATTAATTCACTATTGTCACACAACTGGGTGGGCTCAGGGCACAGTTCTCTGCTCCCCGAGTCCACCCTTTTTGTAATCCAATTAGAGCCTCAGGTTCTAATCATGTGCTTAAAAAAAAAACATTGAAATCCATGCGTCTGGTGCCCTGCATGTAGATTAGGTGGACTGGGAGCATGGATTAAGGGGCAACACTGAGATGATTCAGTCATAAATTTGATTTATTTGGATCGATGTGATTATGAGGTTGCCTGGTGGAATCAGAGATATAATAATAAGGATAATTTGCAATCATTACTTCCAACTGGCAATCGAAATTCTACTTTTCCATGTGTAGAGTATCAATTGAGTGTATTGATGACCATAGATTGATTATTCCTATCAGGAGAGGTCAATCGGAAAATAAATCAATCAGTTATCGAAGCTTGCCTGGTCATCATTAAATGGACTGGCAGTATAGGAAAAAACAAACGTGTACTTTTTGTTTAATGTAGAGCACCATGATGGAACACATGCGCGTTGTGGTGCATTGGGGGGCTATTCACAATGTACAGCACATTAACACACCACACCAAGATAGGTGCATTGAAGTACCTGAGTGTTACTGTTATGCATCATGTGAAGGAGGTCTTTAAAAGGGTTGTAAACCTTCGTGTTTTTTCACCTTAATGCATCCTATGCATTAAGGTGAAAAAACACCTAGCAGTGACCGGCCCCCCAGCCTACCGTTTTATTTACCTGAGCCCTGGAACTTGACGAGCGCGCCCACAAGGTAACCCCTAGGAGAACGCTTCTCCTAGGGGGTTATCTGATGTGGGGAGGAGCTACGAGAGCCACCGGGCGACCCCAGAAGATGAAGTTTAGGGGCACTCTGAGCAAAACGAGCTGCACAGTGGAAGTATCATATGAAACATGAACCTTTACAATCACTTTAAAGAAGAACACCAGTGATTATAAAATTAGTTTTTTTTTAATGAAAATAACAAACATGTTATACTTACCTGTTCTGTGCAATAGAGGTGGGCAGTCACAAAGCAACCTCAAGCGCCGGGAGTGTAGTCATCGCTGTATTGTCAATCCTCAGGAAAACTGAGCAGCAGTGGGGATGGGGGGCATTGATAGAGGAGTATTTAACCAAACAGCAGAGGCTTCAACACAAGGCAGACATCCTACTTGTAGGCTGGTGCATAGATAAAGTTATTACGGTATATTTTAAGTGTCTTTAATTGCTGGCTGGTGCAAGCATTGAGTTACAGTATTTTTGTGACATGTCTTCCCCCTGTATGTGTGTCACTTCCTTATTGCAGGCTAAATTTCTTGTTTAAAGGAGAAGTTTTTGAGTCTCAGCTACCTCAGTGGTGGAAACAAGTTTTGCATAGAAGGTGTATTCATTGTGTATTCAGAGAACAAGGGAACAGTCCGGTAAAGCCATGGTTATCCCTTTGGGTTAAGAAGTAGAGCATGTGAAGCGTGTTACAATAAGGTGAAGCAGCCAGCTGACATAGAAAGTGGTGACAGTGGCTGATGAAGGAGGTTCTGGTAAAGAGGGGCAAGTTAATACTTTATGCACCTCACATAAGGGCAGGGCTGGCCCTACCATGGGTCTCAGGCAGCACTTTAAGAGGGCGGCAACAGGGGCGCACTGCCTGAGGACCCAAGGCTCCCTCCTTCTAGTGCAGTGTCATCCTTGCATCACGCTCTGCTCCCCAGCTGGGGCAGGGCAGAGCACCTCTCCCGGTCCTGGAACAGCACAGGCTTCAATAGTAGGGGCATCTGCTGCCATTGCAGGGCTGCTGTCGCCGTATGTTGCATCACTGAGCCGGGATCAGAGCGTAGTTGGTCGGTGGCGGTGAAAAGGAAGGGGGGAGCTTTCGTGGTGCTGCACAATTCACAAACTTGTGAGTTGAGCTGATGTTTTTGGGCATGTCTCTTTGTGGGAGGGGACATGTCTCTTTACTGGATTGGGCGTATCTCTTTGCAGGAGGGAGCATGTCTCTTTGCAGGAGGGGGCATATCTCTGGCATATCAATGACTGCATTTGATGAGCACAGTGAGGCTGCAATTGAGGGGGGGGGGGGGGGTCAGTATTTTTTAGTTTGTTTGCGCCCCCCTAAAAATTTAATGAATTTTCGATGTTTTCACACTAACGTTCCTCCCTGACAATCAGCAGGCAGGTCAGTGAGACCTGTCTCCTGATTGGCCAAAGCTTTGGTGGAAGAGGACACACGGCGGAGGAAGCCTGAAGAAGAGCAAAGCGGACACAGGACCCGCAGCTGCCGCTTCCCACAAAGGAGGAGCACCGCCAAGGAGGAGAGCTGCCGAGCCACAGAGGAGGAGAGCCCCATCACTCCATGAGAGGAGCGGTTAGTGCACGGGGAGGGGGGGGGGGTAGTGAAGTAATGGCTGCATTTGATGGGCACAAGTGGCTGCATATGATGGGCCCAATGGCTGCATTTGATTGGCACAAGTGGCTGCTTTTACTGGGCACAAGTGGCTGCTTTTACTGGGGACAAGTGGCTGTATATACTGGGCACAAGTGGCTGTATATACTGGGCACAAGTGGCTGCATATGATGGCCACAAGTGGCTGCATATGATAGGCACAAGTGGCTGCATTTGATTGGCACAAGTGGCTCATATGATGAGGCACAAGTGGCTGCATATGATGGGGCACAAGTGGCTGCGTTTGATGGGCAAAATGGCTGCGTTTGATGGGCACAGTGGGGCTACAATTGATGCGGGGTTCAGTATTTTTGTTTGCACCCCCCCAAATTTTTGAGCACCAGCCGCCACTGCCCATCCCTATACTATGTGCAAAGAGGGGGGAGGTTGGGACTTTGAATGAGGTGTGTGTGGTGAAACATCTGTATGTTCATTAGTAAACCAATGATTGGCACGACATAAAACAGTATAACATGCATGTAAGCATAGTAGGTATCAATATACATAGTAAAAAAAATATATATAACAGCATGTCATAAGCTTCCTCTCAATTTCACCTCTCTGTATCATGCACTCCCTACTTTTCCTTCTCGCAGTTGCATCCTCTCTCCTTAAATTCTCACTCCTTCGCCCACCTTTTCCACCCCACCGCTTATATATATCACCCTAACTCCTGTCTTCACCTTATTTCTGCACTCATAAGCTCCTGGTAATTCTGAACCCATATACCAATAAAACCTGCAGCCCACTGGGACGTGTCCCCCCACATAAGTCACACTCCCATATCACCTCTCTCACCCTTCTGCTTCTCCTAACTTCTGGAGATATTTCCCCAAATCCTGGACCACTATCATTTACTTTCAGCCAACATTCCGGGCACCCTCCATCCTCTGATAGCAGCCACAATCCACACAATCTCATTTCTATTCATCTTCAGCTTAAAGCCAGCCTCCCCTTCTCCTGTGCCCTTTGGAACACCCGCTCTGTTTGTAACAAACTCACCACCATCCATGACCTATTTATCACTAACTCCCTGAACCTACTTGCAATTTTTGAGACCTGGATTCAAGAATCTGACCTTCCTTCTCCTGCTTCTCTCTCCCATGGTGGCCTCCTGTGGACTCACTCTCCCAGGCCTAGTGGACGGAAAGGAGGTGGTGTTGGAATCCTCCTATCCCCTCAAAGCACTTTTCAAGTTCTTCATCCACCCCCCTCTTTGTCCCTCTCTTCATTTGAAACTCACTGTATTTGTCTATTTTCTCCAGTTTCATTGAGAATTGCTGTGATCTATCGGTCCCCTGGACCGCTATCAAACTTCCTTGACTTCTCTGCCTGGCTACCCTACTTTCTCTACTCTGAAATTCCAACAATCATTCTTGGAGACTTCAACATCCCTGTTAATCTTAACACTCCTGCTACTTCTAAGCTGCTGAGCCTAACCTCCTCTTTTGACCTAAAACAATGGACAAGTACTTCTACTCACTCTGTTAGCAACTGCCTTGACCTCATCTTCTCCTACCTATGCACTCCGCACACCCTCTCCAATATTCCTTTTCCTCTATCTGATCACCACCTTATTAGTTTCACTCTCTCCATGTCTGCCTCCTCCTTGCCTTCAAAATACCAAACTATTACCCGTAGAAACCTTCGCCATCTTAATCCTTCTCTTCTTTTTTTTGCTACAGATTGTCTCTATGACAAAATCTCATCCTTGTCCTGCCCCAACTTGGCTACTTCTGTCTACAACAGTTCACTGTCAGCCACCCTGGATACCTTTGCCCCCCTCACTACGCACAGAATCAGGCCCTGATCGCTATAACCCTGGCAGACAGACAATACCGGAAGCCTCAAAAAACGTAGCCACGCTCTTGAGCATCTGTGGCATAAAACGAAGTCGCAGCAAGATTTCAGCCAATATAAATCTGCCCTCCAAAAATACCATTCCCGCCTCCACACTGCAAAACAGACCTACTTTATCACTCTCATTAACACCCTCTCACGCAGTCCCCGTCAACTCTTTTCTACTTTTACCACTCTACTTCGTCCTCCATTACCCCCACCCACTAACTTACTCACTGCCCAGGAAATTTTCTAATCACTTCAAAAATAAGTTTGAGACAATTTTTCTCGAGATCTCTGCTCTACAGACATCTCCATCACTTTACACTACTTCTCCTCCTGCACAATCAATACTTCCCTCTTTTAACCCAGCTACTATAGAGGAAGTCACTAAACTTTTTTCTAATGCCCACCTCACCTCCTGCCCCCTGGACACTGTTCCTTTTCAAATAATATGGTCACCATCTGACTCAATCCTATACTCCTTAACTCATATCTTCAACCTCTCACTCTCTACTGGCATCTTCCCCAACCCTCTAAAACATGCGCTAGTCACTCCCATACCAAAAAAGGCCTCAGACCCCACCAATCTTAAAACTTAAGACCCATCTCTTTACTCCCTTTTGCCTCCAAACTCCTTGAATGTTTAGTCTACAACCGACTGAGCGACGACCTCATTGAGAATAACCTTCTTGATCCCCTTCAGTCTAGATTTCGTCCACAGCACTCTACTGAAACTGCCCTCCTAAAACTCACTAATGACTTACTAACAGCCAAAACCAACGGTCATTATTCCATACTCTTACTCTTGGACCTTTCTGCCGCCTTTGATACAGTCGACCACCCCCCCTCCTCCTCAAAAAACTCAATTTGATTGGTCTCCAAGGCTGCACTCTCCATTGGTTCGAATCTTACCTATCTCATCACACCTTCATTGTCACCTACAACTCCACTTCCTCTTCTCCAACTCCCCTTTCCGTTGAGGTCCCCCAAGGTTCTTTCCTTGGACCTCTACTACTCTCGATCTACACGTCCTCCCTGTGTCAGCTGATAGCCTCCCATGGCTTTCACTACCATTTATATTACGATGACACCCAAATCTATCTCTCTGCCCCTCAGCTTACCCCATCAATCTCCTCACACATCTCTGATCTACTAACAGACATATCAGCCTGGATGTCAAACCACTTCTTCAAACTTAATCTATCTAAAACTGAGCTCTTAATATTTCCTCCCCCACGTGCCCCTTCGCCTGACTTCTCTGTCAAGATTAATGGCACATCTATCAGTCCGTCCCTGCATGCCAGGGTGCTAGGGGTAACCTTGGACTCTGAACTGTTCTTTCAGGCCCACATACAATCACTGTCCAAATCATGCCACCTTAGCCTCCGCAACATTTCCAGAATACGCCCCTTTTTAACTAATGACACCACCAAGCTTCTAATTCACTCCCTGGTCATCTCTCACCTCGACTACTGCAACTCCCTCCTCATTGGATTACCTTTACATAGACTATCCCCCCTTCAGTCCATAATGAATGCCGCTGCCAGACTCATACACCTTAACAGCCATTCAGTGTCCTCCACCCCTCTCTGCCAAACCCTCCACTGGCTTCCACTCACCCAACGAATAAAATTCAAAGTACTAACAATAATTTACAAAGCCATCCATAACTCTGCCCCCAGCTACATCACTAACCTAGTCCCAAAATACCAACCAGGACGCTCTCTTCAGTCATCCCAAGACCTCCAGCTCTCTAGCTCCCTTATCACCTCCTCCCATGCTCGCCTCCAGGATTTCTCCAGAGCTTCTCCCATCCTTTGGAACTCCCTACCCCAATCTGTCTGACTGTCCCCTAATCTATCTATCTTTAGGCGATCCCTGAAAACCCTTCTCTTCAAAGAAGCCTATCCTGCTTCTAACTAACACTGTTTTACTTCCTCCATCAGCTCATCTCCCCACAGCTATTACCTTTTGTATAAATTGACCCTTCCTTTTTAGATTGTAAGCTCTAATATTCAGGGCCCTCTGATTCCTCTTGTACCAAATTGTAATGTAGCTGTAATGCCTGCCCTCATGTTGTAAAGCGCTGCGCAAACTGTTGGCGCTATATAAAACCTGAATAATAATAATAATAATAATAAGCAAATAAAATTGTACATCATAATACCCCATGAGCAGGGTAATCCATTCCATAAAATTGGATCTATGAGAGGGTAAAACCATCTAGAATTCTCAATGTATATTGGATGCATCAGAATGGGCTCGACACATTTCATGGACTTCTATCCTCTCATCAAGAGCAAAATGCAACGATGTTCTGTAAAGGGATATAGATACCAATATAATCTGATGTAAATACCGCCTATGCTTACATGCATGTTATACTGTTTTATGTCATGCCAATCATTGGTTTACTAATAAACATACAGATGTTTATACCTATGTGAACTTGTTTGGTTTCACCACGCACACCTCATTCAAGTCACACACCCCTCCCCCTTTGCTTGCTGACTATATGGGGATGTCTCGGCTGGATTGGGCTGTCTCTTTACTGCCTCTTTACTATTTGGGGATGTTTCCTTGCTTTATGGAAATGTCTCTTTGCTGAATGGGCGTGATTTTTTTTGGGGGGGGGGGGGCTGTGTTTAATTCCTGGACCCAGGGAGCACAATGTCTTGGGTCTGCCCTACATAAGGGTAATATTACATGATGGGAGTGGAGTTCTTCTTTATTAATGTATAGGAATCTACGTATACGAGTGTGTGTGTGTGTGTGTGTGTGTGTGTGTGTGTTAATAAACGTATTGATTGTAAAGTTCATAAAAAGAACTGCAATGCATAAGTCAACATAGGTTTCTTTCTTTAATTTAATATGGATTTTCTTTTTTCTTTACAAGCACCGGAATAAAATGAAACGCACTTATTAACTCTTGTAAATCTGCTAGAGGTAAAACGTCTTAAAATGTACTTTTTTTTATTTTTTTATCATCGCTCCATCATTTAATAGATCTTTTTCTGAGCTCCTAAATACATTTTCATTTGCCGCTCCTTTTTTTTTTTTTTTTTTTGCTCTCAGCGTACTCACAGCCTTTGCTTGCATTTTTTATTTATACTTTTGATGAATGTCTAATGGTCGAGCTGTTGATAAAATGATTTCTAAGGAGAAATAAAAAAAAATATGAAACTGGCAAAGTGAACATTTGTTGGAATGCTCCTGATATTGATTGCTTTTAGATAAATTGCATCTTTCATAATATCCAAACATGGAGTCATTTAGGAAGGCTCCGCGCAAGATTAGAAAACTCATTCCCAAACATAATTCAGGATCCTACGCTGTCCCTTTAGCTGGATACTGTCGGCTCATTGTAATCAGATCTTAGTAAAGAGAGTAACAGTTAAATGTTCAATCCACCAGAAAACCACAGCTTAGTTATGGGTGGATGCTTGTAATTCATTAGCTTGGATCACCATGCCAAGCCAGATTCGCGCCTATGATTGCATTATGATGTGTTAAAATCTGCGTTTTAACATCCATTACTACAATATGTTAATATGCAGCAAATGTGCATTCTGAACGGTGTCCCAATATAGGGGAGCAACTATGAATTTTAGGACCCCATAGCAAAATTTCGAAAAGTCTTCTCATTTGAACATTCATACAGAAATGAAAAAAAATCCTTTGTCAGAACATTTCATTTTACCATTATGGATGCAACAAATTTCGTATGAAAACCCTAAAAATGTTCATTTGATTGCCATGTCAATGGTTCAAATTTAGCATTCAGTTTTAGGATGCCCATGTGAATTACAATAAATATGATTTTTTTCCCAAATGAAAATCACATTCTCTGCGGTGTAAATGATCATCAATTTGATATTAATAACTATTCAAACAAGTATTCCAAAAACAATTAGCGGAAATATTAGAGGAACTACATTTATTTTCTCTTGAGAAGAGGAGATTAAGGAGGGATATGGCCAACATGTATAAATACATAAGCAGTCCATATAGTCAACTTGGTGTTGAGTTATTAATTTTAAGGTCATCACAGAGGACAAGGGGGCCCTCTTTACATCTGGAGGAAAAGAGATTTAATCTCCAAATACGAAAAGGTTTCTTCACAGTAAGAGCTGCAAAAAATTTGAAAAATAGACTCCCTCAAGAACTGGCTCTGGCCAGCTCAGTAGATGGCTTTAAAAAAAAGGCCTGGATTCTTTCCTAAATGTACATAATATAACTGGGTACTTTCATTTATAGGTAAAGTTGGGGCAACAGGAAGGAGTTTTTTCCCCTGCTGGAGCAAATTGGTCAATGCTTTGCTGTTTTTTTTTTACCTGCCTCTGGATCAACTGGGGTTATAAGTTTGTGTATATAGGATTTTATTAGTTGAACTAGATGGACTTGTGTCTTTTTTCAACCAGACTAACTATGTAACTATGTAATTTTGTTAATGAAATTCAACTGGTGTATGGTCAGCTTAAAGTGGTTGTACACCCTGCACAACCACTTTTACCTACAGGTAAGCCTATATTAAGGCTTATCTGTAGGTGGTGGAAATATCTCCTAAACCTCCACGGTTTAGGAGATATTTACAATAAAGCCGTGCACCGATGTCTATGGTGCATGCACACCTTTAGAAAGGGCAGACCGTGCTGTTTCTAAAGGGGTTCACGCTGTGACTGGCGGCTCCCACGAGCATACGCGGGAGTGACGTCACGCGGCTCCAGCCAGTCACAGAGCAGGAATTCGTGGCCCTGGAAGGAAGAGGGGTGAAGATGAACGCTTGCTGCTAGTGGGGACAGTGGTGACAACGCAGGCTTTGGTTTCAGGTAAGTGACACATAATGGTAGCCCATTATGCTTTACCTTTGCAGGGAACTGAAGAGGAAGTAAAACCCATCAGGGTTTACTTCCTCTTTAACTCTCTCTGAAGCAGTTTGCAGTGTCAACTGTGACAATCCGTTTCGACAAACCCAACTGCTTTCACTGCTTGCAGGCCACCCTCTATCCTGCTTGATTCCTTGCAATCGGCCGTGTGCCAAGACCATGAAGTCCACTCTTGCTCCACTGTAGTCCACCATCCAAATAACACACTGCACGCCAAAGACGTTCAACTCCAGTCGAGTCAATTGCAATGACAGCACAACGCTAACTCTCACCCAAAGCCTTGCCCTCAATCCCATGATTAGGATGTCTAGGCTAGATCTAGCTAAATATAAAATGGTTCCCACCTCCTTCTAACTTCTTTTATATTTTCTGGGTGCTCCGGTCCGGTCGTGTGATCTCCCTAGTGTCTGGCTTGAGCGGAGAGAAGAGAGTGCCGACAATGGATAGAATGCCTGGGTGGTGACGTCATCCATAGACTTACTATGGGACATCCATTGGGGGCTGTTCCTCCTCTCCCATAAAGCCAGCCACTGGGAGCCAGGTCACAGAGCCCTGAAAATAGGAAAGTATAAGCATCTTCCTTTCTTTGGGGTAGTTAGAATAGGAGTTAGGAGGGGGTGGGAGCAGTTTTAAGCTTAGTTAGATCTAGACCAAGCTTCTATTTCAAACCCTGCTATGGGTGAAACACGTTGGGGACATGGTTTTGGGTGAGGGTGAGCATTGTGCTGTCTTTGCAATGAACCTTGGCTTGAGTTGAACATCTTCAGTGTGTGGCCCATTATTGGGATGGTGTGGCTGATCTTAAAGTGGTTGTAAACTCTGTTACACCACTTGTACCTACAGGTAAGTCTATAATAAGGCTTACGTATAGGTACTGTGAGTATCTCCTAAACTTGTACAGTTTAGGAGATATTCAGAGTGCATGCAGCCGATAAACATCATCAGTGCATGCGCTCTGAGAGTCTGGCTTATAGTGCTGGACCTTCAGAGCCCATGCCAGAAACGGTGCGCATGCGTGGGAGTGACCTAATCGCGGCTCTGCCCACTCACAGCACCGGAGCCCCTGAACCTGGAAGAAACAATAAGGGAAGATGTCAGCCATCTCAGCGGTGAGCGGGCACCTCTGGAAGGGCTGCGTTCTAAGGTAAGTACTTCATAATGTGCTAGTATGTGATGCATACTAGCACATTATGCCATTGTCTTATAGTTTTTTTTTTTTTTTTTAATTCTTCAACGGTTTACAACTACTTTAAAGCATATCTCCAGGTTTTGTGTTACTTTAAATAGTTTGCTTCAACCAAACTAGCCCAAACAAACTTTTTCCATTAATAAGAAATGCGGCCACTGCCAGCACTGGATAAACTGCTTGTAGCATTAGCTACATACATTATATAGCACTGTGTTCTCACCTACTGCCAGAACACAATTGAGTTGATACGTATAAAAGGGAGTTTGGGACTTTAAATGAAGCACTTGGATAGTGGAGGTAAATTTTAACCATGTTTAGATGTTTATTGGTTGTTCAGTAGAAAACCATAAAAAATAATAAAACAAATTCATAATATGTGTAGGCATCAATACAGTAAAAGCATGATATATAGTATCCACATATAACAACACATGATAATAGTAAATAAAATAATTGAGTAGTATGGCATGGTAGTGCCCATGACAGCAAGCCCGACATCGACAAGTATACCCACATGGTAAGTATGCATCCACTAGATATAAAACAAAAATTGATATATAGTATAAAAAGTCAATTCATAATGAAATGGATATGGTTCCGTATAAAATGTAACTGGGACATCAAATCAGAAGTTCGACGCGTTTCGTGGGTGTCTCCCCACTCATCAGGAGCTGATGCAACCAAAAAGTTCCTATAGAATAAAATAAAAAATATAGTATACTAACCATATAGATAGAAATAAATTAATGAGGGTTTGATACGTGTAAGTGGTTTAGCCACACTCCCATTCAATACATACACGCTATTTCTTTTAATTTGCACATCATTTAAGATGACATTAATTTTCATATACCTATGACACTGCACGATTTGGCCATTTGTTAATCACTCTTTCTGTTTTCCTTGGGGTTTACTATTAATTTAAATTTTTCTTGCAACAACATTATTTTTATTAATTATACCTTTAATCAATATTTTGTCCCTAGATATATTGGTTTCAACAATCACTACACATCCCATTTTTGGGGACACTTTCTTATGCTGCTGCATTTCTTTGCCTTGCCTGATATCGCATCCACTCCTATTCCTCCTCAGTTCCCGTGGGGGGATTATGCTCCTGGCCCACCCTGTGCCCACCGCTGCACTTGCCGTCCGGACCGGTGAGTCTGCCCTGGCTAAACCACTTACACGTATCAAACCCTCATTCATTTATTTCTATCTATATGGTTAGTATATTATATTTTTTATTTTATTTTATAGGAACTTTTTGGTTGCATCAGCTCCTGATGAGTGGGGAGACACCCACGAAACGCGTCGAGCTTCTGATTTGATGTCCCAGTTACATTTTATACGGAACCATATCCATTTCATTATGAATTGACTTTTTATACTATATAACAATTTTTGTTTTATATCTAGTGGATGCATACTTACCATGTGGGTATACTTGTCGATGTCGGGCTTGCTGTCATGGGCACTACCATGCCATACTACTCAATTATTTTATTTACTATTATCATGTGTTTTTATATGTGGATACTATATATCATGCTTTTACTGTATTGATGCCTACACATATTATGAATTTGTTTTATTATTTTTTATGGTTTTCTACTGAACAACCAATAAACATCTAAACATGGTTAAAATTTACCTCCACTATCCAAGTGCTTCATTTAAAGTCCCAAACTCCCTTTTATACGTATCGATTACCGGGATGGAGGCACTTATCCAGGCTTCATTTAAAGTCCCAAAAACTCCCCCTTTTTTGCAGAATTGAGTTGAGCTGATCCATTCACAAGAAGCCTTACCTTTTTTTGAATGAATACAAGGCTTCCTCATATTGGTGGAGGTTGTACAGAGTACTATTGTACTGAGGTGGAGAGGCAAAATTGACATTACAATTTCCCCCTCAGCCAATCAGAGAATGCCTTGTATTCATTGAAAAAAATACAAGACTTCCTGTGAATGGGTGGGAAGCGCTCAGCCTGACTTGATTATGTAGTGGGAATGGGATGGGAAGTCCTTTTATCACTGCTGGGGCACAGCGCTGTTTAATGTATGCAGAAGATGCTACATACAGTTTATACATGCTGGCCGCAGCCGCAGCAATTAGTAATGCAAATACTCCAATTGGACCAACTTAGCCTAAATGAACTATGTAAAGTTAACACAAAACATGGAGTTAGGTTTTAACATGAAGTATGTCTAAACCAAGGATGAGTAGAAGGAGAGAGGGAGTAGTGGTGCTCTGAGATCTGCAAACATAACAGTTTAGTTTTCCTTTCTAATGGGGCTCCCCTCTTATCTCTGGTTCCATAGCAGCTGGCTATTGTTACATACACCACTGTCCCAGCCCACATATACAGTACAAACAAATATGTGTCCATCAGGGGGACTAAAGGACTCCTGACGGTGGTCCTGGCTCCTGCCCCCTGCCGAGCGCCCCCAGCAGCAAGTTATGGAGGCACTTGAGCAGGCTCAATCTCGAGCTGCGCTCTGTGCGTCCCCTCACACACAGAGCACGGTTCGGCCCTGCCCTGCTCTCTCCTAGGAGGGATCTACTGTGGAGGGAGGTGTCTATTGTTACTGGGGGGTCTTATGTTGCTAGGAGGGATCTACTGTTGAGGGAGGGGTCTATTGTTACCAGGGGGTCTTATGTTGCTGGGAGGGATCTACTGTTGAGGGAGGGGTCTATTGTTACCGGGGGATGTTATGTTGCTGGGAGGAATCTACTGTTGAGGGAGGGGTCTATTGTTGCTGGAGGGTCTATTAATGCTGGCTCTGCGGGGGATCTGTTGTTGCTGCAGGGGGTCTATTTTTGTTGAGGAAAGTATTTTGTTGTAGGTGGTCCATTGTTGCTGGGTAGATCTATTGTTGCTGGGGAGGGATCTGTTGATTGTGGCTGCAGAGAGATCTGTTGTTTTGGGGGTCTCTTGTTGCTGGGAAATTATTCTGTTGTGGGTGGGCTACTGTTGCTGGGGGGGGATCTATTGTTGCTGGCTTCAGGGAATCTATTTTACTGTTGTTCTGGTTATCATTAACAAGTTCCATACAAAGTACTTAGTACCACAAATGCTTCTGTATTCTCTAAAAGGGGCGGTACTGGAAGGTGGGTAGGGGGTGGGGCCAGGGAACGGTGCTCGGTGGTGGGTAGGGGCGCTATACTTCCGGCACTCTAATACAGGACCTTCAGGTCTTCCATACAGACGTGCGATCGCGTCCACGAGAGCCAGCACGGGGATTTGTGTGTGTAAGAGGAAGAGGCAGGCCCTTCCGCAGGGGTGGTAGGGGTAGGGCAGGAGCAACAGGCTTGAGCCAAAGTGGCAAATTGCAGAAGGTGCGTTCGATTACGTCAAAGGACGCACCAGACTTGGTTGAGTGGCTCACTCAGCCTTACTCTTCTGCACCCTCCTCATCCTCTCGATCTGCACCCTCTTCACTCTCTGCTGTGTGCACCCCCAAAGACACTACCACCAACACCACCACCACCACCACCACATACCTTCCGCTTGAGTCACAGGAATTATTTTCCGATCCATATCAAGACATTTCTGATGCGCAGCCACTCTTGGCATTGGATCAGGAAGAGGAGGTAGCAACAACCGCTACTCAGCAGTCTGACGACAGTACCCAGATCAGCCCAAGGAGGAGGTTGGTCCCCGGTGTTGCTGCCTACTCCGAGATCTCTACTTATAGCGGTGGGGAAGGTGACGTCGATGATGATGTGTCTAGTGATGTCACGTGGGTGCCCACAAGAGAGGAAGAGGAGGGGAGTTCAGAGGGAGATATGGACCAGCAGATAGGGAGGAGAAGCAGGACATTGCACAGGAGGGACAAAACAGACTGCTAATGTATCAGGAGCGAGTCATCGACCATGTACGGTCACATCTGGCGCTCCCAGGACACCGGCACATGGCTCCGCAGTGTGGGCTTTTTTTAACGTGTCCGCTGCTGACAATAGCGTTGCCATCTGCAGCCTTTGCAGTCAACGCATAAGTCGCGATAAACCCAACACTCACCTAGGGACGACCGCCTTAAGAAGGCACATGAGCTGCCATCACCGAGCCCAGTGGGAGCAACGGAACACAAAAAGCCACACTCCAGGCTCTCACCGTCCAGCCTCTTCTACTCCTCTCCTCTGTCCTCAGAGTTGTCCTCCACTCCACCTTCCATCACGCCATCCTCACCTTTTTCTGGAAAAAGGCAGGCTTCCGTGGGCCAAATGTTCGAGCGTAAAAAAATGATGACGCCGGATAACCCTCTTGCCCAACGGTTGACCGCTGGCTTGTCAGAACTGATATCCCGACAACTACTGCCATATAAACTGGTGGACTCGGAGGCCTTTCGAAAATTTGTGGCCATTGGAACACCACAATGGAAGGTCCCAGGAAGGAAGTATTTCTCACAGAAGGGCATCCCAGAGCTATATGGCCATGTTCAGCGGCAAGTGAATGTATCTCTGGCACACAGTGTCGGTGCCAAGATACATCTGACCACAGACACGTGGTCTAGCAAACACGGGCAGGGAAGGTATATAACTTTTACTGCCCACTGGGTGAACCTTCTGACAGCCGTCAAGCATGTAACCCGTGGCATCTGTGTAGATTTGGTTTTACCGCCACGGATTGCATGCAGGCCTGACTTCTCCTCCTCCTACTCCATCCTCCCTCTCCTCCTCGGCTGACTCCTTCTTTTCCGCTGCTAGCGTCTCTTCCGCTGCGCCGCCCAAGATCCCCAGAACCTATTCGACATGCCAGGTGAGATGTTGCCATGCTGTGCTGCGTCTGTTGTGCCTGGAAGCCAAGAGCCACACTGGCTCTGCACTCCTTTCAGCTTTGCGTTCACAGGCAGATCAGTGGCTAACACCTCTCAATTTGACAGTTGGTAAAGTGGTGTGTGACAATGGTGCCAATCTGCTTAGTGCATTGAGACAGGGCAAAATAACACACGTGCCATGCATGGCACACGTCTTAAACTTGGTTGTGCAGTGATTCATTGTCAAAAAACCTGGGGTCCAGGACATCTTGCGGCAGGCAAGGAAAATCTCGGCCCATTTCAGAAGATCTTACACGGCCATGGCTCGCCTTGCTGACATTCAGCGGCGACACAATCTGCCGGTCAGACGTCTTGTTTGCGATTGCCCGACGCGATTGAACTCAACCTTCTATAAGCTTGATAGGCTGCTCCAGCAGAAATGTGCAGTTATCGACTACCTGTGCAAACTCTGCGGCAGAACAGGTTCTGGGGAGCTTGTTTTTTTTCACCTCGCCAGTGGCTGCTCATGCGCGATGCATGCAGTCTTCTGCGGCCATTTGATGAGATCACCAAATTGGTCAGTCGCAGCCATGGCGCCATCATTGACATCGTACCTTATGCCTTCTTTATGGAGCGTGCATTGCGATGTGTCATTGATCAAGCCGTGGAGAAGCAGGAGCAGGAAGATGAGGAAGTCGCAATGCTGGAAAAATTCCCGGGGGGGGGGGGGGCTACTCTATCTGAGACAAGTCAACAACAGGAGTCTGAAGAGGACTCAGAGGAGGATGGTGCCGGGGCGGATGAGGAGGAACAAGAAGAGCATGCTTTAAACATTTCTGGGATCCCTGTTGTTGTCCGTGGATGGGGGGAGGAGAACAAGGAGGACGACATTATCCTGGATGATGAGCAGGAGCCAGGCCACCACACCGCTTCCAGTTTAGTGCAAATGGGGGCCTTCATGCTCCAGTGTTTTAACAGGGACCCCTGTATAAAAAGCATAAGGGTCAAGGACCAGTACTGGTTGGCAACGTACTTAGACCCCCGATACAAACAAAAAATGGCAGAAATGTTACCACCATCACAGAGGGCTGTCAGAATGGAGCACTTCCAGGCCTTGCTTCGAGAAATGCTGCATTCTGCTTTTGCGTGCGCTGGCAGAGGAATTCCCACTCCCAAAGAAGGAGTTGCGGGTACCAATCCAACAGCGCCTGCAAGAAGAGGCCGGTTTGAAGATGTGTTGGTGACTTCGGATATGAGGTCATTCTTTCAGCCGACCCATCAACAGGTGTCCTCCGGATCCAGCATCAGGGAATGCCTAGACCGACAGGTGTCCGACTACATCAAGTTAACGGCCGATGTGGACGCTCTGAGGAGTGATGAACCCCTGGACTACTGGGTGGGCAGGCTTGACCTCTGGGCAGAGCTTGCCCAATTTGCAATGGAACTGTTGGCTTGCCCCTCGTCCAATGTCCTGTCTGAAAGGACGTTCAGCGCAGCAGGGGGGATCGTGACCGATAAGCGTACTCCCCTAGCTCACGACAGTGTTGACTACCTCACATTTATAAAAATTAATGAGGCATGGATCTCGGAGGAATTCAACACATGTGAACAGAAGACCATCTATATGCATAACTCTATAAACGATTTATATAATCTAGCACACGGACCTTTTTTCTACCTTTGGCTCACTTGTACAAAAAAAGCACACCGTACTATATGCCGTACCCTCCTGTTTGAAGAGGTTGAGCGGTGTCATATTTTTGGGTCCCGGTGCTGGCGTCAGTGCTCTCTATCTCATTGCTGGTGTCAGTGCTCAGTCTCTGTCGTGGTGCTGGTGTCAGTGATCTATCTCAGTGCTGGTGTCAGTAAGGGAGATAGCAGCGGAGAAGCCAACCAGCAGGCAGTGCCAGCACCATGGCTGAGGATCAGCACTGGACTGGCACCTCCGGACCACCGCAGTGGAGCCCTGCATAGGTGGGGGTAAGGGCCGGGCAGAGGGAGGGGTCAGGGGCTCAAGCACAGGTTGGCACACTGGGACACTGGCACAGGACTGCTCTGCCCTGACTGTGGCACTGATCATCTCCTGCACCCCCTTCATAGCCTGCCCTGACCTTTCCTCTCCTCCATGGCCTTCATGCGCTCCTGAATTGACAAAATTTCACAGATAAAAAAAGAATGCTTGTCGTTGTCGATCCCAGATTCACTTCATACTTTTGTTATGCCAGTGTCCATGTTGTGGGACTATGTGTGCACATCTAGTAAGTATTTTGTGGCTGAAAATATGACCTGGAGGTTTTTAAGGTTTGCCTGCCATTAAAGTCAATGGGGTCCTCCGCAAACCTTGCGGTTCGTGAACATTTGGGCACGTTTGCGGATTGCTTTCGTGAAACGTCCCGTCGGAAGTTTGTCCATCACTATTAACTATTACCAGCTATGAAATTATAGGTATTGGAATTTCCTTTCAAATTTGGCTGTTAGTGAACGTAACGAATAAAAATTATACGAATCCAAAGTTACGAATTATCCGAAATAATTTATGCTGCATCTAAACAAATGAAACGGAACAAATTAATAATAAATAATAATAATTAAAATGTTTTTTTATTATTATTTATTATTAATTCGTTCAGTTTAGTTATTTCAGATAATTCATAACTTTGGACAAATTTGAAAGGAAATTCTAATACCTATAATTTCATAGTTAGTAATATTTACATTATTATTAGTTAGTTATTATTTCAGATTTTTTAATTTTTGGATTTTCCAATTTCAAATTTCTGAAATTCCGATTTTTTTCAAATTTACAATTTTTTTTTGAAAATTACGAATTTTCAAATATTCAAATTTACTGATATTCAGAAAAATTGAAAAATTTGTTAAACGCGTATATATATATATATATATATATATATATATATATATATATATATATATATATATACAGGCATACCCCACTTTTAAGTACACAATGGGGTTTATTTACTAAAGCTGGAAAGTGCAAAATCAGGCTCACTTCTGCATAGAAACCAATGAGCTTCCAGGCTTTATTACCAAAGTTTAATTGAACAAGCTGGGGTTAGAAGCTCATTGGTTTCTATGCAGAAGTGAGCCTGATTTTGCACTTTCCAGCTTTAGTAAATAAACCCCACTGTGTACTTAAAAGTGGGGTATGCCTGTATATATATATCTATACCTATATCTATATCTATATATTTTTTTTAAACAAAATGACGGCAGTCTACAATTAAGTTACGAAAATTGCAAGGAGTTTTCCACAGGTTAGAGCTGAACCCATTTTTTCTTTTGTCCATTTCATTCACATTTATGCAACAAGGAGTCAATGGGGTTGATTTACTAAAGGCAAGTGCACTGAAAGTGCAGTCGCTGTAGATCTGAAGGGTAGATCTGAAACGAGGGGAAGCTCTGCTGATTTTATTATCCAATCATGTGCAAGCTAAAATGCTGTTTTTTTATTTCCTTGCATGTCCCCCTCAGATCTACAGTGACTGCACTTTCAAGTGCACTTGTAGTGCAAAGTGGAGTTGCCTTTAGTAAATAACCTCCAATGTGTTTTCTTTTTACTAAAGGCAAATCCACTTTGCATTACAAGTGCACTTGGAATTGCAGTCGCTGTAGATCTGAGGGGAAGATCTGAAATGAAGGGAAGTTCCTTCTGATTTTATCACCCAATCATGTACATGCAACAATGCTGTTTTTTATTTTCCTTGCATGTCCCCCTCGTCAGGGCCCCTGATAGGGCAGTACAACCAGCCCTGATGTACGGGGCCCGCCCAGATCAGCTGCACAGTGGGGCATGGGCATCATGACAATTTGTTACTGCATTTAACTTTTTTTTTTTTCTAAACTCTTCCCCTGCTTCCAGTTGCTTAAAGAGTGGGTATATTATTTTCCTGGGCCTCATCTGGTCAACACAGTAGCTCAGGAGGGGAGTACAGCGAAGGGACTATTTCTATTTTCGGGGCGCATGTACATCTTGCCGCCCCACTATTCTATTAGTCCCGGCTGGCGGTGATTCTTAGGGTGGCCACATTTCCAAACTGCCATTTAGGGACACCCCCCTTCCTAAAAATCAGCTTGTGCTGTAATGAATCACAGCACAGCTGGGGTGGCGAGTGCGTGCTTTACCCAGAAGGACTGATCACGCCCCTCAAAAAATGCTACAGCATCGCCACTTTACTCACTGACAGTGCTTGTCCTGGCCGGCCGAGACCCATTTGACCTTGTTCCAATGCTGGCTCTACAGTGATTACACGCAAGAGGCGGGATTTATGATTTCTCCAATCACAAGCAGGGGGTGAGAAGTGGGAATTGTGCCTCTCTAGACATTCCCGGCCAGGACAAGTACTGTCGGTGAGTAAAGTGGTGATGTAGTTTTTGGGGGCATCAGTTCAGCCCTGGGGTTGGGTGGTAGTTTCAGTTTCATTCCGGGACACTGTATTGTCCTGGAATGAAGATGCCCGGGACAGACCTGCAAAATGTGGGACTGTCCCGGGCAATCCGGGACACGTGGTCACCCTACTGATTCTCCGTTCGCCCCCCCGGCTGCAATCCTCACCAGATCTGGAGAAGCTGAACGACTGACAGGGAAGCGCAGGAGGAGATCATGGCTGCACTGGACACAGTGAGTGGGGAATAGAGGAAAGAAGTACTCCCTGTGTCCTATTATATATCTCACAGCACAGCAGGTTACGATCATCACACAGGCAGCACAGCAGGGTCTCTGTCATGGCTCTGCGTCACATTGCTTTTGGGTGCTGACTTTGTTATGATTGTACTGTTACAGTCTGTTATATACAATACAGCCATAAGTTAACTAAGCCAGCACCCAACAGCCATATGACATAAAGCCATGATAAAGTCATGATAAAGTCATGATAAAGTCATGATAGAGCCCCTGCTTATTGCGCTGCCTATGTGATAATTGTAACCTGGTGATAATAAGAAACATGCTACTTTAAAAATGAATTTGGGGGAGCAGTAAATGTGCAGCTGAGCTGCATTTTTACTGTCCCCCAAACCAATCCCCTTTTAACTGCTTCCCATCGTCGCTAGATTGGAAGGTTGATGATATCTCGCTCATCACTACAGCAATTATCGAGATATTGTTTTTTAGCCCCATCAACTCTGCACAAAGTAAAAGTAATCGTAGTGGCTAAGAAGCCCCTGGATTACTTTTGCAGGCAGTGGAAAGGGGTCCCACCACCACCTTTACTGCTTTTAAGATGTGACCAGTAGCATCACGTTACTGGGACACAGTGAGAGGGATGGATGTCATTCCTCCCACCGTGTGACGTCAGAAACCAGAAGTGATGAAGATTTTTATCACTTCTGGTTTCGGTCTCATGTAAAGAAGCCATTACTGACTTGAACAAGAAACTGATATTAGTTTGAGCAGATGCTTTGGAGGCCAGAGGACAGATATGGGGTCATGGCCCTTGCTATCACAAGGAATGTTGTCCATCCCTTGTGAAAGCAAAAATGACAAAAAAAAAAAATGTAAAGATACAGTGTAAGATTTTTTTTTTTGTTTGTAATAAATAAAATACAATTTAAAATAAATTTAAACTACCCCCTGCTCCTTCATGCTTACTAATTGCAAACACAAGCGTTGGCTTCACACGCATATATAAATGGCAACAAACCTGCATTTCGCTTCAAGTCGGGGTCGAGGCAAGTGCATGGTTGAAGGGGGCCCTGTCAGGTAGGCTGTACGGGGCCCCATGATTTCTAACAGTGGCCCTGCCCCTCATATATGCAGTGGTTTTGTAGTGCACATGGATTTGGCTTTAGTAACTAAACCCCAATGTCTGTGTACAGACATCCACCATTTTGTTGAAGTCAACAGAAGCCTGACAAGCGGATCCTGTCTCTTGCATCAGTCTATCCATTTGTTGATCTGACTGCTACAGGTTTGGGGGCCATTTGGGTGGTACTATTTTATTGTTTTGGGATGCATGTTTTATTATTTAATTTTCTAAGGTGTGGGCTATGAGGTCTGTTCACAATATTGGTTGCTGTTCCAACCCTATAACAGCTGTACCTACTGTTCAGACCTATCAATAGCATAAATAATACAGAAAAAGTGTATGGTGTCAGTAGGGCAGTGGATGGTGTCAGTAGGGCAGTGGACGGTGTCAGTAGGGCAGTGGATGGTGTCAGTAGAGCATTGGAGGGTGTCAGTAGGTCAGTCGGTGGTGTCAGTAGAGCAGTGGATGGTGTCAGTAGGGCAGTGGACGGTGTCAGTAGAGCATTGGAGGGTGTCAGTAGGTCAGTTGGTGGTGTCAGTAGGTCAGTTGGTGGTGTCAGTAGGGCAGTTGGTGGTGTCAGTAGGGCAGTGGACGGTGTCAGTAGAGCAATGGAGGGTGTCAGTAGAGCAGTGGACGATGTCAGTAGAGCATTGGAGGGTGTCAGTAGGTCAGTTGGTGGTGTCAGTAGGGCAGTGGACGGTGTCAGTAGAGCAATGGAGGGTGTCAGTAGAGCAGTGGACGATGTCAGTAGAGCATTGGAGGGTGTCAGTAGGTCAGTGGGTGGTGTCAGTAGAGCAGTGGACGGTGTCAGTAGAGCGATGGACAGTGTCAGTAGGGCAGTGGATGATGTCAGTAGGGCAAGGATTTGCATCAGTAGGGCAGTGTTAGTAGGGCAGAGGTTGGTAGTAGAGCAGTGGATGGTGTCAGTAGGGCAGTGGACAGTATCAGTAGGGCAGTAGATGGTGTCAATAGGGCAGTGGACGGTGTCAATAGGGCAGTGGGTGGTGTCAGTAGAGCAGTGGATGGTGTCAGTAGGGCAGTGGACGATGTCAGTAGGGCAGTGGATGATGTCAGTAGGGCAAGGATTTGCTTCAGTAGGGCAGTGTTAGTAGGGCAGAGGTTGGTGTCAGTAGAGCAGTGGATGGTGTCAGTAGAGCAGTGGATGGTGTCAGTAGGGCAGTGGACGATGTCAGTAGGGCAGTGGACGATGTCAGTAGGGCAAGGATTTGCTTCAGTAGGGCAGTGTTAGTAGGGCAGAGGTTGGTGTCAGTAGAGCAGTGGATGGTGTCAGTAGAGCAGTGGATGGTATGAGTAGAGCAGTGGATGGTGTCAATAGGGCAGTGGATGGTGTCAGTAGAGCAGTGGATGGTGTCAGTAGGGCAGTGGACGATGTCAGTAGGGCAAGGATTTGCATCAGTAGGGCAGTGTTAGTAGGGCAGAGGTTGGTAGTAGAGCAGGGGATGGTGTCAGTAGGGCAGTGGACGTGGACGGTATCGGTAGGGCAGTAGATGGTGTCAATAGGGCAGTGGATGGTGTCAGTAGAGCAGTGGATGGTGTCAGTAGGGCAGTGGACGATGTCAGTAGGGCAGTGGACGATGTCAGTAGGGCAAGGATATGCTTCAGTAGGGCAGTGTTAATAAGGCAGAGGTTGGTGTCAGTAGAGCAGTGGATGGTTCCAGTAGAGCAGTGGATGGTGTCAGTAGGGCAGTGGACGATGTCAGTAGGGCAGTGGACGATGTCAATAGGGCAAGGATTTGCTTCAGTAGGGCAGTGTTAGTAGGGCAGAGGTTGGTGTCAGTAGAGCAGTGGATGGTGTCAGTAGAGCAGTGGATGGTGTCAGTAGGGCAGTGGATGGTGTCATTAGGGCAGTGGATGGTGTCAGTGGGGCAGTGGACAGTGTCAGTGGGGCAGTGGACAGTGTCAGTAGGGCAGTGGACGGTGTCAGTAGGGCAAGGATTGGTATCAGTAGAGCAGTGGACAGTGTCAGTAGAGCAGTGGACGGTGTCAGTAGGGCAGTGGACGATGTCAGTAAGGCAAGGATTTGCATCAGTAGGGCAGTGGACGGTGTTAGTAGGGTAGAGGTTGGTGTCAGTGAGGCAAGGATTTGCATCAGTAGGTCAGTGGACAGTAACAGTAGAGCAGTGGACGGTGTCAGTGGGGCAGTGGATAGTGTCAGTAGTTTTTATTTTTATTATTTTTTATTATTACATTTTTTTTATTGTTTTTTTACACATTTTTAGGATCCCTGTTAGGGAGCTTTGGTGAAATATCAGGGATTTAAACAGGGGGAATCTGTGCCACACAGGGTGATTAGGGTGTGCCCAGGCACATCTGGTACATCCTGTGCGCACACCTATGCCAGACACTCATAGAAGTCCTAAAAAGGTATTTACCAGTTTATATTTATTAAAACAATTGCATTTCCATGTTCTGTGTACTGTGGGAGACCAGATATAGTGAGTGCAAGCTCCTGGGTTTAGTAACAACTTAATAAGCAGATAGGTGAATAGGTGGAAATGCCTAGTAAAACTAGATATCCTCAGTAATATGGAGGTCAAACTGTCTCCTTTAAGCTGATAAATCCACATGCTGATTAATGTGCAATGTGTGTTGACTTTCTCCCGTTCTCCCATTTTTTCCCATTCATTTTCCAAATGAATTAAGCAGGACTTAATGAAGTAATTAATGTTGAACATCTTTGATATGAATGGCACTAATTTAGCCCCGGTTAATTCATTTAGGAAATACAGGGGAGGGGGTGGGAGAAGGAGCAAAGCAATTTGTTCTGGGTGCAATGGGTCAGGTTTAAAGCCATGCCACTCCATACATTAAAATAATTAGACCTGGCATAGCGATACAACTTACTTCCAGCACTGCCCATCAGTACATCACAACATAGTTCACTGTTTGCCCATCTTTTAGTTTCATAGGAGTATTTTTATAAGAGAGAGAATATTTTACATGACAACAATGCCCATTGCAGGCCCATGAACCCCACCGCTTCTTACCTTCTTCTCTAGTTTTGCCTCCTATTAAATATTTATTTTATTACATTTTTCATCTCTCCCCTACCTTTGTCTCTTTCTTCTCTACTTCTTGATCTTTCTACCTAAACAAATTAATCTATCGCCCTAAAGGTATCTATACTAAGGGCTGGTTCACCCCAGAACGTGGTGTGGGAAAAGCGCATTTTGTTTAAAAACACACTGCCTTCAGGATGTGCTGTGTTCACCAATACATTGTTAACCGTGCCCCAAATGCAGATTGCAAATGCACCACTTTTTGTGCGGTCTGGCGTGATTTGAAGCCCATTCACTTAATCACACTGCAGGGGAACGCACAGAAATCACACAGACACGTGGACCCGACAGCGCCATATACATGCTGCAGCCATGATGTTTTGCTTTGCAGTCAAGGCATTTTTAAGGTGGTAGTAAACTCTGTACTATAATAAGGCTTCATAAATGTAAAAAGGAAAAAACTGCGCTGTGTACAAACCCAATAACCCTAGCTGCAATTCAAAGTGAAATATACACAAGTAAAAATAAGCTCTTAAAGTGGTTGTAAACCCTTACAACACACCTTGACCTACAGGTAAGCCTAGATTAAGGCTTACCTGTAGGTCCAAGAAATATCTCCTAAACCTATACGGTTTAGGAGATATTTGCCCGAAGACAGACACCGCTGTCTACGGCGCATGCGCCGTAGACAGCAGCGCGCAGGCGCACTGAGCGGGGCACCATCAACGATGTGCGCATGCGTGGGAGTGACGTCATTGCGGCTTCGCCAAATGACAGCGGCGGAGCTGCGAGATCCCACCGAGAAGATGGATGCACCGGACTATGCGAAGCATAGTAGTCCATTATGCTTTGCCTTTGCAGGGAATGAAAGAGGAAGTAAACCCATCAGGGTTTACTTCCTCTTTAAATGACGTGTTAATCCAAAATGTGATAACAAGCAAATATAAATGAATACAATAAGAAAAATTGACTGATGATAAGTCCCAAAAATAATAAATCACGTGACGTATATGAAGTCCTCCAATGTCGCACTTATGCGCTGTACACACGGTCGGACTTTCCGACGGAAAATGTGCAATCAGATCTTGTTGTCGGAAAATCCGATTGTGTGTGGGCTCCATTGAACTTTTTCCTTTGGAATTTTCTGACACTCAAAGTTTGAGAGCAGGATCTAAAATTTTCCGACAACAAAATCCGATCGTTGAAATTCTGATCACGTGTAGACAATTCCGACGGACAAAGTGCCACGCATGCTCAGAATAAATTACCAGAGGAAAGCTATTGGCTACTGCCCTCTTTATAGTCCAGTTGTACGCGTTCTACGTCCCCGTGTTCGGATTTTCCGACAACTTTGTGCAACCGTGTGTATGCAAGACAAGTTTGGGCAAAATCTGTCGGAAAAAATCCGACAGATTTTGTAGTCAGAATGTCCGACCGCGTGTATGGGGCATAATTCTGTGAAAAATTCAGTAGTATGCAAGAAAAAAACAATAACAAAAAATGATATAAACAAAAAACAAATCCTAGAGTCCGCAATGAAGAGATGGGTGATTATAGAACCACAATAATGTGAAATCATCTCTGACTTTTGAACAGCAACGTGAATCCACCACCAAATAAAAGGCAAGCTTACCAGCTGCACATTCTGTTCGAGCTTGTGGCTAATACCCAGCTAGGGCCGTTAACTACTTGTCGCCCGTGGTATAGCCAAAAGATGGCTACAGTGTCAGCCTTAAATGCCAGGAGGGTGTCCATGGATGTCCTCCTGAGCATGCGTTGTCTGCATGTCCATGCGGGCCATGCATGGCGCGCTCTGTGATCTCAGATCCAAGTAAGGGGTTGATCCCGGCCCTTTACCACGTGATCAGCTGTCAGCCGATGACGGCTGATCACGTGATGTAAACAGAAGCTCGGTAATCTGTATTTTTTTCCCTCGCGCTCTCAGCGCAAGGGGAAAGAAAAGCAGATCACCCGCTTCTGTCAGAGGGACATCTAACCCTCACACAGAAAGCTGCGGTTGCATTTTCTGTGCCCACCAGTGTCAACTGCCAGTGCCCACTGTGCCACCTACCAGTGCCACCCATCAGTATCAGTACCCACCAGTGCCACCCATCAATGCCCACCAGTGCTACCAATCAATGCCCATCAGTGTCTCATAATCAGTGTCACAGATCAGTGCTGTCTATCAGCGCCACCTACCAGTGCCCATCAGTGCCACCCATCATTGGTCATCAGTGCTGCTTATCAGTGCCACCTATCAGTGCCACCCATCAGGGCCCATCAGTGCTGCCTCTCAGTGCCACCTATCAGTGCCACCTAATCAGTGCTTATCAGTGCCCATTAGTGCCACCTTATCGGTACCTATCAGTACCCACCAGTGCCCACAGTGCCATCTACCAGTGCCCACAGTGATACCGATCCATGCCCACCAGTGCTGCCAATCAATGCCCATCCGTGTCTTATAATTAGTGCCACAGATCATTGCTGCTTATCAGTGTCACCTACAAGTGCCTACCAGTGTCCATCAGTGCCACCCATTAGTGAACATCAGTGCCACCTATAAGTGCCGCTTATCAGTGCCACCTATCAGTGCCCTTCTTTGCCACCTATCAGTGCCCTTCAATGCCACCCATGAGTGCCAACCATCAGTGCCCATCAGTGCCACTTATCAGTGCTGCCTCATCAGTGCCTATCAGTGCCACCTATCAGTTCCCATTAGTTCCGCCTTATCAGTGCCTATCAGTGCCCATCAGTGCAGCCTATCAGTTCCCATCAGCGTAGCCTATCAGTGCCCATCAGTGCATCCTCATCAGCACACATCAGTGAAGGAGAAAAATTACCTGTTTTCAAAATTTTATAACAAACTATGAAACAGTTTTTTATTTTATTTTTTATTTCTGGCCTTTTTTTGTTTTATTTAGCAAAAAAAAAAAAACCACAGCAGCAATTAAATACCACCAAAAGAAAGCTCTATCTGTGTGAAAGAAAATGATAAAAAGAGTGACAGTGCTGGAAGCTGAAAATTTGTCTGGGCAGGAGGGGGGTATAAGTGCTCAGTAAGCAAGATGTTAAAGCGGGAGTTTCGCCGTTTTTTGTTTTTAAAAGTCAGCAGCTACAAATACTGCAGCTGCTGACTTTTAAAATATGGACACTTAACTGCCCAGCGCGCCCGCGATGTCAGCACATATATATATATATATACATACATACATATATATATATATATATATATATATATATATATATATATATATATATATATATATATATATATTAGCAGAAACCATTTTCTAAAATGTTTTAACAGTCTAAAAAGTATACCAAAAATATATACCAATATAATGCTGTGCTTTCAATTTTTTTTTGGTATAAATTTTATTTGGCACGAGCATATGGGACGGGATCAATGCTAGCAGCTGTCCTTTAATCATCTCTAATTATCATTTGGATTTTCACATGGAGTTCGCAAGACTTTGTTTTTTTAGATACCAAAAATACAAATTGAATAAATCTACAAAGAAGAAGCATAATATCTATTGTTCTTTCAGATTCCATTGTATCTGACTGTAAAGTGAGGACATTTCCAGGGACGGGACTCCTCCAGGGACAAATCAGGAAAAGCCGGGATTGCCTCTGGAAGCCAGGGACGGCTGGCCACTGTGCTAGCAGTTTATACTGGTTTACCAGTTTTTCTTATTCAGTCAACCAGCCGGCATAGGCCATCTAAACTGAAATCTCTTATTTAGTTGAGCTGCGCTGTATTTTACCCCAGAGAGTGGGCATTCAGTGCTGGATAATAAGTGCATGCAACCTCCCTACGTCTCCGGTCCTCAGAGGGGAAATATCTAGTGTGCCACTTAGCAACACATATTGCTTTTTATGACCAAGTGAAAGCACTCTATCATACAACACTCTGTGTATCTTCATTATCTTACATTGTACGGATAAATTGCTATAACGAAACCCTTTTCAAGGTTTGATGAGCAGAAGTGACCTATTTCCACTTCTGGTTAATAAAGCCGTGTCTGTCTGCACTTATATATCCTATAACTGCCTGTCGTATGTATTTACTGTTATTGCCCGAGAAAACTAGATTAAACACGGAGAGGTTACTGCGTGGGGGCCAAGCAACTATGGCCTAACCAAACCGAAAACTTTAAATCCCACATATGAAGCGTGGACGTCTACATTTCAGGGTAGAAGCCGCCCTCGCTTACATTTTATTTTTTTTATCCTATTTTTTTTTTTTATATAGTGCTAACGTATTCTGTAGCGTTGTATAGGTTGAGAGGACAGGTCAAGACCAAAGGACTAAGCAAAAGAATTGAGTATCCAAGGATAAGAGGTCGTATTAAATGCACCATCTCCCTATAGTAATGAGTAAACAAATAGGAAACAGTGATGGGAGTTTTAAGGTGCAGGAAAAATTACTTAGCCACTTCTCATCCATGCTATAGCCGAAAAACGGCTGCAACGCAGACTTAATTTGCTGGGAGGGCGTCCATAGACATCCTCCCATGCTCGAGCGGCCTGCGCGTCCTCTGTGATCAGGGAGTCTATGAGACCGATCCCGACCCCTTACTATGTGATCAGCTGTCAGCCAATGACAGCTGATCATGTGATGTAAACAGAGCCGGTAAACGGATATTTTTTCTCCTCACGCAAGAAAAAGCCGGTGGCCTTGAGAGGGACATCAGTCCTGATCGTGGAGAGCCTCTTCAGAGGCTTCTGTGCCACCTACAAGTGCCCACCAGCACCACCTACCAGTGCCTACCAGCACCACGTACCAGTGCCCACAGTACCACCCATCAGTGCCAACAGTGTCACTTATCAGTGCCCACAGTGTCACCTATTAGTGCCCACAGTGCCACTTATAAATGTCAGCAATCAGTACCTAATCACAAGTGCTGCCTATCAATACCACCTACAAATGCGCATTAGTGCCACCTTCCAGTGCCCATCAGTGCCACCCATCAGGGCCCATCAGTGCCGTCTTATCAGTGCCTATCAGTGTCGCCTTATCTGTGCCCATCAGTGCAGCCCATCAGTGCCCATTTGTGCAGCCTCATCAGCGAATATCAATGAAGGAGAAAAATTACCCATTTGCAAAATTTTATAACAAACTATGAAACATGTTTTTTTTTTTATTTCTGTATTTTTTTTTTTATTTAGCAAGAAATAAAAACCGAAGTGATGATTAAATACCACCAAAACAAAGCTCCATTTGTGTGAAATAAATGCTAAAAATTTCATTTGAGCACAGTGTAGCCTGACCGCGCAATTGTCATTCAAAGAGTGACAGCGCTGAAAGCTAAAAATTGGTCTGGGCAGGAGGGGGGTTTAACTGCCCAGTAAGCAAGTGGTTAAACAGCAATAATGATTTCATCAGTTTTATTAATACAAAACATGGTTTAAAATTCCAATTAAAACCAACACAAAAGTATTAGGTGGTCGTATTGGTTTCCTCTACGTGTTTCGCCATAAAGGACTGACCACTGGTGCGTTTTTTACCACTCGTAAGCCCCATACACACTATCATATTTTCTACTGATTTTTGTCTTCAGAGTTACCAAAACCATGTAGTAGAAGGGCCTGCCTAATTGCATACAAATTTAAACTCCTAAGGTTTGACCTCATATTATATGGTTTTGGTAAATCTGTAGACAAAAACCAGCAGAAAATCTGATAGTGTGTATGGGGCATAAGACCGAACCTATTTTTCAAACTTGTTGTTTACCAGTTAAAATATTTTTTTTTGCTAGAAAATTACTTAGAACCCCCAGAGATTATATATATGTTTTTTCTAACATCCTAGAGCAGTGGTAATCAACCCTGTCCTCAGGGCCCACTAACAGGCCAGGTTTTGTGTATTACCTTGGGGAGATGCAGACTAGAATCACTGAGCAGAAAATATCACCTGTGATGTATTTCAGTTATCTTGCAAACCTGGCCTGTTAGTGCCCCGAGGACAGGGTTGATGACCACTGCACTAGAGAATAATATGGCGGTCATTGCAAAACTTTCTGTCGCACTGTATTTGTGCAGCAGTCTTTTGGAAAAAATACACTTTTTTTAAATTAAAAAATAAGACAACAGTAAAGTTAGAAAAATTAATTAGCTGCGCTGAAAAATTACAAATATGTGATAACAACTAAAAATAAAAATTATTATGGTTAAATGCGAGTGAACCATTCAATACAACCAATATAGTGACATGACATGAAAATAAAAAATGAATAATAAAGTCCAAAAAAAAAGTCCAAATTCAATATTCCACCAGATGCGACTGAATCCCTAATGCTTTATTTACTAGTGACATCACACAGTAGCACCCAAGAAGCAGTGACAGGTTCTGATAGAAAAGTCCACCACCACTGATAACACTGCCGCTTACCAGACTTAAAGAACTCTTTTTAGGGAGATCTCCAAAAGCTTGCGGCTCTTGCCCCAGCCAGGGTTCCTATATAGGACCAGGAGAGTGGTCCCTGCTACTCCATCTCCGGTGGTATCAATAGGTTTTAGGTAACACTCATCCCCCATGCAAGAGACAAAAGAGCCTCCATAGTGTAACTCTTAAAAAACTCTTTATTTTAAAACATAAATAATGCAAAATCTTCTTCATTCAAAAAGCCCTTCAAAATATCGAGCCGGCCGACTCTCGATCGCTGCCAGTGTCTTCCGGGACCAGCGCGGTATGCGGTTACATCAGCACGTCGCTCCTCCCTACGCTGTTTTGTCACAGATGACGTCTTCCAGGGGCACGTGCCGATCGAGATCGAGAGCCGGCCGGCTCGATATTTAGAAGGGCTTTTTGGATGAAGAAGATTTTGTAAGTGCATTATTTATGTTTTAAAGTAAAGACTTTTTTAAGAGTTACACTATGGAGCCTCTTTTCTCTCTTGCATGGGGAATGAGCGTTGCCTAAAACCTATTGATACCACTGGAAAGGAGGAGAACAAGGGGGCGGGACTTTATATGAAGTAAAAGGTAGCTGTAGAGTTGGTTGGTGAATATATATATTCACCAACCAACTCTACAGCTACCTTTTACTTCATATAAAGTCCCGCCCCCTTGTTCTCCTCCTTCTCAATGAATTGGGATGGAAACGCATGACCTTACCAGGTCATGGTTTCACTCAAAGTCCCTAGGGATGGAATTACATGACCGTACCAGGACATGGTTTCGTTAAAGTCCCTAAAAACCCTTATTTTTTGTCATTGATACCACTAGAGATGGCGTAGCGGGGACCACTCTCCTGGTCCTATATAGGAACCCTGGCTGGGGAAAGAGCCACAAGCTTTTGGAGATCTCCCTAAAAAGAGATCTTTAAGTCTGGTAAGCGGCAGTGTTATCAGTGGTGAAGGACTTTTCTATCAGAACCTGTCACTGCTTCTTGGGTGCTACTGTGTGATGTCACTAGTAAATAAAGGATTAAGGATTCAGTCGCATCTGGTGGAATATTGAATTTGGACTTTTTTTTGGACTTTATCATTAATTTCTTCTTTTCAGGTCACTATATTGGTTGTATTGAATGGTTCACTCGCATTTAACCATAATAATTTTTATTTTTAGTTGTTATCACATATTTCTAATTTTTCAGCGCAGCTAATTAATTTTTCTATTGTTTTGTTTGGTGTGTGTATCTCACATATTTTAGTTGCAGCAGATATATTTTTTTTGCCTTTTGGGTTTCTTCACCTTAGTACACCTTTTGGGACAGCGCAGTATCACACACTTTACAACAGTAAAGTTAGCCCAATTTTTTTGTTATATTGTGAAAGATAATGTTACGCTGAGTAAATTGATTCCCAACATGCCATGCTTCAAAATTGCTCCCGCTGGTGGAATGGCGACAAACTTTTACCCTTAAAAATCTCCATATGTGACGTTTATAAACTTGTACAGGTTGCCTTTTTTGAGTTACAGAGTAGATCTAGGGTAAGAATTTTTGCACTCACTCTAAAAATTACGGTGATACCTCATATGTGTGATTTGAATACCGTTTTCTCACGTATGCGTTCGCTTCTGTGCGCAAGCTCAGTGGGACGGGTCGCATTTCATTTTTTTTCTTATTTATTTTACGTTTTATTTTTTATTTCTACACTGTTCTTTTTTTTTTTTTTTAAACGGTGTCACTTTTATTACTATTTTATTACTATTACAAGGAATGTAAACATCCCTTGGAATAGAAAAAAAGCATGACAGGACCTCTTAAATATGAGATCTGGGGTCAAAAGATATTTACTCTAAAATGCAAAAAAAATAAAAAAAATATTGCTTTAAGACTTATGGGTGGAAGTGACGTTTTGACGTTGCTTCAGCCCTGCAATGGTATGGAGCCGGGTGGGGGCCATCTTCCCCTCACTCAGCTCCATACCTAACACGGAAGAGGACCCCGATCGCCTCCACTGCTGCCAGCAGCTCTGATAAGCGGCGAAGGGAGGAGGGCGCCCTCTCTACTGCCACCGATAAAAGCAATCTTGCGGCAAATCTGTTTTGCGTGATTTAGACATTATGCACCCTGTATTCTCTGTCAGATGCGTATAGTGCTCTCCAAGTGTCAATAAGGAAGTTGTTCTGTAGCAATTTGCAGAAATGCTTAAGAAAGGCATGGGCGTGTGTAGGGAGGGGGTCAGGGCTGACATCGAAATCTCCCCCAAGAATCAGGAGGCCCTCCCTGAAGTCTGATAACTTTTCTAAGACTGCATTTATAAAGGAGAGTTGTTGAGCATTGGGTGCGTAGAGGGTCGCAAGTTAAAATTTTTTGCTGGCTATGACCCCCTTCACAAAGACATAGCGGCCTTGCAGGTTAGGAGAGCTCTCTGAGGGTTGGAACAGGCATGATTTGGGGAATGCAATGGCTGCACCACAGGATTTAGCGACGGGGGAGTTACTAAAGAACCATTGGTTGAAGAGGTGTGTGGGCATCTTGGGGAGGGATTGCTGCCTGAAATGTGTCTCCTGCAGGAAACACTAGCTGGGCACCCAAGCGTTTCAATTCCAACCATAATTTGTTGCGTTTGTGTGGAGAGCAGAGACCCCGCACATTATAAGACACAGTACCTTAAGCCAGTGACGAACAAGACGGTTATTCTTTCCAGTGGATCCGGTGTGGGCGAAAGCGAAACAAAAATGACCTAAAATTTCAAATCAACAAACGAAAAGAGATAAGAAAATAAGGGTGGGGGGGGGGGGGGGGTGAAAGGAAAAAGAAGGGGGGGGGGGTGAGGTGGGCAAGGAGGAATGGAAGATAAATAGAAAGAAAAAAGAGGGAGGCGTGAAGAAGAGTAAGACACAGAAGTTAGACACAGACCAGTCCTGTACTAGCAGGTCTGGCACAATACACAATACATAACTGCAGGGCAGGCCTGGGTGGAATTCAGAAACAGAAAACCTCAGGACAGTCACCTAAATAGGTAAGGCCTAATGGGGTACCATAAGGGGAAAGTGGGGTCCTCCGTCCTGTCTGTAGGATCAAATAAACAAGTGAACGATTAAGGGACATCCTAACATGTGTCCAGTAAAAGGTACAGAACAACAGGCCTGGAAGTGCCACATGGACTCAGCTCTAACAGGTAGAAGGGAGAACAGCCCAGCACTGGGCAGTTCAGCAGGGCTGTAAACTCTAGCATCTTCCATGGTGTAGGTCTGTGGTTTCAATAATGTAGCCAGTAGGTCATGGGACCATCCCAAGTTGCAAATTTGTGGAAGAAGAAGGTCAAGGTCCCTCCAAAGGACAGCAGGTAGGTATCTGCATGATGTGGTCAATCTCCAGATATGAATGGATCAGGGAAAGGACTGCGGGATCATTGCTTGCCACTTGCAGGGAATCAAGATGTCCGGAATACTGCGCCAGTCTGAGAAATCAAGCTCCAGAGTGAGCAGGAAACGGGGGAGATCATCCTTAGTGCGCAGTACGGCCCATCGCCCATTTTTGGACGCCTGCGGGCTGCATGGAAAACCCCATCGATATGTAAGGCCAACAGATTGAATCATGGGCAGCAGGGAACGAAGGGCCCTAGGCTGCATAATGGTGCACCTGGAGAGATCTTGGTAGAAAGACAGGTGGCCTCTGTCAAAGTCAAAGACCGGTCTATTTTTTGCATGATGCGCATCATCTGATGGGGGCCTGAGGGCCCTGTCTATTTTGATCGGGGCTGAGACTGGGAGATTCAAAATTTCACTAAACACCCCCTGCAGCATGGGAATAATGTCCTTAGGCAAGGTGGCTTCCAGCAGGCCGCTAAGATACGAATGTTCTCTCGCCTGCTGCGATTTTCAAAGTCATCTAGCTGGCAAAGGAGGGCTTCTATTTTCTGATCATGAGCACAGGACTGGCCTCTACGCATGGAAATAGCAGGCACGGGATCATCAAATTTCTTTTCCATAGCCTCAAGCCTGTGTCCTAGCTCAGTCAAGTCAGTTTTCAGTTGCTCAATATCTTGCTTAAAAGCTTGTTTGATCTGGCTAGAGAAGTGCTCTAAATCCTCTTTTGTAGGAAGAGACCATAGGTACTGTCTAATGTCCCTATCCCCTGCCAGGTCCGCAATCTCAGAGCCCTGCTCTTTCGATGTGGTGGAGCGGGGGAAAACAGGGGGATAGAATCGCTTACCACCCTAGGAGAGAGGATGGGAGACAGTGCAGGTTGTGCAGGCTGGGCCATGTGGTGCAGCTGCAGGGTCATTCGTTTCTGCACCATCTTGGATTTCCCCT